>NC_134418.1:67875181-68536569 GCF_030867145.1 Opisthocomus hoazin
TAAAATGCCGTACATTTGATTCAAAGGCTTACGTTTTTCTGCACTGTGGATACATTGCCTCATGCGGTATCAGTAAACCTCTTATTTTATTTTGGACTTCAATAAAATTAGAAATATGACTTGCAGTTTTAGTTGGAATCCGTTTTTTAGGCTTAAGTAAAAGATTTACTGAACATTGGAGCAGACAGAGCATTTATCTGAAGCTTGAAATCCCTTCTTGTGATAGAAGCTCTGAGCCTGTTTCTGCAGGCATGTGAACACAGTGTATACTCTCTATGCAGTCAGCGAAAGAGTTATACACAGTGTTTGTAATGTCAAACGTACCAGTACCTTCCCCATAATTCAACTGAACCATTTCTTGACACATCTGCAATCCATAGGTGTTCTGTGCATTACTCCTCATCAGGAATGTTGGGGGATGCATTCCGACTTTTAATGTTCAATGCTAGACTGACCAAACTAAAATAATATTCATATGGTAATCTAAAGTTTTTAAAAAAGTAGAATTGCATTACTGTATACAGTGGAAAGCTATTTATTGTACCTCTGGGCTTATTCCTCTAAAAATCATAGCGTAAAAATTCTTTGTCAAGCCTGAACTGATGTATATAACTGAAATAATGTAAAGTTATATTTTCATGGTTTTATACTTAACAACATGATGGGAATACATAATGTATGAGTATGTCAATTACAGATAATATTGATTGGATAATACAGATCTCATTTAAAAAGCAGTAATCATAGTTTAATATCCATGTTACAGTGCATCGGTATATTGCTGTATAAAGTATGTCTGTGTGCATTTAAGTGAAAAGTAGTCAAGAGTGATGAAAGCTGTCCAAGGGTTTTTTATTCATTTTATATGAAAACTGTTATGGAGCAACCAAAATGTTTATGAACTCAAACTTGTGTAAATTTCAAAATGTCCTTTACTGTAGCTTTTTGTTTACAGTATAGTATCTTATTTTCTGCTTTGTTAAATGAGTAACGGTACAAAGCTGGACATACACTTTCTAAGACATTAACGTTCCCGTTTTTTCATGTATACCAATATGACAGAAAATGCTTCTGATTTTATTTTTCAGTCTAACACATGATGGCTTTTCTGGAGTGTTGTATAAACTTCGATCATACATAAAAAATCTTCTTAAAAAAGGCAAAAGACCTTTAATGTCTGTTTAGTATTATTGAAATCTGGTTTCTTATTTATTATAAATGTATTTTCCTAAGATTTTACATAGAGAAAACCTGTTTGTCACCACAGACATGAAATTTCCTTGAAGAGTGTGCAGGGAGAATATAAATCTTCCCCAAAATTATCTTATCACTCAAGGGTAGGTCTACTGTAGTTCACATTATCGCTAAACGAAGTAATGTAACTTTCTTGCCAACAATATAATTGTAGATCTGGAATGTAGCCTTCTTGGTCATGGTTATAATGGCAGTGTGATAGGATGATAATAGGTTAAGTACCTATTCAGTAACTCAAAAATTGTCACCTTGAATCAGTAATTTTTTACTTCAACAGATTGTTGATGTGTCCAAAGCAGAGAAAGAACTGGAGAAATGGCAAGTATTTTAGGTATATATTAATAGTGTTGCTGCTGGAGATCTAGTACTACAAAGAGCTTGCTGTAAAAGCAAATAAATTGAGTCTGAAGAGGTTTGCAGTGTCAAAACTCAACATTTTTACTTGTATTACACATTTTAACAGAGTGTATCAGCCTTCTCTTTGGCTGATAGATGTACAGAGTATCTTTACACAAAATACAATGCACAAACAATTGTATTTTAAAATACAAATACATGATTTCATCTCTCATTTGGTGCAGTTAGTTATATGAATACAGTGGTCACCAGCAAAACCGAATCAGCAGCAGCTTGTCTGCATGGTATCCCTAGAGGCTACTCAGACCTGTCTCACAGTACCAAAGTTTATTTCATTTAAGCTGTCATGGGATCACAAACATTTGCTGTGAGAGACCTATCAGGCCCAAATTATCTTATGAATTCATATTATGTCAATGACTTAGAATAAAATTCAGCAAATTACTTAGCTGTGGACTTAACTTTGAACATTTTCCCTAGCATCAGGTTTTGTAGATAATAGGGAGTACTATATACCTGTGTGAGATATAATAGTTAGGGAATTGTATACGGTAACGGCACCTGTGTGACAATTTTCATTCAATCTGTGCCTACTATTGGTCTTCCTCAAATTTCTGCTCATACTGCTCCTCATACTCGGGGCTGCTTCAAATAGGTCAATGGTAAAATTGCCCTAAAATTGTTCTTTTTTCTGTCTCGAATGCTATCTTTCCTCTCTCCCCAAAGAAGTAGTTTGATAAGCATGTCTGCATCTAGTGTCTGGGGACCTGTGGGGACTTGAAGTGATAACAACTTCGTAACAAAGCGTCTCAGTTAATTCCTACTTACATTTAGTAGGTGTCGACTCCTTGTATCCTGAAGTAACCGTAATATTTGTAGTGCATCTTTTTCTTAGAGATTTCCATAAAGTAGTGAATGTAACTTCAGTGATCACAACTTCAGTTAGAATTGTTTAGTGCTTTAACATAAAATTTATTGAATTTATATTCCTTGAAAAAAAGAAATCTTTAAAATATATTTGTAAACAAGTGACAAAAAAATAGAACATACTAAGATACAATACAAAAATTCTGAGAATTACAAATCTAACTTGCCTGCAGCTTTTATGTGTCATGAGGCCTTCCTACAGTCCCTGACCTTATCGTCAGGGCATATTGCATGATGTGCTTGCTTTCTTCCCCTCTTGCACCACCGCATGCAGTTAGTTCTAACACATACTTTTTGGCTTGGTAGGCAGATAGAAAATATAATTAGTGTATATAATACTTAATACTTCTTTTTTTTAAGTTGATTTGGCAGTCATTCGGAGTGTTTATTATAGCTCATTGCGTATGTCTGTATTAAAGAAGCAGTGATGATAAAAGTTGGGAAGCATATCTCGGGTCATCTAACCTAAACCCTTAATTCAGGTGGCATCATCAACTGCACTGTTCTTCTGTCAGTCTCATTTGCCCATCTTTTATTGCTAAAGAAAATTAAAATTTGGCTACCTCTGTAGACATCTCAGTGCTTTGCTTGCCTCAGTAGTAAGAAAATTCCTTGCAACTAAAAGAAAAGCACGATCACGCTTCATTCTACAAAGTTGTCCAGTGAATGACTTTGTAGCATTCGCCCAAGGTTCTTCCTCGCAAGACACTTACAACTCTTACTCAACAGGAAAGGACCATTACTACGTGCTGTAGACATAGAGAAAACATTTCCATTTCATTTGTCGTTATTTTTAACAAATGCTGACTTTTCAAGACTCACTTCTCTGTGTTAAAGCGTTTACTCGTACTAGTCTTCCTACTGAAGACTACAATTTAAAATATTTACTGAAATTAAAAAAGGTTTTATTTATTTGCTGTAAAGATCCCCAGCCTAGTTTTGAAAATGAGTCTTACACAATACAAAAGGGCTGCTAAACATTAGTGCCTAGACCACCCCTTGAAATTGTTTTCAGTTAGTTCGTATCTGGAGGTGTGGGGAACACGACAAAAAAGGGCCTTCCAGTGGATCCCATGAGCTGTGCAGGACCATACTGCCTCCACTGCGTCTTTCCATGAGAGGCGGTTTCGTGTCATTCTTCTGTCCCCTGCAATCCTAAAAGGTCAAGGAGCATCCAAAATAGACCAGAGAGGATTTTTTCTAAGGATAGAAAATATACTCACAATCATTTTTTTCCTTTAAAAACCCGCTGTTTGTGCGGGTTTTGAAATGATAATTCTGTGTTTTAGTTTACGGTAAACAAGTCTGAAAATTGGAAAGTAATATCTGTTTCCAGAGTCGTTTACTGTCAGTACTGCGTATGTGTACTAGCTTCTTAGAAGGGGACAGCCCAGTCTTCCTGGCACGTGCTTTGCTGAAGCATCAAGAGCATCTTGTTACAAATATACTTGGAGGCTTTTATGTGACAACTTTTTACCCAATTTTCAGGTTGTGTTGTTACTACCTGCCCTTCAGCACCATGTTCTCTGAGTTAAGAGAAAAATGTAACTAAAGAGGTAGAGTTATAGCTTTTTCACTTAATCGTATGCTTTACAAATAAGATAATAACCGACTACCGAAAAGTAGTTGGTTTCCTCATGAGTTTCATTATAAATCGCAAACACATTTTGGGTTACCTCACACTCCTAAATAGCGGAATAGTCACAGAAATATTATTTCTGCTTTTGAAAGAGTGGATGTTTTTATACTGTCACATAAAGACACAGTAATACAAACTACATGATTTTTACTCAGGTGCTTGCTTTTATATTTGTTACTGGTTTTTTTAATAATTTCACAAAACTGTTGCAAGAATACTTATATAAATTTGGAACTAGATGTTTTGGCAGCTAATACAAGTTACCTGTAGCTGAAATGCATCATTCGGTTTCAGCTACTATGTGTTAATATATAAGCAGTTGGTGATGTATGAAAATGAAGATTGTGGATGTTGTGGTGTATGTGTATATATATACACATATCTATACATAAATATGGAAACGCAATAGTAAAACTAGTGCCGAGTTTGATATAAGGCCATACTCAAAAACAACAGTGATAACCACAGCAATAATTCATAGTAAGGCCAGTATCGAGAGGAAAGTTTGTAAACAAGTGCCTTACCACCCTTAGTTTGGATAAATATGGGGCCGTACATTTCTATATGAGAGTATGGCAGCCCCAGGGGATTCAATCAGCAGTGAATCCTGTAACTTCAGAACCTCATGTGACTCCTGTGATCATCTTCATTGTCACTGACAGGATTAAGTTGTACAGAATTTGTGTGAAAAAAACGGGGCTCTTCCACACTACCTTTGGCCTATACAAAAAGGTCACCTGAAAGCTAGTGCATGCGTGGTTGCCTCCTGCTTCATCAGCAGGGGTCGTGGGTTATCTATATGCATGTATATGCTTAATTTTTCAAATTACAATGTCTTACCTATTTAAAAATCCACACAATTGATCTGAGAGGCTCAGGTGTAGTTAAATTTAACATTACATGAACAAGGAAAAATAAAACATAAATCTTTGTCAGCTATTCCTTGATTTTCTGAACCAAAACCTGCATAGGAAGTTAATGCCTCTGGAACAAAATACTGGGCATTGATAGGGCTAGATACTACACTACCTACTTTGAACATTGTGCAATAATACTGCTATGGTGCTGTGGCAGAATTCTGTCCACATTTTGTGGTATTTTTTTACTGGCATAGACAAGTCAGTAGTGTAAACTATAGGAAATCACTCTCACGGTGTAGGCTTCGCAGACAATTGTCAGGCTATTTCTATTGATTAGTTGTATCTGTGGCATGGCCATGGCTGTTACATCTGCAGCTTTTGAATATAAAAGTAAAGCATGTGCTAAACTCTTTCTATAAAGCCATTATCTTCAGTGAGAGCAGGACTTTACTCAACGTGTTTTCTTCATCCTGATGAAGTACTTACCTAAAGTACTTGTTTTCCACAGGAATAGTTTTAACACTTTTTCACTGTATGATCTTGTTTATTTCGTAGAACCTAATTACGTGCTATTAATATAAATATATTTTTTTAGTGTTATGCAGACACAATTAGATGTGGGACAGGTACATTAGTTCTGCTCAGTCTACCTTATAAGCTGCTTTCTGTAGGAGATCTTTGTTATTCCATGCTTGTAATTTACTTTTTGGTCTTTTATCATTAGGAGAGATTTTAGCATGTGGAAGGAACAGCTGATGAGCACATCCCGTGACTCACACCCCTTCAAGAACACTTTCTCAAACAGCAGGGTCAAAGACTGCTCTGAGAAGAGTAAGGCTGTGCGCCTCGGTTGGATCCTGCCTCCCTGAAGCCCGGCAAATCTGGGGCATTGGGATTGAGTCTGAACCTCCCAGGTGTCAGTATGCAGTTACACACTGATCTCTCCTGGGGTCACCACACTGGCGCTCAGGCCAGCAAAACCGAATCGTTAGCATGGTCAAGCTGCAGAAACAATTTCTCTGCTCTGAACATGATGCCAGTGGGGAGAGCTGTCCGCATCTTCCCCTGTCCACACTTTTTGAAAAGCTTTTTTCTTCCCCTGAACTACAGCCACCTAGATTTGGCAGATTTGGGATGTAACTTTAAAAAAATTGCATTAATATAAGCATATATTTTCTTAGCATAGAGGAAACTCAGCGTTTACCCTCACTCCAGAAAACTAAGCACAGCCATCTTGGCTGGGTGAACAATTTTATGGAGATTTTTCTCACAGGGCAAGAAAAGTCACTACTTTATGAATTGTGGCGTCATGTATTGTCAGAAAAGAAAACATGTAAGCTTCCCAGTAGACTGGATCATGAGAATGTAGGTGGTATTTTTTTGGTAAGATGCTAGCCAAGATTATAGTGTGTGGACAGCCTCTCTTTATGTGTCTTGTAATATGCTCTGTAAATCAGAGGATTATTGGCTTGCTGAGTGATTTTTCTGCTGTGTCAGACCTGTGTAATATATATACAAATAATACAATTATGTTATTTTTTTACTTTTTTAAAGAGTATCCTTTGATCACTTGCACAAACCGAAGTTAGGAGCAATAAAAATTATTGAAGTGTGAAGCAAAACTGCTCAGTGTGACAACTTCACCCAATGTATGCTATTTTCCTTTTTCTTTCTTTTTTAAATATCTGTAGAAAAAACAATGTCTTGCTAGAAACAGTGGGCAACAAAAGAGAGGATAAGAGAATGCAAACCAAACTTCGGTGTGATTGTAGGCTTCAGTGTGACTAGGATGGGGTTTTGAAGCCATGAGTTCAAACTATGATACTGCTTAGTAAATAAACAAGAACTTAAGTTCTCATTAAAGTTAGAAAGTTAGAAGAGGTTCAGTAGATTTTTGTGGTGTAGCTGAATCACAGAAATGTGTTATAATGAGTGTAGACGCTGAATATAGCCTTTGGCATTTAACACTTACCTATCCAGCTTCCAGGTATTAGTAGCTATTTTAGGCTACTTTGGGAAATGGTTATGGGCCAGACTTACTGCTTAGCTAAATCCAGGTCCCATTCTGGCTGCCCGCATCAAATCAGTTTCTGGGGATAAACATCAAATCTGGGGATAAACTAGAACATTTTCTTTCCAAATGAGGAGTTTGTGTTTCTTTTTGGCTGGCTTGGTTTGCATTTTAAAGTCAACTAACAACTAGAGTAATTATTTTACTTTACTTTCCTTGTGGGCAATACTCTTCAGGCTTTGGTGTTCTTTAAAGCTTTTAACTAAAATTGGTAAAAAGTGTTTACTGAGGGAAAAGAGGGATTATCGATCAACCCAGTATTTTTTTAAAGACACTGGCTGTTTCCTACTGAAAATATAGAATGCTTCACGCTATAGTAGCGGAGAAAGATAGGAGGAACTATTGCAAGAGGATTTAAGTGAGATTTTATTTGGTTTGTTTTTCAGAAAGGTTTTATCTTTTTACATGTTTTCCTTTCACTACAACATTTTGTAAGAAAAGAAAATGATAGTCTTCTGTCATCACCCTCTGCTATTACATGCTCTGATGACACTGGTTGGCATCAGTGAAGCCACCTGGATACCTTGGAGAAAGTTCCCATGTTCGTGTAGATAGATTGTAGAACTGCCCAGCGTAATAATAGAGGTTTTCTGTCTGAGTTTGTTTCCATGTGGTTGTGATTGCTCACTTGTTTTGTGCAGTTTTCTTTGTGGTGCAGCTACAGACACAGAGATAAATGGGGGAAAAAGTTAATATGTTAAATGTGTTTCTTAAAAGAGTAGTGCAGAATAGGAGAGAGTACTCCTGAAGTCTCTACAGAAAGATGTTTGAAAAAAAAGGCTTTTTAAAAAACTGACTTGCTGCTGAGCATCCCTTAATGAGAGAGGAAGTGGCTTCTGTGTCCTGCAATTCCTGTATTCCCCTGAGTAGAAAATCCTTTTCTAAAGGTCAAGAGTGTGCAGAGAGGTATTTTTGCAGAATCGGCCCTAATTGAATGAATTCTATATAAAGATGTAAGTACTGGTATTGAGCATGTGATGAAATGCACAAAGGAAATTGCTTTAAAAAGTAATTAGCATGATACTTTTTTTCTTTTCATTACATCTTCAAACCCAGCAGTGTCAGGAGTTTTTTTTGATCAGTATGTAATGCATGTGAATTAATGCTCCGTGTCCTCCTTCTGCAGGATTCCATCACCATTACATACCATTTGTGATTTCTAGTAGGTACAGATCTCCTACAGTAGATGCCCTCATCAAAGTCATCACCTTACAGAGCTTAGCTCGTGTTTTATTTCAGATTCTAAAGAATTAATCATATATGTAAGTCCTACCATCAAAGTGCCTGAAGAAAATCAATTTTGATCATAGACTTCTTTTCAACACAAAGAAGTGTCACCAAATCATTTAGAATTCTTTCTTTACCTGGTCATTAGAAACAGTATAATATTATTACCTGATTTTAATGTGAATTTTCATCCACTATTGTCTTTCTGTCTGAAACATTTTGCACACTATTTTTCTCTCTCTTAGCAACAAAAAGATGATGCATGGAACACTGCAGGTATATTTCTGAAACCCTGTGCAGATACTGTAATTTGTATGTATAAGTGCTTGGCTGTTTCTCGTCTTAATTCCTCTGAGATCTTTATGGCTTAGAAGATTTAAATCTTCCAGACTTTGTCTGTAGGTCTTTGTTGGCAACTTGTTCTGTAACCTGTTGACATTCCCTCAGTGGGCATTAAATAATGATTAATGATGCCATTCAGGTACAACATTTAATTTATATAAAACCTTGAGGCATATACAATGTTTTACAAATAATTTAGTATTTATGGCACTCTGAAATGAAGACTTAGGCATGCAAGTTAGGCATGCTGAGGATAAGAGATGATAAATGAGCAAAGGTAGGAGAAGTAAAATGTGGGACATTAGAGGCTAGTTATGTTGATGTGAACATATACTCTGTTTTGTGTTTAATACTAAGGCTTTAATCTCTGATTCTAAAATGTCTTCATGAAAAATGGAGTAAGATATAGAAATATATATTGCGACTTCCATCTGGTGATACTACTTATTCCAACTAAACACATTTTTATTCTAATGGTGATAACTGAGGAAGAGAAAACCCTTTCCCATAAGCATCTTATGCCACTGATTTTATTTAGCATAGCATCACTGCTTCTTGGAATATTTCCTTCATTTCTTTCTGGAAGCTCGTCCTTCAGAGAGACATGCAGCTGCAAACGTAAAATGCTTATTCTGCAAGTGCTTGGAACTTGCTGAATCATTCTGTCTTTGCCAAATAAGTATTTTTTGTATGTTTCTACTCTGAAGTTGAGGAGGTAGTACATTTTGATAGCATTTGAGTTCCAAAATCAAGCCATGTTACCTAGATGTATGAAAATTAGCTCTTAAATTAGTTTCTTGCCATGACTTAGCTCAAAAGCTTCTATGTTGTCTGCAAGATGGATTGCCCTTTGTGTTGTTTTACATGTTAGTGATTGTTATAAATGATAGTAAGAACCATAAAATTTAAACTTTCCATGTTAAAATCCTTTCCAGTTCCATTTGTCTGTGTGCTCGTGTTTGATCAGCCATGTAAAGTGTCTTATTTCAGATACATTCAATTGTAGTCAGGCCTGTAATTTCCATGCTTATTTGGAGACTTTATTAAATAAATTATGTAGCATTCACTAAACATGGAGTTAATCTTTCTGTTGTTCCTTCAGGTTGATTCAGACTTGAGACCTGGTTTAATCATGATATGCTTTAGAACAGTGGTTGATAAAAATTATGGGCAGCGTACTGCCAGTCGTCTTGATGGATCATTTCCCAAAGTGGTATTTAGATTAAACAGATAGGTAAAAAGAGCTTAGCTGACGTAAGCAAAAAGGTGTTTTACAATCTCCAAAACCGGTGTATTCTACAGCTTTGCAATCTGCATCATATTCACCTCAAAAGCTCATCTAACCTAATCTCTGAGAAAATAATACATCATTGTATTAAGAAGAGTATTTTTTATCTGTGGGTTACAATTTTTATAGCTGCACAACAGGCCTGTTGTTCTTAAATAAAGTGCCAATGTTCTCAGTTTTGGTGAAAACGTATTTCTGCACAAGTCGTATGCAACAGTCCCGGGCTGGATGACTGCCACTTGTGAATGACCTCAGTGAACACAAGTCCTCTCTGAAGCAGGAAATGTCTTGGCACGGAGCTCTAGACATTTCCTGCTTCCGGACACTGTAGTTTTAAAGGCGGAAGGATCCACATATGTAATGATAGATAGTAAAAGCAGTGCAAGAAGGACTGGGGCTGGGCCATTACTTGTTAGAAAGTGCAAATGGTGGTATGTAGCAGTAAGAACAGTCAGCCACTGGAAACTGGAACCTTTCCTGTACCCATCTGTCTGTCCATTTCTCCATTTCACTGTTCTCTGCAGCTTCCATAGAAAAAATAGAAAAAGATACCACCCATTGTCTTATGCTAGAAAAAAACCCCACCACCTCACTCCAGGCATCAGACGTGGCACATAAAAGCAGATTAGGTTGGTGAAAGCATCCTGCATCATTTTGACTATGAACTATCTTCTTATCTGTTGAACGTTTGTTACGCCTGGTACCTAAATTGAACAGTGAAAATCTCTTGTTAGCCATTTGTCACATTTTTGCTCCACATGCCTTTGTCAGTTAAGATTTCCCTGGCAATTTCCAAGCCTTATCGAAAGTTTTTTATAAAGAAGAAAGTTAGACTGACATGAAGGTGTTTAAGACATCCTGGTTACAGGGCTATCTGTGCTACTAGTGACTGGCAGCGTACCCAGAAGAGCAGTCTTCTGAGACAACTTCAGAGTTTATTTTTTGTAGTCTCTGAAATGAGACAGAAGGAGACAGAATAAAAAGGCTTTAAGTGCACAAAGGTTAAAATATGTCTAGGATGCAAAAGTGCTAGCCTGATGAATGAAAAAAGTCCAGATTAGCAGTAAAACACTTTAAACCCATGGGTCATTTCCAGGATCATTGAATCACTCTTAGGTGATGATTGTCAAGCGATTATTTTAGTCAGTAATCTCTGAGAATACTAGCTTGTAGAGAGTGGCCTTGTACTGGATGATTATGAGTTGATGCAGCATAAATTTAGCGTAAGGACAAACAAACGTAGCCATATAGTTAAGGGTCTCTCCTTCAAACTGTGACACGTCAAGGCTGTCTCTATGCTAACACAGCCAGCAGTGCCTGGCGTGTTCCCAGCTGCCAGACTCATCACCTAACCCATTAAACTGCTACAGCAGTCCCTGGCACGCTGTTGGCTGGTGCCAACCAAGCATGCTCCCAGACAATTCCCAGGGACAGTTTAGGGCTGAGAACGTCCCGATGATCATTCCCATTCTGCATTTTGTAAGTTGCCACAACAGTTTGGCGTCTAGGAAAGTTTGCTGTAATAAGCAAACAGGCTACTGCATGCTCATTATCTTGAGTGCACGGGAGTATTTTTGGGCATTTCGTTTATTAGTGTGGATGTCACCTGTGGGAACTAATTAGAGTTGGAGGAGTGCAAAGTTTTGAATTTGGAGGAGACCAGGAGATCTGTTTGTGCAAAGGCGTTACACCTGGCAGAGATTTTTATTAAAAGCCTTTGCTCCAGTCTCCACTGGTAGAATACTCACAGTAGGAAAGGCATCTGAACGAAGTGATTACCAGGTAATTACCTAAAGTAATGGAACTGGTTATTTGAAGAAGTTTAAATAGAGGTCAGAAAAAGTAAGAACAGTTTAAAAATCAACCTGCAGTAGATTTTCCAAAAGCTATTAAAGACCAACATTTTTTTTCACACTTAAATACATGAAAATCAAACATGGAAATGTAGAATTGGTGACTAATGATAGTTTAGTTGTAACTCAAAGAGTGAATGTAACTCAAAAAGTCAGTGTGTATTTTGGTTCAGTGTTGACAAGGAATTCTGGTGAATAAATTGCAGATTTGCTCCATACAGCAAAGGAGCGGTGAGGTAGGCAGGAATGCGGATGAAGGAGATGGCATTACCTAAGACAATTCTACATTGGAAGAGGAAGTCCAAAACTGTATTTTCCAAAGATCAGTATTAGGATCAGTTCTGGTTTAATCGACAAATAATGACCCTGACACAAGGAGTAGATAAGTCCTGGTGAAGTTAACTTAGTGATGCAAAGTTGAGATGAAGATGAAACAGTGAAAGAACTGGATGTGGTTGAGGACTGGAGTTACAGAAAGAAGTCTGCATAGTATGATATGAAAGACACTTAAGGCACTTAGAAGAAAAATATAGGATGGCGGCAGATCGAAGGGAGAACCATTGTTTTTCTTCCAATGTTAGCCAATAGTGAACGCCCCATGAAGAGTGAAGATTTTATTTATACTGTATTTTGTTAGGATGCTTGTGTGGCCTCCAGCAGTTTGTGGGTCAGGGACTCCCTCAGATACACAAGATACCTTTGCATTTCATATCCTTTCCAGCAATTTATCTAATCACTTTGAACTCATCTAAACTTTGGCCACACAATATCCTGTGGCAGGAATTCTCATGGTTTAACTAAACATTGTGTGAAGAATCACTTTTTTTTTTTTTTTTGCCTTAAGCCTGCTACCTGATAATTTCCTTTGTTGCCTCCTGTTCTTACAGTATGAAATGCAGTGAACGGTTGCTCATTAATTCCTGCTCTGACCTTAGAGGCTCGTATGCTATGGTACAACAGAAAACTCAAAAAATTGAGCTTCTTTTACATAATGAAATGAAAGTTGAGGCAGTATGTGACTGCTGTTTATAAATACGGGTGGGAGAAGAGCTTCCTCTCAAGAGGAAGAAAAGTTGCTTACTTCTAAAAAACAATGCTGCCACCAAAACAAGTTGAAAAAATTGGCAAGGCATAAATTTACAGTGGAGTGTGAACATTTCTAGTTTCAGGGCAGGAGATCCTCTTGGCAGTCAGGTCAGAGGGCTGTACCCTGCATAGTGCGTTGGCCAGCATGGTTGAGGAACAGCAATTTTTACAGGAAACAACCTCTCAGAGGACCGCTGGTTCCTCATTTACAGAAGATCACCTCAGGCAAGGGTTCAAGAGCTCAAATACATGCCCTCAGATCACCCCGCTGGTAAAATCATGAAAAGGCATTTTTATGCATGAAAATTGGTGATTGGGATTCAGCAGCTCAGAAGGTACCTTTCCACCATAAGCTCCTACATGGTCTGGCTGCAGAGATGCTCTTCATTCTTATCCAGATTCACAGTCTTGTGTGGTCTCCTGTATTTAGGTGTCGATGTCAGTCATTCTGCAGAAAGCCAAAAATGTACATATAACCCTTGTATCATCTAGTTCAGCGACTAGAACTGATTTAATTAAAAAAACACCCCGCCCCCCTCCAAAAAAAAAGTCAGAACCAAAATACAAACCCCAAAACAAAAATCACCAAAAAACCCCAAGCACTTGCTTTGAATAAAGGGCATCTTGGTTTCAGCCGTTCTGTTGTGCAAAACATGAAAAATTAATTTTCAATCCTGCAGGTGACACTGTCATCACTAGTGCTAGCGGGTATTTTCAAAAATTAAGTGTCTCCTAGAAAAAACAACTCCATTTTGCAAGAAACAGCTAAACAGTCATTGAGTAGGATTGGTGCAGGAGGGTTCCGGTGGCTCCTGTTCCAGTGGCTCTAAGGATAGGACAAAAAACTCTCACGTTGTCAGCGAAAGAAGAACTGGAATCCAGGTCTGCCTTTCTCACATGGGCATCTTGTAGAGTCAAGATTCAGCTTTTCCTCAGCTGGGTTTGTCCAACAGAGCGTTAAGTACTCCACAGGAACTGAAGCAGCAGCACTAGGGGCAAATAGCCTGTCAGCTTGGATTATTCTCTGTTTTGCTCTGGGGCTCCGATCCTTCCGTTGCCCAGCCACGTACACATTTGTTTGTTTCTGATTTCTGTCTGGATCAAGCCAGAGAGCTCCCTCTGAGAGAAAGCATAGGCAGTGTTCGAAAGGTAGCCTGGATCCACCGCTGCTTCCTGGCAGGCAGTGCAGATGCAGTGTGACCCAGTTTTGCTCAGTGTGTGTTTTTAGGCGGCTCTGACAGGTGGTGGCCTTGAAGAGTTTAAATGTGGATCAGGTCTTGATTCCTAACACAGGCTGCCAAGATGGGGTAGGTGTATGCCAAAGTGCTAGAGTTATGCAGAAGGCATTATCTAATAAAGCGTTCCCCTGGGGAAGAGAGGAACATAATTCACGTCTCCTGCTGTCTATATGAGGGGAGGAAACTATGATGCTGTTGCCTGTGTTTCTTCACTGGCTGGACTCGGTGGTGATAACCTGAGGAGGATACCCAGACTCACACTGAGAAGATGTAAACACCTCCAAAACCATGACTACAGGCTGAGATTCAAGCTGGAATTTTTGAAGCTCACTTTAATTCAGATTTACATGCTTTGTGCTATGTCCAAAGCCAGATGTTCAAGTTCCCTGTCAAAGATGCTTAGAAATCCTGGGCAGCTCCTAGGAATGGGTGGTAGCTAAGCACTGAAAAAGGGGCGAGGCTTTAAATCTTAGAGGTAGACACCTTTCACAGATCTAGCTGAGAGATTTTCTTGATAGGTTCTTTACAATTACCTTGAGTTGGTTGGCTAAGTTACAAATGAGGTATGAATAACCTCTGCCTTAGTACTGATGTCTGTGAGGATAACCTTGATAGGGAGTCACAATCTGTTTTTTTTAATCTCTCCAAAGAGAATGCACTTGATGTGCTGAAATATAAATCTTGCAGAATAGGAAAGAAGTCTGAGGAAAGCTATCTTAATAGAATATCCTATGCCAAGACACGTGAGCTGGCATTGCAGACATTTTCAGGTCTCTGATCTTTAGTTTCTGAATTTTTTAATAGAAAAAGAGGGAAAATGTGTAAAAATCAAAGCTGCTCAACCTTGATTACTGGTATTTTATGCTAAATACGGTTGTTCCTGCCAAAAACATTAAGCTGGCAAAGAGAAGCTTAGATGTCTCATTATACTATTGCCAAGAAAGACATGATTTTTAAAGCTCTACAGGGCAGACCCAGAGGCTCTTGCTGCCAATCTGTTTTGGTATTCACTGCAGAATGAGCAAAATCAGTGTTTCTTTGAAGAAATGGTGCTTCGGGCTTCTCTGGATATACACCGAATAGATTTTAACACTGTTGTTCATTTACGTAACAACTCTGAGGATCTGCATTTTGCTTTATGGCGCAGGCTGTACTAGATTTTAAACAAACCAATAGAACTCAGAATACGTGTTTGTCTCTAAAAGCCTATGTAAGAAAAATTGTAAAGTAGTGCCACTAACTCATGAAGTGAAAAATGAAGACCTGAAATCCCACAGTACTCTACAAGAGGATGCACCAGCTTTTCTAGAGGAATAAGCTGGTTATTTTAGATATAATAATAATCTCTGTCCTAAGTGAGAGGCATAAAATTAAATTGAATATGTAGGCAAAAGGTGTGCCCAGTGCATATGTTTCATTTTGTTGGTGATTCATAATCAAGTTAGAACAGCATAGAAATCGACCTGTGAATTCTTCAGATTGCTGACATTTAACAAATTAATATAAATTTTAAGTTGTTTCCATAGTGGACTATGAATCAGTCAGGAGTGAGAAACAGGAGAAAAGGTTCTAATAGGAAAGCATTTACCCAGCTAACCAAACAGAAATGAATTTACCATTCCTGGAGTCAGTAAAAAAAAAAAACCAAAAAAAACAAAACAACCAAAACCCACACAACCAGAAGGAATACAGTGCTTGTTGAGATAAAAATGCATTCCATCCACGTTTCCTGAAGTAGCTCATAAAACACATTTTTAAAGATAAGTTAGATTTGGCACTAATCTTGGAGTCTGAAGGCACAAAGTAACTGTCCTCTACACTTGCACTAAAAAGGTATATCTCTCAGTCCAGAAGACTCAGAGATCTCAAGGAAAAAGGAACTTTTGTTTACTTACTCTTGTCATCCCGCATGCCAGAAAACCATCTTTGGAGATTTTCGTATTGAGCCAACTCAGCATACTGCTTTCAGAAACATCCAAAAGTCTTGACCAAAAGAGCCCTTATAGCAGAAAATACAGTACTGTAATCTGCTCTGACAGCTTGTTAGCTTCATTTTTAAAAAAAGTCTTAAAAAATATAATCTAATCCTTACTTGAGCACTCTTGCTTTTACCTCTTGGAGAGCCTGAGTTGGATGGATTGAGAAGTCTGGTACTATGAGGCATTTTCCTTTCATATGGAAGAAGTGGATCATGACTTAATTGCCGCTTAAACTTCTTCACTCGAGGTGCCTTAGTCTTTCATTTAGTCTTTCACTGGACAGAACAAGGTCATTTTCATGGTCGATCTTGCACTTCTAATTTATATTGTGTCTAATTTATATTGTTTGTAAAATTGAGTGTTAGATTTTGACACAGATAATGCCATTTCTCTACTCTTGTTCAATGTTAATAACCACCACCTCGTTTCTTAGATCTTCTTCATGAGTTCATGTTCAGGTGACAAAACTGCAGTGAACAAAATTAATACATGTGGGATGCCTCATAGATCTCCATATTTTTATGTGGACATGATGAAAGAAGCAAAGAAACCTCGGTCTCCTCCATTTCTCCATCTCTTTCCAAAATCATTTCGCTAAAAGTTTGTTGAAGACAGGGAGGTTACATCAGTATAGCACTTCCACGTTCTCTGTCTGCCATTTGGAGACAGTGCCTTTAGTGGTCGTCATGCCTTTGTGTTCTGCGGAAAAGAAGACCAATGAGTGCACAGATTGAAGCCATAATTACTTTGTATGACTGCTAATTGCACGCCATCAGAGTAAACTCTGGAAGGAATATTTTATAGCAGGAGAAGGACCCTGCAGGAGCTGCACATACTGAGAAGAGTGCTAATAAGGAGTGGGAAGTAGCATAGAAGTTTTGGACCATAATCAAGTCTAATTCCTGTGCCAGAAAATGAACATTTTTTTCCCCACCCTGTACCGCTTGAAAGACACACAGGAAGGTGACATGTCTGCTACACGGTAATGAGGCAAACCTGCCTGAAACTGTCAGAGAGGATAATTTGGGTGTGATTCTTAAGGCGATACATTTTTCTGTGCAGCTCTGATCTTTGAGTTTTTATGATGACAACCTACTGGAAAGTTAGAAGAGTCCTGCCTGCCCTTTCCAATTTGCATTTCCCTCTTCGATGGCTCAGATCTGAAATCCCAGGATGGGGATTGGGGCATTCAATTGACTTCTGCTAAGAAGAAATAAATCTGAAGAGGCAACAAGACACAGCAATAAGTCGTTAAAACACCTTAGTTCATATATTTGCAACTGATGTAATCTCAGCCCTTATTAGAAATTCTGTTCTGAATTCTTCTTTGCAATATTACAAAGAAAACTGTACCTTTCAGAAATGTGAATGCCAGCTGAAAAAGAGGACGCGTGTTTTCCTTGAGAATTTATTTTGAGACAGTAAGACTGGTAGCTCTTTGTAGACATCCTGTACGTGTGACAATTATCCAAACCAGCAAAGTTGATTCTAACATTGTGTACTCACAATGAGGAAACCAAAACAGATTTTTTTTGTCAGGTTTTATATCAGCCAGCTAAAGTCTACTAACCAGCCAACTGCACATCTCTTTAGTAGCATTCTAATTCAGGTACTGTAATTAGGCTTGAATATAAAATATTGATTTGGTAGTAATTGCATTTGTGTAAGCATTAGGATAATGTTTCAGGAAATCTGCCTAAATTCAGCGTGAAGTTCCAGATAGTGAAATTTTTGCTCTACTGCTGTGTAGAAGAGCTTTTAAATAAAACTTAGTCTATACTCTAACGAATATAGATTTATTTGATCCTGTCCTGTGACTTGTTTGGCTTGGGACTCTCTACCAGAATTGAAATGTATTCCAGTGGTCAATCATGACAATCACTGTTTTTTTAAATGTGTTTTGAGATCATCCAGAGAAAGGATGTGTGAGACCTAGAAGAAATAAGGTAGCATTTAAAGAGCACTGATTTATATCCATAACTCTTATTAGTTGTAGAACTAAATATACTGGAGATAATCTTTCTGTCAAGCAAATTTGTAACTACTCTGTTAGCTTTAAATATTACACACTTAATCAACACATGCATGCTGCGAAAGCGTGACATCCTGTGATTCCTGGGTAACAATTTATTTTCCTGTTCTACTGTTCTTACAGTATTTTTAGAATTTCACATCTCAAGATGTGCATAAATACATGTTTTGTATGTTTACATTTATACACACTAAGAGGCAGCCTTGTTTATCGTAGCTACTAGTATATGCAAGTAACACAGTGTGGGCATAGAGGAACATTTAGTCTTAACTTGCTTTTAATGTAAATGGCTGGTTGATAAATTTTATTTCAAAGATCTGTTACTGTAAAAAGGGGAACCAGTCAGAAAAAGGCAGAGCAATATCCAGAGCAACGGTTTAGCGAAGGATCATCATGGCAATAAACTGAAGTAACAAATACGCAGTTAAAGCAGATCTTCAACAGGGATGCCTCTATTACCAGTCCAGGTGGTCTGTGTGTAATTTGTACCTTGAAACATGTTTCATACAAGGGTAAGCATTCTGTGTCTTCCCGGGGGAAATAAAATTGTATTTGATTTGTTATTTGAAACACAGCATCTGAGCTTAGCTACTCGGTTCAGACCAGGGGTGTTTAAGACACACATGCTATTGTGGGTAAGATAAAGTGAATGCTACTTGCAGAGCTGAGCACACCCTTCACGTTGCCTCCGGCAGGAGCACCTTGGGCAAGTGCTGTAACCCTTGCAGCTATCTAGCAGAGCCCCTGCTCTCTGCTTGTTGCACTGCAGGGGAAGAGGAATTCAGGAGGAGATACAGATCTGCTCAGCCTGGAGATGAGAAGGTTCTGGGGAGACCTTGGTGCAGGCTTCCAGTAGCTGAAGGGGACCTACAAGAAAAACGGACAGGGACTTTTGACAAGGGCATGTAGTGATAGGACAAGGGATAATGGCTTTAAACTGAAAGAGGGTAGATTTAGATTAGACATGAGAAATAAATTCTTAACTGTGAGGGTGGTGAGGCACTGGAACAGGTTGCCCAGAGAAGCTGTGGCTGCGCCCCCCGGAAGCACTCAAGGCCAGGCTGGATGGGGCATTGAGCAACCTGGTCTGGTGGAAGGTGTCCCTGCCCATGGCAGGGGGGTTGGAACTACATGATCTATAAGGTTCCTTCCAACCCAAACCATGATTCTAATATATATATATATACGCACACAGAGACATGCAAGTGTAGAGACATACATATATATGTATGTATTTGTATGTATGTGTGTGTATGTATAATTAGAAAAAGATATAAAAATAAACCTGGTTTACTTAAAGTCTGCTTGTATTCAAGGCAAGAAAGCAGATCTGAAGGTCTGACTATGCTATGTCCGCTTACTTGTCAGGCTGGGAAAATCCCAAGGACAAGGGAATTTGTTTGACTGCATCTGAGCTTTGTAAATGTAGTGGCTGCTGATTCTCCTGCTCCCCTTACCCCTTCACATAGGACAGCAACCACAGATGAGCAGCTGACAGTGAGAAGCTGAGTGTGGCTCTGCCCTGTCACAAGTTAGGCACGCTGGAGAGATGGAGCAAACGTGCAGCTATGTACAGCTCAACTCGCCTGGGCAACCCTCCCTCGCGGAGGGCATCTCTAGCAAGACTTAGAGGAGGTTTCTATTCTATTTGTGCTTTCCAAGGCAGGATCAAACTGAGAAACTATAAACCTCTGGCTGGTGCTACAGCTCTCCTACTCACACAATAATATAGAAACTGCCATGTCTAATCTCATCTAATGTCCACCAGTGTGTCTCCTGTGTCAGATGGTGGTCAGCTCTAGACCTTTCAGAGGAAGAAAAAGATTCCTGTAGTTGGCAGGCTTAGAAGCTGATGTGCACAGTCCCCGTAACAAGTTTCATTTGATGGCTATCTATCAGCATAATGCTTAGTATGTGAAGCATCAGGTGAAATATTTCCTTAAAACAAGAACTATAGCTACATTCAATATCTCTGAATTGCCTTGAAATACAGAAGATAGTTTTTACTGAAAGAAATATTAAATGTGCTAAGCATATTTCCAGAAATATGGAACAGCACTTAGGTAGAAAATCACACATTCAAATAAACATCTCTTTGGAGATTCATTATGAGTGTATGTTCAAAACCAGTAATGTGAGTAATTTACTGGAAGAGATGACTTCATCGCAATAGAGAATATGTATTTTAAAGAAGCCTCAACATTCAAAAAGATTCAGATAGCCCTAGTGAGTAACACATTTGTCGTTTGACTTCTGTCTTGGTGTGGACCTTTGCCTTGTGATGAATATCATCTTAGATCCTCCTGAACAGCAATAACAAAGAAAGTAGATTAAACTTTCTAAAATCCAGTTTGACAAACCCCAAAGAGCCCACTTCCATGCATTTTTCTGTGTGCCAGATTATGGTGTCACTGTCCTCCTTTTGCCTTGATAGTCATGCTGCATGAAGAACTGCCGTTTTGATTTCTTCCCAGTGAGACACAATTAGTTCTTCTACAGAAGAAGCCTTGACTAGAATACCCCTTGCAATGTGCTGGCTTTGTTTTGTAAAGGACAGTGCTTAGAGGGTTGCTAACTAGTCTTCTCATCATTAACCCCAAAACACTAGTGATCCAGAAATCTAATTTGGGCGTATATCCTCTAAGGAGTTACGTGACAGCACTCAGCTGGGTGACAAAACTTGAATGGAGGGTGCAGAGCCCGGGGAAGCAGGTTTCCAAAGGAGCTATAGGACAGACGCTGCTCGTCTGCAAATGGGAGGGCCGTCAGGTCATGTTCTCAGCTGATTTTATGTGAGTGTTCATGTAAGGTCATGTTTATAGGACACAATTAGTTGTTCTCTGAGGAAGACAAGGAGGAAGAACCGTAGGCAGCCCATCATCTTCAACATCAGGCTGACTGCTTGTTCTCTGAACTAAGCACCACGAGCCAAATTGCTCACTCACTGCCATTACAACCTGTCTCTGCTCTCCTTAATTTACATGTACTTTCTCTGAACAGGCTAGTCAGAAAATGAGAGAGGAAGAGGGGAGAATGAATACGTTGTAAAAAAGAGAAAGATTGTATCATCAATTGAGAGTGGCCAAAGAAAACATTTATAGAATACAATTTAGCCATAACCCACTTTTCAGACAAATTTCAAAACATACTGAGGCAAAACATGGTACTATGGTAGCAATGAAATGTAAGAGCAGGTGAAATAAAGTGGGAGAGAAAAGCAAGGTAGGTGTTAAAATTCATAGCAGGGGATTGTCTGATACCTTTCTAGCTGGGAAGAATAAGTGAAATATCCTTCCCAGAGTGTCAGTGCCACAGATACAGAGGCAGACATCAGTTAAAATCAGGTTTGGGACCCTGGGTGTCCCACGGGTGACGTGCTGATCAGGAGCGTATCTGGAGCTGGTCAACGCCTCCCTAAGCTATCAGAAAGGGAGGGGGCTCTTCTTGTCCTTGTCCCACAGCCTGGGGGAGTGTTAGGGAGTTAGGGAGTTCCTTTTAGGGAGTGCAGCTATTTGGTGGGAGCTGGCCCTGCTGAGAGGTCCTCCCTGGTGTGTCCCTCGAGGTGTCGCGGGCAGCCCAGCCTGTGATGAGAAAAAGGACCAACTGCCCTCAGTGGTCAGCCAGGTCCATCCCATCTGAGAAGACACAAACCCAGCTGGCTGCCACTTGCTTTTATGTTTCAAAAGTTTAATTTGCCCCAGTGAGTTCCTTAGACTCACTTCAAGATGGGCTTTCTAATATCTGTCTCATTGTCGCTCCCTGCTTCGTATATTATCAGCCGCCTCCCCTAGGACCAGAGTTTCCTTATTCTTCTTCTGGCTTAGCCTGGGGATCACCATCCTCAGCCCACTGGGACAGGGGTGTCCACCAGCTCTCTCGCTCACACTCTGCAGGCGTTACCTTGGGGAGCCCCATCCGCGCATGGACAGGCTGCGGCAGAGGCAGAGAGAAGAGTCTGGGAACAACAAGCCTGAGGCTCCATTTACAGAAGGATTATGCACCAGCATATTTTGTCAGAGAGTCTGATATTTCTTTTTCTTCTTTGTCTAATGATATTTATGGAGTCCCTCAAGTGGACACAGCTATATCAGTATGAAGGTTCTTATGTTGGTATAGTTTACTCCTTGCTGTAATTAAAACAGGAGAGTTTACGTTCCTTAATTAGGAGGAGACTGTCTCCAACTCTCCAGCCAACTATAAGAAAGCACACACATTGCTGCCCCAGCTTCTTCTAACTAACCCATGAGGTTTTCAACATCTTTTCAGTACTGATTAGGGAAAAGAGACAATAAGGAAGGACTGTTTTACATGATTTTCAGGAGCAGGCTTGGCATGCAAAAGCATGCCACAAACAAATGGCAAATTGCACAGCAAAATGTAAAGAAGTAAGGCCTGACTGAGAATACACACTGCTTGGTAAAACCAAAAGGGCAGCTTGGACTGTGGGACAGAGGAAGGTGCTCCAAGCAGCCTCCAGCCGGCCAGGTGCGAGTGGGCTGGAGAAGGACACAGCCAGACTGACAAACAGAGCAGTGGGCTGAAATGCAGTGTGGAGAAGACATAGATCAGCTGGCCTACATAGAGTACTTTTCTTTGATAGCAGCAGTCAGTCACCTGTGGTGCCATTCAAAGCCTCCACCTTTTCAAAACAGATGACCCAAAATCCACCTGCAAGTTGTTACGAGCAGAAGGGAGTCGTGGGTTTCCCCTCTGCTGTGCTAACAGCTCTTCACACTCAGGCAGGTCTCAACAGCATCTCTTCTGACGAGCCAGTACCCGCTGTTTGGTGTCGGCACAGGTAAAGCTGGAAGCACAGTTAACTTGGGACGGCTTTGGTTTGTGAACCAGATGAACTGAAAAAGGATGTGATTTTTGTCTTTTTGCGTTTGACATTTTTGGGACTCATTTTTCTTCTACACAATTAACTTGTTAGCTTGAAACATAAGATGTCTCTGTGATAGGAAACACATGCAGGAAAGTAGTCATTAAGATAGTGTTAATGCTGGGAACAGTAATGTTATGCATTTAGTGGGATATGAGTACTTTTTCTAACACTGCAAAAGCCAGAAGAAAATTTCATTCTAAGTAGAATTATTATAGTTTATATCCCACATCATGCAACAAATCTAATTCTTGCAGCAAATGCTATGCATGAAGAAAATTATAAGTGTTAGACTCTCTGACTAATGGCTGATCAAATGAAGTGCAATGGCCCGGCGAGGAGCAGAGGAGCAGCAGCAGGCGGAGGCACCGCGTAACCTTACGCAGCACAAAGGGAGCACAGGGCTGCTCCCAGAGCTGCGGAGGAGGATGGCTGCACCCTTGTCGCTGGTGGGACACCCCGATGCGACTCCCTGCTTGGAGCCTGTGTGTACAAGCTGCTCATGAACTTGAAGCGGGGCTGGCTCGTCAGCAGTTGCACATCTTCCATTGCGTACTCCTTTGTAGAGGAAGACCTCTCCCCTGAAAGCGTATATTACAGAAACTTCTGGCAAGTGGAATTTATACAGCATGTTACCAGGACACTTAATATGTCGTGATGCTAAGATAAAACTAATGAAAAGGCAACAACATGTATTATTTAGAAAATTATGTGCGATCTCTTTTTTTAAGCTCCCTGTTCGTCAACAGGTTCTTTAAAATGTGGAGTCTTTTCTGTCTCACTGAAAGCCAAAGTCAGAGAATTTTGCCTTGTGATCTCCAGGTAGATAAGAGGAAATCATATTCTTTCAGCTCACCTAAAAGAAGGAAATGCATAAACAGGTCCAGATTACAGATTTTTAGACAATGATCTAAATTACCAAGCCATTAATAGCAGATGAGGTATATGGTATTAAATACCAGCACATAAACTAGATGGATAGATTTTTTTTCTGGAACATTAAAATTTTCCAGGACAGGTTTTTTTCAGGAGGTAGGACATTTTGTCTCTCATTTTACAAATGTGGTGTGAAACGAAAAGAGGAAAAACACTCCCCCCTCCCTCCTCCCCCAGCTCTCTGAGGAGGAGACTCATCGTGGCACATACAAGAAAAACAGCCACCCACACACTGGAGCCCTTCAAGCAGAAAGCACCTGACAGGAATTTAAAAGTAGGTTTTCAATGGTGAACTTGGCAGAAATCTACATAAAAGCAGTTCTTCAAGGGAGGGTATTATGTGATATGAATTAGATGAATGTATTGAGTTCCTCCTTTTTTTTTTAACTGTGGAGTCTAAATTATTGTTATCATGATCAAATATTTTGTTCGAAAGAGCTCATGCATGAAGACGAGGAATAACAACAAGGAGAATATAGGGGGACCCAATATATTTTAATAAAAGAAAATTCGCCGATCACTCAAAATCTTGAATTTCTATTATTAGAAATCTGAGCACTAGCTGCTTGAGTCTTCAAAACCCCCACTCTCACAAAGCCAGCAGTATGCTTAAAGCGTTTAAAAATTAAATATTTCAAATGAAACAGTAAGAAAATATGGACAAACAAGGTATTTATTTGATTTTTAAATCATTTTATAAGAGAAGGTGAAGTATTTGCAGTTTCTCTTTTAGTAACCAAAGCCAATAACATTCTGATAAGAATTACATCTGTTTTTCCAAAAGCTTTTCAGAGTCTTCATATGGGCATCTTTAGGACATTGCATTTCTTATCTTTAAGACCATATGGCTACCTTAAATACATTTTGCTTCTGAGTCAGTTTGTTCTTCTGTAATGAGGGGGGAAGAAAACAGTTGCTGCCATTTAAGACCTCACTTCAATTTTTCATTGCCTTTGCATGTTTTATATAACCTGAATTTAAGTAGCTTTACTGGTTTTAATTTTTCTCCCTATCTATTTTTAAACTGAAGCCAAGCAATAACCTATATATGTAGTTTGTTTTCTCTGCAGTGCAAAGAAATTTTTAAATGGCTTACTGATTTGCAGATATTGATAACTGAATTTGGCAAATAATTTCACAGTGGCTTCATTGCTGGACTTGATTTGGATCTTACATATGCCAGTGGCACAACCCTGCAAATCCTTCTTCATGGAGTGAGTTTCCTTAGATTTAGCATTCATAAGTAAAATGAAAACTAAACTTCTATATTGCTCCACCAGTTGTGAAAGCTTTCTTCAACAGCACCAGCTTAGCACAGTTTTCTTGTGAAATATCTAAGGACAACTGAGATTTCTTTTGCCTACAACCTCGTGTATAAATTAGCCCATAAATCACTGGTGTTGACTCTGAAATTTGAATTGCCATGTACACCTCCTTGGGCCAGACTGGCTGATATACCGAATGCCTGCAACTGGCTAGTGGTAGCTGCAGGGGTACTCGGTGTGCCTTCTTACCCATTAATAAAGTATAGATTACTCAATTATTTACATACACAATAACAATTTAAAAAATTCCTCATTCTGGCATTCACAGAAAACCATTCCTCCTAACTGCCATCTTCCTTTTATCTGTGCTATGTGTCTTTCTCAGGTGGGGAGTGCAGTAAGAAGTGGAGATGTTTCTTGCTAAGAAAAACTGTATGTCCAGTCCTTAGCTACACCTTTTGGTGTCACCGCTGTGCAGACACCTCTGCCTCTAATTGCAGCAAGGCCCCTGGTGGCTTTGCAGATGAGAAACATGCTCAGTTATTAAACAGGAAGGCTTTTGTGGTCTGACTAGCTGGAAGTCCCTGCAGAGGTATTGACTCATTAGCTTGTCTCCTGCAGGTGAATGAAAAGAGTATATGCACCGTTCAAAGCCTCATCCTGGGCCACTCTACGCCGCATAACAGCTCCTGCCTTTTCATATACCAGTATCTCTGTAGTCACGGATCCTTAATCACAGAAAAATTTCAAAAGTTTGGGATTTTCTGGGGTGTTTGTTTCTCTGTGGTTGGTTGTTACCTGTCATGAGGTGGGACTGACCAGGGCACTCTGGCTTGTTGCTTTAGTCCTGATGCCAGGATTTAGGCTTTTTATCACTAAAATAAAGTATGTAGGGAGGAAGGGGTTGGTGGTGATGGCGGAAGGTTATATCCTATGTTTTAAATGCAAACCCAAGTTACTGCTGTCTCATACGTCAGTCTTAGAAGTTCGTTTCTACATCAGCTGCAAAACATTGATGGGTGCTTTGTTTGTTTCAAAGGAGAATTAAGTGACTCCGCTGTTACTACAGCATGGTGCAGTATATAATACTAGCGAGTTTAATGAAATTCCTCGTCATAATTGTAATCCTTGAGAGTTTGTATATTATCTTCTCTTATCTTTCAAGTTTTTTAGTGTGGTTACGAAGTTGTGTTTGAACCTTAGTGTCAAACAGAGCCTCACCATGTTACAGTCACAAAGACACATCAACCTGGTGACGTTGCTCATTGTCTGACCTTCCTTGCATGCCGAGCAGAGAAGAAAGGTGCCTGAAAACCTGATGTGTAGGATTTGTAATACTGAGCTCCCATGCATTTTGTATATCTACCTACCACGTTTTGAAGATCCTGAAAATTAATTCCTTGTAGCTCACTCCTTGTGGATTTAGTTGCAAAGGGGTAACTTTTGGGCAAAAGGAATAAGGGAAATCTATTCCTGCAAGTGGCAAGGACATTTTCTTTGAGAGGTGCTTCTTACAAGCACAGAAAGTCTATTAACAATCCTGGTATTTCAGGCTTGGGTCTTTTTTTCGTGCCATTGAGCACCAGATTGATACCACCCATTAAGTCGTTCCCACTCTAACACTGCTGCCCCACTAGCAGGCATTTGTTTTTGACAATAATATCCTAGCTCTTGTTTCTTGAAAGTATGACATTTCTCATCTCCAAGAAATACTGCTTCTGCCCGATGGAGGAGATTTTCGGAGGAAAGATTAAAGAATTACATGGAACTTAATGAAAAATAACAGAATTGTTCTTTATAACTATTTTAAATCATATCTTGTGGACTCTCTGAAAAACATATGTGATGAATGGCTTGGAAATTTAAATACCAGTTAGAAGATTTGAATTTCTAGTCTCATAAAACTCTCATTTTAGGAAACTTTCTACTAATCCACAGGGATTTTTTTCTCTCATTTTAAGCCTCTTCCAGAAGTGAGTTATGGATCACTCTGCGGCACATTAGCTGTCAGAGTAAAATTTGGCAACCCTGCCACAGCACACACATTCTCTTTTATGACTTTATAAAATGCCATATAAACAAACACTACAAATAATAACTGATATTGGAGGTCTTAGCCTATAAAGAAACTCCAGAATAGCCACAGGACAAGTTCCAGAGTATTTGATTTCTTGTAAAGGAAGGTGAAGTGATTGGTGTTGGCTGAGTACAGGGCAAATTGCCAGGAGAAGGTGTTTTTTTTAAAAGAAATGTCTGCCTGCCATTATTCATTGTGTCCAGGTGAAAATTTCCAACACTGCATAAACTTCATAGCTGTGTTTGGGCATTTGGCATTTCCACAGCATAGCAGTTTAAATGATCTATTTATTTTGAGCGTTCTTACACTTTTTCCTTATTTTTGTAAAGGTTATTAAGGACAATAAGGTAAGGCCTCAAATTTTCATAATCAGTCAGACTGCAGACCTGAGTATGACATGGACATTCCAAAGGTATCTTTGATGGATGTTATGACATCATGAGCTTGTTCATTTTAGTTCACTTGTACCATGTTCTGATATAGGTGAGATAAGGTAGCCATGACTGTGCAGAGGGAATTAGGTGCTTTACAGGGGAATTCAGCTCATTTAAGAAGGTTCCTATGGTGCTTATGATGTGTCCGTTCTTCTTTTAAATCCGTGTAAGTTTGTAGAGGGAAGTAAAAAACTATTATTTCAGGTCTCATTATAATAATTAGATCAGGACTGAACTGCAAAGTCTGAATTTCCAGGAAATAAGATCTCAGATGAAAACAGCCTTATTTAATCTAAATCTAAATAAAGTGTCTAATGCCTGAAAAATGGAGGGGACACACACGCACACACAAAACAAGAGGAAGTATTCTTCTGGGGAGAGAATAGATGTGTGCCGAAGTGACACTGCCACCCCTCAATATCAAACTCCTTGGGAGAAGATGAGATTGAAGAATAGGTATAAAACTCAGCTAAGGTTTTGTCTATAAAAAGATAAAATTACATGTAGCTTTTCAAGAGTCTAGTAGCTAACTTTGAGAAACTCAAACACAAATGTTTGTTTAATTATGTCAAGACAAATCCCACGGACTTTTTCCCCATGTATGTGTACCTATACATAGATTTTAAATCACTTTATCTCAGACTTTACAAGTAGAAAGCCATGAAATTAAGAGAAAGCATAAAATTCAAGTAAGCGTGATAGAGCATGGTGTTTGATAAAACTAATCTCAAAATAATTTTAAACTGGCTCAGTGCCACAAGAGGTCTGCTCTGTTGAGAGTCAGTGTGAAGCAGCTGGAGTCTGACCCCCTTCAGATTATGGACTGAAGAGGAGGTGAGTAGTCATCTTAGCAGCAGTTCCCTCCATTGGGGCCACTCTACTGCCAGCAGTAACAGTGTTAGGCAGAGTTGTACCTGGCCAAGGATCTGGCCAGGGATCCGAGGCATCTATGTATATCTGAAGGAGCAAATTGCATGCTTGTGCTATTAGCAGTACGTTTAGAGAATACCCTGAACAAAAAATAAAGAAAACTACCTTTGTGCATAGAGAGGAAAATCATACAAATGCTACAATATTGAATATCTCAGGCTGGCTGCAGTCATTTATTGTTAAACTGTACATTTATAAAAAGGATATTAGAGAAGATATTAGGCCATTTGGCTTGTAATTGGGGCTTTTTATTCTAATCTTATTAATTTGAGAACTGGCAAAATAACCAGGCTTGTTTATCTCTATTTAGCTATGTTATATTACTACACTTTTCCCTTTCCATTTCCTTTTCCAAAAGGAAATCTTCATTTAACATTTTGCACATGCATGATTAAGATAGGATCCTTGCTGAGGCTGCTGTAGTTGGCCAGGGGAAAGGGGGTGGTACCAGTGCAGTCCTCCACTTCCAGCTGTTGCTTGTTCTTTTTCTCTGTAACCCCCAGGGCCCTCCCTTGCCCCATGCACCCATCATCAGTATCGATGGCTCCTCAGGAAGTCTCTGACTTTCCTGCTTTTGCAAAGATTGTGAATTTCCTTCGATTTACTCCTCTTCATCTTTTGGTCTCTCTTACCTTCTCCATTGGCAGCTCTTGATTTGTGGTTTTCCCAGCTTGGTACGCAGAACATCTCTGTGGAAACTCTCTCCGCATGCTGGTTACTCCTGGTTCACCTCGGTCAGTGCAGACTCCAGGCTTGCCAGATTCCCAGCTAAACTCCGTGTTCGTTGTATAAATGTTTGTAATCCAGTTCACTGTTTAACTATTCAAAAAAATCCCTCCTCTCTGTTTCCCTCTCTGCAGAGGATCTTGATTTCTTACAGACAAATACCAAGAAATGTAATCTGGCTGTTCCTGTCCGTCAAGGTTTCTTGCATTCCCTGAACAGCCCCTCTTATCATGACTGTAAGAAATTTTCATGTCTAATATCTTTTTATTCTTTCGGCACACCATGATCATCCCACATTAGCTGCTGATTTCTCATTTTTACTTTTCTTGTTTTCTTTCTGATTTTCATTAATCTCTTCCTGCTCCTGCGTTCCTTTCCCCCTCCCAATACATCTCATCTGAAGAAGTTAGAAAAGCAGGTATCGTGGGTATACCATAGGTATCATCCCTAAGTTTGTGTAACAGAGTTTCTCTGTTCTCATTCAACCATTGGCTGTTGCTAATCCAGCGTCCTTGTCTTGTAGTTTTTTGAAACTGCTCTTGCCAATGTCTTCAGTGATCACTCATGCAAAAGCCTTGCATGTGTAAGAACTCTGCATCCTTTTCAGTCTGGGATGACTTTATCCTCAATCTCCTGACCTTCTGCAGCTTTTCCTCCTGGATCTATTTGTGGTCACTCCTTCAGCATGTATTACAGCAGTGACCCCTCCAGCTGTTTTGTGGGGTCTCACATGGCTCTGTCCTGGATCTTTTTGTCTTTGTAAAATTTATTTCTCATCCATTTCTCATCTGAACTATTGCCCTAGGATCATGAATCACACATCTGCCACTCCCGTCTTGTCACTGCAGCATCAACTCAAATTCGCACCTCATATATCAAAGGTCTTAATTTTTCCCACCCAAATCTCTTCTTATTACCACCTTCCTCAGTCATCATTTGTCCGTCAGTCAGGACTTCAGACAATTTGGCATTTTTCTATACCAGTGTAGGTCTTCTAGATACTTTCTGTATAATCTCCCTAGGCTAACATCCACACATCCAGCTGAAACTATCCAGGCCATCTTGATTTTTTGCAGCACCCTTTTCCTTTGTCTTTTATAACTAAAGTCTTGGGCTGCTCATATTTATTGAGAATTTGTTGAAAAATGTGATCGCTTTGAAAGTAAGAAACTTGTATTCCCATTCAAGGCCCTGAACAGTCTAATCTCCTCTGACTTTACTGCCTTTTTTCCTCTGACTCTACTGCCTTTCACTGAAGAATGATATTATTTTCAGTTGTTCACTTTTTAAGTTTCTATGATATTTTCATGCAGCTCCCAGACTGTATCTCCCATGTGGGGGGAAAAAAGAACCTTGTTGCCATCCATCAGACTACTTTATCATGACTCAAACGTTCTGCTGCTTCTTGATGTACAGTGAAAAATAACAGATTAGATATTGAACTGACAAGTCAAGCACACTGCCTCTTGCTATTGCCCCATGTGCATTCTTTATATTCTGTCTCATCTTCTACCTAGATGGCAAGCTGATGGGAAGAAATAACAATATATTTGTGGTTCTGATGAACAGCTGCTTCTGCAGTTGGATATTGGTCCACACCTAGAGTCTTTTGAGTATACCAATAAAAGAGCTGTCAATTAAAAGTAATTGTTTAGAGGTTTTTGTCCATCATTCCCACTGGTCCAGCCCATAGCAAAGGAATAAAATCGGTTTTTCCTTCAAGAGCCTGCAGGAGCGTGCTGTTTTGATCCATGGCATAGGGGTATTCCACTACATTTCCCATCCTCCCGAAGAACCGTGACAGCTTCCAACACAGAAAATGCGCATACAACAGAAATCGGTTGAAATAAAATGTTAATTCAGTGTTCCTGGTTTTAGTAGTAAATTTGGATAAATACCAGGATGAATATATAATTATTGGGTAAATAAGTATACAGAACCAATTAGTTACTCCTAGCACACAATAATAATGGGCTAGTTTCAGCTGACATTGCACTTTCTCTGCATCATTAAGTTTTGCATTAATTTTCATTCTTTTATCTATTAAACATTCCTCAGATACATAATGCAATCAGGTTACCTATTATTAAAAAATGGAACTCAGATTCTTTTCAGTATTGTTTTATTCATGGCTGACTTGAAAATCCTTAAAGACTACTAAGATCAGACATTTTAGGATAGGGCCATGACTACAAGGACTTTTTTTTTTAGGTTAGAAGGGATACTAAGGAAACAAGTTGCTCCTTTTTTCAACTGATGTGCTCTTTGTGAGTCAGCCTACTGATTGGTCTCACTTTAAAAATCTGCACATTAACATCCTCTATTAAATTTGAATTGGGCCGTCTGAAAAGTGCATGGGAAGTAAGTTATTTTACTTTAGATGATAATCACACTTAGAAACCTTAGATAGAAGGCAACATAAAAATGTAATATAGTTGCTTAAAAAGCTAAAAGTTCTTTTAAAAATGTCAGTTTATGGATTTCTGTCCATCCGCAGAAGGGGAAAGCAGACATTCCAACCAACAGAAAATGCACCAGGGAATAATATTTTTTTAAGAAAGCTGTTCAGTGAAAAGGCAATAATCTGAAAGCAATAATGCCAAATGGAAATGTACAAGACAATGAATAAATTGCTTTGTAAATTAGTCAGCCTTTTCAACCCAGTAAAACCATTAATAACGGCTGTTTCATTATAATTATCTTATTTTGCAGTGTAAAATTATACTAAAAGGGGATTGAGATAGTTCTCCTTATAGAGAAGATATGAAGCACAATGACTTTCTTTTACAAAAGCCCCCCACAACCTACAATAATCACTTTTTAAAGTGTTGTAAGAAGCTAGTGAGAGCCTCTTCAGGCTGGACTTTTTATTGGTTGGGGAATATAGTTTGTAACTGACTCTTCCTGAACTCACTCTTTTACCATATTGAAACTTTTTGGACATTGTGGATTATAACATCTCCAATTCATGCTATTACTAGCTAATGAAATGCCAGCTTTGACTTTTATCCTACTAATTTTGTCAGCACTAAGAAAAGAAATACCAGAGATAATTTTCTTTGCTGTGTTACTTCCAATATTGCAAAGTCCTCCCAAGTATTTTGAGTCCCCAAAATCTTAACTGATGATAAACATGTTAATATCAAGGCATAAAATTCTAACACCTAGCAACTCATCAAGCATTTGATGTGTTTCTCTGAAATATTTCTGAAGAAATTCTGAAATGTTCTCTTCGAAGGGTTGATATATAGATGCATTTTTCTGATGGGTGAGACCATATGAACATGGGGATAACTTGTAGCTGGCAAGTTCCTTACAGATACGCTGAAAAATACTGTGACAAAGATGTGCTGTGTGGTGGTTGGTTTTTTAAATCTCTCCTCTAATGGAGTTCTAATTTGGGGAACTTGATTAGTCCAGGTTATAATTGTGACATTCTTCCAGAGAACTTAAAGGAATGTCGTGGTATGGGAGATACTAATTAGATCAAACTAAATGGGACACTCCTTCAGGTAACTTACAGGGCCAATCCATTTCAGAGTTAGGAACATCTGGTAATATAAAGGAACATAATTCACTATGAACAATAGGCTTTCTGGAAATTTTCATGCTAAATATTTAGTTTATAGTACAGAGGAAAAAAAAAGGGATTTTTTTTTTTCTTTAAAGGTTTTACCAATACATTCTTCATTACAGTGCTTCCTATACATAAGATGACCCCCATTTAAAAAATCAACTTTTTATCCCTTCCATCTGTATTATACTGCATATACTCTCATATTTTCTTTCACAAATAGATACCTCTTCCTGTGTTCATGTACTCTAGTGGAGTAGTAGACAAACTATAAAACCACTAGAGTTTTTTTAAAGAAATAGACAAAAGTAATTTTTTTTCTATACATGTGAATCTAGCTTAAAATTTCAGCGAGGTGTTCCTGAGATTGTGTTGTCTCTTTCTTTATACTGTGGTTAGCTTCTGGTAGAAGTCATTCATTCAGGTAGTAGTCCAGTGGTTTATCTGCTCAAATATTCTGGGAAGTCTGCGGCAACAATTACTAACAGAACTTAAAGTAAGCTTTTAAGATGCCTCTGCTTTGAGCAGGCCATTGGAGAATACGCCATCCAGAGGCTCCCTGCAGATAAACCATTATAATTCTAGGATTTAAATTTCCAGGAAAGGAAATCAGAAAGTAAAGGCTATGACCTCAGCAAAAAAAAAAAAAAAAAAAAAATTGAAACGTTTTACTGTGCGCTGGTAGATGAAAGGATGTGAAATAACAGAAACTGCTATAGAAGAGACTGGACAGAAGTCCTATGGAAAAATCAAAAAAGAAAAAAGAGAAAAAGAGGGAAGAAGGGTATTAAGGCATTGTAAAACACTGTACAAAAATAAAGAATTTGCTATATAGCATCACATAAAGGACCATCTAGGTAGGTATCATGTATTTAGCAGTGGCCATTTTCTAGAATCAGCCTGAGAAGAGCCCTAAACGTAGCTGCTTAGGCAGAGATTATCATTTATTAATTAAATTACTTATCCTTGAACAGAAACTCATCACATGTATTAGTTTTTCTCTCTGCATCTAGAATTTAAAAAGTGGGATCTTTTTTTCTCTTATGAACATCTTCATCTTAAGTGAAAAGGAAGATCAGTTAGAAGTTATTCCAAAGCCTGGTTTTGAGTAAAATAGGATCATGCTGAGAATGTGGGGTTCCTATACTAAAACAGCCAGATACTGGAATCATAGAATAGAATCACAGAATCATTAAAGCTGGAAAAAACCTCTAGATCATAAAGTCCAACCGTCCACACACAGAATATACGTAACCTCAGAGGGACCCTGTAAGTGACATTTGAAACTGTGGTCTAAAGAGGACAGGGAAGAAAACACAGTCAGCAGTCTCATTTCTGGTACGCCAGCTGGGGCCGAAGATAAGCACTGGGCGCAGATGTGCAAGCCTGAGCTGCGGTGGAAAGAGCGAGTTTCTTGCTGTACTAAGATTCATACTCTTCTGAGCTTCCCCACGGTGATGCACTCCAGGGCCACCGCCAGCCAACTGTCATCCACTGCCAGGGAGCAAGAGCATCGCTCACGCCAGAGACCTTCGGGCCTCAGTTGGTGCTGCCAGCAGCAGCCTGGCAAGCTGCAGTTCTGGAGCTGTAAATATTGTTGATGTTGTCCAAAGGGAGATAAAAAAAAAAATGCCCAGGAAGACCTTGCAAATGTGCTGATACCAAGCTCATTCATGGAAGTTTACCTTTATAGTGCCGTGCCTTGATTGTGTAGTGGGGAGCACTCAGACTATGAAATGAGGATCCTGCTTTGTAGGTTTTTGTTTTGGTGTCATACTTTTCATTTTCTAGCTGGAAATTACAGTTCAGGAGTCATGAGTCAGGCACAACAGTGGGCTTACCTGCTTCTCTCCTGTCTGAAGACACACTAATTGCAATTCTCTCTTCAGTTGTGGTTAGGCTTTAATGGGAAAAAAAAAATTCTACAGGCAGTTTAGGAGGCTGGGCACGTGTCAGTGGAGGAGAAACTACAGGTTACCATTCTTGTAGTGCGTGTCTAACCAAAGCTGAAATCACAACATCCTGGGCTTAGTGATAGTTCTCATTTTGCAGAACAGCCTCAGATATCTTAAAAACAGTAATCCCTGAAATTTTTCTCCTAAGAACCGGTGAGGACTTGCATACTATATTTGTCTGAGGTGGTTTTAATTGTTGGGTTTTTGACTGAGGAAGGTAGTGAGAAAGGGACTTTTATTGAGCAGGTTTTTTGCACACTCATCTTTCAAGGGTTAATTCTTGATGAGTAGGTAACTAAGAAACGTTTGAATCTTGAGAAAGAAGAACTGTTCTATAGTTCTCAAATATTTTCCTGTCCCTTCTGTTCTTTGTTGAGGTGGCACGAAGACAATTATTACTGGAATCTTGGTTTCAGAAGTGGACATTTAATTTTTGTTGTGTATCTATGTCAGTGTGTATTGTGCGAGTGTCTGCTAAGAGGTGGTCAACATCACAGCATGACTTAGTGCTTTCTAGACATCATACAAAATCTGAGGTTCTTAACAGCATTTTTAAAAAAAATTACAGTGTAAAAGTTTAGAAGAGAGTATCATATTTAAGAAAGGAATCTAAAGCTTTACTTTGACTGACTTAAGTTTTTATTCAGTGTAGTATTAGACAACAGTTCAAAATAGAAGGATGAGTGATAAAAATTCTTAATATAATTCCATCCACTATTGTAAAGCCTATGTTTGGTTCTACCCTCTCATCTGTACAAGGATAATTAATATGTGTTTCTAATCACTCATTCCTTCTGTTTCAAAAGAATAAAAGAGGTAGCACTTAAATAGGTGCTGAGCTGCATGAAAGAAGTATTTTTGGTGATTAGAAACAGTAGCAAAAAAAGGATCTAATGACAAAAAATGAACATTAGCAGATTGACATTTTCAAGTGTCTGAATGACACAAAGAACAAATGCATCATTATACAATCTTGTTTCCTAGAAGAGAAAATAGTTTAAAGAAAATTGCTTAGAGTGAATTGCTATGAAGTTGAGTTACAGGGGAAAATTAAAAGAGGTTTTATAGAGCGGTCACTGAATGAGGTAGTACATTAAGGCTCCTGAGCAACCATTTATCTTGGGGTTAGTGTGATATAATGGGAGTTGGGTCATTTGTTCATGAATAATTTATTTATTTACCTAAGTGTGATAAACATAAACAAATCTTTTCCTTGAGTTACCTTCTGAAGGCAATTTGCCAAATCCTGCAGGATTCTTCTCCCAGCTGTAATGTGAACTCCTCAGACCTGCTCTATGCCTACATCTTTTGCCAAAGTAGCTACATCACTGAACAACGTGGAAAGAATTGCTCAGTTAACAACAGGCAAATGATAAATATATCACCAATAAAATCTTTATTGTGGCATAGTTTCTTATGTTTGGGGATATGGCTAAGCTACAAAGATAATTATTTCTTATTTCTCCTAGGAGAATCAGTAACCATAGCGTGTGGCTGGTACAAGAGCAAGCTGAGGTTGCTGCGCTGATGTAATGGTACATTGTGCACATTGGACCTCATTAATAGTGAGATTTAACTATTCTGCTGTGTCTATTTTAAGTGCAGCAAAGAAATATTTTTCACATACTGACTTTTATCCTCAGTATTCCAAAAGATTATGTAATTAATATATTCTCAACTGCGACACAGACCTGTAAATTTTGCCAAGCAGGTTCCAAATCAAGAGGAAGTTAGAAGAAGAGGAAAAACCACTAGCTCTTACAGTTAAATGACAAATGGACCTGGTTGCTTGGAGGTTCTTTTTCATAAGATGAGAAGGTGGGAAGTATAGCCCTAGTGCTGCAGCAAGTGCTCCATGTCCCCTGTATCAAAGATTAGTAAAGTACAGCATTAGATTATTACACAAAGTATAGGATTCCGTGTGTGTTATACTAAGGCATATTATGGCCTGAAGTCCAGGAGCTGGGATATTCATTAGAAGTATATTTTGTAGCAGAAAATAAGGAGTTCCTTATTAGAGCATTCAGTGGTACATGAAGAAATAATTACAGAATCTGTCATTTGTTTTACCAGGACAAATGTTTGTTGTTCTAAAATGTGTGTTCTGTAAAAGGCATCCCACAATTAAATGCTCTCCTATTCATGTTCATGGATCAAAACCATGAAAAGGCTCGCCCCATGCAAACAACAACAATAGATACCACATTGTGTGCATTTATTTTCAGATGAAAAACCCTGTTGTCTCTTTAGTTAATAATCTCTGCCAATTTGGCCTGATTGATTTACTGCACATCATTTGGTGCTGCTGTCCAAATAATCTCTATTCATGCCAATAAAAGACAGTGTCAACAACTGTAATAATAGTGCACTTGTTTTATCACCACTCCAAAAAGAAAAGACATCCTGGGTTCAGAGGGATTCTGAAAGAAATAGTGTTAATGAATGGCCTTCCTAGCTGTATGCACTATGGCCAGTGCAAAACCTTCCCAAGAGTATTGCATAACTGAGCACAGACGTCGCTGTCTTCCCAGGCACGCACCTTGCTCGGTCTTGTTGACATCATTGCAATTGCACAGGGTACAGGTTAGTGCAGAATTGGCCCCAATACCTCTAGTGAAGCCAAAAGGCTTTATCCCAGTAGACCAAGAAGAAACACAAGATTTTTTTCACTTACTTCAGCTCTAGTTCTTCTAACCCAATGGGAGTAAGTAGTTATGCAAACTTTGAAATGCAAGAGCAAAGAGAAAATTAAGTGCTGTAACCCTTCACTGATGTTTTTATGCTCCAGACTAGAATAGTAACTCTCTCCCTGAAATAATAATCACTTTCTGTGTCCTTCACAAGGGCGTTCCGCATTTTCAGAGGAGACCGAATTTTCTTTCATGCTTTCCTCAGCCCTGGATCTCCTGCAACGGGATCTGATTTGGCGTCAGCCTCTGGTAGGCTACCCACGCCATCTGGAGAAGAGGCTTTCCGCAGAGTGAATGAAACAGCTGTAAGACTGTTTTTAGGGGGAGGAATGAATAATGTGGCAATAGAGGATTTGCAGCCATTGGAGACTTTCTCCAAGTATCAAGGCACTGATTTCACTCCCTATTGAAATGAGGCAACTCCATTCCCTACACAGACAGATTTTTATACCAGAGGGTGTTGGGATCACTGGACTTATCAACTACTGGCAGGGGCTTTATGCAAGGGCCACTATATTTCCATGGTTTTGTAGGATCTGCAAAGTATTATTGTTTAAATCCTCCTCTACAAAGGAGGCCCGAATCAAGATCAGAGCTGTACTGAGTTGTATCATGGATGACACCATTTATCTTGAAAAACAAATACTGTAAGAAGCAGAGATGAGTATCTGCCAAAAGGATTATCGATGCAGGAATATTTTTCAATTAACAGGTGATACATTTATAAAAAGATATCATTTCACTAGGAGCTTCTGAGCTTTTATTATGAAGAAGCAAATAGTAGTATCTTGATGCCCAGTAAAACAAATACTGAATTTCAACCTTTTGATTAAATCCTTAACGTTTCACAGAGATAAAAATCCCTGTTCCTGTTGCTCTGGAAGTGAAATAAAAACATATATGTTGAGAGAAATATGAATTTGCAGATCTTATGGCTGCAGCTTGGAAATAATTTCCATTTGGTAAATATTAGACCATTCCTTCTGAGTCTTGAAGAGGGATAGCTAACTTCTTTTCATTGGTTTCTTTGTTACTTTCATTCAGGAACAGTTTGTCTGTAGAAACAGCCTTTATTTTTCAGTTTTTTTCTGTTTTACTTCGCAGCATGTGTTTTACTTTTTATTCCTTCCTTTTCTGAGAGGAAAAATAAAATAAAACATTAAGATATTTTGTTTTCTGAAAACTACTATGATGTTTTTGTCAAAGAACAAAATATTGCTGTGGAAATTGCAAACCAGGCTGTGTTTATGTTGCTACTCTTTGTAGAACTTTGTAATTTTATAAAATGTAGATGAGCAATATTTGAGGAACAATATATTTCTAAAAAATTACTGGAGGAATCAGTACAATGGAAATAAAATTAGCTAAGAAAACTAAGTGAATAAAAAGTCAGTGTTTATTAGTCTCTAACAATAATCTTTACCCTTACTATGACTTTTTTTTTGTGATATTTGGCTTCAGTAAAAATTATCGTAATAGCTATTCAGCTTTACAATTTGGTTGTAAAGTTGGGAGTTAAATTAGAAGATTATCCATAGGTAAACATAGTATATGGTCATGATCATGAATTCTGTTCTTAACCTTCTCGCAGGCTTTTTAGAAAACAAATAGAATCATAGAATTGTTTGGGTTTGGAAGGGACCTTTAAAGGTCATCTAGTTCCAACCCCTGGCCATGGCCAGGGACATCTTTCAGTAGATCAGGTTGCTCCAAATGTCATCCAACCTAACTTTGAACACTTCCAATGAAGGGGCATCCACTACTCCTCTGGGCAACCTGTTCCGGTGTCTCACCACCCTCACAGCAAAAAATTTCTCCCTCATCTGCAATCTAAATCTACCCTTTTTCACTTTAAAACCATTGCCCCTTGTTCTGTCACTACAGACCCTGGCAAAAAGTCTCTCTCTGTCTTTCTTGTAAGGCTCCTTTAAGTATTGAAAGGCTACAATAAGGCCTCCCTGGACCCTTCTCTTCTGCAGGCTGAACAACCTGAACTCTCTCAGACTTTCTTCATAGGAGAGATGCTCCAGCCTTCTGACCGTTTTCATCGCCCTCCTCTAGTCCTGCTCTAACATGTCCATGTCTTTCTTGTACTGGGGGCTCCAGAACTGTATGCAGTACTCCGGGCGGTGTCTAACAACACCTTGCTCGACTTACTGGCCACACTTCCTTTTATGCAGCCCAGGATATGGTTGGCTTTCTGGGCTACAAGCGCAGACTGTTAGCTCATGTCCCATTTTACATCCACCAGTAGCCCCAAGTCCTTCTCAGCAGGGCTGCTCTCAATCAGTTCTTCCCCCAGTCTGCACTGATGTTGGGGATTGCCCCAACCCAGGTGCAGGACCTTGCGCCTAGCCTTGTTGAAATAGTGCAGGCCCTTGTATTCTTCATCAGTGTCATTCACTTCTATCATCCTTATGCTGTTTTGAATGCAGTGTTTTAGAAATGGCTCCCAAATTGAAGCATATTAAGTAGAGTTTCTATATATGTTTGCTATAATATACTGGGAAGTCCAGTGGGCCAAGCATTGAAATTAAGGGTGACAGAAAGGACAAGGAACTTCTTATCAAGAGATTTTTCCACATAATTTATGTCATGGCAATGATTTTTAGTTGATGGCTGGACTAAGTAAGACAAAACCCAAACATAATCCCTTGCATATAAAATAATATGCTTATACCTTTCGTTGTGTATCTGAAAGACACGTATTATTCTTCATTAATATAGGAGAGGTGAAACAAAACCTTGATACTCTTATGTATTTAGTCAAGGACGAAATTAGAATTCCTTCCAAAATGAATTTTTTTTTCTTTCTGATCCAAAATCTGCCTCCTTTTTTTCCCCCTCCTTCTTTGAACGAGCTCTTTAAAATTCTCAGCAGGCTTTCTTCTCCCTCTTGGTCCCAAGTTCAGTCACAGAAACTTACATTCACCTGAGTTTCACGCTCAGTCCCCATTATCCTCTGTTTGATAATTTCACTATATGTTAAGAGCAGATCACCTATAACTTTGGATTTATATTTTTGTATCGTTATTGAAAACAGCCATATAAAGCTATTCCAGCATGCATTACGTCACAAAGCTAATTTGGGATTGCTTACTTTAACCAATGCAAAACTGGAGTTTCTTGTGTTCAGTTAAAGGAATAGCTGCTACTCCAGCAGTCACTTGCAACTTTATTTGCATTGGTGTCTGTGTGCAGCCCTGTTTCTGCTGTTATTGAAGGATGCTTTGAGTATTTTTTTTCCTCAGGATTTCCTCAGTTAGCTCATTATATCTTTGTCTCTGCAAAAGCTGTTTATACCAGATAGATTTTGGGTGCATTTTAAGTCACATAGCTGAATCTTATTTCTTCTCAGTTATCTATGTTAGCTGAATTTACAAAAAAAAATATTTTGGGGATATAATGCTGAAAAAGGAATTTTTCAACCTGTGAGTATTTTAGTATTTCATATTAAAAATATTGCTATACCAATATGAATATTAATATTAAAATTTTATTAGTTCTGATCTGTATTTCTATACAATCTTTTGAAGCATTAAATTATAAATATCTTAAGATGACAAATAAAGCGAGTTGATGGACCAAAGAAATGCAAGACCAAAAGCTACACATTAAAGCTTGAATAAAGCAAATGAAAAGGCAGACATTTTTAGCAGCAGAGATGGATAAGAACAAACTTTAATATGATCCTCCATTCCTTTTAGTCTTCAAGTAAAACCTTGATGTCTTTTCAAAGTTGTCTAATCATATCATAGATCTACCAGTCTCTTGACTGGGGTGGTTGAATACGGATCTCAGCACAGAGAGGGACCTCAGAAAACCATCCAGGCCACCCCTCCATGAGATGTCTCTGTTCTACCTTGAAGGTGTTTCTAATATGCCGAAGACCTTCACTAGTGGGCACTCTAGAGAAAAAGTCTCTGTACCTTTCAGTAGTTTTCCTCTAGTACCTAATTTGAATCTTCTTTTGTAAAATTGAAGAAAATTTATTTTCTTTTATCCATGCTAGACACTAGGCATTAGAAGGTCTTCTAAAACTGTCTTACTCCCCCTTGCTCTCCTCTCCTTTAAGCTAAGCAACCCAAATTCTTTCAATATTTTCTCAGGAGGATTAATTTGGTGCCCATGCACAGAGATAAAAAAAATCAGGTTTTTGTTTCACACATTATATCTTCTGCACATTTGTAGAAATTCAGCCAAAGGCAGGAGACATAGCCTCTGGAAGGGGCACAATGCTGCTGATGGTTGTTCAGGCTCCTTGCCTTGTGCACAGGTGCTATCAGCTTTCCTCTGTGCTGGTTCAGCAGTTCTGAAATCTTTCTGAGTTCCGAGCGTAGAGTCTGGGGGCTGCCACCTCTCTCTCACCAGCATCTCCCTCCATGGTCCCTGGCATCCCGCTGTCACCTCTGCACCAAGCTGCTGTGTACCACCTCCAGTTCTATAGTTCTTGCAAGTCACCGCTGTCCCTAAGGCCGTGGATCCAGTAGATCCCATGGATTTGAGGCTGCTTTCTAAACCTTAACCGTAAGGATTAGTGCAAGTGGAGAGGTACAAGTTTCTCTTTTTGAAACAAAGACCAGCAAAGCCTGCTTGTGCTGCTCAGTACCTTCTAATAGGATCCACACAATGCTCTGTTAGTCCATTGGTTTTGACATATCAATTTCCTGCACGCATCACTTAACTTCTGGCTGCTTTCCCTAACATCAGATGAGAGGTGCTTCTCTGTTCTCAAGGCCTCCCGAGGTCTGTCCCCTTCCACTTATCATCACCAGGGCAGTGTTGATTCCCACGTCTGGCCAGCCCCCAGTCCTGGCCTGTATCCAGTTGTTGTTCTTCTCATATAAAAGCTTTCTTTTTTTTTTTTTCCCCACTCCTTACACAGGAGCAGACTGGTGCATGCAGTAAATAGGCACGGAAGACAAGGGTCTGAAAAGTTACAGCCTTCAGTGCCCCTGTCAAAGCTCTTTGCCCAGAAGACTTGGCAGAGCAGGCAGGGTACTGAGTCCGGTGGCTGTGACAAACAGACACATTTTTCTCTTGTTGATTCCCCTTAGCTCTATCTCCCCATCTACATCTTGTGTAATATTTACAAAAATAGTTAAGAGGAGAGGGTTGTTTTCTTTCAATTCTGTGTTTTCACAATACCCTGCACAGTGAAGTCTTGATCTATGACTCGGGTCCCTAGCTGTTACAATGATGAAGGTGCTTATGCTGCTGTTAACAATAATAATCATATAGAAGTGAACATAAATTGTAATAAGCATCAAGTGGAATAACATCATCTGAGTCTCTGAAGGGGAAATGGAAAGGTGGGTTTTTTTTTTTAAAGTAAGACAAAGAGTCTGGTTGCAAAACAACTGACTCAGAGATCACACATGGCGTAGACACTAATACGAATCATCATTTGGCTGAAATACTTTGGTAGGCTTTGAAATCTCACTGTAGTCTTAATATTATTTTGGCTCAGTCAAGGACATTATGAGTCAGAGCTTGCTTCCTACTATACGATAAATGTGTGCATACTTCCATAGTTTGATTAAAAACAGTAAGCAAGCCATTAGTATTACATTAGTTGTTAAAGTAATTATTACTTATATTTTCTGTATTATTTACTACACTGAAATTAGAGGTACTTCTTATTAGCTCTGGTTACATATCTAATGCACACACTTTAAAAACTATTCTTTTCAACATTTTAATATTTTGGTCATATTTCCACTTTACGTGACAGAGCAGCCTACAGCAATGTTTCAAACTCTTGCAGCTCCTCCCTGCATTTTTTTAGGTATGATTTTTGCTGCAGATTGCATTCATTGTTTTTGTATTATGATTCTCTATTTTTCAAGCAAGGTGATTTTAGTTTGATAAGAGAAGGTTGTGGAACACACCGTACTGGTAAACAGGACATTCTGTTGTGCTCCACAGTAGCAAGGAGACAAGCATCGCAGTGGGTTGGGCTGGCATTTGCGGCAGCAAGGTGGAGAAAGCAAAGTCATTGTGGGTTTGTTGGTTCGGACTGTTCAATGCTCGCCTCAGAAGGGACCTGCAAAAAGTGGAAACAAACAGAAATCACCGAGTTTCTCAGGAACCCTAATGTCATACAACAACCTATAACCTCTCTTCCAAGTGGCAATTTTGAACCTAACCATTTGTTAACTGCCTGTGCGGCCTCTGTAGAAAAACATATAAATGTTGACATGCTGAGAATAAGGCAATGTAACAAAATGTATGCATAGAATTAGTACCAACTGTTATTTTTCTCTTTTTTGTGTACAAAGTGTGTCCCTTTCTCAGAAGTCCATTCTAAATGTACAAGTCTTCTGCTGCACTTCTTTTTTTTTCCATTTGCAATGCTTAACTCAACAAATGGTTGAGTTTTTGAAAGAGGGAAAGTTAGATTTTTCTTCACATTCACAATGTGTAGGGATGCATAAATTAATGACAACAATGGGGAAAATTTGAAAATATATAGAAAAATGATTGATTCAAAGAATTTTTAATATTATTCTGAAAACCTATTTTATATCAGTGATTCCTTCAGAGATAATTTGCACTAAACAGCGTCTCAGCATAATACAGGCTTTCCAGGAAAGCTCAACTGAATGTGCTGTTTTAATGCACAGAAAAATTATTTTTTGGTAAATTAATGGTAAAATTTCATAGAAGTCAAGGGGGAAGGTTTAAATAAAAGCCCAAGATTTAGTGCAAGGTAATAAAGTTAAAATACATTTTCAGATACATAATCTGTTCTTTTTAAAAAGCAGTGAGAATAATTTGAAATTCTTTCCAGGCATTTCTGACCTGTCTCGCAGCAGAAAATAAACTAAAAACCTGATTTTCATACTTACTTTTAAGATCCCTTACTTAAAAAAGAAAAAAAAAGGTAGTCTATAGAGTCCCCAGAACAGTGAGAAGGAGTTTCTTCTATTCCCAGATTGAAATTCTGGGCTGATATGTGGAGTTGGGGGTTTTTTGGCTGATTGAATATGGCCTCTGTTTAATATTACCCCTTTAGCATTAAGAGTGTGAAAAGGAAAAATTCAAGTCAAGGTATAGAACAGTGGTATTTTAGGGAAAAATAAATATTGGTAAATTCCTTTATGACTCATGATTGAACAGCAAAGACATTAAATCACTTGGAAATTTCACAGAATCCTCCAGCTTGATTACATGCTGGTTTAGTGCATAGATCTTCGATGACCTCTGCCTTCAACATAATGTGTTTTTTTAACTATTACTTTCTGCCCATATATTTAAAGAAAACTCCTTATATGATGCACACTAGTAATAATTCAAGCTCTTTTTATACTGTCCCTTGTCTACATTTTTTTTCACAGGTATCGTTGGTAAAGCAACAGAGTCATTCATTCTTGACGTCCTATAAATCATAGTGTTTCCTCATTACACTGGCCATAACATGCCGATCCTTTTGAGTTATGTTGTTTACATGGTGCTGACAGCAGGAACTTGCTTGAAACCAAGACACTTTTCTTTAAATAGCAGCCAAACTTCAAAGGGAGCAAAGGTGGTTACCCTGTAGGCTTGCATTTGAAGTAGCAATATTTCTGGTTGGTTTTTCTTTTGGTGAAAAACATTTTAGAATCATGGATGTGATTTTTATAGCTAACATATCTAAAAGTAACACCCAACTCTGCAAATGTGATTTTTCAAGAAATCAATGAGTAGTAGTCACGATCTATGACATGCATAACATTCAGTAAATTCACCTTGGTGTTACGTATGGGTGAGGGCTCTTTCAGAAGAGTAGCAGTTGCTTTACTCTAGCAATACCCCATATTCTTGCCCATATTCCTGTCTAGCAAGCTAAATGTATGCCACATGGGAGTGATGCTGTGGAAGTAGACATCTGTCACTGATTAATAACGTGATGCAAACTTACAGGCACAGTGTTATTTAGTGCCATAGCAGCTGCTCAGGTACTGTTCAGTACAACAGACGCACTGAAGTTTCTAGCTATGAATTTCTATAGTCTGTACTTGTTTTGAAGGAAAGATCAGAAATTGTGCGTGAATCTTCACTATCCATGCCTTCCAGCTGCACTTTGCGTCTCTGCTGAACCTCAGCAGAGTATGTTACAGACAAAGCTTTCAGCTCCCCCACTGCCCCATGTGCTCCACTGTCTGTTAGCCATGCTACTGGCTGAAATGCACTTCTGGTAAGAATTTAATATTCTGATCCGAACAGAAAAAGAGTTTGATTAAGGAGGAGTAGGTGCAAACCTGTCGAATACTTCTTTAATGCTATACAACCTTCTGAAGAAAACTTCTGGATATTTATATCTGATTTAAGCATTTAGACCCGTCTACTCTCTTCTCCAAATTTTCTTACATATCCATCTTGGTTGGGATACCAGAGTCTGCTGAATTTGAAATTCATAGTGGGTGTCACAGTTTAGAGCAGGGCAGCAATAACCTGAGTGGCAGATGCTCTCTGTTAACCCCCCCCTCCTCCCACCAGAGGAAGGGAAAAAGGAGGAAAAGGGAGAGAGACTTACAAAGTGAATATAAAAAGTTTTACTAATATCACGAATAATGCTAATAATATTAATAATGAGAGAAATAATGCAAAATACACAAAACTGACACTGAGTTTCCCAGAGTTGGTGCCGGCCGCTGGCGTCCCACCAGCAGCTGCCAGGCAGCACCAGAAGCCCCTTACTGGACTCCGCAGCAGACAGTAACTGGGGTCAGGAACGCACGGATCAGAATCTGGATCAGGATCGTGGGCAGGACAACAAGCAGGGTCCTCTTCAGAAGGCGGCCATGGACGAGGAGAGCAAGACCCTCATGATCTCCCAGCTTTAAACCAAGTGTGACCTGCACGGCATGGATTAGCGCGTTGGTCACTATCGGGTCACCTGTCCTGTCCATCCCTCCCTGCAAGTGCGACCCTTTGTGACTCCTCACTTGCGGGACCTAAGAGGTCTGTCGGTGACCTTGCCTGCTATGGTAATAATTACAAACAGAGGCCTTTTTCTGCATTCCTTTCCTACCGTTAGCTCAGTATAACTATAAACATTAGGTGTTACCAACTTTGGAGCTGTCACTGTCTGTAAAATATGCAGCCTGCTTTAGAAAAATGCAGTTACTTAGAAGAACTTAGCTGTAAGGAAGATTCGCTAAAAGAGAATTGGTTCTGTTTTAACCAAAACCAGGATAGCAAGTAAGTAACTTCATATAATCTATTCTGATACATGAATATCATGAAATACCAAATAATCAAAAAATATTTATTTTTTCATTCCTATCTGATGCAATTCTCAGTTTTTAACTTATGTTCTATAACAGTGTATATACTTTTTCCAAGTAGAAGAGGACAGATTTTTTAATTCTTTCGGTTTCCTTTTTCTTTTTTTAATTTGCTGTATCATAATGGTTGAAAGACTACCATGCATTCTGTCATATCAGTTCTCTTAAATTCCCCTTGTTTTTTCTTAGCAAAGCTTCTCCTTAGCTTATCTGCTTCTCTATCGTCCATTATCTTCTCAATAAAATGGGCATCAAAGTATCAAGCTACAAACTGGAATCTGTCTAGATATGAGCAGGGAAGAGAGCCAGTATCCCGCTGGATTGGGCACACACAGAACATAAAACATATACAGACCTCCAATATCCATGTTTAATTCTAAAAGAAGAGCTATGGCTGACCCCAGATGTTGTTCCCATTCCATACAGCATTCAGCTGTGGAGTAAATCTATATAATAATAGCGTACAGTGCTCACAAAGCATGAGAATCAATCAATTTGAAGTTGATTATCACGTTTCACATAGAAGACTTGTTATCTTGAAATAATAAGCATTATTAAAGGGTCAGGTACATGGTGTCTGAATGCAAAGTTCTCCACTATCATCATGAATTCAAAGTCTAAAACCAGCAGTGAATAACAAATAAACGTCTACTATAAGGCTATGTTATGGGGTTGAATAGTCTCTTTTTTGAAAGGAACCTATGGATTTGTCAGTAATAGTTCCTTTTAAACTAAGCTTTATTTTTAAAACAAAGCTCAAAAATAATAGGAAATGAATCTTCTGTTTCACTACTCTCTGACACTATTAAAAAAAAAAAGATAATGAAATACACACTGTATTATAATGCATTACATTGACCCTCCCTACCACAAACATACATAAATTTATATATGTATGTATTGGTATATTTTGTCTTTCATTTGTATAGCCATAAACATGCACTGAGCATCTGGAAATCAAACAAATGCAAAAACTTTGGGGAATGCAACACAAAATCAATTTAGTAATGTCCTGGTATCTGGCTGGTATCAAGCTTCTCACAGCAGACTGGCAGATTTTTGACTATGACTGTATCTGATTCCAGCTACAGCTTTCTGAACACAGTTTGAGATGGGATTCTGTTCTCATTTTATTTTTTTTCCCCCTAGAGTAGTTCCAAGTACATTCCAAGTTTCAACACATAGTTCTGCTTGATTTAATTAATGTTTCCTCTAAAGCAGCTCACTTTCTTAATTTAATGTGACATATTATTCAGTCTGAATAAAGTAGCTTTTTCATTTGTGTGTATTCACCCAAGCCAATCAAACACAGTTCACAAACAAGTAAGTACTGGGTGAGAATTAAGAGTATTTTATACATTTACATAGAAAGAAAAGATAACTTTTTTATTAAATTGATGACTGTAGCATATACTTGCGTATGTGAACTGTCCTGCTTTTTTTCATGTAAGAATGCTATTCCTTAGGTAAAAACCTGAATTAAAGTGTAATAAATTCATTGTAAAAAATCAGATAATATAAAGTTATGACATGCTGATAGAATACCAAATTGTTGCTATTAGGTCTTCAGGGTTATAGTGCATCTCTAATCCATTAACAGAAAGGGAAATGACAGAAGGAAAGTAAAAATGTTAGCTATTAAATGAAAAAAAACCTATTCCTGTCTTTCTGCTTCATCCAGGGCTATTCAGTCACGTCAGAGCAACTTTTGCAGTCCAGTATCTTCATGTCAGTACTTTTCCTTACTGCAAAATATTTTGTACAGTATCTGGAGAAAGCACAGGATTTTGCCAAAGTGGAAGGATGTGGAGGGGAGCAGAGAGAGCTGGTTTTCCTTCTCCCAAGCAGACATCAAAAGTAATACTGAACTGAAAATCTTGGCCTTATCTGGAGTTTCATGGGAGCAGAGCTCATTGCTGAATGGGAAAACTGAAAAAAAAATGTTTTACATTAAGAGAAACAAGCACCCTCATCCAGGAGCAGGACCATTATAATCTTATGTTTCCTAGTTGGTCATTCTCACAATCCGTACCATATCTTGTCCCAGTATGTCCATCTGCATTTGTTTAATTAGAAGGGAGACTCATTTCTCAGTGTAAAAGAGGGGTAAGAGATACCGTGCTGAACTACTGTATTTCCTTTGACGTCCAAGTCTAAGTACTTTGGAAGGCCTATTATGCAGCTCATCCTAGTGTAGGTAAAAGCAGTTCAAGTTAGAAACATTCCTGAGTCCATTTTCTCATCAAAATGAAACTCGTACAATGATTGCTCCTATTAATAGTAATAGTTTCAGGTAAGTCTCCAAAGGCCCTGGTGTTCGTACCAGTGTGGAAACACAGATCATTACAGTCAGAAACGTTTCTGAGTCCGTTTTCTCATCAAAATGAAACTCGTACAATGATTGCTCCTATTCGTAGTAATGGTTTCAGGTAAGTGTCCAGAAGCCCTGGTGTTCGTACCAGTGTGGAAACACAGATCATTGCAGTCTGCTTTTTGCACTCAGTCAACGTGCACAGGCAGTCACATAGTACTGAAAGTGCATTCAAATGTCTTCAACACTGAAATCTTGTGTGTATGGGAGAGGAAGCTTTTCACACCACGTTGCTTTACTTATGATAACAGTTCGCCCTCTATAGAGCTACTTAAAATGTATATGGGCTATCAATCACATACATTTTGAAATATTACGAGAGGCTAATTTTAGCTATTTATCATACCGCTGTAAAATCCTGCTTCTACATAGTTTCCATTCAGAATATTTTTTTCCTGTTTATTCCATATTAGATACTCAACCTAGAAAAGGTATTTGGACCATGACTTGCAGTTTGACACTTTCAGTATTTACCATACCTGATTATACTTCTCTTGTTGCTGTTGTGGTTACTATTCTCCAAGTCTCCTTTTACATATTTTTCCTAGGTCAGATTTTACCTGGGACAATATTTTCTTAATAACATAGTCCTAGAGTGCCAGCTATGATTATATCTGTCTAATAGTTTGTTGCCTGAGTTGAGAATTAAATAGAAGATCTGGGAATAGTCTGTTGTGCAACTTGGTGTCCAGAAGAGTCTTTTATGTGATATCTGTAGTTTAAACTGTGCATTCACCTGTGGTTCGGATAGCATATCCTAAGCCCTGAATATTTTCATTTTTATTGTACTAATACTGTACTTTATTATATTAGTACTATTTTTTGATGACAACATATAGAGCACATAAATAGGTGCTGACTGAACTAGGTAGAATGAATTCCAAATAGTTATCCTATTTTAGAGAAAGCTTAAGTAATTACATAAGGCCTTGGTCAGGTTCTGCATTTTGGTCAAGAAAAAAGGTACAGTTTTCTGAAACGCCTGTGCCTGATAAAACTAGGAAAGGGATTTGACGATCATGATAGAATAAAATTTGTGTCAGCCTGAGTATGCAGTTCTCCATCACAGTGGCAGAGGGGACAAGCTAAAAACTACAGGTCAGACTTTCCTTGAAAATACATTTTTCTACTCAAAAAACAGAAAGCCATTGGTGAGTTTGGGTGTTCGTGGTGTTGTGGACATGTATATGGATACTCAGATGTGGAGACTAGAATCCTTATTCACATCAGCATCGACTTTGAATTTGAATGTATGGGTCCTTTGAAGTCCAGGGGACCTTTATCAGTACAGACAAGGGTAGATTTAGCTATCTACTAGTCAAATGCTCTGCTTTAAGTGATGTCAATCTTAATTTTTCCCCTGCTGACACTAGCCTTTGCAGGAAGCTCCAGTTTGGGCGTTCACAGAGGCAATGATTCCCTCGTGTATTAATCACATCCTGTGTGCAAGGGCATCCTTGAAAAACATGTTATTGTCTGCTTACACTGTATACTTAAAAAATTAGTTGTGTCTTGGAAAATTTTATATACAGATCACATAGGCCTGTGTGATGGGTGATTCAAACCTTCTTCTATTTCCTCCACAAAAGTAGAATGCATGGTTTGAATTCTACCCTGGTTTATTGTTTTCACTTAGTGTGCTCAGGATTGACATCATTTTGGTGTTTTTATTTGTATTAGTGTGTATATGACGGTGCAGTAAGCAGATGACATTTTTTACATATTAAATTGTATGATATTACTCATCTACAACAAGCTTTGAAGAAAAGTGTCGGGATTTTAGTGATGGCTACTATGTCCAACTTCTATGCTCTGCTTCACTTTTTTTTGGCTTTTTTTGCTTTACTATCCTGGAAATTAGTATTCCTTTACGTTCTAGAAAATCTGCTGCCTTTGTTTTCCTCCACTGAAAACAAATAAAGAGGTTTTGCACAAAGATTCTTTATCTATGCATTTGTATATTTATTACTGTAATACAGACAGCATCCTGTCATAATAGAGTTATGTATTTCTTATTTTATTATACTTGCTAGGGTGGTGGCAGCATCAGAAGAGACAAATAGATATAATGCTCTTGTTTCAAAGAGCTCAGAACATGTATATTAGCTCCTTCCATGGGCCAAACCAAGGTATCTTTAGTAGTCAAGAGTGCTCTGATCTGTGAAAAGGTGTTTCCTGGAGTATAGTGACCCTTGGAGTGTGTGTAATAACTTTGATACGTATATATACAATTGGTTCTGCTGTAACTAGAAATAAAACATGACCAAATACATAACTATCAACAATACAAACACTTCTGAAGTTAAGTCTTGGGTACTTTTTTCCAGCTAAGCTGTCATGGTTTAACCCAGAAGCTGGCAACTGGGATCACACAGCCGCTCGCTCGCTTCACCCTCCCCAGTGGGATTGGGAGGAGAATGGACAAAAAGTAAAACTCGTGGGTTGCGATAAAGACAGTTTGACAAGACAACAAAGGAAATAATAACAATAACAATAATAATAAAGACTATGCAAAACAAGAGATACACAATACAATTTTTCTCACCGCTTGATGACCGATTGCACAGCCATCAGGAGCTCCAGTTCCCGAGGAGCGATCACAGATTTCGTAGAGCTCTCAGATTTCGTGAATTTTGCTGAATTCGTGATTTTTGCAGAATTCACCCAACTCGGGAAAAAAAGACCAAACTCACAGAAAACAGGGTTTCTGTCCCCTGGCCAACCCCCATATATACCCTGAGCATGGTATGGAATATTTCCACTGGCTAGCTTGGCTATCTGCCTGGCTATGCTCCCTCCCAGCTCCTGCACACCTGCTCATCAGCTGAATATAACAAACTGGAGAAAGTCCTCGACTTCTTAGCAACAACTAAAACCAGCATCGTATTATCAACATTCTTCTCATACTGAATCTAAAACACAGCAGCTACTGGGAAGAAAATTAACTCTATCCCAGCTGAAACCAGGACAGAAGCCCTTTACAGATGCACATATTATCCTTGGTGAAATCACCTTTTTAGTGGGATGTGAGGCACAGCTAAGGGGCTTTTACTCAGTCTGTTTTCAGTGTCTGCAGAACTCGTAGGAATAAATATGGAGAAACCCAAACCTCACTCCTTTTCCAGTTCCTTTCAGCCCTGTTTTCCATTGTATATTATTCAACAGCATCTCTTACACTAGGGAGAAATGAGTAAGTGCATAGGAGGTGGCTGGATAAGCTGGTGAACAGTTTCTCATTTACATTGCTACTTCTGTCAGAAAGGTGAATGGCAGCTGGCTTTGTACCCTTTGCCAAAAACATGCCAGAAATGTGCAGAGGGCTCAGTCCACACATTATCCTTCAGGGTGAAGCAGGGATCAGAACACATGCACAATGTCAAGTTATTTTCACTGCCTTCACTGTCTTCCAGCTCCCTCTCTCCAGAGCTGCAGTCTGACTCATCTCTTCTTGCAAGCAACAAGTTGTGACTGCTGTCACTTAGACAGAAAACGCCAGCCTGAAATTCGTCTGGACCGGTATGTGATACCAATACTTGAAAAAAGAAAGGATTGTATGCCTACTTCATTCTTCAGCTCACAGGAATAAAAATCTTTCCCCCCCAAGTCGTGAAGTTCAAGTATTAATCAAAGTAATGACTTAACCTTCCCTTTGATAATCTTCACAGATGGAGGCTTTCATCCTGCACCCATAAACAAATATGTTTATGGTGGATAAAGTGTGGTTGTTTTCACTGTCTGTAAGTGCCTTGGGGAATGTATTTGATAATAGGAGGCTTCTCAATACAGCAGACAATGACGTAACAAAATCCACTAGCTGGAAGTTGAAGCTAGATCAATTCAAGCTAGAAATCAAGTGGGGACTTTTGACAATGATGGTAATTGCCTTTGGAACCACTTATGAAATAGTGCGGTAGGTTCTACAGAATTGTTAATACTTTAAGTCAAGACTGAGTTGTTGTTATTAAGTTTTAATTTAACAGGAGTTACTTAAAGCAACTTAAAGTCTAAGGCCTGTTGTTATGCATGATCTAGAAATTCCTTCCGGCTTCAGAACTTCTGAAATATATGCTGTAATACTTGGTTTATTTTTCAAATCTAGTCATGCAGCAATATTTGTTTGTTCTTTTTTGCTGTTACTCTTCTGTGCTTTCAGAAAATTCATAGGAGAAAGTCTAATGCCATTTTAGTCACAAAGCAATTTCCCTCCCGTTGAAAGCAAATTTCTTTCTTCTCTGAAACACAGCTAGAAACATAAAGGAAAGCAAACCATTCTCTTGCACTTATATTTACCTTCATTTTTTTTTTGTATTGTTGCCCAATTCACAAAGCTTCAAGCCACTCTGTATGGATTTCATGGGGTATTGTGAGGATGGAAACTAAAAGTATGAAGATACAGACATCTGACTGAAGGCAGAGGACAAAATTCTGCTCTCTTTTTACACCGAGAGAAACCCAGAGCTACCACTTCAGAATCCATAGATTGTGTCTAGATTTCCTACCAAAGAAACTGAAGGCAGGATATAGACCCTCCTAAATTTGTAAAAAAAAAAAAAGTTTTTAAACAACTTCTTCAGGAATTCCATTACACATGTTCTTATTTCCTAGGAGCTTCCCCATCCCCAACTTCCCAAAGAAGTCATCCATACATTTACAGAATCCTGAAATTCTTTTGTGTCATGCAGATGCTTTTGTCTTATACTGCACTGCCAGGTAAATCTAAATGTCAAAAGAAACCCATCTCTTTACAATGTCACTTACGGCTCTTATCATAATTTCTTTTGTTCTTCTGCTGGCTTTTATTTCTTTATGAAGAACTGTCAACAGCTCAGGAAGAACTGTTCCACAGACTTTGAAAACTTTCCTCAAACAGCAGGTTGTTGTGTTTCCTACATTACACACAGCTGAAATGACAGCGGATTTCCAGATGGTCAATTTTGTAATGACTTCTGTGCCCAGATCCATCTATTCTGAAAGTCCAAAACACCAAAAGTAAAACTGCTAGGAGCAATAAACATAATGCACTGTAGCTACAGGTCAGTAGTCTTCTGCACCTCAGAACCTGTGAAAGCTGTACCATATCCTCTGGTTAATTTATGTAGCCCTTTCCCACTCTTTAATCAAGGGTTCTAACTGGAGGAAATAGATACTAGTTTCTGCAAATTGATATAAATTTCTATAAAATTTGCTTCATCAGTCTTCCTTTATTTATCCCATAGCTCTTGTCTGATTATTGCAGGTACAATTCCAATTACATTGTAAATTGATATATGATATTTATCTCTGAATAACCAAATGCAAGTCATAGCGCACACTCTACAGTTTAGTGTAGTATTTCAGTCTGAAGACAGCTGCTTCTGAATGCTCTGTTTCCTTAACCCGCACGACTGACTGACATAGAGGGTGCTGGAGATCAGGCTACAGCAGTTACAGCGTATGCTTCAGCACAGCAACTAATCCAAATTTTGCTGGACACTTATACATTATATACAAGTCATTGCAATTGCGATACTCGGATAACTGGACTTTTAAAAGTACTTTTTTTTTTCTTCAGTTTGTTTTTTAAAAAATTTAAATATCACCACAGCCTTCCCATTTTCATGTGGTCTTTGACTTTTCTGCTTTTTGTTTTACCCTTTTGAAGAGTTTTTGCACTTCCTGTGTGATCACTTGTGTGATCAAAAAAACCATCATTCATCAAAAGAAACTGTGAATACTCCCTCCTCTGACACTAGACCTCCATTTGTGGCTTTTAGGATTTCTTCAGACAGTTGAAGTGGGTTTGTTCATGCAAACTTCTCTGACAAAAATCGTCAGACACATCTGTTTTATTGTTCCTATAAGATGAAAGAGATCCAGGATAAAAGTCCTGAAAGAGGACTGGGTTGAACAACACAGTGTCAATATTCCACCTTTATTAGGATTTACCAAATACTCAAAATTCCCTTTGGACTTCTACCTGGCAGAAGACTAGCATCACATCAGAAACCTAGGATAGCCGTTGCTTAAAATTAAAGGGGGGGGGGGGGAAGGAAAATAAAAACAACCAAACTGAGAAGAGATTATATAGAAAGCTTGACATATGATGAAGACACAACTCTGAGGATTAAAGAAAATGTGGGTGTTGTGTGGGAATAGAAAATTTTTATTTTAAAATTTGACTGGAGTGAATTATGAAGTCTGGGGTTTTTTTTTTCAGATACACTCTTAAATTTCATCAGACCTTTAAAAAGCTTGCCTTACCTGATAAATACATTACAATCTCCTTTTGTTTTACACCTACTGAAAAAGTGATTGGAAGGCTTTGACGTTTTTATGCTTGCAACATTGTGTGAGCATCACTGAGAATATACTGTTATTATTGTGTTAATTACTGTTCCTTTTTCAGAGAAATACTACGTAAAGTTACAACTATGTGCAAATCTCTATAACTGTGCTGCATTACCTTTGTCAAAATATCAAACATACTTTGAAATCAATATCTTATAGTGAAATACACACGAAAACACATTTTATCAAATTTTACTTTTGATTTTCATAGGCTTCAACAGGATCTTTGGCTTGGTTCCAACTGTATTCTTCTATCACTATCCAGATGAAGGAAATATCAAACACAATTTACCAATACTATAACTAATTATTACTAATTATAATACAATTATTGCTATTGGTCAGTGTTAACCTACTCAATCAAATTAGTATTTTATGTATAGATTGATCAAAGGCTATTATTTACCTTCAATAAAATAAAAACAAAAAAAATCTAGAATGAATCTTGAAGCCAAGTGGACAACAAATAATAGATGAATGATCCAGGTTAGAAATTTCATAATGAACTTATAAATTCAGGTTTGAATTTGGATATTTTTCAATATAGATTGAAGAAAAATGAAATAATGATCTGCTTGCCGCTAATCAAAACTTTTATGAATAACAACAGCATTTAATTTTCTAGTAATCTGTTAGTTATCGGACATTTAAAATGTGTCCATGGAGGGATTAGAGGGAAAATAGGGCAGATTAGAGTTAAAAATATGAAAACACTTGGAGTTACAACCAGCATGGCTGCAGGGCTGGCTATTTAGTGATCTGGAGCGTAGTCTAGCTGTACTCCAAGTGAAAGCGTGCATGGACCCAAACTTACCCTGTTTTGGCAATTTTCTGGTTGAACGATTGGTGCCTGCAGGCACTGGAAGATGTGGGGTGCCTTGACATATCACTGGATTGTTACAATTGGGAAATTAAATGGGCAGCACATTTTCCTTGTCACTGGTTGCCAGGAAAGTTGCAATGGATGCATTATATGCCATAAGATACCCATGCACCCGGGTTAGAGGAAGAAAAATATCTGGAAAGGTTGTCTTAGCTTTATCGTTTTGCTTGTCTCATATCACCAAAATGGGAAGCCAAAGGAAGATGTTGCCTTGTTCCTCCTGCAGATGCAGATTGCTTGGTCCATGGCCTCTTCTCAGCAATAACTGTAACATACTAGTCTGAGGACATAAGGTTTGAGAAAGGTGCTTTGCAAGACAAAATATCTCAGAATTCTTACCAACGCAGGCCCTGTTAGAGCAGAGGTAGCTGACTGTTCTCAGCCTTGGGTCAGACGCTGGGTCCTGCATCCAAGCAGTGAAAATTATTTGTCTAGGAATGGGTTATTATAAATACACATTGGAACCTGGCTCTTGCTCCAGCTACTACAGTGCCGTGCCATTCTTTTACTTGCATGCCAAAATCAATTTTCACTTCGTGCTTTATAGATGCTTTAATTCACATATTGGTATAGAGGACATCAGAACTGGAAAAAACATTCAGCTGTTGAATAAAATGCTTCACACCTATGCTCCACCTTTCCAGACATTTTGCATTTATCTCCAGGAAAAACATAGCAACCACCATAGGTGCTTATTGAAAAAAAAGGTGGTAGTTCACGAAAATGCTCCTATTGCTCATTGTCTTCCCCTGAGGGCTAGTGCAAATCTCTTTGAAATATTTCCTCAACAAGTGGTTCAACAAGAGAAAGCACTGAGGTTAAAATGTGCAGCAAAATCAAACTACAAGGCGTAAGAGAAAAAAGATTGGTGTAAAACTAACACAGCTTAGTTGTTTTTTGTTGATTTTGGATCATTTTATTTTATAACATACTTTACTGAATATTTGATACTTGTAAATCTTTGGAGCGATGCTATTTTTTGCTTTCTGTTTACTTCTTGCTCATAAATCTGGGGTCTTTTGTAGCTTGGCTTTGTCACACAGCAGAATTTTAATTTCCAAATGTGACTTCTTTGGTGCATGAGTAATATTCATATCTTTTATACCTTGGTGACTGCACTGAATGGAGAGCTTTTTACAGAATGGATTTTATAATAGTAAATGTAGTGTTTGAATGCCACAGCTAGCTGATAGGTGATATTTTTGCATCTCCTGCAACAGTTCATTTACCAGAAGTATAGGGGGTGGATTATAATGGCAAATCCTAATGTCTGCTAAAACTCAGTTGAAACCTGAGACATCTACACTTTCTGAGGGCTTTTCTTCTTTAGCAGGTACCGAAGTATTAGTGGCACATTTTCAAATCTTCTGCATCCTCTTCCTGATAAGGCACCAGTTAGAATAAAAAATGGACCCTAGGTTCACCGCTGCCTTTTCAAATGCGTAAATCATGGGTTATTGCCTTCTGTATTCATGACTATTGTTCATAAGTCTGTCAGCAAACAACATAATATTTCCCTTCTTCCTTTACTCCCAACACTTTAACAAAATTGCTCTACTTCGTAGGTTATCAAGAAGCTTTTGCTGTCCTTCAGTGAACAGGTAAATCTCTGCAAACCACACACAAAACAGTACTTACTATTCCATCTTTATTACTTATAACTGTTCTGTTTGCATGGTACATATAAGCAAGCAAGGTTTCTGACTAGGACTGGGTACAAGTCTTCCATAAAACTAACTAAATATGGTACAATCTAATGGGAGAGGAATGTGGAAGTCCTGGGAGATAAACACCAGCAAATACTGGTTCTTGCTTGTGTTGCTACTTTCTTAGAGGTTGGGCTCCATCACTATCTTGCCAGTACTCTGGGCAGCAACTTTTCTTTGTGAAGTGCACTTACAAACTCAGGGAGCTTTGGAGAGAAAATAATGAATACTGTTAGCACAGTCTCCTCATTCATTGCAGAAGATGTTGCAGAAGTGATTACCAGTTTTAAGATGAAGCAGTTATCGAAGTAATATTTTAAAAATACACTAGAATGCAACATAATCTAAGCCTATTTATCAAGTGTTTTCTCTTGCAGTCGAAAACCAGAAAGTAAGTGGATTAATTAAGAGAAAATATTTACATCTTGCTTAAGGAGGCTAAACAGGGATAATTGTGGTTAGCTTGCTTTAGAAGTGCCTGTGTCCACAAGCATCTTAATTGCACAACAAATCACTTGATGCCCAAGAAGCTAGTGAATAATCTTCTCTCAAACAGCAAAGCAAACCCTTTCAATGCTACCATACAGCCTGGAGTGGTCCTATCTGCTACCTAGTAGTATTGAGTTGACCAGCTGTGAAAATTTGGGGATGCTGAAGTCATGTGTAGCCTCTTCTTTAGCTTGCTGGTGGGGGAGCAGCCTCATTCTCCACGGCTCTGCACCTGGCAATGCCAGCTCCCAAAGAACCACCTGCAGGTTGTTTTCCCCAGTTAATGACTTCCAGGTTTGTAAGTGCCATTGAAGGACTACCTGGATGCACCACTTTTTAGAGTTTATTACCTATAGAAGAATATACAGAAGATGGTGTTTTCCAGCTTTGATTTCACTTTTAATACCATTCATGTATGAAATGTACGAATTCCTGCATTTTCTGTGCCGTGTGCTCTAGGGTCTACCTGTCTTCAGCTCTTTTTTCTGAGCTGGCCCTGCCTCATTTGCCATCATCAACCTTCATTTGAAACAGAAGCCTATGTTCCCTGTCTCAAGATAGCAGACATATTCAGACATTCATTATTGGTGTTTTTGATGTTAATTACATATAATAATCTAAGAAATATATATAGCTTGATTGAACTATTGTTAGAAGAAATATACAGTATAGCTATACTGTATTAAGTAAACTTTATATTATTTGCAGAGAAAAAATTATTAAAAAGAACTGAAAAGAGACATTGGATTGCTGATTCAGGAGTCTGTTCAGGTTTGCTTGAAGGCCATGGACTTTGCATAGCACTGAAAACAGCGTTAGGTTTGTATATTTGTGGTGTAGATTGTGAGGGATGCGTTACGTTCACAAAACAAGTAATCATAATGATAACATTTTCCTGTCCAATCTTTTCCTATTAAGGTATAGCTCACAATATTTAGTACTGTTCACCTGCAGTGGTTCCTCTCTTGTTCTTCCTAGGCATCTTTTAAGTTTTTCACAGTGTAAAATCTCCTTTACTTTGGAAACACAGAGCTACTTTGCTGGACTTACAATGACACATGCCAGCTCTGCAAATACATTTTCTTCTACTGCATTTCCCAGGTGCCGTCCTTCCACAGGCTACTCATGCCTGGCTCATCCCTGACTGTTCTGACCAAAATTCTCTGTGAGTTCTTTCCCCGAGAATTCAGCATGAATACTTGTAGAAATACAGCTCTGAACCTGACAAGGCTTTGCACTCCGTGTTTCTCTGTATTTTGTTCCAGAAGTTCTTCAGAACATTTAATTCCTTCTGCAAATATTTTCTTCTGCATTCAATGCCCCCATAAAACTTCCTCCCATTTCTATTGTGTTGCAAAATGTGTTCATTCTTTGAGCTACAGTCAGTCTCCTAATGCTTGTTGCTATGTTTTTTTGTTGTGGTTTTTTGGCCCATTTTACTTTCCTCTCTTCAAATCTAAACTGCATCATAATAGAGCTAACAGCTTAATTTCTCTGTGTTCAGACTTGGTAACATATAAAACTGAAACAACAAACAGACATTGACTTCTGTCAATGTGCATAATAAAACTTATCACCCAGAGACACTGAATATGGAACAAGAAAAAGCTGGTATTCACTGAAACATGAAGCCGTCATTACAGCCACCATTATAGCCCTATATTAAGAAAAATTGCTGTAAATTTACATTTTAAAGAGATGGCTTTAGAGGCCTAGGAAAAGCTGTTCGTGTTTTATTGGGAAGAATATTTTTCAGTTACTGTATGACTGAGGCATCCTAAAAATACTGTGGTTTCTTTCCTCTAGTAAACTGGAGCCAGTCACTACAGGCTGAGATTGATCTTGTCGTGAGTGTTACTCCTAAGAATGTTTTTTGAGGTAAAACCAGGATCAGACATGATTTAAAATATCTCTGTTTCTCTCAAACACTGAAGACAGAAGTCTGGGACATGGCTATTTAACCTGTTCTTTGGTGCCAAGCCCGCACACCAGCCTGCCTGCTCAAACCATTGTAGCACTGACCTGCATTAGATTTAAATGACTTATGTTTTTTGCCTCTATTGCAAGGATGTTCCATACTTTAGTGTTTAATAAAGTGTTTACTTTTTAAACAGCCACTTTTAAACTGAATGTCACTGTGTTTTCAGTAGGACAATGGTATGTTGCTGGGCCTGAAGAAAAAAACATGTGCATAGACATGATTGCTAATAGGTCTGACAGCTCACAAATTCTAAATAAAAAAATCTTCTCCTGGTCTGGGATGTTGTGATCTAACAGTTATTTATAATACTGTGATGAAGATGACAGAGGTTGCAAGATCAAGTCTATTTACAACTGAAAAGCTTAAAACCAAACATTGTTTATGGGGATGCACAAGCTTGGTTATCTAATTTTCTCTCTCATTAATAGTGCTTGCTCTCTAGTGTTCTTTCTGAAGATGCTTTCACTAGAAGCTGACCTATACAAATGAACATGTAGTTGTCTAAGGTATTTCTGTCTTTCCCTAATTTGCAGATTTCTTTAGCCCATGGAGAAGGGAAAAACGACTACATTCAAGCATATGTCTTCAGCCACTTTTCATTCAGCTTGAGGTTTCTGCAACCTTTCACACCGTCTGAAGATAGAAGTACTGATACAAAGTACTCTTTTGGGGTTTGAATATGAAAACACCAATGAAAACTTAAGCTATTGTAGTATGTAGCTGGATGCACACACAGCAATATTCCTTTCTAGTAGCTTATGACAGTAATTAGTCATTTGTACTAGCCTCTAACTTATTTCCAAAATCAGAAAAAAAAAAAAAATCCATACGAACAATTGCTTCCACTTCTCAATAGTGTAGGAAAATCATGGCTAAAATGGTATTTTTCATGAAAGCCACACAGCTCTGGCTTTAGTCATTCGCTTATGCTCTGGCATGTCAGGGTCAGTTTTGATATGAACACACAAGGTCCAAATTTAGACTAAATGCAGAGCTTACTAAAAGCCATAAATTGAGAATTTATTCCAAAAACTTGTCTGAGAGTCTGATTTTGAACTTTAGGATGTGTCTCAAGGTTCTGTGCAGGGGCTTTGTCTTAAATATGATAAGTTAAAGGGACTGACTTTTACCTCCTTTCCGTAAAATCTTATCAGCCAATTAAATGAATACTTTGTGAACTTATTAAAATTCCTTCCAATTTATTGCGCATATTTCACGTTCACATTCTATAAACAAGTGTTTACAGATGTCAAAGGCTATTTTGACTAAATTCGGATTTGGTCTTAGTAAGAAAAGAAATCTGGGCTTAGTTCATTTTATGTCTAAGTTAAGGGGGCTCATGTCACTAAACACTTGAGATTGAACATACAGACTTAAATTATTATAATTTCTTACCCAAGCAAAGTCTAATATTGACACTGAATTGAGTGGGTTTTGGCACTGTGAAAAAAGCAGACTCTGATATTTGATGCCTGTTTGAATACACACTATTAAGACCTTAGGCCACGATTACAGAGGACTGGGAAGCCAAGACTTGTCGACAATCTAGATTCAAAAGACTGGGAGGCCAGGCTGCCTGTAACACGCATATTTATCTGTGTTAGCAGTGTACCGCGGGGAGAGCCAGCTGAAAACAGAGGTGTGGCCAGCAAAGCTGCACATTGTTCAGTTCTCCTGTATAAAACCTTCAGTTATGCTAGCACATAATTTGGATTTGTATTATCACATAAGTTTCCCTCAAAGACAGTCTCGTACCAAAGATGTTTGGATCTGTTGGCAATTTGCATTTGCATTTTAGTAGACGCAATGTACTTTTATTTATTCAAACTCTAAATTACTAAGTAGGCTGTTACCTGCTTTCCCTAACATTGCAAAATGTCATGTGCAAATGCAATACAGATTAAAATTCAGTAAATGTAGTACCGTTTTTTTCTAAAGACAAAATAAAAATATCAAGTTAAGGAAAATGCCAGGGAAACAGAAAAGCTGCATAAACCAGAGGGTTTAGTAAAGAAGTTTTATGTGTGAATAATACATGTGGTTTTATATCTGCCTTGTCTAATATACAAAGATATTATTTCCATTTAGGTAAAAATGAAAAAAAGGCATTCTCAGACGAAGATCTGCAAAATAAACTGATCAGGGAGTTTTTTCAATTTTGCCTATTTGGCTTGGGGTTTCCGAAATCTGCTCTGTTAGAGGAAATTCTTTCCCCTCGGTTTGCTCTGCGAGGATGCTTTAGTAGATGAAGTGGTCCTTCCTGAGGGATAGGCCCTTCGAGGGCCCTTCGGCATCTACCCTTCAAGCAGCTGTATGACCAAATTCATTACGTCCCCATATTCCCACTCCCAGAGATGGTAACATCTTGATCCCTTCCCCATGGGTCGTCATGGCTATTAGGGCTAGCTCAGTAAGTTCCTTGCAGTGCTTCCTTCCAGGCACTGAAGTGTGTATGCACCAACAGCGCCCAAGACTGCACATGGCCTGGGTTTTAGAGACCTGCCCCCCTCACTCCATTGCTCCTCAGGACCTTGTAGCACAAGGATGCGCTGGGGGGTGGAGAGTGAACCACTGATCGGATCGCTGGTGGCTTCTGGATTCTCCAGGTTCTTCCTTTAAGGTGTACTGGATCACCCTTAAACCACCTGCACAGGGATGTCTTTCAGGCATTGAGAGTGAGGGCTTTATGTGAGACTAGAGCTGACCATACCCGCACAATGAGTGCAAGGAGGAATGTGCCTGATGTGTCACAGGTTGCAGGTGCAGCTGAGGATAAAGTATAGTTTCTTCTGAATGCAATTGTTGGTCATCCAAGCATGTTATATCTGGAAGGTGAGACTGCAGGTTTTAATGCTGATCTGCTGAGCAGGTTTTAGTCATATGGAAATGCCAGAATCAGTATTTGCCTGGAAAAGCTGAATCAGAGGTCCAGGCGGTGAAGTACACTATCTAGGATGATACACATACCGCTCTTTGGCATATTTTTCCTGGATATCTCACTGACACTCTAAGAAAGCTCAAACAGGATAGATGTTCTTCCTGCTCTTCCTCACCAGCCTCCCGAGTGTGCTCCAAGGCCAAGTCACTTTGGACACACAGGCACTGTCACTCTGGTGGTATTTCCACCAATGTAATGTAACTGTATGATCTTCTCAGAAACAGAAAAGGGTAGAACATGGGCTTTGGAGGAAAAAAGTGTAACTAATGAGCTACTGAAAGAAGGAGAAGGTGTCTTTGCCTTCTGGCACCTGTAAAAGCTGTCAGTAGGTAGGAGCAGGAGGATTCAAGATACACGGAAAATTGCACAGAGAAGAAGGACTTCTGCCCAGTTCAGACCTTTGAGGTTAATAACCTCTTTCAAGATCATGATACATGTTAGAAATATTATTATTATTTGTATTTGTATGGTTGTTATATTTATGTAAGTGCTTTCCAGTATATAAGTAAAACTATTCCTGATTCAATGTTCCTGTGCTCTATAACTGGACTCAGGAGAGAGACCTGGGTTGCGTCTATCTCAGGGGTCACTTTCAGTGAAGTACCTTCTAAGGGATCAGTTAAGTACCTACTTTGCACATGCAAGAGAAACCTCAGAGAATTTACTTCTCCCCTACACCAGTTTTATTCACGCAGGAAAAAAGAGGCCCCAAAAATAGTAGAAAATACATTTCATTCTGCAGCTCCAACAGCGTAGTCTGCTGGCTTTCTCCACAATCAGTATGTTGAAGCACAAGTGATATTTACAGGGGCTTTCTGGAGTTCAATGGGGAATGAAATCCAAGGCCAGCCACGACAATGCATAGACCTGAAGGAACACTGCTCAGGCTAATTGCTGTACCAAATATTTGATATGTTTTTAACTGTGCAAACAAACTCACTAATCATAAAATCACAGAATCATAGAATCGTAGGTTGGAAAAGACCTCTAAGATCATCGAGTCCAACCATCCATCCAACAGCTCCATTCCTGCCAAACCATATCCTGAAGTGCCACATCTACACGTTTTTTAAACACCTCCAGGGATGGGGACTCAGCCACCTCCCTGGGCAGCCTATTCCAATGCCTGACCACTCTTTCAGTAGAGAAATTTTTCCTAATGTCTAATCTAAACATCCCCTGACACAACTTAAGGCCATTGCCTCTCGTCCTATCCCTAGTTACCTGGGAGAAGAGACCAACACCCAATAGTTATTCCAGTCTGGGTTTATATGCAGCCTAGCTATTTCCATTTTTTAACAAATCTCCACATTTTCCAGGTAGTTTGTTTAAATCATAAAGCCAGTCAGCTCATGACAAAAGGCATACCAGTATACAGTTAATGACTTGAATCTGCAAGCATAAATTAAAAATGTCACTGAAACAACTTTCCAATCTCTTCTGACCTTATTCTTTCTTGAAATAGAGTGACTGGACAAGAGCTATAAATTCTATGTTTTATTTGTAAGATTAATTTAACTTTATCTTGAGGTCTGAATTGTTTCATTATTCATTACAGAAAAAAATCATTGGTTAGCCCAACCATGCTATTTTTGATGCAAGTGTAATGTTTATTTTGAATTTCAGTGTCAGATCCTTCCAGTAATTGATCTTTCATAGGCTTTTTTTAATCTATTATTTGCATCAAACTGTGAAATAAAAGTACATTTTTTTCTTTACTTGGACACGGAACTTACTCAAAGCCTGTTAAAGCATACTGACCGCTTTCATTAAATAATATTGAACAGTTTAAAGATTAACAAATGTCAACTTTCCTAAATTTTCCAATTCCAACATGCTTCTGAAAATACACTACACACAGTGAAAGTTTCGTCTGGATGGAAATGGTCAGAACATACCCCCTATCTGTTCCTAGGGGTGCCACAATGAAATAATTCACGTCCAGATACAAAAGTTTGTATCCGATGAGCTTACCATTTGAGAACATAAATAGGAAAAGGACTCTAGATGCTTTTAATATCAAAAGTCATATCTTGTTAAAATAAAAGTATGCTGCACCTCCTATAGATCGATCTAGCTAGGCAGTGACAAATAGATAGGTTTATAATGAATGAAAATGGCTGTCTGGTTTTCTCCAGAGAAACTCCTCAGTGGACTGGTTGTTAAAAGTAATTTAGCTTTTCATGTTGCAATGCAAGCAGATAAGGCTAGAACACATGAGACTGAGTTAAAAACACAGTTCAACTGCCTGACAAACCACAGGATTTTTTACTCTTTTGCTCTTTCATCCTGTAAGGTGGGAGCGGTATTCGAACCACATTTACTGTGTATAAGTGTTATGATGGAAAGTAAAGCTATGTGAGTGGTTTGCAAATGTTATTATTACTTAAGTACTGTTATGCGTTATTACCATGTGTTGCATTCATCTTCTAATGTATAACTTGCTTCCCACTTGCACACTTTGTAAATGATTAACAGGATATATCATGACCAAGTGGATGATTTTTTTTTTAAAGCTTTGTCTTGGGTGTTAAACCAAATAATTTATTGCAGATGCATCCTGTGAGTCACTAACTTTCCTGGAAACCTTTTTAGTTCAGCTGTAGCTCTGAAATAAAATTTAATTCATGTGTCTGAATCAGCTGGAAAAAAAACCCAAAACTAAATGAAATTAACTCAAAATTCTCAAAAACATTCTTATTTGACTTTAAACAACTGTAATTTTACTTTAAAAGATATCACTTACCCGGTATTTAAAAAGAAACATCAGTTATGATTATAATTTCGGTTTCACAAAGGTCCTTATAAAGCTCTGCATCATTGTTAAATAAAGTGAAGAGATGGCTGTAGACAGTAGCTCCTGGGGTTAGAAAGATAAATTAAAAGAACTAAGGACTTAGGTTGAGACTTCATTATTTTTACCACTTTTTTAATTACAATTTCTTGCCATACACACCGAGGGATGCAATAGTATGAACTGTAGTATGAATAGTACAACCACGGAAAAGAGCCACTCAGCTGAGTGTCTCAGTATTATGCATGTATTGAAACCTGTACTGATCATAACCTATTCCAAGCTATTTTCCCAGTTGCTTTTTCTACTTTGATGCATTTTTTTACATATTTCTGCTGTCTGTCCAATTGGTGTGTCACTTCTGTAAAGTGCTGAGGACTCGTAGCTGACGTTAAAGCCAGTAGAATCAGGGTCTGTGTTTGTCCTGTGGGACCAAGGCTTTCAGTATCAATGCCCCAACTTTCTGGGTACAAAATGGATAATTCATAAGGCTTGGCACTTCAAAAACCTGCCGTTAGCCTCTGCACACCCTCAGGTCACAATGCTGCGTGGTTGCCAGGTGCTGTATTTAAGGTACAAAAGTTAGCACCTTGTTCAGGCAACTCCTCCAGACTTTAAGCAGAAATCTCATGGGGTTCACCCCAACCTCAGCAGGTGAATTAGGACAAATGTACATCCAAGCTAACTTAATATGGGAGCTTCTATGGGAGCATACCCAGTTAATCTTACTTCTGTAAACTTTATTCTGTTCTATTCTTTAATTCCTTCATGGGCTAAATTATATGTAAAAGCTGGAGTATATATATTGTGCAAGTTCTGTTGAGAAATCAACACAGTTTTGACTAAAGGGAAAACTGATACACTGATCAATGATTTCATCAGAAGCTTTTTTTTAAAAAAAAAGGGGAAGACCTTTTCTGTTTGACTCGAGATCTAAAATGTGTACAGGCTGAGAAGTATTTTGGGAAGAAAAATTACATGTAAACATAAAATAAGACTGTTGTTGTTACTAGTGAGATGGTGATCAGTGCTACATGTAGATCCATTAGTGAAAATAAATAATGTAACCCTCTTGCTGACGTTTCAGGCCTTCATTTAAAATGTAAATCTCTAACAGTGGGGAAAAAAAAAAAGGTTGTTTTTGGTGCAGGCTGGCATGAAATTGTTCCTTTCCACTGCTAAAAGCATTTGCATCTCAGTACACACTAACTCTCTATTTTCTTTTCCAATGCCCTCTAGTGCTAATTGAAGATTTTGTTACTAACTGAATATGCAGGAAATGCCTACCAGGAACCAGAGCTTTTGAAATGAATGAAGTTTCTTGCTAACTTGTTACTTAGTGCCAGCATTTGGGCTTCATTAGTAAGCACAAGTCCGCCTCAAGTTAGCTGAAATTAATACCACTTAGATTTAAAGATGACTCAGAAAGAGTGGGTGCAATTACACACGTTCAGATTAAAAATGCATGGATGAAGCAAAATTGTGCTCTGGAGATATAATACTGTAGGAAAGATTTTACAAAGACATGAAAATGAATATCAACACCTAAGTTTTTTGCTGGCTTGTTGCTCTTATCTTTTCTGGCAATCTAATTTGAAAAATAGGCTTATTATGCCTAATTTGTAAAAAAATTACATCTCATAAAATCACCTATAATAGCTAAGTAACATTGCCATCACACTGGGAAAGAGTGAAATAAATGAGTATCTAACTTATACAACATCTTTAGACTGACAGTACAGGCTTTACTGCTTTAATAGTTGCTACTCAAACTAATAATTCCTAAAAAGTAAATGAGTTCGTTCTTAGATTAAAAACAAAATGTGTTTCACTATCATCAAGAATAAATTCATCAGACAATATGTTTTAAAGACAAATATACAACCTAGTTAGGAACCTAGCAAGATATGGAACTGATTTTCCTTCTTTACGTATTAAAAAAAAAAAAGTTTATTATTAAAAAAGCCTCTTTGGGGCTGCAGTTTCAAAATGTCTCTGAAATATAAAGAGTGTCTCAAAAGCAGAAAATCTATCTGTGAGGAAAATTATGCAAAACAAATCTAGGGAAATATATGAATGGAGGATAAGAGAATCACCACTGGGATGGGGAAGAATTCTGGGTGGCTTACTCAGTAAGCACAGTGGTGTGTTAAGGCATGGAGAGCTTTTTTCAGTACTACTGGTGGAAGTTGTGGCAAGAAAGTGAAGAACGAACTGGGATTAAGTAGCACCTTGCATTTTACATAATACCTCCAGGTTTTCAAACTATGTGGAGATATTGATGACTAAAGCCTCACAATCACATCCTTGTAAGTACTGTTATGCGGTGTTATGGGGGTGTGCTGGTTTTGGCTAGGATAATTTTCTTCATAGTAGCTGGTCCGGGGCTATGTTTCAGGTTTGTGCTGAAAACAGTGTCAATAACACAGGGATGTTTTAGCTGCTGCTGAGCTGTGCTCACACAGCATCAAGGCCTTTTCTGCTTCTCACCCCACCCCACCAGCGCATGGGCTGGGGGTGCGCAAGAGGTCAGGAGGGGACACAGCCGGGACAGCTAACCCCAGCTGACCAAAGGGATATTCCATGCTATATGATGTCACGCTCAGCATATAAAGTGGGGGAAGACGAAGGAGTGGGGAAGTGTTTGGAGTGGTGGCATTTGCATTCCCAAGTAACCGTTACACGTGATGGAGCCGTGTTTTCCCGGAGGTGGCGGAACTCCTGCCTGCAGATGGGAAGCAGTAAAGGAGTTTCTTATTTTGCTTTGCTTGTGCATGTGGTTTTTGCGTTACCTATCCAATTATCTTCATCTCAACCCACGAGTTTTCTCACTTTTACCATCCCGATTCTTTCCGCCATCCCACGGCGGGGGGGAGCGTGAGTGAGCAGCTGTGTGGTGTTTAGCTGCTGGCTGGAGTTGAACCATGACAGTGGAAGGGAAACAACGATGTGAAAAATTAAATGCCTTGAGTCACTGAGTCTATGGCAAAGTTGGAAACAATTAAGGTCTCTTACTTCCTGTTATGTGGGCATACAACAGAAGTAATGTGTTTCCGTGTTAACAGCTAGAAATGGACTTCATTATTTAAATTCATCTCTAAAAGCTGCTGCTTAAAAAGGCTGAACACAAATAGATTTCTCTTAGCTATTGCTATGGTTTCACTACAGGAATATCCAAAAACTTCTCCATTGCTAATGCAAACAATACTCCTGTGAAACTGGTATTACTGTTCCCATTCTGTACCTGGCGAAGTAGACCAGGGAGTTTTCTGTTCCTATTTAATCACCGCTGGTTTTCACAAACTCCCTGGTGAAACCTGAAGCCTGCCAGTACTTAGGATTCTGCTGGTCCAGCCATGGGCTGCTGGATTTGCACACAGAGCTGCTGAAGTTGCAGTAGTACTTGGCTGTTCAGAGTCTCTGCCTGAATGAATCATGACTCGCCAAGACAGTTGTCCTCTGAAAGCATCAAAGGGCAGGCAGAGCTCTGTATGATCAATAAGTTCCTGAATTGTTAGACCATTTTGCTTTGTCATTCCAATTAGTATAGATATAACTTATGTACATGACAAGTTAGATTGCTCGAATAGTCTTGACTTCTTATCCTTAATCTTTTTTTCACTAACCACCAGAATCTTCTGTGTCCAAATTCTGTCATCATTTTCGCTTGAGAAAATGCATTCTGGCTGCAGAGGTTCAACCCTCATTACCCAAAGCAAAAGACTACAGCATCAATGGTGTCTGCCTTACTATTGAAAGTTATATACATTGGTGGGAAATTGGGCTGATCGATGTGGTAATACAGGTTTTAAAAGTCCATTTGATATTTCTGTGCCTAAGCATTTAAATTAGTCTTCTGATGCCTGGACCCAATAGACTGTACCAGCTTCCTTTGGATTTCTTGCATTCTGTTACTTCTATGTGACTTCAGCCTGCTGTCATGGAACAGTGAATTGATTTTGCTTTTCTAAAGAAATAACCTTAAATAGTGGCAGTCATCTTATCAGGCTTTTTACATAAAGGCTTTTCAGACTTTATTAATTTAAATTCACATTAGAGGCCTTCAGGGTATGCTCAGCAGTCATTTTTTTCAATCGCTTTTGCATTGTGTTTATTTCCCCTAAAAAATCCCCCAAGGCAGGGCTGTGTTCCTGACACATTTCAGACTTCATCTCTTGGGCTTTGGCTTGTCTCCCTATATATATCCTATTAGTTTTACTGTTGCCTGTCACCTTGTGCATAAGCCGGACTGAACATGGCAAAGCCCCAAGTAAGTCCTTGGCTCTGGGCTTTTGAGGGAGGAGGAGACAGGTTGTGGTGTGCAGGAATGAGGAAAGAGGCTGGTTTCATCTGGCTTACTCTTCTGTGGAGTGGCCAGAGTAACTTTTGGGAGTGCTTCCCTATGTGGAGTGGCATCTCGTCAGTTTAACCTCCTCTTTACTTGAAAGTGATACACTTTGTTTAGTTAGAACCAGATTTCTTGTACACAGAGCTGCATCTAAATAGTATTGTTAGAGGTGAAAACGAAGAATGAGACACTGGTCTAATCTGCTGAAAGGAGGTAACTAATCTTATAATGAGAAAAGATAAAATTTGTACAGTATTGAAATTGCTCCAAACATTTGAACAGGTAGTGCTCAGACTATTTCCCTGTCACAAATCATCGTTAGGCAAATAATAAGAATGCATGTTCTGGTAGAACAGCTGGCTATTAAAAACTAATTGAAAATGGAGCCATAATGGAAACATTTCTGTTTGAAGTCCTAATGTGGATGAAGATGACAGGGCTTTAAATATATGTTGATCATTTTCAGACAGCTTGTGAACAGAAGTGGTATACCTGGTCTTTTTGGCATTAATCCATTGCATTTGTTAGTAAAATGTTTTAGCGTGGCAGCCTAATAATTTGATGAAACTGCACTGATTTCACTATACAGGCATAATATAGAGGCTTTTAAAAACTTTCTTGTCATTTTTTTCAAATTTGATATTGATGTTATTGTGAACATATACTATGTCTTCCTGGAAACTCTGATGTAGAGCTGAAAAGTAAAGCACAGATTTAATCTCCATGACTGATATATATTATTTATAAAGTCTGGTTTAGTGCATGCTGAATTAGAGGATCAAGCTATTTCTGTGCCTCTCTGTTGTTTATGGGTTACTGACCTTCAAAATATCGTGTCTTATAAGACAACGCAGTGGTTTATGTAAGTTGATAGACAGACAAATAGATGGTTTCTATTAATAGCCTGATTACTGTGACTGAAAAATTTAGTTATGCAAATGAACAGTCTTTTCCTCTCTGCTGAATTAATTATTAAGGAAGAAGAACAGAGACTGAGACATGCATTTTCAGCAGAGGTATAACTCAACGTCCTGATCCTTGGTGGGACTCTGCCTGTCCCCCTGCAGCCATGTCCGTCCTGGACAGTGGCCATGAGCTGCTCAGGCCGGCCAGTGCCCAGCTCTGGAAGTCAGGGGAGTTTCACTCCCACTCCTTATTTCCAAGACAGAGGCACAGTGTTCTGGAAAGCCTCGTGCAGCGTGTCTTTGAAACCAAGCACCACAAATTCTATCCACTGCACATTTTGCTCAGCCGAAGGGAGGCAAGGACCTGCCCGAAAGCAGCAGGGAGGACTTCAGGCTTTTCATCTCTCCAGATTGACTGAGACAGCATTGGAGGTTGATGAAGAAAAATAATCTGCAGCTCTGGTTAGTTTGGGGTTAAATGAATGAAAATCAGGCCCAGCTTGCTGGGCTGCTGCTAGGCAACAAGTAACTTTCTGTGTTCAGAAGTTCCCCACTAATTGATTCTTGACACCATTCCCTGTTGGTTTGTGTAAATATAGAGCTGTTGCTAGGGGGAGGACAGAGAAGCTGGGGTGGGGGCAAGCTCCCAGCGCTAGCCTGGCCCAACCAGGTGGGTCAGACGTGCAGAGGGTCACTTACCACTGAGGAAGGGGTTCATTTGCTATAGGGGATGGCAACCACTTAGGATTCATGTTTGATAATGCAATACTGATATTTACGAGCAAAGAAATCTACAGGAGCCTGATGAAATATTGCAGTATGTTGGCCCTGTAATACACGTCTGCTGAACACACACCTTTTGCGTCCGCTTGTTCCTTGCATATATGTAAGTGACCAACTAAGGAACAGGAATGAGCCATCCTTACGTGGCTAGTATTTGGCAGGCTGGCATAAAGAGCGTAGGTCAACAGGATATCCTCCATGTGAAAGCCAAAAAGCACACAGAGGGGAGAGCTGTAGCAGAGATTTATAGGGGTTGGAGGTACTTGGAGAGTCAGGCTAATGGAAAGAAAAGGGAAGCTTGCCTGAAGAAGATAAGCAAGCCAAGCAAGCGTCTGAGTGTCAAAATCCTCTTTTATTGAGGGCTCACTTCTGGAGTCTTTATTATACAGGCTCTATGCCTAACCCTGAAAAGATTTTACCCTCACCATCAACCGCAAGACTCAGGCATTTTAAAGACTGCTTCATGAATTAAACTATTGTTCCTTATAAATAAACTCTAATTCTTTTTTTTTTCTCATACACTATTTATTTCCTAGCTCTTTCTTCTGCTGCAGAGAAATGAAAGGCAGAGAAGGAGGAGTACAGAAAGGAAGAGGATGAAAGTGGGGTGGTTCAAAGACGATGGGAAGTAGATGACTGTTTCTTGGAAATGGTGAAAATTCCCTTTTGTGACAGAGGCAACTGGCAGATGTTACATGTCTATATCCAGCAGGCACATGATAAAACTTGCATGATATTCTTACTTTCCTTCCTTTTTGGCATGATAAAAAAATGTGTGTTATTACACCCTTTCTATATATTTCCATATTTTCTTGCAGATGTTGGGGGGTATTTCTTTCTTCTTTGACATCCTCTCTGAAGCACTGTGTTGCAATAATGCTGATATGGTGCTGCTCAGGTGATGTTTCCCTAAGCAGCTGGGAGGGTGGGGGGTGAAAGGTAAGAGTTCTGAAGCACACTGAGTGGCAACAGAGAACACTTTGGATTTTGTCATTCATTTCACTTGGTCAATACCTTCAGACAGGATTTCATTATTATGTTGAGGGAGTTGTACTTAATTGCTAATGACCATATTCATCCCCTTGCTAGATGAGGTGGAACTATTGTCAGTGAGCACTACACCGTATTTTTGATAGTTTCATTTATAAATCAGTGGCTATTCCATGCATATTTACATGATGGGAAGACTGCATTAATATATTTTGGCATGGTTTTCAAGTATGCTGCTGCTGTGTATTTTTATATCTGATTACCTCTTACTACCTTCCTTTTCTTCCTTAAGAGTGATAAAATCTCTTTAAAGAGCAAATAATCATTTTCTTTTTTATTAGAATTGCAGATTGTCTGTGTAAGGTATAAGACAGAAGAAACAGGAGACCTGACTAACATACATTCATTTATAAGTAAGTGTATCCTGGTACATTTACCCTTTTTAAAATAGAAAAGCATTCTGAACCTATTTAGGCAAATTTAAATCCTGACCTCTGCTGTTTTCAATTCCTTGTGGAACAGCAGAAGTGAAATGCACTACCCAAGAGAGCAGCACAGAGCCGACAGAAAAATCAAACTGATGTATTTGTTCCTTTTTCTTTTTAAATTACATCTAGTTCTCTCTTGATGCAAAATTGTTGTGCTGCCATTTCATAGAGGCTTCCAAGAAAACCTGAATAAGCTCCTCCAAAAACACTTCCTTTTTCAGATTTAGATCCATTTTATCTCTAAAGTTATGTAACAATATATATTGCATGTAATCTAACTTACATTACCTAGTTATTCAGAAATGCAGACCAATTGGATCAGTACTAACCTTTTGCACATATCAGCACTGTGAAGTTGGCCCTGAGCTCTGCATAATTTCTGCATATTTAGGATTCACTGTATAATACATGCTTATCTGAATGGTAATGCAAAGTTTCTTTTTGCAGAGACAGAACACATGACAAAAAGCCAGTGGGCTTCTAAGTCCCTCATGGCAAACCTGAGAAGCCCTTGAGGGAGATACAAAGATTCATCTCTAGTGTAATTGCAGGCACTCCTTAGAGAGTTCACACATGAGACCAATTAGTCACAGTGTATGCATTCCCATTGAAATATTTTTCTGTCTCATCTCTCTACCACCCTTTGCCACTTTTTGCAGTATCTTTTCAGTCTTTAGAATCAAATTTGCAAACCACAACATGGAGATGAATTCAACATTAGGTAAAATAAAGCCTACACAGGAGATGAACACGAATACCCTGATCTCGCTTGAAGAGCCAAGGCACATCTACACATGCTTTAAAACAGGGTTTTAATCTTGGACAATCTTTGGCAAGATGAATTAAAGAGGAGACAGCCACTGTTGCCAGTGATGTCTTGCCTCTGTTTACCTTACTTTAGAAAATAAAATACAGGTTAATTGCTATATCAATTTTCTCTAATCATTCTATGTTGTAAACTATTCTTTCCATTGACGGAAAAACTATTCATTTTATTATTATTAAAATACTGGTGCACTGCAATAAAAAGTTAAATGATGACTTAAATGTACCAGAGAAGTTTTTAGCTGTCCTTTTGTATTGAATCTTAAATAGAAAGTAATTGCAATGATGACTTTGAGTAACCTCAGCTTAATGAAGGAATTGTGATTGTCTGCATTTGGAATTCTTACAAGGCAATCATGTAATAGATAAGAATATCTACTGGGTTATAACATCACCGTATAAGCATTATTTATTACTGCTTGCTGGCAAAGCAGTTACTCCATTTTCCAAGCCAAGCTGCAGTGAAAATCCTGGCAGCAATCAAAGAAGAACCTCCCAAAATATCTATGTGAAATAAATAGGATTTCAGTCTATTAGACATTATCAATAAGAAAAGGTGAACAGAGTCTCGAACTGTTACTTTTATTAATCTCTTTACACTCCCACTTGTTCTTTTGAATTTTGGCACTAAGGTAAAGAAGGTATGGTGCTAAAGTAAATAACCGCCTTCTGCTTCAGACCAAGATGGAATAAGCTAATTGCATTTTTTCGGTACTACAACTTCTTATTTCTTTGCTGTTGGAAAGGCTTTATTTAATACATAAGACTAAAGTCTGTATATTTGTGATCCCTCATCGGTTTGCTGAAGAACAGGGACTTCACTTTTACATTCAGCCTTACCCTGGTGCTGTGGGTTTCAGTAACGAGTGTTCCTGATAGTATGCTCAGGAGCATCCTCAGGCAGCTGCACCTTGTGTCTCATCACACCGCCTGTGAAGGACAGGTTTTCTTGTGTCTGGCACTGCCTACATAAGCACCCAGGAAACACTCGGGATGGGTAAATCTGGCCCAGCAGTTCCCGAAAGAGGCCCCACGAGGGTCCGAAGTCTGCTGACCAGACAGGGAATATGGAATCAAGGTGACGAGAACACCCAAGATATGAAGTCAGACCCGTCTTCATGTTCCTTTTGGCTGTGTCCAGAAGGATGAGGGGGCCTGGCACCAAGCTAGGTGCTCCCTGGCTTCTATGCCTGCAGAAATCGCTTATATCAACCATGCCAGCCCCACACGCAGCCAGGCTTGCCCCCGTACCCTTCTGATGCCAATATCCCCCATGCTGTCAAGCTCATCGTTAACGTCCTCTGCCTATAAGACCCCTGCCAGAGAGGATATCATCCTGCCCAGATGCCTCACAGCTATGCAGATGAAACAGAGTACACTAAAGAAGGACTAGATAAATATTTCATGCTTGCTGCAATGTGATTTTTGAGCAAACACAGTTTCATAAAAGCAAGAGAAGGATGAGTCAGCAACTGATTTTATAATCGGTTTTGGAGTTTTTTGAAGAACTGTCTGTCATTGGCATAAGAGTATGATAAATTCAGAGTCTCATATCCAGCATGAGATGTTCTAGAAATACTGAATTTCTAAAATGGATGTTTTAGAAATGCCAGGGACAGGCAGGAGGACTGCCACAACACCAGAACAATCACCAAAGATTCACAGAAAATAAGTATACATGGAATTAAGAATAAGAATGTAGAACATAAACTCCTAAAGGAGTAATGCTCTTGGTCACTACAGAAAACACACTAAGACAAGCAGAGAGTCTTGGAACAGATGAAGCTGTGCAACAGCAAAGGTTCCCAAGGTAGGTAAACCAGGCAGAAGTAAGAGCATGGAGAAAAATAAGCAGAGGTGTTTGCTCCTTGAAAGTTTAAAATGGAGTTTTATTCTAAACAGTATGTTGATCGGCTAGCTTGGGGTGGGTGAGCAGTTTTTTAAAATGTGAACTTCTGCATTTGCAGCAGAATTTCTAGGCTATTAAGAAGTAATTATTGGTTGTGGTTACTGTCACTGTGTATTTGTAAAAAGTTACCAACGAAAATGTGTGGGAGATGAAATATCTTCGATGACAATATCCCTTGCTAAAGAAAAAATTGCCTTTGCCTTGCCCACTAATCATCTGCCAAAAAGTAGTTTGCATTGGAAATGTTCCGTTTTTATGCTAATTGTACTTGACAGTAACTGAGATTTCAGCAGTGGGACCTATCTAAGCACCTGAGGAGAAATTCAAAATTGTCTCTCTTAGACAGACCTGGGAGAACATACAAAATATGATTTTTAAGGAACAAGGTTATGATTTGACTATTTTTAAAATAGAACTAAAACTGTCTACATACTGCAAAAAATAATCTAAATCTATATGTAATGCTGGAGATAAAATCGAACCTTAGGACCTTAGTCTCTGCTCATTTCCACCATGTCTAATGAAGTCTGTTGAACTAAAATACTGTATAAACAGCTTGAAAAAATAAGTATCATATTAAGTAGTAAATACATTTAATACTCTAAGAACAATGAACTTGTTTTATTAAAAATAATTAAACGAAAAGGATTTTTTTTCTGTATACCATTAGGATGTAAGAATTATAGTTGATGGACATAAAATATGCAGGGAGAATCACAAAAATAGGTCTTTTGTAGTGTTCACTTTTAGAAAGAAAAACCAAAAGAAGTTGATAAGACAGGTTAAAAAGGAAAGATTGTTTATATCCCTTCAAAAATTTTCCTCTGCTTTTTCAAATTTCAGATGTTCAAATTTAAGAATGTTAAAATGGCATAAGAACATTCGTCAGTAGTGAATCAGATCAAACGCACACCTAATCCAATATCTTGTCTCTAATAATGGCCATAGTGTTGCCTAAGGACAAATAATAAAGTGGCAAGCATGTACGATATGATGCTGCACAAGCATGAAAGTGAATTTCTCTCACTATTTAGGGGTCAGTATATCTCAAAAGCTGTGTTTTATTCCTCGAATAATGTTAGCAAAACAGTTAGAATTGTACTCAGAGAAGTAATTCATGTAGCATAAAGAGTTCCCACTAAGTAACAAATACTTCTGTTTATCGAACACCTGTTGTGCTTCATAAAATATGCATGCCATTGTTTAAGAAAACAGGTACCTTTTATAGCTAGACACGAAAATGTAATATAATTCATGTTATCATTGATATTATCTTTTATTCCCATTACTGAGGTTAAGAACTATTGAACTAAAAATTCAAGCAACAGTAAATATCTTTGTAACACTAATGATCTCAACATCACGTATATCTGCTTTCCATGAATCTTGCTTGATTATACTGTAAACTGAAAGGATGATAAATGTTGGTACTGAACAGAAGCAAGGGATACTGTGTAAAAGGCACTGCTGCTGCCAACACAATCTTTCTCTTATTCTAGGTTCTCTGCTCAGGGCACATACTCCTGCTTTGGCCTGGTCTCCAGAGAGTTATGCACGGAGAGCATGCATACGGTCTCTCCTACTGCCTCCTTGTCTTCTGTCACCTGCAAGGAAAGAGCCTTCACACTCAGCAGATGGCTATGGATCAAAAAGAGCCTCTCTGTGTAGGCAAACGGATCCCTATTTCATATTCACATCGTGTCATATGCTCAGCTGGATGTATTTATAGTCTTAAGAGATTTTAATCGGTTCCTCACCTCATTTTTCGACTAGCTTGATCCGATATCTCAATCTAATATCTGCTTGTAGGTCTTGCCTCCCTTTTCTCAGCAAAGCTCCACCAATCTGCTAAGCCTTTTTTCCTCTAATTTCAGTATTTATCAGGGTTTCAAGCAAATAGATGCGCATCTGGCACAATGTTACACCACCAGGTCCACTTGTCCCCCCCCCCGCAAAAAAACACTGAGGAAAGTTTGGAAAGGAGGTGACAAATGTTAGGGATTGTTCTGAATCCACAACAACCACTGTGTGTGCTATATTCACGTTGAACTAAGAGACCTTTCAGTAGGAAAAAAGCAGCTGAATAGTAGTGCTAAATTACTAACACATAGTCCTTACAGCTAATGGAAGGAAAAAAATTCTGCGTGGCTTAATAGATGTTACTCTGCTCAAGAAGAAAATAGCATTTCTTCATTTTCTATAGTTCTTTCTTCCAGATGTTTCTTTTAACCTTCTTCTGTGTTATTTCCGGAAATTAACAGGTAACATTAGTATTTATCCAATAGTAGCAAGTCTTTAAGGCTATGGAAACGAGCATGAAAAAAACCTGTGCAATAAGTGGGTTATATCTGTTAAATAGACCACTTTGTCATCACAACATGACATTTACTAATTTCATATTTTTTAAAAAAGTATGAATGCCCAAATTAAAACCAATTACTACTGTATCTACACATGGGTGTGTGAAATATATGCCCTATGGCTCCTGGAAGGGTGACTTCTGTTTCAGCTGTGAAAGCCTAATGCTAGCATCAGTCTTTTATTTTGGTATGATAACATTTTTTGAAATTGCTCTGAAAACACAATGAATTGTATATTCAGAGTAGTACAATTGCTGCTTTGAAAACAGCCAATGCTACTCCTGAAAAAAATTGCTTCAGGGAGTGTTGGCAATGCTTAAGTGAGCAGTAAGTATAATATATCTGGTTTCCAAACCAAGGATACATTGTAGAGCTAATCAATTACTGTGAAAACATAAAGAGGTCTGTTATGTATCCTCCATAAAATAATAATAATTGTAAAATATGTAAAATGTGTACAAAGAAATATTCCTTTTTAATTATCTGAAAGCATATCCTTGTTGAAATATACACACATCACAACACAAAGTGTGCACGCAGCAATAGTATTTCAGATAGTGATAATATTTTGTTTTATATAAGGTGGGAAAAAGAATGATTTCACCATTATGCATTACTTTCAGGACAGAAGCTGTTCTTCAGTCATTTTACGGGCATTTGTACTTTATCCAAATAGCTATAGGATTTCATAAAGTTTGAGTGCTTTAGTAGCATTCCAAAGTATTTCTGAGATTTGTGATCATACTGGAATTGACCTGAGTATTAGAACCTGCCAAAGCACAATATACTCTATGCACAACAAATATTTTCTGAGGTAGACTTCTAGCAAAATAGGAAAATTGAGATGTCTTTGTAGTATATCAGCCTGCAGTAACAACATGTTTGGGAGAGACTCAAATAATGTAGAGGAGATGGCTGGCATGAATAATAATTTTGGCAAAGCTAATGCGAAGGAAGTGCCAAATAGCACAGATAAACTCCCAGCCATAAACAAATCTAAAGAAACTAAATCTGAAAAGCTTTTTTTCATAGTTTTATCTTCAGAATTCATTTATTCTCCAGAAGGCCCTTGCTTGTGCTCATTCTCTCTTGTAAAGATGCATAAATTATCTTGAGCCAAGGTGTATATGTCCATTATAAGAGGGGTCTAATGTGGGTTGGAAAGTGGAACTAATTTGCTTATAGTCATGGCAGAAAATTTTTCTCTCACGTGCCTTCCCAAAATATAGTGATTACTCCATATTAAACGCTTGCTCTCAGCTATCATCACTGAGCAGAGCTCTCCTGAAGTGATTGCCAATAATCTTCATTGCCACAAGAGAAACTGTTGCTTTTATGCACCTAAAGGTTTCCATGTAGCAGAGGTCGAATTTGGTTTTCAAAACTTCCAGCAGCACAATAGGCAAACATTCAATATTGTCAGGAGTAGTTTTCAAAGACACTATGGTGCTTGTCCCTGCTCCCACGTAGAACAGTCAGTCTACAGCTACTCTAAACACACACAACTACAAGCTTATGTTTTACTTCAGGGTGTCCTGGCTTACGTGAACTACAGAAAATCTTCTCTATTTCTCAAAGGGCAAAACCTGGAAACGAGATCCTTTCATTTCTCTTTCCTACTTCCCTTGTCCCTCTTCTTTAGGGACTTTTCAGTCCCATCTTTTTTTTCTTTTTCATCCATTCTTCCTCTCTCCCTGTTATTCATCTTTTCTCTTCTTCTCTTCTCTTCTCTTCTCTTCTCTTCTCTTCTCTTCTCTTCTCTTCTCTTCTCTTCTCTTCTCTTCTCTTCTCTTCTCTTCTCTTCTCTTCTCTTCTCTTCTCTTCTCTTCTCTTCTCTTCTCTTCTCTTCTCTTCTCTTCTCTTCTCTTCTCTTCTCTTCTCTTCTCTCCTCTCCTCTCCTCCTCCTCTTCTCTCCTCCTTCCTTCCCTCTCTCCATCTTCCCCTCCATTCCTTCCTCCCCTCCTCCCTTGCCTCTCCCCCTCCTTCCCTCCCTTTCTCCCTCTGCCTCCATTTCTCTTTTAGTTTCTCTCTTTATCTTTCTTCTTTCCTTATCTTTTTTTTTCTCTTTGCCCTTCTTTCTTTTTCTCTTCTTTCCTCTTTCATCTTTGTTGTTATTCCTTACTTAGCTTCTTTTTTTTTCACTGCTTTTCATAGAGGAAAATAGAACCTAAATCTCAGATGAAGTTAGTGTAACTGAATAATCTTCATTAGTCTCAGCATTATTTTCTTGGCAAAAGAAAAACTTCATCATTGTGGCTAGAGATCCTCTGACTTGTTTTTCTACTGCTGTAGTTAAGATATCATGTCTGGCATTAACTATGAAGGTCTTTTCAGATATTAGTTAAGAAAAAAAGAAAGGAGGATCTGAATTTAAAAGAAAAACATTTTCTTTCTTACGCATGTATCTAAGATAAGAGACAGAGGACAAAGGTCTTCTAGCAGTTTTGCAGCCTTTCTGTATCCCACAGTCTCAGTCATGCCATATGAAAGCTCTTCCGGCACCCAGATACGCAAACACTCATTGTTTTTTTAGATTTTTATAAAATACCTGAGAGGTCAAAGACTCTTTATGCACTAAGCATTTTTAAAAAAAGAGGCAACTGCTCAGTTAACTCTCTATGGTGTATTCCCAGGTGTCCAAGGGGAAAAATGTGGTCAATATCTTTCTCATAAGGAGATATAAAATAAAATTGTTTAGTACTTAATGCATGGATTTTGAATGAAAGCCTATCTGCACGTGTAGAAGTCTTGTCTACTCAAAGAGTAAAATTCAGACCTTAACAAAAAACTGCAGGAACCAGCAGGAGCTGATATCCTGCCCGCCATGTCGCAGCTGTCGTCCACCTGTGACACTCAGATATCAGCAAGGTCCCCAAAGTGGGCCTGGGGTTCTGTTCTTAGCCAAGACAGTGTCATGAGTCATCTCTATGAATGTGAAAAATGTATCTCTGCTGCCTCCCACACTCCCTCCCAGAAACCCAAGGGACAGTTTTTGAACATCATGTCTTGACATCAAATATACAATACAGAAAACTGTCTTAAAAGGCACATTCAAAAACACATTCAAAATCGAAATTACCGAAACTTCACAGAAGAAAATATACTTGCTCTTTTCCTAAATTACATATATGCTTTTTAAAACTAAAAAAAACATGCTAAAAATACTTTTGCAAGACTAAATAGTTTTACTGCTCTTTAAAAGTATTTTGATATTCCAAATATAGATCTCCTTACTCAAAAAAAGGACTCCTTTTTTGTGGAGAACAGGTGAACTTGAACTTCCAGAGAGCAGCGAGGGGCTGGTTCAGCCTTCACTGCACTTAACAGCCACCCTGAGTCTGCTCTGGGTCACATGCAAGCTGCCTGTGGGATCACACAGTGAACAATTTTATTACTAGAGTACCATGTGCTCATACCATGCCTGTCTTCTTAACCTGACCATCTAACCCTGTGCAAAGGGATAAAAAACCCCAAAGGCTTGAAAGAAGGTGACTGGACAAAAAGTAACTAGAGTGAAACCGTAGCTAACGAAGTGTGGAACAGTCTCTAGACAGGTTTTCCAGGTCAGTTTTTGTGCTGTAGTATAGCGAAGTCAAAGATAAAGCTTATTGTGCCTGTACCACAGAGAAACACGGATTTATGTATGTATCATGGATGTTCCACTTAGATACATCTTGTGCTGTGACCAATTATATGGTTATCCAACTAATATGAGGATGACTTGAATTCATTACTTTGATTTTCTTCCATAACTAATGCAATAACAAGAGCCTGTATTTTTCTTTTTCAAATACTGCAGTTCGAGAATGCCAAAATATATCCAGAGAAAAACTCGCAACCGACTTCTGTAAATATCCAGCTTGCTGAAACGGTACCTGCAACCATTACATGGAAGTGCTTGGATTAATGCATCACTAAGGAACAATTCAGGTGTTAATGAAACACTTTCATCCGCACTACTGAAGAACAAGATGGTCAAGCAATTTCGAATGAGTCAGTGAACCACCTACACTAACCACCAGGTCAGCAGTCTACAGGTGAAATACTTATAAAAGCTTTTGAAGTGTCTACCCTCCCTAGTGCCTTTTATGAGCATAAAGCAAAGAAAATGTCGCGTTTCATCCCTTGTGACTGCAAAATGCTTTTAAAGTTAGGAATTCACTCAGTATAGCACATGCATTTAACATCATAAAGTTTTATTTTATTCCTTCAGTTATAGGAAACTTGTATTAAAATAAAAATCCTGCAAAAGATGTACTGAATTTAGTGTGATAAAGACTGTTTGTAGATGACAGGAGACATTATATTTGCCTATTTGTTTTGTTATACGATTTGGAGGTCATTTACAGTCCAAACTAAAATAACAAACCTAGAGACTTCATGCAACCTCTGTTCAAATACCTTGAAATAGAATTTAAACCCATCATATTTTTTCCCTCCATTTAGGCCCCTTCTATACTGCATCCTGGCTGGACTTTCCGGCAGCCCTCTGGTCCATCCCCCATGCCCCACAGCAGGCACAGCTATACCCTGTGCCATTCCTGATGGATGTTTGTCTCTTGCTCTTAAAACCCCCAAGTGACAGCGACTCTGCAACATCCCCAGGCGCTCTGCTCTCATGTTATTCTACATCTGCCTTTGGAGTTTTTCCTAAATGTCTAATCTAAGTCTCCCTTGCCACAGTTTAAACCCGTTACTTTTTCTCCTACCCTCTGTGGAGATAGAGAATAGATTAATTACTCTCTCTTCCTTTCAGTTGTCCTTTAGATATCCAAAGTTAGCTATCGTACTTCTCCTGTGTCTTCATGGTCTCCTCAGGAAAGACATTGTTATTCAGCATCATTGCAAAATGAGGAGGCAATATTTTCTGGTAATATTTATGTAATTGTTGTCAAGGGAATAGTTTTTTCTACTGTATCAGTTTCCAGCGGTGTTTGCAATGGGATTATTATAATAAAATCATCTAATGGGAGCAGTTGTAAGAGAGAACCACAGCTGGCTGGGAGTTTCTTTTCCAGTCAAACAGTAGCCCTTGTCTTACCCCGATTGCTTCTTGCGTAACAGTATGGGAAGGGGAACTTGAGGGGTCAAAACAAGGGGGGGAAGGGGCAGTGTTTTACCTGTGAGTGTGTGTGGGGGTGTGTGCATGCCCAAGGGACAATGTTCTGAAAATGCTCCTGAAGATGTTTCCAGCCCCATGCATGTGGTCATATCAAGTCTTTGTGCCTCTGGAAAAGAGCAGTAACTACAAGAAGAATATTTGTTTCTACCGATTCTTTGGCATCTGAAGCAACTTCTTTTCTCACAGTTATTTCTCCCCTCCACTTACTTGGGCACCTTTCAGCTGCCACTTGGGATCTACGGCCTCTCCTGTAGTACAGCAATATCAGCAGTAGCCTTGGAAACCTGAGCGTATTTGTCCCTGTTCTGTGCTGCCATCAAAGGACCCTTTTTGTCCCATCCTGTCACAGCTTTGACTAGAATGCAGAAATCCAAGGTGAAGCTAGAAGTAATTTTTAGATCAAAATTTTCTTACTTTTCATTTCACTATATTTTTTTAGGGGAGTCCATAATGGTCACATCAGGTTTGCCTCCATGCTGTTGAGTGTGGGTTGTCAAAAGACCTCTGGTGAGGAGAGCAACTGTTATGAGGACATCTGCACTCGTGCTGTCTACAAATCTCAAGACTCTTTGCTTAACTTTTATATTTATGTTTCCAAGATGTTTCGCAAGGACCTCTCATGATCTCTCCTGATGTTTATGTTTCACAGCTCATTCTTCACATTTCTCGAAATTTAGAGTCAGCTATACGCTTCTCTGCAAGTTGAGTCAATGAGTCATAACAGCCATACCTTCTCTAATTTATAATTGTTGTTACTTAATGATCTTGAAAGTGGTAAAATTAAAATGATAATAAAGTAAACAGATATTAAACTCAGACGCTCAATAAAGTGTTTTAGTAACTTTACGTTACAGAATATAATGGTTTGTATCATTCTTTCTGATATGCAAGTACCATAACAGCATTTGTCATTTATAACAATTTTTAGAAGAAATAATACTTACAACTAATTTGCAAACTGATGCAGAGGGATGCCAGGGCTTATTCCTTAATTTTAAAGTAGGACATGGACTGCTGGGATTTTAGACAACTACTACAGAACTGAAAAACAGAATCATATTTTGGACACCTGTCTCCCCTTCTCCTTTAAGGGGAATACGTAAGCCACTACTAAGTCTGCGTGGGAATTATGCGCTGCAAAAGAGAATGCCAAAAACCTGCACACAGGAGCTACGCTTGGCACAGATCCATTCTGAAATCAATCTATCAATCTCTGATTTCAAAGCTCACATGAGAACCTACATCCACACTTTGTAAGCACCTAGAGTGGCAAAACTGCCTTCCTTGCTCTTTTTCCTTTCCTTTCCTTTCCTTTCCTTTCCTTTCCTTTCCTTTCCTTTCCTTTCCTTTCCTTTCCTTTCCTTTCCTTTCCTTTCCTTTCCTTTCCTTTCCTTTCCTTTCCTTTCCTTTCCTTTCCTTTCCTTTCCTTTCCTTTCCTTTCCTTTGTTCTCTTTCTTTTATTTTCTCTTTCCTTTTCTTCTATTCTGTTTTTTCTTCTCTTTTTTCTTCTCTTTTATTTTCTTTTCTATAATTAGACACAGATTTACCAGGTTTTGTAGTCATCACCTTTCTCAGCCCTGCCTCCCACTGACTTCCCACATGTTCTCAGCACAGAGCTGAAGCTCCTCCCTCCTTCAGATGAAATATGCCAGATACAGGGAGCCAAGCAGAGGCTGTACGGTTGCGCAGAAGTCATGGAGCTGATGCTCACCCCTGCCCACACCCCATACTGCTCATCTGCTCTGTCATGCAGTGTCACTTGGCTGCAGTTCCCCTTAGCCCTCATTTGCAGTGGGGATCTGTCTGCCCTTTCAGAAGTCAATGGAATCACTGTCGCTCACCTTTTGCATATTTTAGGTTGTACTAGCACGTATGAAGCCCCAACCTGGGTGTAGTTTCTTCGTCCAACAGTGAGATTCAAACACGTATCTTCCTTTAACTGATTAACTACTTCTGAGAATAAGCTGGAGATCATTGACAAAAAGCGCTGAAAACTATGGAAACACCAGGAGCCATGTGTTTCCCCTGTACTTCTTCAAGGCGAGTGGGGCATGGTGAGGAAGTCTGTTGTCCCAATTGAAGATATCCTTCAGAAACTGCCACAGGAAGGATGAACTAGAGTCATACATTTTCCATTTTGAAAGTCTTCTCGCTCTAACACACCCTCTGAACAAAGAGCGACTATGCTTCCAGTTCTGGTTAGAAGTGTGTTTACGTCTCTGTGGACTTGTGCTCTTCTAAGGAAGTTCAGCTGTTGCCAAGATATCTGCAGTGCTCAGAGCTGAGGCGTCAGAGGCTGCGGAGGGGCTATCGCAAGGCCTTAGCGACGGGTCTATGAGGTGACTGCTGACAGGAGGCAGCATTAGACAGACTGTGTGTGAGAACCACAGAGTCCTTGTGCCAAACCCCCTCTAGGTGCTGACACTTCAAGCAGCTGGATTGCCTCACAGCAGCCTGGTGGGTCCATGGGCTGTCAGATGTCAAGCTACCAGACAAGTTTATGCTTGTCATGAGGATGATAGGCTCCCCTAGGAACTGGATGTTGGTAAGTGGATTAGGTGCCTTCGCATGCTGAAAAAGAGGCCAGACTTAAATTGTTACATTCATTTACTCTCAGTGGCGTTCAGTATTCAGCTTTGACTTTCACACTTGCCTTCTCATGTATTAACTTATAATCTTAGTAAGCTTTTTGCATTTGCCCCTTTTTTCTCATGGAAAAGTATTGTTTCAGCATTGAAGGCATCACTCAGCAGCCACTACAGTGAAGCAAACAATGAACTATACAACGAGGCATATTTCTTAATTCTCAGTTTGCTGGGTTAGTTACTTGTTTTAAAGCTCTGTATCTTTGCCTGTGTCCTAGCACAGTTTGTAACTCAGGAAGCCTTTGTATTTACGTGGTTCTTGAAGACTACCTAGTTGTCCTAATGTAAATATCACGTAAAATTATTTTCACCCATTTTCCACCCATTTCTCAGAATGCAAATGGTTATGAGGAACTTGAGATTTCTCATAAAGCCCCCTGATAACTGCACTTGACTGTGTTGCTTTCGGTAAGGCTATAAAATAGTATCCTAACAAGATTTTATGGCTAATCTTTTGCGGTAATTATGAAATTTATTTACCTCATCACAGTATGTTTGAAATTGTATTTAACAATTCTGCTTTCCACACAGCAGCAAGTCATACTCATAAAAATAAGATTAATTTTAAACTATTGCCAGTGCACCAAATAAAATTTACAAATTTGGAAATGTGTTTAAAGTCTGAATGTTTCTTCTTTCAGCCAAACAAAATGAAAACCACTTTCACTAATGTATTTAGTCCTCTGTTTAAAAAAGATCTCAAAGCAGATAAAGGCCTTCCTTGAGCCTCATCTGTTTTGATAAGGAGTGAAAGAAATAATAGTTTATCACCAGATCTTGTGGGGGGATGGCAAGGCTCGACCGAATTGCTTGTTGTAGAAAATCCATTTTAAGCTTAGCACACGGTGTCCTTGACAGAACAAGGAATTTAACAAATCAACTCTGCGGTTAGCAAGAATGTGAAAAACAGGTTGCAGCTGGAGAAGAATGAGGGAGTATGGGCGGAGTTGACAATTAGCTGGCTAGCCAATAATGAGCTCTAACTTTGCAATGTGTAGTAGCTAATTAATCACTCTATAAATTGTGTAACCAAACTGTAATAAACGAAGCTTGCTTATCACTCACATTGAGTCGGCTGCATTCTTCCGCCGCTTCTCCAGGTTCGCGACCCTCGGGGCAGGACTTAGCCGATCGCCCCGACATTTGGCGCCCGAACAGCGACCTGGAGCAGCGGCAAGGAGCGGGGCACTGGGAGCAGCGACCAGGGGGCAGAAGCGACCGAACACTGCGCTGTGGTGTGTCGACTTAGGAGCCTGACTACGTGATTTTGCGTACGCTCGCCACCGCAAGGGCTACAGGTTAAGGGCTGCAAGGATATCGCTTCGGCAGGTATATGTTTTTAATTGTTGTTAAAGGATAAAGGCTTATTGTTAAAGGTATGGATAAGGAAGTAGCCCTAGAGTTATTACAGTGCTTTTTAGAAAAGCGGGGAGTAGAGCTTGGTTGTATTAAACAGCTAGCGGGACTAGTGGCAACCGGTAAGCTCAAGGGGTTTTTTAAGACTCCAGATTCGTTATTTGAGGAGAAGGAGTGGAGGGATTTTGGAGACGTGTTATGGGATATGGTGATTGATGATGACAAGATAGGTAAAAAGTTAATGAAGCCGTGGCGGGAGGTTATCAATTGCATTAAGAGGTACAAAGTTGAGAAAAACCTTGCGGCCGTTGTTACTCAGAAGTTGGAAAAGGTAGAGCCGTCAGCCCCCCCGCCGGAGGCGGGATGTTCCTTGTTTTCTAGTGGAACCACGGCACCCCCTGGAGACAATGCCTTATTATTTAGTACAAGTAAGGTCCCGGAGCCTCCGTGCTGGGAAAAAGTGAAGGTGACGGTGGAAGGGTCTAGTAACAATCAAGAGGCTGAGGAAGAAAAGGAGTTAGGGATAGGGCGGAAGGTGGAGCAGCAAGGGATGGAGCAAGGAAAGGGGGAGCAAGGGAATAAAGAAACGGGAAAGGATAGTGGGACCTGTAGGAGACCGATGGGTATTAATTGGAGGAAGGTGGCAGACGAAGCGTCTGAGGCAGGGGAATTTCTCCCCTTGGCCTTTCCGGTAGCGTTTGAAGAAGATGCGCATGGGGATTATCATGGTAATCATGCTCCGTTAGGCTGGAAATTGTTGTCACAGTTACGGAACACGGTGAATGAATCAGGTTTGCACGGCGAGCCCTCTAAGCAGATGTTGAATTATATTTGGGGAGGTGCTGTGCTTTGCCCTGAAGATATTAAGGTTATTATGCGAATGATTATGACTCAGTCGCAGTTATTGTTGTGGCAGGCACATTGGCAGCGATATTGTGAATCGTCCGCTCAAACGCCGCGGGAGCAGGGCGATCCGCTGCGAGGCGTAACAGTAGAACAACTGATGGGGGCAGGTCCTTTTGTCACTATCAGGGCACAACTGCAGATGGGGCCGCAGCGATGCTTGGAGGCTATGCGTACGGCTAGGGCTGCTCTTGAACACGTTAAAACCGCACAGCCCTCGCCGTTCTATATGGGCATTAAGCAAGGAAGGGAGGAAACTTTTGCTCGCTTTATTGATCGCCTCACTAGTGCCATAGAACAGTCAGATGTACTGGAATGGATGAGGGCAGCTTTGTTGAGGCAGTGTGTTATTCAGAATTCGAATACTCAGACTAGAAACATCATAAGTTCTTTACCCGCTGATGCCACAGTAGAACTAATGTTGGATAGAATGAGTAGGGTACCGGTAGGACCACAAGCTATGTTGGTCGAGGCTATGAAACAGTTAGGAAGCGATATCCTTCAAGCCCAACAACAGGCCTTCACAGCCCAACAGCAATTCCAACAGCAAGTGTTCGCCGCTCTGCAACCCCTTCGAGTTAATGCTGCGGAGGCACGACCGAAGCCGCCACGAAACTTTAAGTGTTACCGATGTGGGCGAGAAGGACATATGAGACGTAATTGTCAAGCCACCAGGGTGTGGTGTGAGAACTGCCGTACGAACAATCACAATACTGAGATATGTCTCAAGTCGGGAAACGGACGGATGAGTGCGTCGAGCCGTCGCGCCCCGACACAAGTAGCAGCTCCAGCAGTGCAGCAAGTGACTGCCAACTTATAAACGCCCACAGCGACATCAGCAGCCAGTTACAACCAGCTGCAGCCGGCAGCCTCGGAATGGATGTGGCAACGGCAGTAGCTGTCACCCTATTGGATCAAAGACCCCAACGAGTACCAAGCAATGTAAAGGGACCAGTGATTATTAATAAACAAGCATGTGAATCGTTATTACTCGGCCGCTCGTCAACAAGCCTAAAAGGTTTGACGGTCATCCCAAGACTCATTGACGCCGATTTTACTGGGACTATTAGCATCCTTATTCAGACATCGTTTCCACCAATACACATTCCAGCGGGCAGCAAAATTGCTCAATTGGTACCGCTGCCACGCCTGACCGTGGGTATTTCCCCGAGGATCAGCACCCCCAGGGAGGACTGGGGGTTTGGCTCAACGGGAGCAGGAGTATTTCTGACCATGTCTATGAGCCGTCGACCGACTACGATGGCTACGCTAGAGGCCCGGGGTCAACAGATCCACCTCTCGCTGCTGTTGGATACAGGTGCTGACTTAACTATTATAGAAGAAGGGGTCTGGCCTAAAACATGGCCTACGAAACCAATGGAGCGAGGAGTTGAAGGAGTGGGAGGATACACTCCGGTACAACGGAGCGTGGACCGTATTTTGATAATCATAGACAACAGACATGCGACCGTGCCAGTCACTGTCATGCCCCTCCCGACTGGAGTGAATGGTCTAATTGGAAGAGATGTTCTTGACCAATTGGGGGTGGTGCTAACCACCGAGAAGGTTTTTCAGTAACGGTCACTGCAACCTGGGCTTTCCCGATCCCATTGCAGTGGATAACGAACGAACCAGTGTGGGTCGAGCAGTGGCCGTTAAAGCAGGAAAGCCTCGCCGCCGCTCATCAAATAGTGCAAGAACAACTAGACCAAAAACATCTGCGTTTATCGACAAGCCCTTGGAATACCCCAATTTTTGTGATCAAGAAAAAATCTGGAAAATTTAGGCTAGTACATGACTTAAGGGCAGTTAACACTCAAATGCAATCGATGGGAGCGCTGCAGCCAGGACTACCTAACCCCGCTATGTTACCAGAGCATTGGAGACTGTTGATAGTGGACTTAAAAGATTGCTTTTTTACTATTGCATTACACGAGCAAGATATGCAACGCTTCGCATTTACTTTGCCCTCTGTTAACAAAGAGGCGCCAGCACAGCGTTTTGAATGGACAGTATTACCACAAGGGATGAAGAATAGTCCCACGCTGTGCCAGTTGTATGTGGACAATGCACTACAACCCTTAAGGAAATTATGGCCACACACGTTAATTTATCATTATATGGATGATATCCTGCTCGCACAGGAGTCGGAGTTCAGCGCCGAACAAGTTCAGCTATTACATACGACACTGAGAGAGAATGGCTTAATAATAGCTGTTGAAAAAATTCAAACGAAAGCGCCATGGCTATATCTAGGCTGGAAGATTGCTGACTCTCAGATTCAACCACAAAAACTACAACTCAACACGTCAATCAACACGCTACATGATGCCCAGAGGCTGATGGGAGACATCCAATGGATCCGTCCTGTCGTCGGAATATCCAACGCACAGTTGGACAGCCTTCGACCGTTACTACGTGGGACAGACCCAACCACACCGGTGCAACTTACGTCGGAACAGCAGCGTATCCTCTCTCAAATTGCTGACCAGATTGCCTCACGTTTCGTTCACCGTCGTGACCCCGACCTCCCTATTGACTTTTGTGTATTTTTAACAAATTCTCACCTGTTAGGAGCCCTATTGCAATTCAAAAAGAAAAAGGGGGAGGTGGGGGGAGAAGGCAAGGGCGTGAAAGAGGAAATACGGGTGTTAGAATGGGTTTTTCCTAGACTTCAGCCAAGAAAATCAATACAGACTAGGGTAGAATCATTAGCGGAGTTGATTAAGAAAGGGCGAAAACGTATATGGCAGGTCACAGGGCAAGAGGTGAAAACAATATACCTTCCCCTGCACAAGGAAACCATTGACTGGTATTTGGCAAATAGCTCAGAATTTTGTGAGGCATTATTGACCACAGGCCTGGAAATTGTAATAGCACCCCTAAAATCACCGTTGGTACAATGGATCGGCCATAACGAATGGATTCAACAGCCACTGTACAGCGAAATCCCCTTGAAAGAGGCTCAAACAGTATTCACCGATGCGGGGAAAAAGGTCAAAAAGGGCGGCAGTCACATGGTTTGTCAACAATGAGTGGCACCACCACTTGTTGGAGGCAGCCAGTGGCGATTCGCTACAAACCTTAGAACTCGCTGCGGTGGTGTGGGCCCTGGGGAAGTGGCTAGAAAACCGACTTAATATTGTGACTGACTCCCTGTATGTGGCCGGGGTGCTGCAAAGAATTGAGGATGCACAGATTAAAGAAGTTAGAAATACCAGGCTTGGGCAGCTATTTCGCCAGCTATATACACTGGTACGAGGGAGAAGGGTTCCTTATGCGGTTATACACATACGGAGCCATATGTGGGACATTGGCCTTGGGGAAGGGAATCAAAAGGCAGATCAGCTGGTTATGGCTACCGCTCCGGTTAGCGAGTTCGTGAAGGCTAGGGAATCACACAATGCCTTCCACCAAAATGCTAGAGGCCTTCAAAAGCAATTTCGTATCACAACAGAAGAAGCAAGAGGTATCGTGAGAACATGTCCACAGTGTAGTCATCATGGTCCTGGCTTAGGGATAGGGGTCAACCCACGAGGTCTCGGCCCGAATGAAATATGGCAAATGGACGTGACGCATGTCCCGTCGTTTGGTCAACAGAAATATTTACATGTCACCATTGATACCTTCAGTCACTTTGTCTGGGCCACTGCACAAAGGGGGGAGAAAGCTATCCATGTAGCCAGGCACCTCACTAGTTGTTTTGCCGTTATGGGTCTACCAAAACAGATAAAGACAGATAACGGCCCGGCATATAAAAGTGAAAAGATTAGAAAGTTTGTTCAGCAATGGGGCATTCAGCACGTCACAGGAATTCCGCATTCACCTACCGGTCAGGCCATCGTAGAGCGGATGAATCAAACCTTAAAGGATTATTTAAACAAATTTGGAGATGTATCAGATATTAGTGAGAGGGTTAACAAAATGCTGTTTGTGCTTAATTATTTGTGTATTTTTGGGGAACATCAGGAACCCCCTGTAAAAGTACATGCCGGATCGGCTCCCAAAGAATTACCCAAAATGCGGGTGATGTACAAAGATCCAGAGTCAGGACAATGGTTAGGCCCTGCTGCTGTACAGTATATAGGTAGAGGTTATATGTGTGTCATTACTCCTGTAGGCCCGAAGTGGGTACCTGCCAGATGGACTCGGCCGGTGTGTCAATTGGATGAGGAGAAGAACTGAAGATTGAGAACTGGATCAACAGCGAATTACCAACGGGAACATGGGTTCATGGATGACTGGTTAGAAAGGTTATTTGGGAATATTCCTATATGGCTGAAGGGGTTAATCAAGGAAGGTTTGCGCTTGCTATTATATATCTTAGTTTTAATTTTAGGGGTAGGGATAGCCATTAAGTGTGTGAAGAAAACGGTGCATGCAGTAGTTGGTCAAGTCTGGCTTGCCCAAAAAGAAAAAGGGGGAAGTGTGGGGGGATGGCAAGGCTCGACCGAATTGCTTGTTGTAGAAAATCCATTTTAAGCTTAGCACACGGTGTCCTTGACAGAACAAGGAATTTAACAAATCAACTCTGCGGTTAGCAAGAATGTGAAAAACAGGTTGCAGCTGGAGAAGAATGAGGGAGTATGGGCGGAGTTGACAATTAGCTGGCTAGCCAATAATGAGCTCTAACTTTGCAATGTGTAGTAGCTAATTAATCACTCTATAAATTGTGTAACCAAACTGTAATAAACGAAGCTTGCTTATCACTCACATTGAGTCGGCTGCATTCTTCCGCCGCTTCTCCAGGTTCGCGACCCTCGGGGCAGGACTTAGCCGATCGCCCCGACAAGATCTTTATTTGATTGTCTTTCTAAGAAGCACATGTTTGAAACAGGAGAGTCACAGTTTTGGTGCTTTTATTTGCCTAGTAGACTGGTGCTAGACTAGACCTAGGGCTTGCAGCATCCCTAGCAGCCTGTGTGTTTTTCTGTGAGAAGTGTCACATTTTAAGGTGGCAGCCAAACAGAAGCAAGGAGTCCATCAGTCCACACTAAAGTCAAAGGACATTGCTATCAGACTTTGAGATTCATTTGAGATAAGTTGAAGTTTGAATGTATATCTGAAACACAGAAATAAAAGCAAACCATTACACTGGTCTGCAAAGTCCCATGAGTTGGATCTTCACCTCTTCTGGTCTTCTATTACATTTTTGTGGGTGCTAAAGTCAGAAACTAAAGACTGAGTGTAGCTAGCAGAAGACAGCTGCTTTCTGCCCAAAGGAGAGAAATAAGGAAGGAATAACTGCAAATAAATAAAATGCTTTATTATTCTTGAATGTAAATGTCTAAATTATGAAACACAAAAACAGATAAGAAGCATAACATTAAAATATTTTCTATGCTGTTAGCTGACTTTAAAATTATCACTGCTTTGAAATAAAGCACTTTATAGAAACGGTGGGTCAAATATCTGAGGGCATATCCAGCACTTTTCTGTACTAAAGTGCGTATTTGTTGCTTATGTATATTGCCTGTTAACCAGTCAGGGAAAGCTTTTTTTTTGCTGTGATGAGCCTCATCATTGTTGCACAATGAGAATTATATTTGATTTCAATATCTTTCCGAAGCTACATGCAGCATCTGTTCCTCCTATTCTCTTTCTCTGCCTCAAAATTCCCATGGAATCTGCTGTAATTGTTCATCAGACTTCCCAAAGCTACGTTTAACATAAAAAAGCTCTATTAAATATCACTTTTCTATTGGAAATAAATCTATTATACAATGGATGTGTTATGCATGGCTGATCCTAAATTAATAACTCTTTCTATGCACAACAATAAACTTTACTGTAATTAGTTTCTTTATATAATACACAGAATTTATCGTTGTATCATACCCATGGAACTGTTCAGGTTAGCAGTAGAAGAAAAAACCCAGACCTGAATTCATGTAGATAACTCTTCACTGCCAAGGGCAGTTGCCTGGAAATGTGAAGTGTCAGCCTCTGAATTTTTTATGGTCTTAGGCAAGTCATTAATAACTATGCCATAATTTTACAATACATAAAAGGGGGATAATGATGCCTGATGACCTCTGTGAAATTGTTTTGAGTCTTTATTTTACTGGGAATGTTATTGCTGCTGTTCTTCAAGGAAAAAATTTGTCCCATGGAACTGTGGAGGATCTTCAAAGAACATGGAACGTAAATGAGAAGATTTTAAGAGTCACAGACAGAAGTTAAGTTAAACCTTCGAAGTTCTGAATCCTTACTACGGCTTGTATATCAGGCATGAGAAGTGAAGCCATGAGATGCCTTCTCTATGCCCACCAAAGTCATAGGTAAATGGGATACAGACCTTTCCTCACAAAAGCCTGCAAATGAAGAGGATGTTACACCATTTAGGCTGTTTGAGCACTGCTAGAGAATTTTTTATTTCCTTGGCTGCTGAGTTGCATTGACCACAAGAGAGCTACAATTTGCTGTAATTTACAGGTACCATCCCCTGTGTAACTGGATCTCACACAGAAAAAATACAAATATCCAGATCCCTCCTCCCCCCCAAGAAAAAAGAAAAGGGGGGGGGGGGGGGAGAAAACTACATGAAATATAGAATCATAAATCTTCAAATATCATTATGTGAAATTTTAAATAAAGTTAGAAGTAACTCAGCAGCATACCTCAGCACTGGACCTGCAGTGGCATATAGTTAGGACTTGAAGAATCTCAGCAAAATGAGATACTACTAACCCAGGTGGGTTTTTAACTTCCTCTCATTCACTTTGCTGCTTATGTCTACAAAAGGTGAAAATAAACAAAGAATTATGCCTGAAAATTATATTTCTTCATACTCATCTCTAGGCTTCTATACGGCCCTTGTCTACACATTCACAGAGAAAACAACAGAGTGGAATGGAGTGACATACAAAGTAATGGAGACTATTTACAGCACACGTCTAAGAGTGAATAGTCAAACTGTGAATAGACTGCAAATACAATGACCACCTGAAAGTCCTTATTTGCCTAAAAAAGGAAATTGTTAAAAGTGTATGTCTGATATTGGACCTGCCAGGGGAATGCTGGTTACTTAAAAAGCTTCATCTTGTTCCTTCACTGAAACTCTTAAGCTGCTGCCTAACAGCGTGTTTATCCAGAGCAGAAAACATTTGACGATGACATCTAGTAAAGAATATTGGCAGTACATATTGTGGAAAGTATACATATATATTAGGTAAGTAAAAGGATAGACTTTCCAAGAAGCATACAATTAGTAAAAAAATTAAAAATGACCAGTTTTGCAGATATGAGTAATACCTGATTTTTATTTTCTGTACAGAAATTCTGCAGATATATAGTGTGCCAGCCAGGCATCATATAAGCAGTTCAAAATAAAACAGGGTTATTTTTACTATTTTTTAAATTTCTAAATTCCTGAGAAAATTGCAGATTTTCATATCCTACCAGCTAATTATAACAATTAGTCACTAATATAAGGGAAATAATTAAACATTTTAGTCTTTTCACTCTTTATGTTTAGCTTCTCCCACCATTTTGAGAAACATCTTCATTACTGGTATTAAAAGCATACTCATTATATTGTCTACTTATTCTGTTTCTACATTTTTAATATTGCCAAAAGCAAGGAAATAGTAGAAAATATCTTTAGCCTTAAGGCTAGTGCACTGATAAAACTGGCTTGAATCAAAGCCCTAGAGACTCTTCTCATGTATTTCAGCAGACTCTGAAGCGCTGTATCCAGAAAGATCTGTGTATCCCTGAGTGACAATCCTTGTCACAACAAGGTTACAGCAGATAACTGACAGCAACTCTCGCTTGCAATGAGTAAGAGAGGCGGGATTATTCATTCTGACTCTTGACATCCATCTTTAGAGAGGATGATACTTGTAGAAAGAAGCATTATCATGAACAGACAAAAAAATGTACATTATTGCAGCTGCGCAAATAAGTATCAGTATTAAATCCCCTTACTTTTCCACCACAAGCTAATCAGTCTCAATAAAATTATGACCATGTGGCTATATGTATGCAAGGACATTTTTTCAACAGTTAATTGAAATTTAATTCTTAATTGTGATGAGAATATTTTGTCAGTCATCTCATGGAAAACAAGTTGTTTTGTGAGTGGGGGACTTAATGGAGCTGAGTTTCCAGCAGATTTCTGACTTGTCACTTTCCCCCCATTTAAAAAAATATAAAATCTCAGGTCACCTTCTGATGCCTTTTGTCACCTTTTCTAAAATTCTTCCCTCTGCTTCCTCTCCTGTTCCTTATTCATCTTTCCCTGGGCTGTGCTGAGATCAGGTTAGAATTACTCACAGTGGGTACACATGAGGCTTTTAATCAGCTAGCTGATATCAGAACAAAAAGGAATTATTTTTTCTTTCCTGCCTCTTGGTAGATCAGGAACAGAATCCTGCTGACACCTCCACGCCTTTGTCAAATCTGGCTGAAAGTGGCTAATATATTAAAAAAATATTAGAGGAGGACAGATATCAGATCACAGAAGGTGAAACAGAAATCCCGCTATTCCCCTTTCCATCCCAAACCCAGAGCGTGAATGTCATAACCACAAAACACATCTCCACGATGGCTCACAATAACTTGGTTCCGTCAAACAAACACTGAGCTACCTGCATCAGTTGCAAAGCTTTTGCAAAGCTAATGCCCTTCAGCAGAGCACTGTTTTCCCTGACATGTACTGTAGCTGCATACACACTGCTGTGTCTCCAAAGTTAACCGTGATAAATTGGGTTTGTACTGGAAGATGGGGAGTATTTTTTCATTGAAACTGGACTGCATAAAGAGCAGTGTGGAGGTATTACGGTGCGCAGGCACCACTAGCGTTACCTTCAAATACAAGGCTCCACCTACCATCCACACACCTGAGTGAGGGCTGCTTTCCCTCAAGCAGGGTCTTCCTCACAGTTTGCTATATGGTTATATTTAACCTGTGTCTGTTACTGAGAATTTGCTAGTACAGAGGAAGTGCTAGAAATTTCCAGTTTCCTCTTATTTTCTTGAGCAAAAGAAATATCAAAAATGTCAGTCTCTTTCTTTTCTGTCCACTGTGCTTTGGTGGTCATGGGAAAGATGCAGACACTACATGCAAGCTGCATATATCTTGCAGCACAGATAAAAATATCCAGGCAGTGAAATGTTAACCTTCGTCTCCAAAACTGTGAGAAAGGGATAGCTTCATTTTCTGTTGGTGTACTTTCACATGTTTTGGCAATCCTCCTTCCTTAAAAGGCTAACCTTGGAGTTTAGGGCAGTAATCAAGATGATCTTTCAGTAAAGGGTATGAAAGCATTCACATCTGAACTTCAGCAGCATAAATTCATTGCTTTACATTTTTGAAGCTCACCTATGAGCCTCCCAAGTCAGAAAGGTAAAAAACCTGTCATAATTACCCAGATCATTTTCACTTAAAGCTAAAATGCTGTAGCTTCAATCAAACAACAAGTGAAGTATAATGACTCAGACTTACACTGGCTTTATCTCACAGCAATAAATAATAAAAATTCCCAATCGTGATCTACTGCTTGGGAAGCAATATGTTCATGTCCCTCCCTGCCACAGACATACTGTAGGACCTTATGTGGATAATAAAACAGCTTGGGCTTTTCCCAGGTATCAGCAACATTTCTTTGAAAACAAAGGAGTGTTGCAAGGGTAACTCTATTAAACACAACTGGTGCGCCTGTACCCCAGGAGTGGAGACCAAGTGCAGACGTGTGCAGAGATAGAACAAAAAAAAAGAAATTTTTTCTCCTTGGGGCTTACCTGTCAATGGTGACTGCCACTTGGATACCATCAGTTGTGGTGGAAGGTGACTGCTAGCTGAAGAAGGTGATGTATTCAGGTAGGCAACTAGAAAAACATATCTACCTGTGAGGCAAAAGTTTCTAGCTTAATGATTTTTGCTGCATGTTCTGAAAAATATTTTGGGCAAACCCTCACTTTATTTCCTGGAGGTCAGAGGAAAGCTCAGGACAAACCTGCAGTAAGAAGGACTAAGCTGAAGGACCTAGAGGGCACCAAGAGGCTTTAATTGCCCTGAACAGCCTCACCTGGGACCCCCACCCACGGACCCTTGCCCATAGGCCCAGGACAACATTTAAGCTCAGTACTAGTGCCTCTTTCCTTTATTAGCTATGGGATAGGTATGCTTCTCTCTAGCTCTGTCTCCTTCCTGGCTGGATCTCAGCCCCACTGTGTCCCTTTGTCTTCTGTGCTGCTCCTGGCAGGACCTGGACCATCCCCTCACAGTGCCTGGGGCTGTCGATGGACATGCCTTCTAGTACCCAACTTGGATGCTGTACACCCTGGTGAGTGAAAGCCTAGCCTGTGCTGAGGTTGCCTGGAGCTCCCAGCCCTGCTCCCTGGCTTAGAAACCCTGCTGTGAGTGCTCAGCAGATATTTTACAGGAGGTGAGGAGTGTACTGTGAATTTCTTTATGGAAGATTTTAGCCTTACCACTTTGAAGCAGTCCTAGCAAAAAGTCTTTACAGTTTGACTTTTTCTGTATATTTTGTTAGACTTCTAAAAAAACAAAAGCCCAACAAGCTCTTTAATTTCCAAGTAGATTATTTTGGTTTTTTTGTGGGAAGCTTATATGGTGACAGTATATGATGCTAAAGTAACAACTATAAAAATACATGTGTAATTCTTCACTTCCAAAGAAGATAAAGAGCTTCACAGGTTCTGATAATCTGATGTAAACTAGTCTCCTACCCCTTTCCCAACTGCTAGGGTAGTTCTACAACATAACTGCTTAAATTAAGTGTGGTGGCAACTTTATCAGCTGCAGCTAGTCTCTCTCTTCACGTAATTTGCAGCTGTTACTAAGTCCTTCTATTGGTATTGGTTTGACTGGTAATGTATCCAAGCAAAATTTTCAGGGAATGGCTTATAGACTAAACCCAGTAATGCTTATGTTCTTCCTACCCATTAGACATTAGGAAACTTTCTAATTATCCTAGAAACTGATGCGTTCTAAAAAGCTACAGACATTTTTATGCATCTTTGTATTGAGCAGCTGACAGGAAAAATGTTTAACTAATTATTTTCTACAGCATTAAGTCTCCTTCAGTAAACAAGTCTTCTTTTGCAGAACTGATTTATTCAACTATCTACAAATCAATAAGATTTGTGTCTCATGACATGTAAAACAATTAAAGGATGCAAGTTTAGAGCAGATGGCAACTATACTGATTTCAGCTTAAGCTGACTGAGTCAAGCAAGTGGTGTTCCCCAGGGCTCAGTACTGGGGCCAGTACTGTTTAATATCTTTATCAATGATCTGTATGAGGGTAAGCACTGCACCATCTGTAAGTTTGCAGATGATGCCATGTTGGGTGGAAGTGTCACTCTACTTGAGGATAGGAAGGCTCTGCAGCGGGATCTGGACAGACTGGATTGATGGGCTGAGGCCAACTGTTGGTGGTTCAACAAGCCAAGTGCTGGGTCCTGCAATTCCATCAAAACAACCCCACGCAAAGCTACAGGCCTGGGGAGGAGTGGCTGGAAAGCTGCCCAAAGGAAAAGGACCTGGGGATGCTTGTCAACAGCTGACTGAACATGAGCCAGCAGTGTGCCCAGGTGGCCAAGAAGGCCAGCGGCATCCTGGCTTGTATCAGGAATAGTGTGGTCAGCAGGAGTAGGGACGTGATCGTGCCCCTGTACTCAGCACTGGTGAGGTTGTACCTGGAGTACTGTGTTTAGTTTTAGGCCCCTCACTACAAGAAAGACATTGAGGTGCTGGAGCATGTCCAGAGAAGGGCAACAAGGCTGTTGAAGGGTCTAGAGCACAAGTCTTGAGGAGCGGCTCAGGGAACTGGGGTTGTTTAATCTGGAGAAGAGGAGACTTGGGGGAGACCTTACTGCTCTCTACAACTACCTGAAAGGAGGTTGTAGTGAGGTGGGTGTTGGTCTCTTCTCCCAAGTAACAACTGATAGGATGAGAGGCAATGGCCTCAAGTTGCATTGGGGGAGGTCTAGATTGAATATTAGGAATAATTTCTTTACTGAAAGAGTGGTCAGGCACTGGAACAGGCTGTCCAGGGAAATGGTTGAGTTGCCGTCCCTGGAGGTACTTGAAAGACATGTGGAGGTTGGGGTTAGGGACATGGTTTAGTGGTGGAATTGGCAGTGTTAGGTTTAAGGTTGGACTCGATGATCTTAAAGGTCTTTTCCAGCTGAAATGGATCTATGATTTTACCAGGACAGAACGTATGCAGAACTCTTCCAAAGGCCAAAGAAAGGGACCTATCAAGTATTTGGTCAATTTATAAGACTGATAATTTAAGTCCCGTTGTAGGGATTTATAGCATTGCTCATAAGACGTTCAGAAAATGAATAATGTCAGAGGAGATCCTAGTTTTCAGTTAGAGGAATCACTCACGAGTATGAAAGCCTTATGTCCCTGCTGTCCTAGCCCTTGCATGCCTAGTGAGTGTAGCCTGCCTATGCTTCCTGAAGTATGGAATGTTAGGACAAAGCCCAGGAAGACAGAAAGGAAAGTCCCATGTAGCTACTGGCTCACATCATCCACAATAGCTAGAAGATTCTTATGGCTGTGTCTAAGATGATTCAAAGAATCCTGTGTACGTACTCTGAACAGCAGGGACAGCCAGGGAAGCACAAAATGCTCTCCAGTTCTGTCAGTGAACCACCACCAACCTCACATGCTCACAGATCAGGCCATGAAACTGTTCTTAAGACTTCACCTTTTTTTTTCCCCCTCTGAGGCTTCAAATTATGAAATATTGAATTTCAACCCTTTTAAAAGACTAAATTGAACAAATCCATAAAGCTTTATATAGGGGTGGATGGCTTTTTCTCTTTATGCAGTTACAGCGTGAATAAGATACAGAACTCTCTTCCAAGCTTCCTGTGACAGTGTCACCTTTGGGCTGAGATCAAGCAGAGAATAACTTTGGAGACAGCAAAGGACAAACTGAAACCACAGGTTATACTGGGAAATGGTTTCAGTTATCACATTTTATTACATGGTGTGTACTGTTCCCAGCACTGATGTATATATTGTCAGTTCTGAGACATTTGGGAGCTGTGGATAGAGAGGAACATTTCATAAAAACCTTAAATCATGTTTTTCATCATATTTTCCTTAGGTGTTCATTCTTTAGAATGGCCCATTCATATTATTGTAAGATTAAGTTATAAAATTTCAATTTTATACTAAAATAGCCATCTGTAGTCATCCACTGGTGATTTCATATTAGTAATGATAATAGGATTGAGAGAGTAATCATGTGCAGGATTTTTGATATTTAAGAGGATGGATAAGCAGAGTTTAGCTCCCTGCACTGCACAAGAGGCATTCCGCTTCAAATGAATCATGAAAATAGTAATAAACTTTGTGTGTTGTGCACTGCTTTGTACTGAACAATTTTGAAGCATATTTTTCAAAGAAATGTTGCACATGGTCTACTGTATGCACCCAAGCGACAGAGCTCTTCAAATTCATTCATTGGACTTCTATGCAGAATGGCAATTGTTCGAAAATGTTAAGTTATAAACCAGCCTGAACTTCAAGAAGGAGCACTGCTTCTTTAGGGGGTAACAAGTACCACCTTAAGCAAACCCAGACAAATTCTCCACTGCTTCTATGCTACTATAGTCTAGTGAAAAATGTAGGAGGTAACCATTACTCTAACAGGATTCAGATTAAACATCCCCAATTCTCTGACTCAACCAGGCAGCAATTCAGAAGCGTAGTGAAGATGACCTGTAAATTGTGCTCTCTGGTCTGCTGAAGTGGTACTCTTATTCCAGCTGCGTAGAGGCAAAGTGAAAAGTCATGCTTTGAGTCCCAAGGGAAAAAAATAGTTTAAAATGCCTCCTTAGTTTCCTTTTAGTATTTGCTATTGGCATAGCGTTCTGCTGGTCTGGTGTATCTCATTCTTAGTTGGTCTATACTTTATATATGAAGCCTGGGTGTTTACCTGGATGCTTTGCATTCCAGAAGGCAATAGTTGCCTAAATGTAGTGTGAGTGTGTCAGAAAACACCTACAATTTCAGTGGTGCTATGTCTTGAGGACTCTGCCAAGCTACAGTTCTCTCGAGACAAGACTTGAGGGTAGGTCCCATCTCTACCATGCCATAGAAGGCTACCCTAAATGAGAACCATGCTCCAAAGAGTTCAGCCCAAAACCACTGCATGAATTATTTCAATTTCAACAGAAGCTGCTAAGAAACAGCTCACTGGAGTGTCTGTAAAAAAATCCTTACGGATTTGGGCTTAAGATTGTTTGATTTTTTTTTTTTTTTTTTAGAATAGGTTAGCATACTTTTTCCATATATTGTTCAACTCTGATATATGCTATGCTTTTCATTTACTTGGATCAATGAAATGTTTCGGGCAACGTCAGCCTGGAGGTGGAATTGTTTGCTTGGAAGGTGGCCAATCTTTACAAAAGAAAGCCTCTATCTTTCTACATTTTAGCTGATGGATGCTGATGAAGCATTTTTACTGTGTGAACAGCTCACCTATTACTTTTCTTGGTTCTGGGAAATGTCTAATAATGAAGCCTACATGAGGTCAGTCTCATAATTATAGCTGTCACCACAGTCTTCTCCCTTCCCTGGATACATTAGATCATAATCTGCAAAGCCAAAAGTATCTCCAAGGCTAAAAGCTACTGACTATATTAACCAAAAGCACTTAGTACCTACCAAATATCAAGCTCTTTGAAGTTAAAAAGTTCATCTCTGTATAAAGGCAACAAAACCAAATCCTAGAAGAACACAGCATTAGATGAAGTCCTTGACAGTCAGATAGGCTGGCTGACCTCACTTCTGTGGTTGAACACTAACAAAAACATGATGAACAGCTGATGCATCCCATTCAAAAAAAAAAAAAATCATCTCTTAGCATATGAAATATTTTAAACAGAAAAAGTTCTAGAAATTTTTGACTAGGAAATATTATAAATTCTTAATCTAAATACAGTTATATTTCAGATTAAAATAATGGTTTGTCATCATTCTTACTACTAGCTACTTTGTGTTAGTAAACGTATAGCAAAAACCAAAAACATCTGCCCCAGAGATGTAGTCCTGAGTGACAATACAAACATGTGGACAGACACAGGTGATTGGGATGAGGAGTTTTCTATAGTGAAATCAGTCGTCTTAGAAGCCAGAATATTCTTGTTTATTAGATACTTTCTTGTATCTAATGTAAATATTCCCTCTGTAGTGAGTTTTACCTAAGTGTCTTCACATTAATTCAGACCAGACAGTCTGAATGCTGCTTCCTATAACTTTTAACTTCTGCTCTTGGCTAATCAGATCTAAACAAATCACTTAGAGCTGAATGGATGCTTCATGAACACAGTCTTTATATTATTCTAGTGCAAACCTGCCAGGAAAGTCGTGCTGAAAATTTCTGGTAGCTGTCTGGCCACTGAGGACTGGAAATGAAGAAGCCTATTTAATTTCTTAATGTGAAAATTGCTGAATGACAAATCTAATGGGTAGGACAATGCTTCTATACAGCAGGTAAAGAAACTACTAGACTGCTAGCAAAACCGTGAAAATCGTATCTGAAGTAGAAGGAAGTTCTAAATCAACACAAGTATTGCAGGGTAATGGCGCATGAGACAAGGACGTAGCAGTAACCTGTTTTTATCAGACAAATCCTCATGCACACAAATCTTTCTCCAGATCTGAGATGGCAGCAACAGACTTGGGACCTAAATGCAAGTCAATGACTTGCAGGTTGGGGAGGTACGCATTGGTCAGCTCCCACCCAAGGGCAGTGAGATTGGGTGACAGGGGATGAAGTTGTAAGACAGACGAAAGACAATGCACATGCACTTCTGCATTCAAGTGCATGAGAGCAAGTAAGATGGTTGAGAGTATGGCAATGTATCATCAGGATTTTGGCGTGCTTCAGATGGCTGATGCTTTTAGGTGTTGGGTGTGAGTGTAAAATGTAAACGTTCTCTAGCTGCAAATCTTCTGTTCCATATGAATTTAGACTAGTTTCAGCAAAACTTTGCTAGACTAGTCTTCTACAATTTCCATTAGAATGTAGGCCAGAATGTTTAGGTATTGAGAGATAATGAAAGGTATGTTCTTAGAATAGACAGTGTAATAAATATTTTAAAACATCCTGTGGCCATTCACATTAATTATCCAGTATCCAGGAATAACTTGAGTATCACAAGATTAAAAGGAGAAGGAGACACTGGAAATAAAATATAATAACATTTAGTGGCTTAATCTTGTATTCTCTGGAGCTAATGACAAAGCTTGTAGTTCATGTGCAGGATTAGTTTTTAAAAAAGCATAACTAAGAACAGAAATGTTTTTCAGATATTTTAGTTGGAGTCACCTCTCAAGATAAACATGTAATAGTCAACAGACACCTAATTTTGCCATTTTGAAAGGGTATGGGATTCCTTTAAGGGCTATCATTGTAAGGTTATGTCAGTCTCTAGACGTCACAGATGCTAAAAATATTTTAAAATTGTAGTCTTAACAACTTCAGGCCAGTCACATAATTTAACATGATGCTTCTTTCTCATTTGACTTTTTTTTTTGCATTTTTTCTAAGGAAGAATATTTTGCTTTAAATATACAAATCCTTTAATATATGTAGAAATTATAGACAGGGAAAACTTTCTTCTTTTAACTCAAATCAGTTCTAGCAGTATTCAGTTGAAAAGCAGACTTCAGGGACTACCAGAAATCTCCAAGCTCTTTAATGAAACATAATCATATTGGATTTACATTTTTCTCTGTGCATCTAGATTGATATGAGAAATATTACCACCATAAAAGAGATCAATTGGTGTATACATGTTTTATTGTTAACAGGAAAATATTGATGTGGTAAATAATTTATACTTTGGATAATAAAATAAATTTCATGGAGAAGGCAAGGTAAATTGTGACCTGGGATTTGTGTTAATGCTAAATTCTGGGAGTGACTTTCATAAATATATATGTATATAAACAACTACAAAAGTGGGGAAAAAAGAGCAGAATAGACAAGATGATTGTGGAGCAAAAGCACAAATATAATGGTAATTTACATTTACTTTCTTATAAACAAACTATCACTTTCATCTACTAGTGTGTTTGAAAAGGTCATGCTTTCATTCTTTCTTGTCCACGTTACTGTTTTTTAGATAATTCTTACTTATATAAGCTAAAAGAAACATATTTTAAATACTGCAAGTAATAAACTTCATTCAATAATTTTTTTTTTCAGGTAAAGCCTGATATGATAAACTGTTGCTTCTAATGTAGGAAAAAACCTAATAAGAAGTATGGCTAATCATTCTCCTTTACTGTACCACCACATCTGCACTGTATACTTAGTAAAAATGCCTTCAAATATAATATGCTTAGCAATGTTTGAACTGTTTTTTTCCACCGCACTTTCTTTGGCTAATACTACTAGATGAGGCATTTCATATTCTGTTTGACTTTGTTGCTATGCAAAAAGCCTTTCCCTTAGGAATAGTCTTCCTAAAATACAGCACTTGAGAAGTATATTTAAAAAAAACCTGCTTGCTCCTGTGAAAGTTCTAAAAAAGGCAATTAATTTCTTATTTCTTTGGAAAAAAAAAAGCCCTGTTCTTCACAAGCAAATAAACTAATTTTCTAAAATGTTTGATAATTAATTATCTCTTTAGTATTGACCTGAAGATGCACATGACTGAGGCATCCCTGGAAGAGTTAGTGTTGCAGAGTAGTAAATACTGGCAGTATTTTCTTTATTTTTAAGCCAACAGGTTTTGGGAGTCGTTCTTCCAGCATCTAGGGAAAAATCAGCACAGACATGTTTATCTGTAATGTACAGTGTATATACCAAAAATATAATAACACCAAGCACTGAGAGCACTGACAAAATGTTAAAATTTTATCTTTTGGATCACAGGCATGAATCTGACAAATTCAGTTTAATAAACTAAAGTCATTGTGGTGTTAGTGGCTTGCAAAGTGTTATGCTTTCCCAGTTTCTGGAGAACAGATGTGCATAGCGTTAAGAGTTCATATTTGACAACATTTAAAGCTAAAGGAGTAAATGTGCATGAAAAATGAACCACCTTTCTCCTTGTCCTCCTACTTAGACGCAGATCTTCCAGTATGGAAGATCGGATACACAGTGGGAAAGGTGAAAGGTGATGTCTGCAATGCAGCTACTTTTGGATCTGGATTCTGCAGAGAGCGCTGAAGCTCTGCAGCTGCCAATCCTCTGTCTTTTGTAATAACGAATTTTCTCTGAAAATACTTTCTTTTTTTCATGAAGTGAGTGGAACCTTAAGGAAAGCAAGGGAGAAGACAACAAAGGACTAGAAATCTTTGCTCTATAAACATTTTCTGGCTCAGTTCAAGCCTTTATCAGAAGGGCTCTTGAGAACCGTGGCTCATGTGCAACTGAGCAGACCCATCAGGTACACAGAAGTATCTGTGTCTCTGTGTCTTGACAAGAATTTGCATCTAAGACAAGTTACCAGAAGAAAGGAATTGGAAGTTTAAAGTTGAGGAGTAGTTAAGACCTCCTCAGGAAGGTGTTTCTGATGGACATGAACAAAAGCAGGCAATCACAGTGGTGATGGCAGCTCTGTATTTCGGTGAACCATTTCAAACCATTACTGCTTGGCACTTTTACCAAAACACAGTTGTTTAACCTGTAAGTGCAAATACATAAATAAGAAGAGCAAGTGTGAAGCATATGGTGTGTGACTCGAGATGTGGTAGGTAGCTATACTGCTACCAGCATCCAAAAGACTGCACTTTTTTTAATCTGTCTGAGCCACAGTGAAGAGACCACATGTGGCAAAGAGGATGCATGATAAAGGGTTTTTTCCCAAGCTGGACTGCTCACTGTGTGTTGTGAGAGATCAAAGGGCTTTTCTCTCGTTTTGCTTCAACACAGGAGAAATTCATACAAAAACATCCAAAAAAGAGCATGGTTATAGCATCTGAAAAACAGTCTAAGTAAACTGCCCAACAAGAGCAACTGTGTATTATTCTTCAGCAACACCCAGAGAGGCTTCAGCTATCACCACACATAAAAAGGTATGTCTACCTTTCTAAAAATAGAGATTTTTTTTTTTATGAAAAGAATTTTTAGGTGAACCTAGACTAGCCGTTTTAAGTAGCCAGTTTAGTGTGGTTAGGTGTGTTCAGTTGTTATGAACCCTGCAGAATACCAGATATGAAATGGCCTATTTTCTCAGGTTTTTGAAGAGCCAGTTAAATGTAAGTCAAAATATGCCTGTCCAGCTCATCCTAGTAAAGGAAGATCTCTTTTATTTATTAGTTTATCTTGTATTCCTTTAAACTATTTCTAGACTGCAAAATACATACTAATTATTTAATTAGTGACTAATAAAAATTATCAGAAATTGAGCAAATCAGAATTCCAGTCTTTTAATATCTTAATATTAAGGAAGTGAAACATAACCAACGCACATTCAGCCAGTATTGAGGGAAGTCCAAAGACACCGTAGTTCTGAACTGGCTTTAGCCCACTGCCATAAAAGTAATAAGTACTCTTGGAAAAATAAAAAGTTAGGCAACAGATAGATATAGGTCTTACCTGCAAATTTTGCTCAAATTTGCACGGGCATCTCATAAAAGTTTCAACAAAATTTCTTTTGGGCTATACAATATCTGATGAAATACTAGGGCTTTTTAGCTTTATTGAAGATAACTAGTGAGGTTATCTTTAGGGACAGTATCTAAGACACACTGTCTAAATCAAATCATTTTCCAAGTGGAAATTCAGTGTAGTCTTGTTGGATTACAACTGAACGTGTTTTAGGAGTGTAAGTGAAGTTGTATTTTGAGTGGAGAGATTTACTTGCTTACTATAGGAACAAGAATGCGTTAAAATTAGGTTTGACTAGCAATTACTCTTTCTAGTCATGAAAAATCTTCAAAGGAATAGTTACAAGTTATTGTAGATTCAGGCCTAACTTAGTTTTCTTTACAATCTGAAGTCCACTGTATTTTTAAAAGTTTCAGTAGGATTACCTTGCATATTGGCTTCAGCTGAAGAATATCTGGCTGATTTTCAATGCATAATGAACACAGTAGATGACCTGACACGTTTGAAGCAGTCAGGAATGCTTACATTGCATTGGTACTGTAGCAAATGTAAAGAATGGACACTCGCCGGTCCACGCGCACTGAATGTGTGTCTCGCCAGCATGCACTCCCAGCTCCAACCTCCGAGTACCTTATAGCAGACACTCTCCTTGCATTCACCGATGCATTTAAACAAGGCTTTTTCTATGTAGATAAAGGAACCTTTTCTGGTTAAATTATTTCTGATATAATTTTACTGATATATTTAGTCTGTTTTTCTGTTCTTAGATTTTTTTGAAATTATTTCTTTGTTGTACATGAATAATTTCAAATGATTCAAGCAGTGGTTTACAAAAATACATTTTGCTCTATGGCTTTCCGCTATCCCAGTTTGCTTCCGTGGCCTCTTACTTGGCACACTGGCTATACACAATTTAGTATACAATGGTATAACTGGTTTCATCTCCATGCTGCTCTCCGATTCCAAACCTATAGGAGATTTTGAGATGAGCAGCTAGATTTTTTTGGTGCAAATTCTATCCCTCAGTTTCTGCTACAAATCCTTTGCAAACAAAGGTGCATTTGTTGTCAAAAAAAAGGGAAAAAATGTTTATTTATACTGCAGCAACACAATTGTTTTTTCCTTAACACCTGTGTGTTTCTCTTCAGGTTTTATTTATCTTTGTACTTCTCTTGTACCTGTCCTCCATTCTACCTACAGAGTGTTTCTCAGATCTGCACATGTTGTGTTCAGATGACGGTTTGATGAATATCTGGCTCAGATGATTTACATCCAGTCATAAGAGACAGCTAGTTTTAGGCTTCCTCGAAAAAGAAAATGAAAGAATGAAAAATAAAAGAACTCGGAGCAAATTTGGAAGAAGAGGTATTTACTCTGGGTGTGTGATTGCTTAATGTATTGTTTAGCATATTTTGCTATCTTCCTCTGTAGAGATTATTTTAAATTTTTTTCTGCTACTAGGAAATAAATTGCAGTGCTGTAAAAGATGCCTTGCACATTTTAATTAAAACATTGGACATGGCTGAATAACTGAAGAAACCTAACTCTCATACATATACATGTAGAAGGAGAGATGAAAGAATGAATTACTTCATGAAAGCTCAAGTGCCTGCTTAAACTCGGAACAGTAGCACATAGACATATATATGATACCTATACATTTTACAGTACTGAGTCCTGCCTTTACAGATTGATCTCTCATTTTTACTCCTGTTTTTTTCTGAAGCACTACAGATAATCTCCTGATGAAATTAACAACCTTTCCTTTGAGAGCAAGATGACGCTTCAGCCATTTTATCATTGTCCTGTGAACCCAGTTTTGTATGGTAAATCCAAGAAAAAATATTTTCCACTAAAATGTCCTTGGCATATCTGCCTTCTCTGAGGGAACTAGACATGCGCTGCCTAAACTGGAGCACCTAAATTGCACCCAGTGTAGATCCTGGGAGATGCAGAAAGCCAAGGCTTGTCCTTGCAGAGGATCTGCTCCTTTGTACCAAACCCCTTCTGCTAGTGAGAGTGTGGGCACTGACCAGTTGTTTGGGGTGTTTTTCTGTCACAGTTTAATCTTAACCCCCTTGATGATGTCTTACAGTACATTAGTTTTCCCAGAGAAGTTCTGTAGATACATTCATGCACGTATGGAAATTCTTCTTCAGTATTTACTGTGGTCTGAGCTGTAGGAGTACATTCATTTGCTCCCTGCTTATCCAGGAGCACAGAGTTCTTGGCAACAACCATAGAGTGAAATAGCATCAGACTCTGTGGCTGTGCTGGCCCTTTCTGTGGAGCTGATGTAAAGCCCCTTGGTAATACTTGTTCTCTGCTGCTTAGAAAAGAGGGGATCATCACAATGAGGGTTCAGGTCAGCCAGGGTTGCTTGAAGACATGCACTGGACAGGAGTTTCATTGCCTGCTTTCTAATATGAGTCACTTTGGTATGACTGACACTTGGCACTGGAAATAGCAGAACAGAATTCTGAATAAAAAGAATCAACCTTACAGTTTTTTTTAGTAGAAAGGCATCTATACAATGTTGAGAAGAAAATTGTGTCCCAACTATTTCATCCTGTAATGGACTTGCACACAAAAGGTACTCAGGATGCCTGGTACAGAGCAGGAACTCAGTGCTAGGAAGGTAGGCTTCCCACAGGAAAAATGGAGGAGTGTGTTTTCTAGAGCTACCTCGTAGGAAATGCAGGGCACAGGGGCGTGTTGGCCCAGAGATGCTGCAGTCAGTAAGTACGTTTGGGCTTCGAGGTATAGATATATTCCTGGGTCCGCAACCACTCCAATCATGAGTTTACCAAGGCTGTTTTTCTCCCTGTAGAAATGATGGACCTGGCTTCTGCATTTACATCAAGGCTTAGAAACAAAAGTGCTTAGCCCTGGAATGCTGGATTCAGTTTTGTTATATGGGTATCCAGTTTTACCTCCACTACCCATCCTTTTCTCCAGACTTTATCAGCTTCCTATCTGCCTTCATTTTAGGAGACTGTCAGCCATTAGCAAGTGTTCCAGCGCTGCTCTGTTCTTGCTTTTCATCCTTCAGGTGAATCATGTGTATTGTTCCTATGCAACAGTACATCTTTAATGGGAGAGGGAAGAATACATCTAGGTGACTCAATCTGTAAGTGGTTCTAGCTCTTAATGTTAATTGTTGCGTATGCTTATCCTTCCGAGAGCTGCAGCCCAGAGACTAGGGTCATCTGCTTTTGATTTCAAGGATAATTCACTGTGCTATTAAATAAACATTTGATTACATTGACCACACCTGTAAAAATATAATTTACTGACACAAATATTTTCTTAAAGTATTTGAGTTATGAATTCATACAGACTAGAATTTGAAATATCGTCCTTTTCGCACTTAGATAATTGATCATTCTTATTGTTTTCCTCATTTCATTCTCAAATGGGCAAGCTGTTCTGTCCAAATTATAAAAGCCGTACTTTTGAATACTATAGACAGATTTCAACTCCTAGATATTCTCAACAATGATACTCTACCTAAATACTTAGTCTTGTCCTTGAGGAATACTGAAGACAAAAGCATTCTACAAGAGTAATCCTCAATTTTTTAATAGATGATTTTTACTGTTTTTCAAAAATTTAAATATCTAGCAATGTGTTTAAAATATGATTTTTTCTTTTTAATAAAAGTTTTCATTCTACTTTAGTGACTGGAGAGGTACCATGCCAACAGAAGTTACCTTCATCTGTTGCACCATGTTGAAAAACAAAGGGCCTGGGAGATGCAGGGCAACTCACTGTGACTTAGTATACAACTCCCAGTGAAAAGTGTGTTGTATTTATTGTTTTAAGGCCAAGTGATTGGAGTAATAAAAGCTATATAAAAGAGACAATGACAATACCCATGGTTACAGAAAATTCATTGCTTAAAGTTACAGTCTCCCAGGCTTCAAGGAATAAGTCCTGGTCCAACTTCCACTGGAATTAATGAGTTTTATATCAACTTTAACAATGATTGAGTTGTGTTTGCCCAGTTCTGGAAACTAATGTCCCTCCTAGGATCACTGGGTTCCATTCCTCTCCTTTGCATCCCATTCCAGCACTGACAAAAGCGGACACAGAGGTATGATAACTGACCAAATAGGCAGCAAATTAACAACTTCAATGTTTTCCTACAAAGAAATTCACAGCTCCCTCAAGGAATTAAAAATCCATTGAGTTCCATAGAACTTAGACAATTTAAAACTCGGCTCTAGTTTCACTAAAAACCAAAATTTTTCCTCTAGCTTAAATGCCAGTTAATCCACTACCTACATCCTATTTGAACGGTCAGTGTTTCCAATACTATTGCAGGATTCAGTAGCATGTGCCTCACAGTTAGCAGATCTTGTTTTAATGAAGTTCTGTCCATGTATGCAAAAGAAAAAAAATTTCAAGTATTCAAAGGATTAAAATGCAAGTGATGACTTTTCAAATGTAATTCTCCACACTGGGTTTGTTTTGAGTGGAAGTGTTCAGATATACCATGGACCTAAAAAACTTCTGGCAGAGTTCAACAGCTCCTGTTAGCTTTCTTTATTTCATATGAACTCTTTTTTTTTTTTCCTTACAAAAGTCACCTAGCAAAAAGCTCTAATATACAGAAAACTTAATTAGTTTATATCTGCACGTATCTGTGTATTTTTTGATTAGAAAAAGTAGATCTTTCTATTTATTCTAAAGAATTTCTGATGCTTTTTAAGATATACAATTCCAAATTATTTCATGGTACAAGTCAGCATTATCTGTGTGTATGTCTAACTCTGTGCAATCTATTTGCAAGAGAATTTATAACACTATTGTTACACTTGTCTCTGAGCTGAAGAAGAAAAGGCAGCTTGTGCGTATTATGCTATTTACAGACCAAAAAAAAAATTATGCAGGGCAAGTTCTTATTCTTTTAAAGAAAGTGCTCTTGGAGCTTTACTGTCCAGGCAGGTCCAGGTCACTGGCATGTTAAGCCTCTCGAAAGTCGTCAGACTGCATGATCTACTCTCTGCACCTAAATTCTCCAGCTGTGCCCCCTTGGTGCTGTAGGAGCAGAAAGTAAGGCTTGCAAAAGCATTTGATGAATGTGGAAAAGTATTGCCAAATACTTTTCTGAAGAGGCCTTTAAAACACTGAAGGGAAGTTTCCTCTTAAATACATAGGCAAAGGGGTAAATATTCAGGTATATTGATAAAAAGTAAAGTCAGTGTGTAAATAATCTATTCCCAAGTTTGCATTCACTTTATCCTCCCGTGTAAACTTCTCTGAAAATTAGGCTTCTGCTGGCTGTTCTTTATGTTCTGCCCTCTTTTTGACTGCCCTTCTGCCAATATTCACTATTAAAATCTGTCATTTCTGTGGGCAGAAGATCCTTCTTGTTGTGCTGTTGGGATGCAGCACGTGGTTGGGACAAATTAGAAAACTCCATCCCCTCCTGACAGAACACCTAGGTGAAACAGAAGCCTCTGCTTATCGCTTCCTCAGTGAGTATTTTTTTACTGTCTCTGAAAATGTTACAATTCCCTTTCAAGCTTTAAAATCTTTCTGATGTTATAAAGAGAGAAATAAATATGCATTTAAGTAAATTTGTATTTTCCTGCGTAAAGAGAACTAAAAACAGCTTTTGCTGCAGTTGCAAACTTCAGAGTCAAATTAATAGATAAAATGTATAACTGAAATATTTTAAAAGTTGGAATGGCATCTAAACCCCTTTACTTCCTGAAAAAGGAAGCTGTGAAAAATTCCACAGACTAATCAATTCTCAGCGGTCTCTGAACAGCAGCTAATAAAAAAAGATATATTTTTTTACTTGTCTATTTCCTTTACACAAGTAATCTTTAATCTTACCTCATAAAAATGATAGTCTTTAATGGCTAAAGTAATTGAAGCAGGTTAAGCATTGCAAAGAACCTGTTAGGAAATCATAACTGCTATATAGGTCTTCCAATCAAGCTCAGGGTTTGCAAAGCAGCCTATCAAGTTAAATCTAAAATTGCTATAAACAATTCATGTTAATAACTCACATAAGTTTGATGTTAAAGCTTTCATTTAAAGAGAGATTGAACTAAGAAGAAAAGCACAGCATATTCATGCAGAAAAACTGTGTACTGCATAGTTATGCAAAACAAATGAGTACCAATTTCCTCTTTAATGCTTTGCTACCTATAGCTATAGCCATCAAAGAAAGCCTGATGAGCAATAAAGGACGTAGTATGATATAGCTGTATGGCATCATCAATCCTGAATGATGAAGAACTTCATTAACCATATATCTTTATATGTGGCTTCAGCTCCAATATATAATAATCCACTAGCTGAAGGTTAAAAGCTGAGATGGTAGCAAGTACACGGCATAACAGTAGTCTAACAACCACAAGCTTCTAGGGTTTTTCCCCAACAAAGTCCCTGCCCTGTAGGCAGGGTCACAGAGTGGGTCTGAGCAGTCTCCAGCTTCATCCTTAGGCCTGATTTTTCTTTCTATAGCCTTTATATGATAGAAGCTAAATTGTATGCCAGAGCGCAGTGATTCTGAGGGCAGAGCTTTCTTTGCTCCATTCCTTTAGAGTATGTGTCCCTTATATGGCTGAATTCAGGTCATTCTGTCACCTCTGAAGGCAGTGGGGATCTCCACAAAGCGGACAGGCTTCTGGGTACTAAATGGCCCTGTGTCCTCAGCTGAAGCCAAAAAATTGTCTGTTGGTCCTAGAAGAGAAGCTTAACAAACCTAACACATCAGGCTAAAGAAGAGAGCCAAGCACGCGAGACTAATAATTCTTTTCAGGTGCTGCTGGTGAAACTGTCAGGCATACTAATTTTGCTGACATTTTCTCAGCCTCTCAGCTGAGACTGCTTTTTTCAGCCAATACCATTTATTATCCTGTTAAAATTTGAATGCCATAATCAAGAAAAAGGAACCTCTCCTTTACTATCAGAGGTGAAGCTTTTTATCTTATCATGTCATTAATTATCCGCACAGGTTTCACAGAGCATCTTGCAGGATAAGGGCCTTTATCATTAATCTCAAAGCCATGTATTAAAAAGTTAAGAATTCTAAGTCCTGTGTGGACATTCTGAGGGCATTTTCAGGAGGTTTTACTGTTTTGGGATTCAGCCTAGATCTAACATGCCGCAGATGCAAGTAATCTTTTTTTGCTGAGAAACGCGAGTCCTTCTTTCACATTTATAGTAGTCAAGTCTGTTGTTAGCTCATTTGATTGAGTGCCCTCTACTGTGGCTACAAATGGTGCAGTTTCAACGGTGGTGCAATACATTGGTCTGCTACTGTTATACCGAACAAACAAAAATGAAAAGTTTTAAAGGTCTTCCCCACTAACCAGTGGCAGACCATTTGCTACAACCTTGTTCAGGGATAGCAAACCATCCTTCACAGGACAGGTTCTTCTAGCTCATAGATTGTCCCCAACAGCACAATTATACTATTGAAGTGTTAGTTCTTAATACACTGCATTTTAAGTGGTGCCTTCAGCAGAATAGTTCTATTTTTATGTACACAAAAAACTAATTGAGTTTTTCCAAGCTATAACATCAATCTTCAAAAATGTCATGAGAAAACACTATGCAAAGGAGAAAAAAATGCTTGGCAACGTATACATAAGTAATCACAAAGGGCTAAAATTATTTCCCATGCTAAAAGAAATTTTTCTTTCTCTAGTTGTGCCAGGTTTAAATTCCTAGGGGTAAAGAAGTCCTGGTGATGAAGGTAGCGTGCTAATGGGCTTTTTCTTCTAGATACCATGGACAATAGCCTGCAGTATATTAATTAGTTTAGAGCTGCTGTTTGGCAGAAAAGCTGCTGGAAGCTGTTGAAAAAGCAGGAAGCAGTACTGGAGTGATAACTTCTGGTCAGTAATTCCCTGTTAGCAATCACATTCTTTGAAGTATCAGGATAGTTGCTGCCAGCATCTCTTTCTATCTCCTTGCTTCCATGCCTTTAGAAAGTGAAGCGTAGATGTTAATCTAAAACAGTCAGTGACGTTTGATGGGTCATCTGTACCAGGCCGCACCTGTATATTGGCAATTCTCCTGTCAGTGTTGTTTTTCTTACTTGCCAGCCGAAGTGGCTGCTTGACATAGACTTTTATTAAAACACTGTCTAAAAATCTGAAGTATGTTCCTTAACCTGGTCCTTCTGCACCAAGCACGTTTGGTAAAGATGTATAGTTTTAATAGGGAAGCTTTTCAAGTGCAGTGTGGCCAGGTGTTAAAAATAAATTACGATAGAAAATAAAAAATTGGGAGCATAGGACACCCCTCTGAAGGTTCTGGCCTGAGTGTCCTGCAGCTGGCATGTGCTCCTACATCTAAGCAACCAGGCATAACAGGTGGGAAATGGCAATGTCATCTTTTCCACATACACAGAATGAAAATATTTCAGTTTTGTTCAGTAATAAACTGAAAAAAAATAAAGCCTGATTTTTTTTTTAAATTGTGTTTTTATTTTCCAGCCAGCATAGATCAAAGTCCATTGCTTTGTCTCTGCATTCACTGGTGTTTCCCTCTTTGATCATTTCCATAGCCAAATACCTCCTTCCTATCCTATTGCTCATCTCTTCTGTGATTAGTCAGCGAGATGCTAGAGAGCTACACCACAAGCAAGAGGAAAGATTGTAGTAAGAGTCTCTCTCTTTCCCTTCCACTCAGACATCTGCAAATACAGATGTGCTACTCATCACCAAGCCACACTTTGCTTAATTTTTATTTTTAGATAATCAGATATTAATCAATTTTTTCAGTTGTTGAAAGAGTCTAACTTGACACTTTTATTCTATGACCCTGTATCTGCATATATACCCATGTCTCATGCAGCACAAACATAACGCATACAGGAATGTTTTTTAGACCTAAATACCTGTTTTCCAATGATAGTTTCTCCTGTCTGATTGGATCACTTCTCGTTACCCTTGTGACAGTGTTTCATTACAATTTGGTATGAGAAACAGAACAGTTATGTGATTTCCATATGTTGTACATTTGTATGTTCTGCTATTTGTATGCTAGAATACCTTCGTCAAAATTATCGGAAGACTGTTTTGAACCATGAGATTGTCTCATAAAAATATTATGGTACTACCTTAAAACAGATGTAATTTATGGCAAGAATATGGAGATTAGAGAGTTAATGTGAGCTAACCCATTCCATATAAGAAGGTTAACTAGAAGAGAAATAAACAGAAAATATATGCAACATTGATATCAAAACACTAAAAATATTAATTTTCAAATGTCTTTTCAAACAATAGATTTTCTGATGCAATAACATGTAGAACCTTATGCCAGTAACCTCAGACAGTGAAGGCCCCATCAGCTGATGGGGCTCTCAGAAAAATCAGTAGTAGAGTTTTGTATGTATTTCTATGTGCGCATGTATGCACAGATAATGCAATGGAGGTCTAAGGGAATGATCTCTTACAGAACACCGGTATAAATTATTTATTAGTAAGGTGATATTAACAAGACAGAAAAATTAGTTGTGGTATGCTGGGAAACATGAGAAAAAGACAAAAAATGTTAATCTGTAAAACACTTTCTAATTTTTTTCCCAGTAAACTTCTTTTCATGCTTGGCCTGAGTTGCCTTGCGCCAGTCTTTATGAGCTTATGGATGGTCAGTGAAATCCCCAGAGAAGGTGCACAGGGATGTCTGACGACTGCAATGTTTTAGTAACTGGGGGGGCTGAGAGGAAGATGAGTTGGGTTTTTTTCTGTAAGAAATTGTTAAGTGTTGCAACTCGTTACACACTGTAACAAATTTGTACAAAATTTGTCATTACTTCTGCTGTGTTACACCACCCATAAAGGTCAGGACAGACAGACAAAGGTTTTAGCAATGTTTGTAACACCTCAGAGGGATGGAGCTGACTCTGACTTCAGAATTCTACCTGTTCATTTCAGTATAAATATCCATAAATCAGCTTTGAGAATTTCAAGAGCATCTTCCTGTTTCTCTGTGTTTTCTGACAATATAAGCAGCACTAACGTCAAAGGCCAGCCAGGGCAGAGCAGCACACACTTCCAAGAGGTGGTTGCACTATCACTATGAGGAAAAAAATGGCTATACATCGGCAGTTGGATATTTATTATCCTGATGATTACTAGCTCCAGAATAACAGGTTTGACCAAGCCTTTACAGAAAATTATGTGAATCCATTCTCATCAGTAGTTAAATATAGACTCATTTTTTTTTCGCCTCTTCACCTTCAGTAGTCATGCAGGATGGAAAAGGGTTAAAACCTGACAACATTCCCTCCAGGCAACAGTGAAACCATTTAGCTAAGGAAAATTACAACTAATAATACTTTGAGCTCTCCAAATTGCCTGCAAATGCATTTTGCTGCAGAGTCTGTCAAAATATGAAGAATTTCAATATTGAAAGGCCAGGCAGGCAGGAGGAGGGTGGTCTGGTAGGAGGAGGCTTGCACAGGTAGCCCAGCAGAACATGATTTATTGTGCTCTGCTCTGCTGATCCTATTCCTGGAAGAGGGTTGGGTATTACTCATGATAGGCCTCAGACTAGTGGAAGCTATGTTTTTGAAAGGGCAGATTAACAATCAGAGGACTTTTTTTGGTCTGTCAGCTTGATGTGAGGTTTTTTTGATGTTTATTGTGTGTGTTTGAAGCTCCTTTGTCAGGCATTTTGAGTGCTAAAATAAGCTGTGAGGAGGTTGGCTCGTGGTGAAAGAACAAACAGGAAAGAGATGTGCATGAGAACGGCACATGGAGATCACAGAATGGTAGGGGTTGGAAGGGACCTCTGTGGGTCATCTAGTCCAACCCCTCTGCCGAAGCAGGGTCACCTACAGCAGGCTGCACAGAACCTTGTCCAGGCAGGTCTTGAATGTCTCCAGAGAAGGAGACTCCACAACCTTCTTGGGTAGCCTGCTCCAGTGCTCCGTCACCCTCAGAGGGAAGAAGTTCTTCCTCATGTTCAGACGGAACTTCCTCTGCTTCAGTTTGTGCCCGTTGCCCCTTGTCCTGTCGCTGGGCACCACTGAAAAGAGTCTGCCCCCATCCTCCTGACACCCACCCTTCAGATATTTGTAGGCATTTTTAAGGTCCCCTCTTAGCCTTCTCTTCTTCAGGCTGAACAAGCCCAGCTCCCTCAGCCTCTCCTCATCAGAGAGATGCTCCAGTCCCCTCATCATCCTCGTAGCCCTCCACTGGATCTCTGTCACATCACACAAAGAGGAGGATAATAAGGTGCAAAAGTGATTTCGAAACGCTTGCTATTTTGAAATATCCTCCTATTTCTGGTGGGGTTTTCCAATAGTGAAAGTATTGTTTAAAAAATGGACTCTTCCAGAACAGTACATATTTTAAGTGGTTCCACTGTAGGTATATTTTTTCAAGCTTTCCCTTAAAAATGTTTGTTCGTATGTACTTAAAATAGGCATTTCTTAGAGAGTGAATACAAATGATGAGATATTTTGAACAATATTCTTGTGTTTTCCAGAAATTACAGGTATGGAATCACAAGTCAGAAACCCCTATGTTCTCTGTAAGCCCTTGACATAAAGTGGATATTGGACAGCATTATTTACTGTTTCTGCCTCAGTTTAGTCGCTCACAACATTAGAAAAAATTTAATTTATTACTGGCTCACTCAAGCCTTTTGGCTATTCTTTTGAGTTCTTTAGAGAAAAGATGCTGCTGAATACAAGTAAATCAAGAAAAGAGTGCATCCTTTTAGACACCTTTGCATTTTGTTGAACCCAGAAAATAAATTATTAGAAATACTCTATGCTATTGCCTACCTATATAATGCAACTGCATGACAGATCTAGTCTTTATTGTTGGCTTAAGCATTCAGTTCTTAGACATTCAAACTTTTATGCCAAAAAAAGCTGGCAAAAAATTACATTTATGTAGAAGGTTGAAGTGGCATGTTTTCTTTTGTCTGTTAGCACTGCGCTACTTGAGGTGAGTGGTTAGAGTGCTACAGTTTATGCCTAACATATATTTAGCCTAATTAGCAAATGAGGTCAGCAATTAGATAGTTGAAGGGGATAAGTGCATGAGCCCAGCTACGCCATAGAGGTTATAAGGAAAAAAGCACAAACTAAAATCTTTAGCCTTAAATTGCAGTAATGCAATGCCAGGAAGAAAAGACTGCCACAAAACCTGCTCGCAGACGACAGAAAAGCCAACAGATCAATGGCTTTGATCATCGCAGTGGCTGCTCAGTAGGGTAATGATGTGGGAAATTACGTATTCATTGCAGATATCCCACATATCCCCTGCTAAAGTGACCTGCTCATTGGCAGGGAAATGGAGGTGGTCTGGTCTCTCTTGAACTTGAAGGAGTCACCACAGGCTGCCTATGTGGCAGTAGCAGAACCTGCACTAACAAATAGCATAGACTTGATCACCATGACTGGGGTTTTTTAATACGCATTTTGCATGGCAGTGTACAACTTCTCTGGCTCCTTCATTGCCTGCAAGATAAGCAGGATAGATGACCCATGACCCCTCATCTTCAAGTAGTCCTGGAAATACTTCACAGTGTTGTGTAATCCAGTTCCTCGACAAGAATCACAAAGGGAGGAAAATAACATAAAGGGATAAAAGAGAAGCTGTCTTTAATGAGCACACATGGCTCTCTGTCATAACAAATTACCCTGTGATGCTCATGATTAATTGTGCTGCCACTTGTATGGCAGCACAGTAATGCAAGCCAAATAAGCAAGACTGTCTGCAAAATTAGCAAGCTTTTTAAATTTAATATTTATCATTTATCTGCCAGCTGTGACAGTCCTTTGACATATATGTGATCTTGCCTGTGGTGTCCTGAATAAAAACGGATCATATAGAGCCCTGGTTCAGTGCAAGGCCAATGAACCTATGCAAGCTGATGAGCCAGAAGGTGCTACAAATTAAAATGAATCTGTGCCAATCTCTCTTGAGCTAGTCATGATATTGTTGCGTTCTGCTCTGTCTCTCTTTGAGATATTCTCCCACTATGCTTTTCCAACTATGTTGTCTTTCATTCTTTGCATACATTTTCTTGTAATTGACATATTTTTTCTTCCTCGTACCTGGTACTTATATTATGCACCTATTTCCAGATTACTAATGTAGTGCTATAAAAACTGAGTTACAATAGCACCTCAGAAATCCCAGTCAAAACAGGATACAAAGGCTATGTTCAAGTCAAAATATCAGTTATGGGTGAAGATGGAAGATCAGCCTCAGGCATTCTGCTTCCTAGGCTTGTGGCTTAATAACTGTGCCTCAGACAATAAGTTATTTAGATAAGCAAAGCAAAGAAACTTTAAGAAAAGCAGAAAAGTTTCTAAATTACCAGATCGTGATGCGTATTGATAGTTCATCTTCCAATACTTTTGATTATGTTGCTTTTCATTATTTTTCAAGGCAAAAGAAAATCTCTCAATCTCTTCAGAGACTGAAATGTGGAAGTAATTTTAAAAGTCACATCCATCGTGGCAAATTACCTTTCTGGAATGTTGTTAGGAATCCAAATAGCCTTTGAAGATTTGGGCTTTGATATTTACTGAGTTTTGCTCTCCCTGGTGTCCTACCATGGGAAGGACAATTAAGCCAAACTGTTTTTGAGAAAGCCTTTTTCTAACATTAAGGGGAGGCTATAACCTCAGGTTCTGGAGTGGACACAAATATTTTTGATCTCCAACTCCAGATCAAATGCACAACAATAGAAGCTAGCATCGCTAAGCATTTTTCCATTCTCTGGAAAAGCAGGTCAGTAACAGAGTGGTGCAGGTTTCTCCCAGCACTGTATGCGCTATCCTGCAAGCCACTCCATCTGCTTTTACACAATTGTGTACACAGACCTAGGAGGGTAAGGTTATTAATTGTCTACTCAGTAGAGGAATACGGTGTTTCAATTGAAACAATCCCTCAGTAAAATGAAAACAATCAGGACAAAGTGGTTTGCAGAGTTATATGGTATAGCTAACTAGGACTGTGTTACATGGACCAGAGTCTATCTAAAAGAGATTCAGCTTGTAATTCTTCTGTCAGTAAAAATTTTATAAAGGACTGTGATTTTATGCTTAAGGAAGTTATCCCAAAAATATATAGAAAGAAGTCTAGAAGAATTACTACACCTCGGAAGTTCCTCTGAGAAAGAAGATGATGGATTTTCAGAAGAAACATTGAAGCTCTGTTTCTGGAAGGAAGGGCATTATTTAGCTTATTAATGGAGGGCATAAAAGCACAAACTGAAACAAGCAAAGAGAAAAATCAGGATAAATAGCTGTAAAAAGAGTGACTTCGGTTCTTTCCTGGAAATTTTTTCAATTAACTAGAGGAACCACTAGTCAAGGTACAGTAAGAAAATGTTCAGCACTGACAGATGGAGACATGAAAGGATTCACCAGAATTTTCTGAGACATCACTTAGCTTCTTTGATACTTGAAACAGAAAATTCCTGCTTTCTGGAAACTTTAATTTTACTCCTTTTTATTTGATGACTTTTTTTCATAATGAATTCCTGAATTATTTGGTGAGTAGATGTCTGGTCTACATATGGATCATGTTATTTACAAGCTGTGGAAATGCACCAGGGTTAACTCCAGTCCATATTGTTTTTTCTGCAGCTCTGAGTTGTCAGAGAAAAATTATGAACTCTGGATGCATGATAAATTGGGTGATTTAGAAAAGAATCCACTGATGTCAGTGCTCCATTAACAAGGGAAACAATGAAATGTGTGTTTAATAATCCAAGCCTGGTCTGGGGCTTCAGCACTTTGCTTAGTGTACCTCCCTCCATGTTATTCCCAAGATAAGAAAGCAATGTTGCCGTTTATTTAGAGGAAATGGAAGGGCAAGAGGTAATTCTGTCCCCCTAATGCACAATGGAGAAGGAACCAACATGTTTATAAAATAATTCAGTAGGTAGGGCACAGCTTTAAATCCAGAATCAGGACATCCAGATTCAGTTGCCTTAAGAGAGTTTAAGTGCACATCTGTTTTCTTGGAAAGTAGTCTTACCCCTTGGCCAAAGGCTGCTTTGAGGCTTGAGGGATGCTGCTTTTCTCACCTGTTGAAACTCTAATACTGCACAAAATTCATGTTGCTTTGGGAAGGAAAAATGCATCAGGCTGTTGGCTGGCTATTCATTTGAAAGAAGAGGAGAGATGGGCTCCAGTAACTATGCTTGATCATTCACTTCACCCTGTTGCTCTTCAGTGACAGGATGAGGGGTAATGTTTTTAAACTAAAACATGGTAGGTTTAGGCTGGATATAAGGAAGAAATTCTTTACAATGAGGGTGGTGAAACACTGGAACGGGTTGCCCAGAGAGGAATGGAAACATTCAAGACCAGGTTGGACAGGGCTCAGAGCAACCTGATCTAGTTAGCGGTGTCCCTGCTCGCTGCGGGGGGGTTGGACTAGATGACCTCTAGGGGTCCCTTCCGACCCAAAACTTTCTATGATTCTATGATTCTTAAATGCAAAAATCTTGTTTCAGAGCAAAGTCTATAAGCAGGACCCAGAAGAAACCTGCAGCCTGCCAGGCTGCTGTCCTGCTGGGTGGCTCTCACCCATGAACTCTGCATTCTTCCTGCATTGCAGGGAGGACGAGGGAAAGATTCACCGCCACATGAAAACTGAAATGCCTTTGGGCATCCAACGAAGTAGGCTTCAATGGCACATCAGGAACAGAGGTATCTACAGAGCCTGTGTGTTGCAGGGGCAGTTGGTAGTTGACTGGGAGGATTTTGAATGTGTGACCAAATCCTGTATGAGGTTCATAAGACCTGTCTTGGACCTGTAAGAGTTTCCTACAACTTAATTGTAACCTAGTTGTTCTTTTAAAACACATTTTAGAGAACCAAGAGATGGTGCAAATAGTCTTGACATAATTTAGAGGATGTATTCAATCAAAAGAAATTATTTCAAGAAATTTCTATTGAGTAGTGTTTTACTTTGGGCTTCCTACAATGTTCATGTACTCAGCAAAATTATTAGCATTAATTTATCCGTAAGCATCCTTATTCCAAGATCAGCTAGATCCCAAGCTACAAATGACCACACCAAAATAGAAAATATTTTCCTACACAACTTCTACACACATTTTCATAAAACTGGTTTGCATTACTCTTGGGTGTCTTCAAGGATCAAATCCTGTCACTCTTGCTCAGGTTAGTGACGCCTCGCTCTGCGAAAAGTCGCATTAATTTCTGAGAGTTTCCTCTTCTCAAACCTCTCCTGTGCTACAAAATCACAGCATTTTTCAGCAACGTATTTGACTCTGACGGCAATTAAATCTGAGAAGTCCTGCCAATAAACTTTCTCTCCTCAAAGTGCACTGACTTCGCTGCGAGGTGGGATGTACTGTAGGGCTGTGCACAGCCCAGAGCAGGAGACAGCCCTGCTGGCAGTCCTCCAGTGCCTCACGTCCCCAGATTGAGATACTGTTTTCTTGCCTTGCATGTGAAAACTACTTTCTTCATGCGATGGACTATGTTCAGGCACTGCAGTGATGAACACCAAGGAAACCCATTATGGAAAAAAATGCATATGTGAGTGGTACAGCAACTGTTGCTGGGCCTGGCATCTGTGTCCAGGTTTTGATGCTGCTTCAGGGAAGCAATGCAGAAGGTCCCCTTATGCAATGCAGAGGCATAGGTTATGTAAAGCACACAGTAATTTTCCCTATAGCACTGAAATCTGAATCAATCCTGATACTGACCTCACTTCCCCTAGTGTGACTTTATTGATTTAGCACAATTTTACATCAATGGGGGCAGAAAAGGGTCATGAAATTAAATGTAGGTGACTTGGTACAGTATAATCCAGGCTTAAACACTAAATATCAATGACTAATTTCATATTTGTTAAGCAACCTTCACTCCTTTTTAAAATAAAATGAATTTTGGTGGTATTTATTATGTCTCAGAAGCAGGTTATTCTTTACTTAGATGCCCAGCTATGGCTTCACTTTGCAGTGATTATGATTAATACATCAAAATCGTGTTAGAAAAATAGGGGGTTCTTTAGAGTTCATAAACATGAGAAACTGCTATCTAATGCTACAATATAAATATACTGTATATGGAACAGCCCCTAAGATAGCTTTATTTTCTTGTGGAGTCTTCTGCTTCATACCTAATCTGAAGCAACAAAAATATAAGGATGAGCCCTGACATCTTTCTGCTTCTTTTTATTTATCCTCTGTCAAATTCCTTGTGATTATATTGATTAAAGTTTTCTTTCAGTTTTGCCTGTAGATGAAACACACTTCTCATTTATAGAGTCTGACTTTGTTCTGTCATTTAATTGTGTCATAAGCATATATTTAATGTTTGTTTATAAGGATGAAAGTGAATTCTATTACAACGCAGTCATCAACAGAGCTATTAAAAACCACATTTTTTCACAGCACTTTCCTGACATTGCTGAATTCTGGTTCTCTGAATACAAGAGACAGAGCTTTATTTGTGAATGAATTTTGCACACTTTCTTCAACAAACAAGAGTGCATAGGTACACATATATGTCCAAAAGCTTAAAATAAGATTTGATAGACAACAGACAGAAGCTATAGGCAGTCAAGAGCTACCTTCTGATAAGAATTGGGTTAAAAATCGAATTCTTACTAGTGAGGTGTTAAGGTAGAGACAGAGAGCACAGTGGAAAAATGGAAAGGTCTTTTCCCAGGCGAAAACCAGCAACACTTTGACAGCCTTCACTGTGGAAGCACAAAAGGATACTACTACTGTGATTCCTGGCCCTCCTACTCCAGAGATCTGGAAAGTGTGTTTCCAGCTGTGGCTGTAACATTACTAAATCCTCGGTAAGTATGGACCAAGGGGGAGGACAGCAAATCTAGGGCAAAAATTGGGGAGAAAACACACATTTGCCCCCCCAAAGTCCATCCTCTATCCTTCACTGGACACTTTGGCATGCCCTGTCTGTTTCAGGCTGACAAACTCCTATACCCAAGTAAATACTAGGTCCAGCTATGCTGCAGACAGCGCGTGTGTCTTAGCGGTGACAGGGTTTTCTAGCGCAGTTGCCCCTGGCAGAACCGCCACAGCCCCTTCACCGGCTGCCAGCATCCAGAGAAGCCGACCTTCCAGAGCGTGGCAAAGCCCGACGGCTCAGTTGTCTTGAGTCTCTCTGCTCTACTTTTCATAATTTTTGCCTTGAAATATTTAATAAGAAGTGTGTTAATAAGCATTGGGAAATATGCAGTTCTGTGAAATGGAAGGGTTGTTATTTCCATTTGACTGAGAAACACGCTGCGGTCTGGTCCTTCTGGCTGCGGATCAAGACGCTGTAGTTCAGTTTGCCATCTCCGAGGTGTATTGCTGCTGACTTCCCCTTCCCATCAGTGAGGGGAACCGAACAGATCCCATCAATTCTGCCGTGCACCCTGATGACCCATCGACTGCCAAATCCCTTTTAAGGCCTCCTTACTCAATCCATGGATTCTTCAACAGGCTATGCCAAAAATACCTCCACCTGCTTTCCCAGCAGTTTTCTGCTAACAGTCAATATGACCATTAGGAAAGGTGAAAATTTATTATTTTAAGCAATTTCTCTGTTAATTCAAAAGTATTCTTCAAAATAAAAAATAGAAAAAAAATAGAGTATATTAATAATAGTATTATAAGTACTGCTGTTCAGTCTTTCAACATCTCTTCTATAAATAATGAGGGCAGGAAATAAAGTTGCTTCATTTCATAAACCTACGCTTGCAGGAAGTTACAGTCCCTGTATTCATTCCACCAAATTAAAGCTCAATTCTTAAATTCACTATGCCAACACATATCTTGTTCATTTTCTAGCTTTCTGACATTTTAAATTCCAAACCTGCATTTTTAGGTGCCTATTTACATTTTAATTCTTGGACCTACAAAAAAAATTCTTTTTGTTTATGCCAATAATCCTGATATTTCATTTCCAGTCACCGTATTTTCTCTAAAAATTAGAGAAATGCCATCAATATACACATGTATTTTGTATGCAGAATATCTCCATCTCTAATATCATCTATATTTTTCATTACTGAAAAGCAAAGGATCTATATTTATTTAATAAATATAACTAAGCTTTTCTGTGCTTTACTTCATGTTGTTTATTTATACATTATGAAGAACTGCATATGCCTCAAACATTTCTCTAATTCATGATGTAATTGAGTTTACTTTTAATAAATAAATCCATTCAAAAGGCTGTTCTAGCTTCACAGATTTCTCATTTTTCTGGGAAAGAAAGAGGGGTGGAAATGCTTTTCCCTCACTTCATAATTTCCAGGTATATTGCGTCTGAAAAAAAACTTTGAAGAAGCAGCTGTAAGGAAAGGAAAGCTTTTTGAATCTCTCAGGCACAGAGCAAAGGGAAGAAAGGTCTAGGGCCTTGCTGCACACGCCTGAGCTCTCCTCCTGAGAAGTCAGGACTTAAGGGCTTCTGCAAGAATGCCAGCGTCCCCACCCCAAGGATGGTGCTGTTGTCAATAAGTAGTGATCAGGAAACTATCTAGCATAAAGACCTTTACTTTCTCCTGTCAGTCCTTTCATGTGAGTTTCCTCGACCATATCATTCCCTGAATACTGAATTCAGAGCTGAAGTCCTCTATTATTCAACTCCATGCTTCCTTCCTCATTCTGTGTGGCAGAAAAGAAATGAAAGCAAGAAAGGGCACAGGCAGAAATAATCAAGTGGAAAGGCCATCGGTAGGTTTTAGAATGAAAAAACTCCCAAACACTGAACACTCACAATCCTTAACAATGCAGCAAGCAATTTGATTATGACCTTAGCTGACAAAATACCAGTGCCACTTAATACCTTCACTATTTCACCATACTTTGCTATTTGAATTACAGTTCTCGCCTTCCCAGTCCTTCACTTGCCCAGCACATATTGAATATTTTAACTTTCCTAATCAAAATAACTTCACAACTTGCCAAACCCTCCTACACTACTGAGCCCATTTCCATGCACTGATTTTTTTCTGTCTCACTTTCCTGATGCAAGTCATATAAATTAGTTACTAAACTTTAAAGATATATTTCTGATGGATGGATTTTTAGGGTTTTTAATGATTCTTTTTATTTTCCAAGATGGCCTTCTCTGGTCTTCTTATGTGGTACCATTTTGGTAGCGGGAATGCGGTACATAACTGGGATTTTCATGCACTTTTCAATTTATATATCACAGAATCACAGAATCACAGAATGGTAGGGGTTCGAAGGGACCTCTGTGGGTCATCTAGTCCAACCCTTCTGCCGAAGCAGGGTCACCTACAGTAGGCTGCACAGGACCCTGTCCAGGCGGGTCTTGAATGTCTCCGGAGAAGGAGATTCCACAACCTCCCTGGGCAGCCTGTTCCAGGGCTCCGTCACCCTCAGAATGAAGAAATTCTTCCTCATATTCAGACGGAACTTCCTCTGCTTCAGTTTGTGCCCGTTGCCCCTTGCCCTGTCACTGGGCACCACTGAAAAGAGCTTGGCCCCATCCTCCTGACACCCACCCTTCAGATATTTATAAGCATTTATTAGGTCCTCTCACAGCCTTCTCTTCTTCAGGCTGAACAAGCCCAGCTCCCTCAGCCTCTCCTCGTAGGAGAGATGCTCCAGTTCCCTCACCATCTTTGTAGCCCTCCGCTGGACTCTCTCCAGCAGCTCTTCATCTTTCTTGAAGTGGGGAGCCCAGAACTGGACACAGTACTCCAGATGGGGCCTCACTAGGGCAGTGTAGAGGGGAAGGAGAACCTCCCTTGACCTACTGGCCACACTCCTCCTAATGCATCCCAGGATCCCATTGGCTTCTTGGCAGCCAGGGCACACTGCTGGCTCATGGTTAACCTGTCATCCACCAGGACACCCAGGTCCCTCTCCGCAGAGCTGCTCTCCAGCAGGTCAACCCCAAGCCTGTACTGGTGCATGGGGTTGTTCCTCCCCAGGTGCAGGACCCTGCATTTGCCTTTGTTGAACCTCATCAGGTTCCTCTCTGCCCAAGTTTCCAGCCTATCCAGGTCACGCTGAATGGCAGCACAGCCTTCTGGTGTGTCTGCCACACCTCCCAGTTTGGTGTCATCAGCAAACTTGCTGACGGTACATTCCAACTCTTCATCCAGGTCACTGATGAAGAAGTTGAACAAGATCGGGCCCAGTACTGACCCCTGGGGGACACCACTAGTTACCAGCCTCCAACTAGACTCAGTGCCGCTGATGACAAACCTCTGAGTTCTGCCATTCAGCCAGTTCTCAATCCACTTCACCGACCACTCATCCAGCCCATACTTTCTGAGCTTCCCTAGGAGGATATCATGGGAGACTGTGTCGAAAGCCTTGCTGAAGTCTAGGTAGACAACATCCACGGCTCTCCATCTACCCAGCCAGTCATGTCATCATAGAAAGCTATCAGATTAGTCAGGCATGATTTCCCCTTGGTGAATCCATGCTGACTACTCCTGATAACCTTCTTTTCCTCCACTTGCTTGATGATGACCTCCAGAATAAGCTGCTCCATCACCTTTCCCGGGATGGAGGTGAGGCTGACCGGCCTGTAGTTCCCTGGGTCCTCCTTCTTGCCCTTTTTGAAGACTGGAGTGACACTGGCCTTTCTCCAGTCCTCGGGCACCTCTCCTGTCCTCCAGGACCTCTCAAAGATGATGGAGAGTGGCTCAGCAATGACATCCACCAGCTCCCTCAGCACTCGTGGGTGCATTCCATCGGGACCCATGGATTTGTGGGCGTCCAGATCGCTTAAGCGATCCCTCACACAGTCCTCCTCAACCAAGGGAAAGTCGTCCTCTCTGTAGGCTTCTTCTCTTACCTCCGGGGCCTGGGATTCCTGAGGGCCTGCCTTGGAACAGAAGACTGAAACAAAGGCGGCATTCAGTAGCTCTGCCTTCTCCGCATCCTCCGTCACCAGAACACCCACCTCATTCAGCAGCGGCCCCACATTGTCCCTAGCCTTCCTTTTGCTGCTGAGGTAGTTGAAGAAGCCCTTCTTGTTGTTTTTGACATCCCTTGCCAGCTTTCAATTCCAGGTGGGCTTTGGCCTTCCTCGTCGCATCCCTGCACGCTCTGACCACATTCCTGTACTCTTCCCAAGTGGCCTGCCCCTCCTTCCACATTCCATGGACATTTCTCTTCCACCTCATCTCTGCTAGAAGCTCCTTGTTTAACCATGCAGGTCTCCTGCCGCCTTTGCTCGATTTCTTTCTCAGGGGGATGCACTGCTCCTGAGCATGGAGGAAGTGACATTTGAAGAGCGACCAGCACTCTTGGAACCCTCTGCCTTCGAGAGCCCTCACCCATGGGATTCCTCCCACTAGCTCCTTGAAGAGGCCAAAGTTCGCCCTCCTGAGGTCCAAGGTTTTGATCCTGCTTATCGCCCTTCTTCCTCCACGCAGGATCCTGAACTCGACAATTTCATGGTCACTGCAGCTGAGTCTACCGCCGATCTTCACATCCTCCACCAGTCCCTCCTTGTTTGTTAATACAAGGTCCAGCAGAGCGCCTTTCCTTGTTGGTTCCTCCACCACTTGCATCAGAAAGTTATCATCGATGCTCTGTAAGAACCTCCTGGATTGCGCCTGCCTAGCTGTATGGTCTTCCCAGCTGATGTCAGGGTGGTTGAAGTCCCCCATGAGAACCAGGGCCTGTGACTGTGAGGCTGCTTGCAGCTGCCTGTAGAAGGCCTCATCAACCTCCTCCTCCTGGTCAGGTGGCCTGTAGTACACACCCACCGTAATGTCACCCGTGTGAGCCTGTCCCTTAATTCTAACCCACAAGCTCTCAACTCGTTCCTCATTTGCCCCCAGGCCAAGCTCAATGCATTCCAGTTGCTCCCTCACATATAGAGCAACTCCCCCACCTCTCCTTGTTGGCCTGTCTTTCCTAAAGAGTCTGTAGCCATCCATGACAGCATGCCAGTCATGCAAGTTGTCCCACCACGTTTCTGTGATGGCGACCAAGTCGTAGCCGTCCTGCTGTATAATGGCTTCCAGCTCCTCCCATTTATTGCCCATGCTACGTGCGTTGGTATAGACACACTTGATCTGGGCTGTCAATCTCACCCCTGGCCTTGGCACTCCAAGCCTGGGCTCGTCCCTAGTAAGCAGGGCAATATCCCCTTCCCCCTTCGAACCTAGTTTAAAGCCCTCTCAATGAGCCCCGCCAGCTCGTGGCCAAGAATTCTTTTTCCCCTTTGTGATAGCTGAGTTCCACTTGTTGCCAGCAGGCCCGGTGCTGTGTACACCTCCCCATGATCAAAGAAGCCAAAATTCGACCGATGGCACCAGTCCCTGAGCCACCTGCTAACCAGGTGAGTTTTCCTGCCCCTTTCAGTGCTGTCGCCTGCCACTGATGGGATGGAGGAAAACACCACCTGCGCCCCTGATCCCTCAACCAGTCGCCCCAGTGCCCTGAAGTCCCTTTTGATGGCCTTGGGACTTCTTTCTGCTACCTCGTCCCCGCCAACCTGCATTACCAAGAGGGGGTAGTAATCAGAAGGCCGCACCAGACCAGGGAGTTTCTTCGCAACATCCCTAACCCGGGCCCCAGGGAGGCAGCAGACTTCCCTGTGGGATGGGTCCGGTCGGCAGATCGGGCCCTCTGTTCCCCTCAGAAAGGAATCACCTATGACAATGACCCTCCTTTTTTTCTTAGTTGAGGCAGTTGTAATACGTGGGGCTGTCTGACTCATTCTAGGCAACCCCCTGGATGGAGCCTCACCTTCACCCACATCCTCTGTGGCCGGTCCCTCACATTCCAGAGCCCCATACCTGTTGCTTAAGGGCAACTGGGCAGGTGAGGGAGGCCGGGGGGAAATTCGCTTGCCACCCCGAGCAGGGACCCGTTTCCAGTCCCCCCCATCTCTTAGGCCCCCTCTTTCTGCTCGGTGGCAAGAGGGTTGGGGGTTCTCTGCTTTCTGTGGAGCCGCCTCCTGCTGCCTGTGCCTCAGGGAGGGCAGGGTGCGGCTCCACCAGTCGATCTCCCTCTCACACTCCCGGATGCTCCTCAGCCTCTCCACTTCCTCCTTCATCTCTGCCACCAGGCTGAGCAGGTCATTCACCTGCTCGCACCGAACACAGCCGTTGTCTCTGCTGTCCGCCGGTACGAGCGCCAGGCTCAGGCACTCCCTGCAGCAGAGACCTGGACACCTGCGTTCTTGCGTGGGGCCTCTGTCTGGGTCCCCACACTCCTTCTAGCAAGAGCTTTACCACGGTTAAAAAAAGTAAAATAAAGAAGACGCCAACTCTAGCAGCCACAAACACTCCGGCCTCCTGTCAAAGAAAGGAAGGATCTTCATACTCAAAGGAAAATGCTGGATTACCAAGCTCAGGAAGATAATAATTGTCTTAAATGTTGCTTGGTAAGGAAAGAAATGAGAACATTCTGGTGTGCTGCTACATATTGATTGAACAAAGGATACAAACATGCATATTGCAACAGTGCTCCCCAATACTGAAACCAGTACTTACAGTTAATGCAAGGGGAATAAACCACATTAGCACCTAATTCTCTTTCTAGTAGGAATTAGCACCTGTTGACAGTTATTGTCAAATTGTATCAGTAACAATCATATTGGTGATGAAAATAATTATACCAGGACTTAAAGCAGCATCTAAAAATTGTACACATAAGGACTAATACTAATTATAAAAAGTAAAGACATCTTTAAAATCTTCAGCTTTTTATTTTTTCAAACCAAGCAGCCATGTCACACAGACAAGCAAAATAGCATTTATGCAGTCTCAACATTAGTTTGGCTCATGAACCAGCTTGAACTATTTAAGAGATGAAAGGTAACTCCTTGCCACTTACACTGTAGAGGATTGTTAATTGTATCACTGCAGATGGCAAAAGGAAATGTCTTTCATTGAATCAGTTCTCTCACCTTTGAGATTTACATGAGGCGCCTTTCTAATGTAACAGATTAAACTGTGAAATTCTAGTTCGTGTTCAAGAACTGCAATAATGCTTGAAATGTAACCTCTGTGTTTTGTCCGGTTAGGGTCTTTTATTTTGTAAGTTTACCTTAATTTCACTGGTGCTCAGCGTGAAAAAATGTAAGGCATGTGATTCAGTTTTTTGTTAATGTATTATCTTGCCTTTAAAAGAGTGACTGAGACTTTGTTCCTTAGCTAATATTTTAGATAGATATTATGGAGGCTGATTATGCAGGCTTTTTTTCTAAGCTGTTTGTGCAGTGCAGAGGTTCATGCCCAAAGGGTGTTCTCTGTTTTAATATCGTTAAATTACATTTAGAAGATAACACAAGTATTGATCTTAATAAGAAGGCAACTTTCTGCATTGCTCAGGTCAGCTGCAATAGATATTACATTTTTGGCAAGGCGTGGTAATTTTTGTGTTTTTTATTGATCTCCCTTCCAGTCTAAGTTGTTGTTCAATAGCTGAATTACTAACCTAGTTATTTCATTATAACAAGTGACAAATAATGCCACTTTTAGACCTACAGTGTCCTATTTCAGATTCTGGGATCCTAATACAGATTGAGTCAATACTGGTTCAAGCTAATGGCTATTCTTCCTTCATGAGGAACATATCAGCCTCTTCAGATGTACAGTCATAGGATGGACATATCTGCCGTTTCCATCTGCCAGCAAAGATCAGAATGCACGTATTAGCATTCAAGAACATTACAGTAGTTTGGAAGCTGCCTGGGGGATATGTCTAGCAACTTGAGACTGAAAATCCTGCCTCCATCTGTCTCCTGCCAAAGCACAGTAAAATATGCCTATGCTCCTTATGCTATCACTCAGGAATGTCAAGAGAGTCACCTTTCAGCATGAATCAGGAAGAATCACTGCTGAAAACAAACAGCATGATCTTCTAGTTTTCTCCTGCGAACAAAGGTCTGTACCATAACAATAGTATGCAAATTTTATAAATCTAGTCACCTAACAGAATAGCTGGAAACTCCTTAAATATCAGGTGGAGATCTCCTGTTGATAATGTCTTTCTCAATCAAGAATCAGCAATACCATTGTTTGAACATAGACCCTAGAGTGTTGATAGGTCTTAGAGCGGAAAGCATTGTCAATGTGTCTAATTCTTCTGACGCACTGCTGCTTTCTCAGCCAACATATACAGGACTAGATGTGATTTTGTACGCTGAAAATGCCTAGATTCCCACAAGTGTTGCAACAATTTATGACATTTTACTCATCTCTTCCTGGCTAAGTAACATTAGGTGAGTAAAGAAAGGATCAGAATGGATAAAGGAAGGCACTTCTTAAGGAATAAAACTGAGTCCAACAGTAATGAAAGGGCACTTGGGCACACCCACTCATTTTTAGTGTTATGGCAGTGACACTGCATTGACCAGTGGTGACCTCTCTGCTGCTTCTACTGACGATCTAATGTCACCAGCTTGTAATTACATGCACTGAAGACAGCATCCTGCCATTCAAAGTTTTCGCAATTCTGACAGGTATGTGAGTAAAAACAGTAAAGAGCAGCCCTTTATCAGAGTTTTATGCAGTCATAAAAACCTCCATTGCTACTGGGACTTAGATACTTGCAGACAAAAATACTCATTTTTCCCTTTCAGATGCTGAAGAACTTAGCAGAACTGGCTAGTTCTTCTGTAAGTTCTGTGCTCAGCAAAATAATTTCTTAAGCAGTTAAGCAGACCTACAGCTGAAAGGTATCCCATTTTTCTGACCAAGGCAACATTCAGTGACAGAAGTTTACTTTTCATTCTTCTCTAGGTCTTATCTCTGTGCCACCTCTAGTGCCCTAAACCACACCCTGTTTTACTATTTTTTAGAAGTTAACTGCAGTATATGTACTTTTCAGGGACAGGAACAGAAAGATTTTTTCTGACCTACAAAGATCACAGGAGACAATAAACATTCTGTCCATGAATGTGATCTTTTCAAGAGTACAATCTACCACTTGCATCACTGAAGAAGTAAATATAGTCACCGAGTACCCACATCGGAAAATCTGAGTGAAAGACCCAGATGGAACCACATATGCTGACATTTTCCTGCGTTATCCTCAAATCAAACTTAGTTAAGCATGCAAAATGAAGAATCTTATTCTCATTGAGGATTATGTTGTATTTATTAGCTACAAACATGAAACAAATAAATTATTACCCATCAAGAACTTTTGCTCCTGTAATCCCTTTTTTAAAGTGAAATCAGTGCAAGTGAGACTAAACACCTCAGTCAGAATACACAGCTATTTTTCTGGACTGTATTGTCTGACTGCCTATTCCTTCATGATACCTTCAATCAACTTGTTGTAGGTCCCATCTCGTCAATACACATGTAAAGAATTATTCAACGCTTTTGACACCTGGAAATTAAGATGGCAAGGGATGTCAAAAACAACAAGAAGGGCTTCTTCAACTACCTCAGCAGCAAAGGGAAGACTAGGGACAATGTGGGGCCGCTGCTGAATGAGGTGGGTGTCCTGGTGACGGAGGATGCGGAGAAGGCAGAGCTACTGAATGCCGCCTTTGTTTCAGTCTTCTGTTCCAAGGCAGGCCCTCAGGAATCCCAGGCCCCGGAGGTAAGAGAAGAAGCCTACAGAGAGGACGACTTTCCCTTGGTTGAGGAGGACTGTGTGAGGGATCGCTTAAGCGATCTGGACGCCCACAAATCCATGGGTCCCGATGGAATGCACCCACGAGTGCTGAGGGAGCTGGTGGATGTCATTGCTGAGCCACTCTCCATCATCTTTGAGAGGTCCTGGAGGACAGGAGAGGTGCCCGAGGACTGGAGAAAGGCCAGTGTCACTCCAGTCTTCAAAAAGGGCAAGAAGTAGGACCCAGGGAACTACAGGCCAGTCAGCCTCACCTCCATCCCAGGAAAAGAGATGGAGCAGCTTATTCTGGAGGTCATCATCAAGCAAGTGGAGGAAAAGAAGGTTATCAGGAGTAGTCAGCATGGATTCACCAAGGGGAAATCATGCCTGACTAATCTGATAGCTTTCTATGATGACATGACTGGCTGGGTAGATGAGGGGAGAGCCGTGGATGTTGTCTACCTAGACTTCCGCAAGGTTTTCAATACTGTCTCCCATAACATCCTCCTAGGGAAGCTCAGGAAGTATGGGCTGGATGAGTGGTCAGTGAGATGGACTGAGAACTGGCTGAATGGCAGAACTCAGAGGGTTGTCATCAGCGGTGCTGAGTCTAGTTGGAGGCCGGTAACTAGTGGTGTCCCCCAGGGGTCAGTACTGGGCCTGATCTTGTTCAACTTCTTCATCAACGACCTGGATGAAGAGTTGGAATGTACCGTCAGCAAGTTTGCTGATGACACCAAACTGGGAGGAGTGGTAGATACACCAGAAGGCTGTGCTGCCATTCAGCGTGACCTGGATAGGCTGGAAACTTGGGCAGAGAGGAACCTGATGAGGTTCAACAAGGGCAAGTGCAGGGTCCTGCACCTGGGGAGGAACAACCCCATGCACCAGTACAGGCTTGGGGTGGACCTGCTGGAGAGCAGCTCTGCGGAGAGGGACCTGGGTGTCCTGGTGGACGACAGGTTAACCGTGAGCCAGCAGTGTGCCCTGGCTGCCAAGAAGCCAATGGGATCCTGGGATGCATTAGGAGGAGTGTGGCCAGTAGGTCAAGGGAGGTTCTCCTTCCCCTCTACACTGCCCTAGTGAGGCCCCATCTGGAGTACTGTGTCCAGTTCTGGGCTCCCCACTTCAAGAAAGATGAAGAGCTACTGGAGAGAGTCCAGCGGAGGGCTACAAAGATGATGAGGGGACTGGAGCATCTCTCCTACGAGGAGAGGCTGAGGGAGCTGGGCTTGTTCAGCCTGAAGAAGAGAAGGCTGAGAGGGGACCTAATAAATGTTTATAAATATCTCAAGGGTGGGTGTCAGGAGGATGGGGCCAAACTCTTTTCAGTGGTGCCCAGCGACAGGGCAAGGGGCAATGGGCACAAACTGAAGCAGAGGAAGTTCCGTCTGAACCTGAGGAAGAATTTCTTCATTCTGAGGGTGATGGAGCACTGGAGCAGGCTGCCCAGGGAGGTTGTGGAGTCTCCTTCTCTGGAGATATTCAAGACCCGCCTGGACAAGGTCCTCTACAGCCTACTGTAGGTGACCCTGCTTCGGCAGAAGGGTTGGACTAGATGAACCACAGAGGTCCCTTCCAACCCCTACCATTCTGTGATTCTGTGATTCTGTGACACCCTCACAGTGTCCTCACAGTGACCCTAATTGTCAGAAGCTGGTTTTGTGGAATAGAAATTTTCCCTCCACTACAGCCCATATACAAACAATACTTTTCTTAGCCTTCTTTTAGAGCATGTCCACAGCATGTCTCACAAAGTAGCACAGAGTTACCCAAGTAAATCTCAGACTTCCAAGAATCAGATAAAGTGATCTTGAGCTGCATTTTCCTTGTCTCTGTTTTGCTTGCTGCCTGGACCAAAGCTAGGAAGAATCTGTCATCAACTCCACATTGTGTTCTGCCATATGGAGATAGTGTGATATAGGGAGAGCCAATACAATGAGCAAATTGAATTACTTTAGGATTTCAAAAAGCAATTAGACTACACCTATCCTTCATCCTATGTATACTGTGCTGGAAAAGCAATCTTATAATTGGCCATCCCATAATTACCCATCCTTTCTGCAGCCACCGAAATTTGTGTATGGCTGAGACTCTCAGTACATCCTGCATATCGGATAGCTGAGGAAAATGAAAAGTCCTGATGGGCTTGAACTGGGAGGACCTGCCCACTTTGTAATACAGCGTTTGTCCCAGCTGCTCCTGCTGCCTCACTGCATTCCACAGCTACAGGTCTGTGCAGTCCTTCATGTATCCATGCATGGAATGCATACCACAGGAACGCCCAGACTTTCTTCTGCAAGGCCATTTGACTGTTAGATTGGCATGACAGTGAAGAACTGTCAAGAAGTAGAGAGCACCTCATTGACATGACTCTGTGGGCCACCTCCACATCTGTGAAACTATCATACAATGCTATACATAACATTCAACATATTAAGTGGAACAATTTAGGCTGAAATAACTTTTTTTCTCTATTTCCACATAAGTAAATTACCTGGGTGTTATCATTTGCTTCTGTGCATTCCCTAAGCTGATTCTATCTTTTCAGGAAGGAATAGTTCAATGCTTAAATAACATTTAATATTTAGGCTTAATTTAAGGACTGTAACTGAGTACTGTATTTCCAAAGTCTTTGAAGGCTTACTAGATCACTTTTAATAAATGCCACAAATGGCAATGTATGGTTGCTTTTACTTCTTCCCCCTGGGAACAGCATCCCCTTGTCCAAAGGAATTGCTGATTAGAAAACCTTTCTCAGCATATGGCTGAGCCAGGCTCTTTAACTGAATAGGTTCAAATCCATGTAATCTGTGAATTGTAAGAAGGTTCTAAGCCCCAGCTAGATCTAAATGACGATTATTTACTATTGTTTTATAGGCAAGTGTAACACTACCTAAATAAAATAAAATCAGTCATGATCTTATTCCTCTGGACCACAAGAAGGAAGAAAGAGGGATCATGATTCCATAGTTCAGCAGTGACGACTCTAATCTGATGTGGGGAGATCTAGATTTTTCTCTGCTCTGAGAAGTATGTTTAGGCCACTTTTCCAAGTGTTACATAAAGGAAGTAGAATTAAATTTGTGCATCAGTACAGCCTTGAAAGCAAAGTTACATATCTGTGAAGAAATGTTGTCATTTCATATAGCTTCTGATATGATCATTCACCAAATTTATATCTGCAGTTGACAGTTATTGTTTTCCTCTTCCCTGTTCAGTATGTAATGTCTGTTCTTTTACTGTGAGGCTGTTCTCCAGAGAGCGATCTAAAGTAATCCAGAGAAAAGGAGGAAAAAAATAGAGAAAAGAGATTCATTGACCAAAAGTCAAATGTGAACCTTCCTGTGAACCAAAGATTTTGGCAATACACACTTGCTTGCCACTTCTCCCATGTCCAACCCTCTGCAGCTACTAGCTGCCACACAAGCTGACCTGTTTTATAGGGGATCTTTCTACCTGGAGTAGTAAAGATATCGAGAGAGAACTATCTTTGAGATTCTGTATTTCTAAACACTAAAGACACCTTTGATTGAGAAAACAATTTGCAGTCAGCATTCTACCTATTTTTTTCCTTTTTTTTTTTTTTTACATTTTCATTAAATTCATAAGGATTTTAATGACAAGATTGTCAAACTGACAAGTTTTTTTCTTTCTGGGAACCTGTGGTAGTGAATATTGTGAAACGTAAGAATACTAAAACAACCTTTAGTGTTTGCCATAACACACAAAAGGATTTCACTTTACAACAGAAAAAAATGTCATTAGAAATTATTAACACAATTTGTTTTGACAGTTTATTTGCATAATCTGATGATAGCAACTGGTACAAGAGGTAATGGACACAAGCTGGAACATGGGAAATTCTGACTACATATTTAAAGAAAACATTTCTCCTTCAGGATGGTCAGCACTGGAAGAGGTTACCCAGAAAGGCTGTGAATTTCCACCCCTGGAGACATTCAGGACTCAGTTGGGCACATCAACATAATGTGATTTAAGCAGCTTTGAGGATGGGGTTTCAACAAGATGACCTCTGCAAATCTTTCCCAACTAAAGTTTCCCTATGACTTTAGGAGTCTACAAATTTAGTTCTACATAATACAAAATATAAAAATTACTTTTCTTAACCAGAGAGATTTTTTAAAGCTGAAGTAATTCTGATAACTACAAACCTACTCCAAAAATGGCCATATGGGGCACTTCAGGATCCCCCTTAGTACACAGGTAAGATATCTTAAATCTATGGATACAAGCCCAAGCTAAGTACATTAGCACATCTGTAGAAAGTAAGCTTTTTAAAATGACAGAAGAAAACAGCAAATTCATTAAAGGAATAATATATCTGGTGACAAAGTTAAAAGTCTTTAAAGCGTGACTTATCTCCATCTTCTTCAAGGAAAACTAGGCTGCTGGCTGAATTGATATCAATACTCAGATGAATTAGCCACTCAAAAACATATCCAAACTAATATAAATCAAAGGATCTTATGGCCATGAACTTATTCTTTCTCTAAAAAACCCATAAAGGTGAATAAAAGAGTTGATTATAGGGCTACAGACACATCATCAGAAAACCTGCCTTGCAATTTATTTGTAAAGTTCAGAATCAATTACAGTAACGGAACGGAAAGTCTATGTGCTGGTAATATTAAATTGAGTTAATTAAAGGCACAGCTACCTGAACCACCTAGAGATAACACAAAATAACAGTAAGACTTGGTAGTAGAAAAATACCATCTTACTATAGACTGTGGGAAAAAATTTGGCTCCAGGGAGCTTTTCCCTTTATTCTTTCTGTGACACAATTCATGGCCAATTGCACAATATCAAAGAAAGAAAATTAGCTTTGCAGAATTTAGAGGCAAGGCAAGGAATTATTCTTTCAGTTCTAAAGCATATAGAATTGAAGATCAATTGAATGTATTGGTCAATTCTGAATGTCCAGCAAATCTAATTACTTGATTTTCCTGTATGTGTTGGCTATTAACCACATCAAGAAGAAAAAAACATCAATAAGGATGACTGTAGCCTCACAATATTTTATTTTGGTCATATTTTTCAGTGGTAGCACGACGAGGGTAATAGTAAATAGACGTATGGTACAGAAGATTGTTTGTTAGCTTTCTGAAACCAAAACAATCCCCCTTGCATTAATCCACCTCTGGTTGATGTTCAGAGATCAATGTTTAATTTAGGGCAAGAAAGTTCACAGCATAATAATTCCTCTCCTGTTGCATTTTGTCTTTCACTGTTACACTAAAATAAAAATTACGATGCTTCAGAGATTCTCTTTTTTATCATATAACCAGGATTCTCTTTTTTATCATATAACCAGGACAACATCATTACCAGACTGACTGAGTTACCCATCTGATCTCTGGGCATATTGTCAACACTAGTAGTAGTTCATTACGGCAAAGTATTTAATCTACTTACCCATCACTAATCATTATTTAATGGTAAACACATATCAACAGAAACTTTTGTACCTGTGTTCTTTCCAACTGTATGATTAGCTGCCTAATTATTGCTTAGTGACATTTTAGTATTTTATTCCCAGAAATCTACTTAGCATTCTGTTTTCCTATAATTTTTATATTCTTTTCTTAGAGATACCAAGGGGAGAAAATCACCTTTTTAATTCCATAACAAAAATAATTGCATATGGCTGTTCCAAATGTATATTATTTACTTTATTATAAAACTAGTGTAGTAAAACTGAATTAGGAAATATCTCAGCTTGACAAAGAGTTAAAAATGCCTGTAAAAACTGTTCAGGAGCTGTGGCTTTCCGAAAGGGCTCCTTTCTTAGGTTCATACCAGGCTGATGTAGTGATTCCAAGTTGTTACTTCCTTCACACTACTACTGTACTTAGTGGAACAAGAGGTCAGAATATTGAACTAAGATGTGAAATTCAACGTTCTTTGTGTTTTATTAATTGTTTATCAATATGTTGTGATGTGATGATAGGGGTTTTAATGGAATAAATGTAGCTCTACTTTAATGGGGTTTTGTTCTACTAATTAGCCTGTTCTATATGCAGTTGTGGCCATTCATAATAATAGATTATTTTTAGAAATCATTTACTACGCCTAAGTAAAAACGTGTTAAAACCCTGGCCAAAGTAATGGTAGAAATGTACTCCTAAAACATATATGTGGCAACATCTTAATTATAATTGCATTTTAGTTTTATAACTAGAGACTTAATAAGAGCTCAGTAGTAGATACTTTTGTGGTGCTGAATAAAAAAATAGTACAGCCTAGATCACTGTTCATAGAAATTAACAGGAGAAAATTGTGAATCTTTAACAGGCCAGTTGAAATTATAGGTGTTTGAAGAAGATGAAGAGAGAAAGAAAACACATTATTGAATGCCTGGCCTGCTGAAGTAATTTTTGGAGTTTTTGCCCAATTCAGTGTGTTTCTGCTACTCTTGCTATATGACAAATGACTGAAAGCCAAGCACAAACATCCTAATTTTTCAAAAGGGAACAATATCTGATCCTTCAGAGTTTATCAAACCCTACTGCTAGTTTATTCTAATGTGTAAATGTTATGTTTGCGATCATCCACTAACAGTATAAAATAAGCATGACTTTGCAATTAAGAATTTAACCACCCACTCCATGCACAGATGCTAAAAGGCAGGCATCTTATTCTCAAACTGTATCTCACTTGAAAAGAAGGAATGGAAGAACATCCAAGCGCAGTGAGTAATGCTAGTTGCATTCTTTGGGAGTAGGAGGTTATTAGAGGAAATGAACTAAAAATAAGGAAAGGAAGAAAGTGGGATAAAGAGACAGAACAGGAGCCAAGATTAAAAGGACAGGAGACTACACTGGAGAATTTAGTTCGTACAAAAAGCACATCACCACAGGCGAAACCAATACATTCAAGGATGAATTTCCCATGGAAAATCCAGATGAATAATTTACCTGTTTCTTTCTGACTGGCTCCATTGTGTAGTCGTCCAGTGAGACTACAGGAGATATTGATACTAATTAGATCCCATTGTTCTCCTACAGCGTCTCAATCTGATTTTTAAATTCGCACATCAAATTGACAATTTATGAAGAAATGAAAGTGTCTGCACTCAGTTTTTTGTTCATTCGTGCTCAGTGGTGTGGCACAAACATCTGATTGAGGTGCACCCCTAAGTATCTGGGCATTTTGCAGGACTCCATACTTGAGTGCTTTTTTCCTCCTCCCTTTGAAAATGAAAGTGCTGCATTAAAGAGAACCAAATACCTGCTCACCAGGCAGAATGCAAGGAAAGAGCATATGAAATGAAACGAAAATGCCATATGATAACACTGCATAAGCCGAACTGGGGAACCATTTGGAAATGGAGAAAGAGAGACTGAAATCTCTATCCTCAGGTCAGGACATATTGCTGCAATAATCATAAGGCAAGGCATAACCAGACCAAAGCTGCACAACAAACAAGTGTCACCAAGAAGATCAAAATTCAGATGTCCAGAAGTCTGAATTTCTGGGCCATCCATCAGACTGCAGAGCCTCCCAGAATGAGTTACACTGCGCTTCTTCTTCCCTCAAAAACAGTTACTTGAAAATGTGGCAAGTAAGTTCATATAAGGCGAAGTACATTAAGGGGAAGTAGACTGGGATTTACAGGTGTTGGTGGATTTTTCTTCCACATTTGGCTACAAATTTCCTGTATAAATCACATCACTTGTTTACAAATCTGATACTTTAATTGATAAGATTATTCATAGAATCGTAGTCTCATAGAGTGGTTTGGGTTGGAAGGGATCTCAAAGATCATCCAGTTCCAACTCCCCCTGCCATAGGCAGGGACACCTTCCACTAGACCAGGTTGCTCAAAGCCCCAACCAACCCGGCCTTGAACACTTCCAGGGAGGGGGCAGCCACAGCTTCTCTGAGCAACCTGTTCCAGCACCTCACCATCCTCACAGTAAGGAATTTCTTTCTTCTATCTAATCCAAATCTAGCCTCTTTTACTTTAAAGCCATTACCCCTTGTTCTTCCTATTTCCCTGTCAGTATCTGAGGCCTCCTAACTGATCTGGAACTGACGTAGTCATCATCTTGGGTAAGCAGTAATTTTCACTGCCAGTCAGACTAGATCTCAGGATCTCTTATTCCTTGGTGTCTGGTACATTCCGGAGCCAAAAAAACATGCTGGCAGACTCCCAGAAGAGCAGGATGATGTTTTTATAGCTCTCTTTTAATGATGCCCTTTTAGACAAGACTGGTTTCCTAAATCACCCATAAAGCCTTTGTGCCTGACTGGAAGACAATCGGAGTGCTTGATGGTTCTACACGAAGTACAGTGCACAACCAGCACATTCAGAGAGTGTACACTTTGTCAGCAAAACACTTAATAAATTACGGAGAAATTCCCTGTGCATGTAGGTACTCCAAGGCCCATTGGCAGCAGGAGGTATTCAAGCTTTTAGTCATATCATAAGGCAGTTGTATCAGAATACACTTTGCATTATTCCTCACCAAGATTTTACTCATGAAAAAATGGGCCTTCCTAAATGAGCTCAAACCTAACCTGTTAGAAAAGTTACATTCCTTTTTCAGCAACAGGAAGGGGAAGGGATTTAGCCAGTATTTTGTGTTATGCTGCTCGGGGCAGGACTGCTATTATACCATGTGCCAGGCAGGACATGGAGCCTCATATGCATAACTGAAAGAGACAGTCAATATGTAATTATATTTATGATTTAAAAGGAAACATCTTTAAAGACATACTTTATTACTCTGCAAAGAAATAGAATACTGTGAATGTTACAAATCAAGTATAAAAATCCAAAAAATTTCAGACTATACCAAAGATGACTGCATTCAACAGAGCTGGGACTAAATCTGAAATTTTATCTCAAAGAATCCCATACAAAGTTATGAATGTTTGAAAACAGGAGTGTATAATGGAAATTCCTTTTCAGCCTCACAGAATTTCCCACTAGAGGTTTACCTTTCCAAACATATGAAAATTAAGGGTGAACACAACCAGAAACATATGCTTTTACAAACAAATTATGGCATAAGGCATACTTTTATTCTTTAAAGTAGTATTGATTTCAGAGCAATGTACACCCACAAAGTGAATCCAACCCTCTCCATTTTTCTCAGCTTTTCAACTGTAAAATTCTTTTTCAGGATTCAGTGTAGAATAAGAAAAAAATTGTAATGGGCCCATCCTGTTCAGATATTTTTCAAAAGCAAATACTATATTCTTTATTTTAAAGTTAACAACTACAGAGAATGCACTTAAGTGCTTACTAGGAGTTAAGCACGCTCACTGCTAAAAGCAGCTAGTAAGCAATCTCAAAACATACTGGTTATATATTCTTAATTTCAAGTCTGAATTCACCATTTTTCAGAATTTACATCAGCCTCTTTCCCTGATCTGTGGGGAAGCTCTGATTGCCAGATACCTTGTTGTCATTCCTCAGAAAACGCTCTAGGAAGAATACACTACAGCTTCAGGAATAACATCAAATTGTCAGGTACCAGTAATAAAATATCTTTAGTCTCCAGTTTATTTTGTCTCTCTTATTTCCCAGCATAAGACTGATGATCCAAGGCAGGTGTGCTGCAATGAGGATCTACAAAAAGTGATCTGCCTGTGTAGTTAGGAAAAGTATTTTACTTTCAGCAGTTGTTACCGTAGGACAGACAAAATAGCTACCCAGTAGTTATGCAGCAAAAGTGTCTGTCATATGGCCTTAGTCTTGCTATCTCCCACCCACTTCTTATTTCTTCTTTTATCCAGTTCATGGATGGATGAAGAGTCCTGTAAAGCACGTTTTGTACCTAGACCACTGTTGAAAGATTTCTTTCTGCCACCTGCGCAAAGGAGAGTCTGTGACAATCTATCATGGTGACAGCTGAACATATATTAACTCTTTGAAAACTGAAAAACATTAATGTTGTTGAAGTATTAGTCTATCAAAATAGTGGTTTTAAGGTCAGTTTTGCACTTTTAAGGCTCATTCACAGAGCTCTTCTTTTTTTCAGTTTTTACATGTGAGAAAGGCATGGCTTCTAATCACGTAAGAACTTTGACCTGACAGCTTTTTCAGTACAACTCAAGAAGCATACCTATTTCTTACCCTTTGGATGTAGGAATAGCTAAGTAAGAACATTGCAGTGACTGCGGAGAATACTCAAGGGCTGATTGTATTCTACCCAATACTGCTCTTACACATAGTGCTTCTGCCCCTCGTTGTGGTGCAGCACGTTGTCAACTGTTGTTAGTCCCCTCTTTGTCCTCGCAGGTAGAGTGGTATGTGTGGCACAGGTTTGCCTTCACCAAGTGCATTAAAAACTAGATGTTTTCAAAGAACAGGTAAAACTTCTTAACAGGAATATTCAGCGTCATTGTGCCTACTTGGCTGCATATTAATTCATGATGAAAAGAAAGTAAACATTTATTGTAAAAATTCTGAAAAATTCGCAAAATAAAGAGCAAAAGAAACTAGAGACATTATCAAGGGTATTTAAAGCTCCAAAAAGAAAAATGGCTTGGATTTCAGAAACTGGAAAGCTGAAGACAGACAAGTCCTATAAACATAATTTTAAATGTGTGTAGCCATTATACTTCCTTTTTAAAACAAAAATCCACGTGGCTCCACTGGAATTTTTAAGTGCCTACCAGACTTTGACCTCCAACTGCTGAGACTAAAGATGGACAAAGCACACAGAGATAAAGCACCACGATTCTATCTCCATTAAAATGCATTAATGTACATTTAGGTGTAGGGATGTGAAGAGCACCTCAGAAGTAAACAGGACCACAAAAGCAAACACATGGAAAAGAATTGCAGAATAAGGATATTTTATTACACAAAAAGAGTTTATCTAAATGTAAGTTTCTTCACCTAAAGTGTTCAGTTTATAGATGGCTGAATTTTCAAAATGTCCTTTTAGCTTGTTCTTGGTTGCTTTCCCTATGAATCCAGTATAACCATTGCATTAACTGAGCATATAAAAGTGTTATTGTTACTATTGAGTTCTAAATAATTTCACTTAACAGACAGGATCTAACAGAAATTGGTTAGGTTTTGTGTATTATGTGATTGCTATTAATAGAAATATTTTAGGTAGCTGAAGCATATAGAAAGGCAGAAAAGTAAATATGCAGATCATTTAGGACTTTTAGTCAGTATCCAAAGAAACTGCTCCTCTTAGGTGCTGTAAATAGACTGCTTTGCAGTCACGAACATCTTGTCTTCAGGAATCATTTCAGCAACATAAATGATACCTATTTATACACATCCAGTCTACTTAATACAGTCAGCCCCAATGATACCATAGGACACCAGTCTCCAGCTCTGCCAGCTGGTGTCCTAGCTTGATCTTACCCCTGTGAACCTGTCTGTTGATCTGCAGGCTCAGTCTAACCCTGGTTATCCCCACTGGGCCTGATCCTGACCAGTGGATTGACTTCCCTGCCTGACCTCAGACCCACCTCTTCACCACAGGCTTGCCTGATGCCCTGGGCTGGGGCTGTCCCCAGCTGCGCCTTGTGCTTGCTGCTTCCATGGGGAGCCCCCCACTGCACCGGGACACCCCCATGGCCTTCAGATACCTCCTTCTCCTCAGATGAAGAGGCTTGGACTGCCCAACTTGATTGGCATCTGTGACAATCGTGCATTGGCCCCATAGTCACTGTAATGCGCATCTTCCCAGTCTCCATCCCGGTAGGACTGGTTTCTTCACAGCCTGATTGACATTCAGGGAGATCGGATGGGCCACGTAGCTAAAGATGAGTCTAGGGCTGACAGCTCTGAAATGGCTCCATTTGATGATACAGCAACTTGGACAAATTTGTCAGCAACTCCGAATGCAAGCAGAAAGGGAAGAAATTCCTCAAAGCAATATTAGAAGAAATTTTAAAGAAATTTCCTGTTCTGAAAAGATGCTTTGGTAAAAATTGGATCTCCTTTAAAAAAAACACAAACCTGTCTCTACGCATATTCTGAATATGCTGAGTCTGGAAATAAAAATAGCTGTTTAATGCTTTGTGTTCCCATTTGCCCTGCAACAGCATCACAGCTAGAAGACTGAACTAGATTTTACTCCTTGTTGTGCATCTTCAAGAGGTTTGTTTTTTTCCTACACCTAATCACTTACATCTGCTGTCAGAGCATGGCTGGATAACAAAGAGTTTCTTGCACAGCTGTCACTGATGCTCTAATTGGGCTTCGAGAGATGGTGAGGATGATCAAGATGGAAAGGAGTCAGCTTGACTACTAGAGCTCACACTGGGTCACTAAGGCTAAATGTTGTAGGAGGAAAACAATGTATAGCAGCTTTGATCCAATTAAGAGCTTAGCCTCATGGTTAACATTAAACATATGTGGAACTTCTCTGCCTTGTAACTTTGCGTGTTTGACATATCAGCCTGAGGGGGAAAAAAGCACACAGATTCCGTACATTATCTGTACAATAGCATTTAAAAAATAAATACACTTACAGAAATATGAAGAAGTTAAGCTGCTGATGAATCCAGTTTCTTATTTGTTTGAACTTATGGACCATACAGTAGCTTTGAAAAATTGGCTGTAGTTCCATTTCTTCTGTCTAGAGGGAAATCAAGCAAGTTCAGCCCTCCAGCTAGGTCTAGTTTGGGTCAATTTTTTTAAATTCAGCACAGAAATTAGTATGTGGTTTCCCAATGTTTACCCTAACCACTAGTTTGCATTTTTGATTTTCAAACCGTTTATCAAAAGTATTTTTTCAATTATATTATAAACTTTTAACTGCAAGTGATGCCAAGGTACCATCAATTAAATGCTGATTTGCATTTAAAATTTCTTTAACTTCTGCTGCTGGATTTTTTTCACAGCCATTACATAAAAAATGCAAATATTCCTCAGGACCAACCAGGAGGGAAAGGTGAGCACTGCCAAGATGCTGACTATGGTTATAGCAGCTTGCTGACAAATGATTTCCCTATGCATTTAGGAGGATATACCAAAGAGCCAGGTAACGTCAGCAAGAATATTTTAGATTTAATGAAGGAATCGGGACGTATCCCAGGCTTTAAGAGATAAAGCGGATACTGTTATAATGTAGTGGAAATAAATCAGTGCTGAAAGCTGCAAAGGACCCTTATATCTATAGGTGCTGTATTCCAGCTAGGCATTTTTCATTTTTTCTGTAATTAGCTAAGAAGACCATGGACTAACCATTGAGTTGAGTGTTTGTTTGGAATCATGGAACTCAGGAAGGTGGTCCAACATCACCTTATCTGAAGTTCAGTAAGTTAATAGTCTGTATGATGTCCTAATACTATGAAGTAATTGCTTGTTAATCACAGAAACCTACTTCTTGTGCTACGTCTAGTGATCCCTGCTGCCTGGGTCTGGAGTTTCACAGTACCGCAGCAGTGCTGAGAGCTTCATGGTGGAGGCGTGGTGTAATCACAGCTCTCTTATATTTGGCTGCCCTGGTTTCAAAGCAGGCCTGTAGTAGCTGGGAGAAAACTGCAGCAATTTAAGAGCATTCCTTTCAACAGTCTGAAATCTGGGATGTCGCTTTTCGCACCCTTTATACAATCTCTTCTGCTTCATAGCATGACCCAGTTGCTCCTTGTACAACTTCATTTCGATGAAAACATAATATTTTAAAGTTGCTGTTTATTCAAATAGTTTTTAGAAATGTCCAAAGATTTAATCAGTGAGAAAAAAATTCTGAAAAAAATCTCCATTATAACTAGAAAGTATTTAAGAAACCATTGCAAGGGAATCTATGTGATTCAACAAATATTTAAAAAGGTCAAATAAACATTAGCAAAAAAATCCTATTGGGAGGCATTCTTATAGTCTTGTTCTATGAATTGCAGTGGGATACTACCATTAATTGCAAGGAACATTAACCATGAGGAACATAATGATTAGAAGAAGAACATGTGAATGCTGGGTTTTTTAGTTACTCAAATCAGAAACGGACTACTCCCAAAGTTTCTGAGAAGTTTACTCTAGTACTAAGGACATTTGTATAATATCCAAACCGAAAAATACCCTCAATGACTTTCAAGATGTAATCTCCCCTCCTACAAATACAAACTCTGTTTCTAAGAGGAGTGCCAAGAAAAACGTACTGAAATACAACTTCTCTGATGGAGTTAGAAAGAAAAAAAATTGTTTGGACATAATGTATGTTTTTGTCAAATAAAAGTGTCAGAGAGAAACTGTCTGAGAAACGCTGATTAATTCTTTAAAACCTCAGCTGAAATGACAGTTAAAATCATTATAGTTGTCAAGCTATACTAAAAAAGAAGATCTTAATACTACTTCTTCATTTGTTCTAAGGACTAAGATGTGTAAGAGAAGCTGAAAATGTTGATTTCACTAGGGCATTCTATGTCAAAGCAATCATACAGTTATAACTCACAGTATTCCAAGCAACAGAGCTTGGAAAACAGTTCTTTGGCAACTAGGAACATCAGTTTATTTAAGTAAACCTGCTACTATCTCATTCTGAGGTTTCTTTCATGTCCAGGTAACATATATAAGTCTTACGAAATGCATTTCCAATGCACAGAAGAAAAAACTTACTACCCATCCATCAAAAGAATCAGTATCATTGGTAGCACTAAAAACCTATGTAACAACAGTCTAAAGAGTTTGATCAGCTCCACTCACACTCCTGGCTTCAGTCTTCTGCCTACATCCAGATCCAAGGTAACTGAGGATTGGTGAGAGCTGGTTGGAAGGCATGTGTATTTCTTAGGGCAGATGAGGAAAACTGCAGTAAATAAAACACTTCAAAATATTTGTTATGCTTCTATTCAAGCAAATTGAAGAATACATTTCTACTATAGTCTCAATTGCTTTTGCAACCAATGTAGTACTAAGGCTCTTAGTAGGATCAACGGATTATTGCCAATACTAGAATTTTCCAAGAACTTGCCTTACTTTAAGCAGACTCCGAAGTGTCTTTCCCAGACAGATATGGTTCTCAATCAGGAGGATTTAGGAGTACATATTCAGTCAGTTTCTTTGCTTCTTTAAGGTTTTCCCCCACCTTCTACTTTGTTTTCAGTTCCAGCTGTGTTTCTAGAACAGCACATGTCAAAAAGATAAAGAAACAACTTTAAATAGGTCCACCTATTTTAATGGGATCTTATGCTCTAGTTCAGTTCATGATTCTTTATGCTTAATATTTTGCTAGAAACACTCTACAAAGTTTCTTAAGCATAAATGACATCACAGCTAAATGAGTATATTTAATCCAAATTTAGTTTGTGTATGTAAGGAAATGAACATCTATAGCCAGAGTTTGTTACAACAGTAACATTTCTCTGATTTCTCCTAATTTTTACTACAGTAGCCTTTAAACGTATAGGCAAATATATATATTTACAGCTTAATTAAATGTAGGTCAGTAACTGCAAGGTATGCTCTTAATAAATGAAATCTTATGTTCACATCTTAAGCTTTGATTTGAACTTTGTGATCAGCTTAGTCTTCCCCAAAATGGGAATTTTTGCTAGTTTCTTATAGAAGGAAGAACTGGCAATCTGTGAGAAAAGCCTTTCGCTGAATTAACTATGTGAATCTGCTCTTAGAATGAAGAATCCCAGGTAGCAACATTTTCAGAAAGCCATTTGGCATACCACCACTGCAAGGAGAGGTGCATTTTTGATAGGCATGAGTAAAATCTTGTATTCAGTGAAAACAGAAATACATATCAATGGGTTGGTTTGCAATAGGACAGATACACCTTTGCACCATCAGGCCAAACAAATCTATACCTACACCTTTCTTAAGTGTTTTGTTTTCCATGTTTGTCTCTTTTTTTTCTACTTACAGTATGAGAGACTGCTGCATATATTAGAATGGTAAATGTCCTTAGTATGTTCATTTAAATGCCCTGTTTCTTAGTGTCTGTTACACAAAGCCTTTTTCCCCCTTTTCTGAAGATCAAAAAGGAATTAATGTTGCACAACATCAAAGGAAATTGGTGAAGAAATGAAGTGAATTTGGATTTTTCCCCTAATTGCAAAGTATACAAGCTGCAATCTTATTAATAATTCATGTCTAAGACAGTGATAATCAGAATGTGAAATGACCTAATACCTATTATCTATAGTCCAAAATATCTCTTGGTAAACATTGTTTTCTTACTGAAAACTTGCTTGCTTATTTATTGAAGAAAATCTTAAATGCAATCTGTGTTTGGTTTTCTGTAATACTGTATTTTTCCTATCATCTGTTTCAGTTCTCAGAGACTTTCTAGATCTTAGTCTATGTACTTCTGAATCATATTCATTATTCACATTAGGACACAGTACTGAAGTGTCCCAGACCACTTTGGAACATTGTAATGCTGGAGCGGAGAGTCAAGACTAACTTAAGGCTAAAAAACCCCACTAGTAGAAATTACAGTAGAAACTGTGTTTTAAAGAGAGACAAACAGAACTGGACAGCTTCTATCCTTCCGTTTGTTTCCTTTCATTTTAGCATTTGGACAGAAGAGTTGTAGGCCAGATCATCTCAGAGTGGTGTTGAAGACATGATGGCCGCTATCCTTAAAAAGGATATGAAAATCCATGCACCTCTCTTCTTGAACGAATTATCTGATGAAAATGATCCTTCTTCAAATGCGGGAATTTTCTCACCCTTTGAAACACTGTTGAACTGAGGAAAAAACGATTCGTGTAGGAGCTTTCATCAGAAAGCTGCCTGTGTGATGTATTTGTTTTGGCACTAAGATGCAGCTGACGGAGACTGTTTTTACTACTGAAAGAAGTTCTTGGAAATTATAGGTTTGTGTGTACCTTTTAAGTATACTCAACATTTGCTTAGGATTGTAAAACATCCCCAGATTCCTACAGTAACTCATAGGTTGTAAAATGTGATTACAAAGTAATACAAGGACGGAAATTTAATTAAAATAAGGTAATAAACTATTATTTAAAATATTAAATTATTATTATTATTATTATTAAAATAAGCAACATAGAGGCAAAGCTTTCACAGGCTGCTCTTATGCTTATTTATTAAATTTACAGCAAATTCTGGAAAGAATAATCATCCATGGTCACTTCACTGTGTAGTGCTAACAGAAGCAAACCAGGCTGGCAATGAAACCTTTTCCATCCTTCTTATGAGCACAATTTTAAACAGACTGCAGTGACAGGAGGAGCTCTGCAGCCTTCTCCTTCCTCACTGAATTCACACTAGGCACCCACCAATGTCCTTTGTATTTAAATAACACAACTGTGAGTCTCTCTCACTCCTGACTGAACACTCAATGTAATTTCCTTTGCCTTTTCAGCAATTGCTGCACTGGAAGCATAAAAGAAAATCAGAAATTTTAAAGACCATTTTGTTTCTTCATCCAGATCATTGCTGTTTATTCAGCATAGTGGATGTTCTGCAGTTCATGTGGATGGATAAATAGGAATGGCCCACAGCAACATATGAGAGCTACAAACAGGATCAAGATATATTTTTATGATTGCTGGGCTCATATCATTGTCACAGTACAGATTTGAAAGGCTGTTTTATCTGCTTAGCACTGTGTGTTCTGGACATTGATTTTTACACTGAAGCATTTGGAAATGCAGTTTAAGCACCTTTGGGCATTTATCATTGACAACCATTTATGTGAGAGGCGACTTACTGATCTGTTAATTGAACAATCATTGCACCATCTTTATCACGTGTCCTGCTATTACTGCTTTCATTCTGTGACCCAAAATCCTGTTTTGAAGATATCAGAATCTGCAAAGATAACAAAAAACCCCACAAAAAACCCAGTAGTAAATAAAAAGCTGTAGAAATACATGAGTGCTCTTCAACAGAGGCTTTATACATTACATAAACTGACCTAGAAACACAGCAAAAGTAATTTCTTAAAGCATGAAATCCCTGCTGTGCAAAGGGTCAGCAAAAGGACATAAATGATGATGAGACCTGCGTTCCTGACATTCTCTATAAGGGCGAGCTTCACTTCGAGGACAGTGCAATAACATCATATACACCTGTGGAAGAGTACTTTGACACCAAGACTTAAAAAATATAACCAGGTCTAGCTTTGTGCTGATAATGCTAACCTATATGTTTTGTTATTTCCCCTGCAGTTCTGAAAGATTTTGTTGCTGAATGGTTTGTTTGGCTTGTGGACAAGGGAATATTTGAACTTTTAGTTTCACTTCTCTTCTTTCCTCTTGCTCTCCCTGCCTCTCCAGTGAACTGTTTCACATAATTTCTGCCTTGAAAAGAGAGGACAAGATTGTGTCTGCTTGTGATCCCTTACTAGCAAACTGGGAAGAATACTGTCAACGTCTGACACCCCACTTCATCCCTACGTGAGGAATGAGCTATTGTTTTTGACTGTTACCTGAAGCTGATGGAAAGCATTCCCGTTCCTGAGACATTCTCAAAATCTTCTGAACTGAAAATGCCAATGCAATCCATAATCCATGCCAGTGAACTCTGGTCTCAGTGAATTCTCCAATGAACTTCCAGATTCCCTGATTTCTAAGTGATAACCCAGTGCTGGCAGAAGTAGCAGTTTTAAGTACTTTCTTACAGTACTCTGTTCCCCTCATCATTGTCTTCTGCTGCTTAAAATATTCAAATGTGAAGAGAGAGCTGATATTAGAAGGAAGAGTCATACTGGATTCAAAGCAGACAAATCAAAAAGGTATGTCTGCATATATTCACATTCTAAGCCAGATTCTCAGTTAGGATGAAAATCAGCTTAGTTCCACAAATTCATAGCAGCACATTACAGAACAGGTTATACAAGACAAGGGACTTGTCTCCCTATCTCTACTCTCTGTTATTAAAGGTACATTAAGGTTTTGCACCAAGTGAAGAATGTCAAAGCAGTCGTGATTGTTAACAGGGTACATTCAAGCTATTTAATCAGCAGTTAAAGGAATCAGATGGTACCCAGAAATACAACCTTACCAACTGTATCACAAAAAAGAGAGAAGCAGTCTGCTATTGGTTTTGGAGGAGGGAGGATTACTAAAGAAGTAGCGAGTAGAAGTGAGGCAGTGTGAACAACAGGACTTTCTGTCTGTACTCCATTTCCATTTGGAGCTAATTCAAGAAAAGAGGTAGATCTGTGTGAACAGATCATTGTTATTAAGCTGAACATCCAGGTCAGCATTGCATGCGTGCAAGCATCCTAGGATAGGGAGACATAAAACAAGGACATGTCACCTGTTTCAGTTCTACTGAGATGTTTGCAAGGCCTTAACTACCTGTTCCAGCTTGTACCAGAATAATTTGAGGTACCAGTAAAAGGAATGATTAAAAACAACAAAATTGGAAAGCCTGTTTTGGACTTGTCCTGCCTAGTCACTGAGCAAAACTTACCAGATGGCATCAGAGATAGTATGAAGTATGTTTCTCTCCAGTCGTCCAGCTCATAGTGTTGTAACCAGGAAACTGTCCCTAGGCATCAGTACTGACAGAGGGGGAAATACAGCCCTTTCTGACTCTGCCTGTGCAGAGGCATCTCTTTTTCATTAGTGCCACCCCTGGAGGCTGGGGTCCCCAGTCTGTCTCTCAATTAAGTTCGTTAAGTTAGGCAACGTAAATATACTTTCCTCTATATGATTAGAAATAAACCAGGATTTAAAGAAACTCTACATTAGCCAATCTAAGAGTCACATTGATTAGGATTAGGCTCTAGATAAATAAGTTTTCGGAAAAAAAGTCTACATAAGGAAACATGGTTATTTGCATGGTTTGAAGAAAAGTAACATAAAAAGCTACCAAATTCTGAAAATCTTTTTATTAATATTGAGTAAATGGAGCCCATGAAAAGACAAATGGATGAACTTCTCAAATACACTGCCAAATGAAAACAATGACACTAGCCTTATATAAGTGTATATTTATACTAGCTATATACGCATATATACCAGTTATACACGTATACAGTTAGACTGCCAACCAGGTTCCAAATATTACACAGCAGTCCAGGAACAGCAAGATCACAAATTTATTTCATGCTAACCCTTAAAGGCAACCAGAAATATTGGTGACTTTTGAAGAGCCTTCATTACTTATCCCCTCAGCATCTTCTGGTGACTCTCAATAAAAATCTATTCTTTCCACATTTTTCTGATAGATTCTGCTCTTTGACATGTGCTGCTGAACTGCATGTCAAGTAGGCATTTCATTGCATGCAGAGAACAGGGATTTTCATGGTGATTTAGAATAAAGGACAAAGCAGTAAATTAATTCAATCTTCATTCCTTGTAAAACCCAGAATCAAACACCATTTATTTCTCGAACCATTTTGGTTAGTTCTCATATTACACACAGCTCCTTCAAAAGAAAATTGTAGATATATATTTGTTTTCCAGAATTCAAATGAAGACATTATATATTCAGAACTAAAGTCTCAGACATCCCTGTTTCTCTTCTAAATTACAACCAAGATGAATGTATATACTGTGACATGAACTAATTTACACAGTAGGTGTCCATGCCTCCATGTCCATACAGAGAGAATTAAACCTACAGATTTCTGCTAGCACTCTTGCTCTTTTCATTATGACTTTGGAAAGGGAATCATGGCTTGTTCCTTCAGGAAATTCAGCTTACAGAAATTCTACAAACTACTCAGCTAACTAGGATCTAACTAAAAGTGAAGTCACTAAAAAAGCTTCAGTTCTCTTTATTGCAGGGGGAAATGGGAAATTCAAGCTCCACAGAAGACTGCAAAAATGAGTCATTCCAGATGGAGTATATTACATTCCTAATTAAAGAGCACATACAGTACTTCATGATTTTAGTGCTCTTAAACAATCTTACTGGCCATAAACATTATGCTAATGTCTGTTGCGGGGAAAACCACTTCTGACAGCAACAGTACGTGTTTGAGAGGATAGCAACAGCACCACTGTATGAAGTTTTATTTTCCTACAGATAGTTCTCCTATTTCTTCTGTTTCCAGAGAAATCCAAAGCATCTGCTGAGATGCTACTATATATGAATTACAATGTAAAGCAATAACAGGCCCATTAAGGTCATTCACCTATTTTAAGGTGAACTTAAAAGTAAAAATGACTGTGAATTATGCACTTCACTTTATTTCATTGCTTAAAAACAGAACTGGATAATGTTTAGACAATCCAAACAATAGCATGTGTTTCACTAAAATTGATGTTAAGTACACACATACACAGGCACTCTGAAGTGTGTGTGGAACACTGCAGCTGTTGCTCCCTGTCTTTTTTTTAAGGGGCAGTCTTTCAATTACAGTAGCTGAATTATTTAATTTCCATCTGATTTTCAATCCTCCTTGTGACTACCTGCATATTTCTGAGCAATATGAGAGAATTTAGGCTAACACTCCTGCTGGCTAGTAAAACACCTGCTACGACACCAAAACAAATTCTTTTTTTAGATACTCCTAAAGCAAAGACTCATTTACAGTTTTCAGCTTATTCTTATCACTTGCAGTATGTTATCATGTCGTTCATGTTTAATTTTTTTTTGTTCTTAGTACCCTTTGATTGACTGCAGAGTAGCCCGTTGCTTCTTACTTCTAGAAAGGCATTTCTTACTGAAAAAACCTCATTTTCCCAGTGCTTCCCTGGTTCTTTGTAACTCAGAATAGCCTCAATAATTTGGACTATGAATCTGAATTGCAATATGTAGGCAGTATCTGTTCTTGAACAGGACAAAGAGCAGAAAACTCAGGAATTGTACCCTCTGACCATAAATATGTCAAATAACAGAGCAAACAATTATTATTTTTTGATCAGACGTAAGTTACTGGCTCAAGCAAATCCAGGCTAGTTTCAAACAGGACCCATAGTTAACGAAACTGTGGTAAATTATCTGCTCTGCAATGTGGATGTCATGTCAGTCAAATAAACATATTTATTTCAGCATGACCAGGTAGAAAATTTTGCCAAACATTTATGATAGCAAGGAGAAGATACTATATTGGTAAATATGTTCCATAATCCCTTACAATCCTATATATTAATTTGTTGACTGAATTGGGGAAAAAAAAAATAACAACATAGAATTTGAAAAAAGAATTAAGCAGGAATCAGAGAACAAACTGTTAAATACAGACCTGAGCTCTCTCTTGGACAATGAGACATGTCCTGTATGTTCTCTCTGGTTTGACAGTAGCCTGATGATTGAGGCATTTACTTAATATGTGAGGTATATATTTGAGTCTTATCACAAAGGAATCAATAAAACCCTAGTTCTACACCTTTTGGGCAAGGATCTTACCCCTTAGGTTGTGATATGAGAGGGGACACCACCATCATCAGAGATTAAGCCAAACACACTTCCCCTAGGTATGCCAGCAGGAGTAAATTATTTCCCTGCCTTATTTGGAACAAGAATGTTAAAATTCAGGGTACAGATAATCTCAGCTTGGTTATACTTCATCTTTCATGCTGAAAATGTTCCAATTTACATAAACACATCTGAATTATGGCAGGAACTTGCATGACATTCACCCACATGAGTATCCCAATAACTAAGTTACAATTATAACATCAATTGTTCCTCCTCTGTTGCCCTATTAAATACTAATTTATGCAAACTAGAATAATTGCAGTAAATGAAAACAAGAAACCTCTGCCCTTCCATAGTCCACTGATTATGGCATGATCCAAGGAGACCATGAGAAGCCCTAGGACACATAAAAGTCTCTCTTACAAACGTATTTCCACAGTGGTATATACTACTTCGAATTTTATCTTCTTACTAGAGACAATATCTCAGCTGAAATTAACCATTCACATGATTTCTTTTATATGCACAATGATATGCATCAGCAGTAACAATAAGCTTGATTGGTTTGTTTAATCAGATTCAGCATCCTGAGAGTGATGACTATTCTTTCTTGGCTGGTTTCAGTTATAGTTTTCAGCTTTTGTAAAATGGTAAAACATATCTGATTTCAAGCCAAATTTTCTGACTAAAATGAATTTAGCCTCACCTGTCATGCTGATTACTTCTCCAGCAGAAAACTCTTGCGTGTCCTGACTTGTAGGTAGAATGAAGTCCTTATAAAGTGCTCTGCTGTACACAAGGATTTAAAGCCACCATTTAACATCAATAATTTCTATCAATTGAAACATAAACTACGTAATCCAGAATTTAAGCATACTACCAAATGTTATGTTGTTTTAATTATGATTAAATAGACTTTTAAAGTGAAATATTTCAACTCATCTGAAATGCACAAAATGCAGGAAGTATACATTACTGTTGGAAACATTTTGGTATTATGAAGTGCTAAAGTCAGACAACAACTGAAGAGAGCTGACTGAAATAGTGTTTGCATCTTTTAATAATTTGGAACAGCTTTATTTAAGAACATATCCCACTGCCTTGAGTGCAAGAAGCTAATTTTTCTTTGAAAGTACCAGAACACCACCCCCAAAAACCAGAAGCCACATCAAAAAGATTGACTGATTATCAGATCCATCTCACCATTCATTTGGCATCACTAAACGCTTGTCAAATCCATGGGAAAAATGCTTGTTGACCAGCAATGGTCTGTCAGGCAAAGTACCAGAATTCCACACAATGTTTCTTCCCTTCTGTTCTTGGGTCAGATACCACCAGAGGATGTTCAGGATTGCAGAGGGTCAGGTTTGGAAAGAAGGATACACCAGGCCCACCCTCAGTTCCTAGAAAACAATGCATGAGTGCATGTTGTGCTAAAATAATATTCTTAAATGCGAAAAGTCAAGGGCTCAGAAGTAGGATGGTTCATGTAACCCTAATTTAGCGCTTTAAGCAATGCAAAAGTCATTAACTGCAAGATCACAGACTACTTTTATCCATGAGACATCTTAATCAGGGCAGAAAGTAGACCTGCTCTAAGGAGGAATCAAAGATGTGTGCTGAAGGATCCTGCTACAGGACTTTCACTTGTAGATTTTGGAAAGAGAAGTAATAAAGCAGGAGTACAAAAGGTAGTCTCACACTTAAGATAGCAAAGTTACTCTGGGGAACTGGATTTTATCTTTTCTTCTACCACAGGATCCCTACATGGCACCTGTTCTGCAGATTATTTTTTGAAAAGTAAGATCTTATATTACGTAGTGTTGTAAGGCTCCAAGAGACTGAAACAAGTCAAAGTTCAAGCATCACATTTATGTATGCTCATAAACCTCATTACTACCTATTTGCATACAACCATCTTTCACTCTTATGCCCCCTCTGAAGAATCTCCTTTTATCCTCATAGAAAGCAACACTGGGATCCTTTGATAAAGGTCACATGACATCACCTCAAGGGTTAAAGTAGCATCGTTAGTCCATTCTTCTGGCAAATACTGTAGAACATTTGTCCTTTAAAGCACGAGATACTTCTAAGATACTTTCTTTGAGTATTCACAGTCACCCACGCAGGTCAGCCCCTAGGAGTTTCCAGCAGGTTAGCAGATCTGGAGTTCGCAGATTTGTCTTCCAGACAAGAACAGATAGACACAGTCTCTGTGCCTTAGGGCCTGCATCTGTGTAATGGAATTAATATAATCCTTGTCCTCATACACAAGGTGCCATGGTGAATTAACCACTTTCCTGTGTGAAGCACTCCAGTACTATGGGAATACAGCAGAGCTCCTGAATAAACTTCCAAATCTCACTTCAGAGAGAGTTTGAATAATGTGTAGTCAAGAAGGTATGGCACCACACACTGTACAACATGCACAAAATGTCAAATTAAGGTTGTAAGGGCAACAGTTATTCTGACACTTTGTACATCGTGAATTCTGGTCTCTGCAACCTTAATGTTCTTTTATATTGTTTCTCAGGTTAAGGCTTTTATATAAATGCTATCTAAGTACCCACCTATATAATAACATTTTACTATTTTGTCAATGTCAAAGTCAAAAGAAATACTGTGATTTTTGATGCAGCTAGCTGATGGTTTTTTAAGTGGACTATACATAGGTCTCTTGAGTATCTTAAACTAAAGAAGAAACTGCATCCTCCTATAAAATTTCATTAAGCCTTCATGGAAATATCTACGAATACAGATTGGAAAAAAACCCCAATGTCACTAATATAACCCTCAGGTTTTAGAAATATGCTCATGTATTCTATTTTATAGAGGTGTTATAACTTCTTCACTTACCCTAGCACCCTTAGGATGTTCCTTTTACTTGTATTAGGCTCAAATACAAATACATGTATTTTCTGTGAGTCTCATACTGCATTAATTGATCTCAATGAGAACAAGATGTAAAATATTTACATACAGCCGTAGGAAAAAATTTTACTTGTAATCCTGTCTCAGTAGAGCTATGACTATGAAGACCATGTTTCTGGTAAAAATGAAGGGATGAAGCAGCTTTTGCATTTCTTGCAATAGCATTAAGATACAGAAAAAGTAGTAACTTCCAAGGATTCTGGTTGGTTCATCAACAGCTGCACTTAATTTACCATTCTGCTAATTAGCAGTGCTTAAAAACCTATCAGATGATACTTCTAATCGACAGCTTACTCTGTGATTATAAACTGATTAAACTCCATGATCTCTCATCCCCTTGTAAATACTTCTGTCACCTTTTCCAACAGAAATTAGTCAGAATTATTTCTCATGCATGTATGTTGTGTTGTTTTATTGAGCTAAATTCCAACTCCAAAACTCAACTGCATTTGCCCATTTATTATAATTATCTCGTCAGTACAGCAGGTATTTCTGCTAATGTTTCTATATTTACTAAAGCAGATAGTATGAGTGAGGTTGGCCTAAAAAACGCAAATAGACTTGCCTTTTTTGTGAGCAAATGCTTCTTGAGCTACTGTATCATAGCAGTAGAACTCCTAGGCTTCCTGTTGCCTACTCACTTAAGCTGAGGTGAGCTATTACAAGTTAAAGCATCTGCAGACATCTCTCTCAAAACCAGCTGAGACAGAGTCTTTTCAGACAGTTATCTGAATGCCAGACTCTTTTGGATAGCTTTTACGCCATTCAGAGAGGATTAAGCCTAGCCGCTTTGATGACCTTTCCAACAAGTATCATGGAATAGTTGAGTTTGGAAGGAACCTCTGGAGATCATCTAGTTCAATGTCCTGCTCAGACCAGGGTCTGCTAGATCCCACTCAGATTTTGACTGTCTCCAAGGAGGAGACTTGTCTCTCTGGGCAACCTGTGCCAGTGTTCACAGTAAGAAAACCTTTGCTTATGTTTAAGCGGAGTTTCAAATCGATGTCAATGGGAGATGATGCGTCTCAGTACTTTTGAGAACAAAAAAATGCCCCTGACCAATTGCCTGTTGCTTAAACTCAGGAAAGCAAGTAGCTATGTGCTTTGCTTTAAACCGATTGGTTTTTTTTCATTAATGGAAGCTTAACAGAAGGTCGGTTTTTCAAAAATCTCAGTAGGTATCAACCCCCATTTTTAGGTATATAGCATGTTCAAAGGAAGGCTATCAAAGATAGCATTCACCAACCTTGAAAACAGAAGAATTTCCTTTTATATGGTGCAATGTAGCTCTCACACTCATATATTCATTTGCTTCAGATTGACTTAGTATGTAGCTGGATAACATATGTATGAATCTCCTGTATCCTCAATTCATGGAATTCAAGCAATTAAATCAATGAGACATATTGAGAAAGAAATGCTCATTTCTGAATACAGTTTTTGGAATATCGCTTTTGTAATGCAAATCTGAAAATAAGCAGATTGAAGGTCAGGTTCTGAATATAATTATGGTCACTATAAATAAATCATGAAGAATATTAATTTGAAGGAAAGGATGCTCATTTCTGATTTAATTTTAAAATTTCCTATGGACTATATTCTGTAAAAGTGGTCTTTCATCTCAAAGAAAATCCACAAAAATATCACTTTGTAAAAATAATTTTTCAAACAGGTGGTTTTTTTCTTTCTACTTCACCTCTGTTGCTGCCATTCTTTTTCCTTATACATGTGTGGTTTCCCATGACAGGAAAGGGATTCCAGTTTAAGAAACACAATCTAGTCAGGAAGCATAAACAGTACTTATTTACTCAAGACTAATGACAACTTGCAAATCATTTCAAATAACTGACGTTTATAGTAAACTTTCAGGCAGTGCATGGGTAAAGTTATTTATAACTACAGTAAAATCCTAAGAAATTGTAATCTATACTGCAGAAGGGAAGGCAGAATACACAGACAAATTCACGATTTCTCTTACCAAATTTTAAGTTTGCCTGTACCATACCTGCCTTCCTTTCTATACAACTGCTATCAAAATAGAGGTCACAAATATTTGCACTGTCAAATACTTGAAACATTTGTAGAGTGCCAAAACATAGAATAATTGGAACAAGGCTTTCCGTATCCCAGTCCTACCACCTTTACCTTCCCTTGCCACCCCCCGAGGGTCCACCCAGGTACGTGAATGACTGTTCTATGCTACTTGTTCAGTTGTGCTTTTGGCATACAAAAATTCATTCCCTTTGCCCTCCACCATAAGTATGTTCTGCAACCATAAAATGAAATATTTCACTTCATGTGCTAAGACAGGGCTTTTTCTAATTAAAGCTGTCTTTTTAGGGCTGTCTTTTGCGATAACTCAGCCAACAATGTCACAGTAAGACTGTACAAGATACCACAGCTCTTGTGGAAAGACTGGTTTTTTTACTTGAAACTTCTTAGCAGAAATGCTTCATCAGTTTCACAGATCTGTAGTCTTGCAGTAGCTCATAAATGTCAAAGTTAGGTTCTTGCAGAAAGAGCTATAGTGACAGAGAATGAAGAGTTTTAAGTAGAATCTATGAAAACAGTATTAGTGGTGAAACCAGAAGCAGAGATCTGATGCATCAAAGACTGTTTCTAGACTGGAAGGTACAGACCCCAGGTAGACCTTGACTTTGTATTGGGTATAAAATACAAATATCACTATTTTTTACCCCTGCTTTCCACAGAAACAAAGATTAAGTGCAAGTATGGACAAGAGCTGGGGTCCTCAGCCTTGGAAGCAATAACTGCACTGGAGTTCCCTGACTTGGTTCATATTCTCCACTGCATAGGTATGAGGGGCAATGGCCAAGCTGTGGTCTGTTTTTCCTAGATTGCTCTGCAAGCCACACTAGGTATTAGAATTTTTTTCCCATTTTCAGAGGCAAAGTCACCTAAATTACACCTGTTTCTTGCTTGAATACATGAGGACGAGACATATTTGTCTCACTGGGCCTCCACAGTTCGCTTGGACACTAGCAGAGTTCGTCCCGTGTGACTTCAATTTACACACTGAGTACACTTCCATTTACACACTGGGAGCACTCCTATGGTCCTGGAGTCACGAAAAATGTGAAAAGCTGGGTACTAAGCAGAAAATCTGGAAGGCAACTTTATGTTTCTGTGGAAAGAAATGGTGAACATAAACAGGAAAAAAATTGGAATGAGTAGACTGAAGAGATTGGCACAAATCTTGGAATTTCTGTATTTAGTATAATTTCCCTGTAGAAGGATTTTTATTACACACTTTACTGAATCTAGCACAAGGTCTACCCTCTACAAAGTGAACTGAAATTGTAAGTGAAGGTTGATTTTAAAATCTGAAAATCGTAACACTAAACCAAATGCTCTGATCTTAGGCTAGCATGGAAGGAAGGCTCTACCCTCTGCTTTTTCAAGATTCTCTAGTATTTGTTGAAGCAGCATCAAAACACGAAAATCTCTGTTCTTTTGTTTCAATTCTTTAGGGTATCCCAGAATGGGACATCTCATGCCAGCTTTCTGACAGCCACTTGGCACAGCAGTAAGCTTTTGGATTCTGAATAAAACATGTGCCTATCCTGTAGTTCTCAAACTCTCCACATTATGTCAAGTGCTTCAAATTTAATGGAGAATGTTAACTGCACTGTGCCTGCTTGCCAGGGCTTAAGCCAGTTAAGATTTTACTTACATTTATAGGATTTATTTATCCATTTATTTATTTATATTCCAGGTGAAGTGACCCTTTAGATATTCCCTTCTCTGAAAGACGGACTTGTTCAGAGTCTGTATGCAGTCGAGGAAAACAGGGTGAGCGCCTTTTTATAACACAACACAGAAGGAAACAGCACCCAAGCCTGAATGGAATGAAGAATTAGATAGGGAGGGAGAAATGGGGACAGGAACAAAAAATTCTTGATTTTCTTTTTAATAATGTGGTCATAGATACTAGCCAAATATTCAAGTTTTACAATTACTAGCTTAACTATAAAACAACAACAAGCAGATTTGTTTATTGGGAGCTTTTCTAACTGCAAAGCAGAATGTCCCTCAAGGTCTTTTGACCTTTGGCAACACCTCAGAAATTCAGTTCTTTCATAACAGGAGTTACTGGACATCACTAATGGAATTATGGAAGCACACGGAGTGATCTGATGTGAATGCATCCAACTGAGTCAAAGCACAGGACAGAGAAGACTTATAAAGTTTAATTCATTCTTACAGACTTCTGAGGTTTTTAAAGCCTTTGCACAGCAACGCCTTACAAAGGTGTATGAAACTAGATATGGTTTGTGTTGGTTTGCTGGGTTTCTTTAAAGGAGGAAATGCAGGTGGAGTGGGACAGAGTGAATGGCACTTGCTAGGACAATGAGAAGGGGCACTTGGCTGATGCTGGCAGCAGTAGAGTACAGAGGACAGACGTTTGGAAGGTTGCTTGGAGGAAAGAGAGTGAAAGTGGGGCTCATACAAGTTGACAGCATCCTTCTTCATGCCAGCAAACAGGCGCCTCAGGTAAAGGAAATATCTGAACCATTAGACTGTGGCTTTCAGTGGCTCACAGCAATCCAATACAACCTTATTTAAAAACTGAGGTTATAGCAGCAAACGGATGAAGTGCTAATTAAGGACATAACTTTCAAAAGTTAGTTATTAATTAAGTTTAGTTTGTATGTTTTCTTCCTAAAAAATTAAACACTTCTATACAGTCACGTAAGCAGAGTGGAATGGTTAGGGAATTAATTTTAGAGAGGAATTAATTTATTTTTTCTGCAAGCTGGAAGGCCATTGCCTAGATTGCTGCCATTCTCTGAAGTTGGTTTTGTCCATAGACCTGCATAATCATGCTCAGACTCTTCCAGATTGTACTTAAATCCTCTTTCATATGAACCCCTTGGGTTGGAGTCAGTTTCTTCTCCAGTTCTGTGTTTACATTGTGCAACATTGTTATGACCTGAGAGCTGCAGAAACCCTGGACACGGCCCCTTATTCCCCACATTACTTACTCTACATTTAAGTTATAAAAACCCTCTCAGATATGCAAAGACCTTAGCCAAAGATAATGGAAAAGAGTTAATACAAGGAAATAAGTGTTCCAGTATTCAGTAAAACAGTAAATTATTTACATTGTACGGAGTGAATTAGATTACTTGCACTGCTATATATTAAGAGTAATCTTCATAAGAATAAAGCCTATTTTAATACTTTTCTTAAATAAAGTATAAAAACACATTTCCTCAGCTCATATATCACTGCTAGTTCTGGACAGAACATGAGATTTTCTTGTTATAGATGATTTCAAGGTTGAATATTTTCTCTCTATTTCAACAATAACTAAAAGAAGGCTTTTGCTTGCATGTCACTTTAATTTTTATCTGCCATTTCCTAAAAAAGAAAACACCAAAACAGAAAGCAAAACAGCCCTATAGACAAAAGTAATGAGGTTATCCAGAATCAGACACACCCTGGACACTGAAGCACTAGCCTAAGAGGGAAAAGATTGGGTTTCAGTCTTTTGCTCTGAATGAAGCAGAGCCCCAGACTTGAGCCTCAATCCTCAGCACACTAGAAAGCATTACAATCTATTTACTTCTCTGTGAAGTCTCCTTCCCAGTCCATTTTTCCCTTATTTTACAGAAGTGCCATTCTATGTCTGGGACACCGTCCTAAGGGGAAGATTTTCAGTTAAACTTTTAATTGCTGCTTTAGGTTAAATTGAAGCAGAAACTAAACCAAAGCAAAACCTCCATTTTGTTCCTGGTCCTTTTCCATTACCACTGACAACTGAAAAACAAGCCTCCACAATCAAGTCCCCATAGAGCTAGAGATACTTTTCTACAGACAGAGATCAAAACAGATTGCTCCCTGCTTGGAGTAAGTGGAACCAGGAAAAGAGCTGTAACTCAGTCACAATTCCCTTCCCAGTCTACTCCCTGGGTATTACACAGTGCATAGCCCACTTTCGGGACATATAAATTCACCACATCACCCTTAATAATTGCTATGGGCCTTTGCGATTTCTTCTGTCATTTTATAAATAAGAACAAACTTACAGTGCCCTGATAACTGAATGAGCATTTAAAACTTTGGTCCTATTTTCAATGTAGTGTGTATGATAACCTCTTGGTACTGTTTTGATCCCACACAGTGCTGCAGTATTTCTCTTTCCTTGCTGTGCATGTCTAAAATACTGAAGAGGGAGCTGGCTTCCAGAAAGAATAAAGGTCATTTGGACCCTGAAAGGCACTTTCTGAAACAAGTTTATTTGAAACATCATTTAATGTGAAGAACAATACCAGTAAAATGAGGATTTTTAGTAAATTTCCAGGCATGTAAAACTACAGCTATCTCCTTGGATATTTTCAGTTTCACAAAACAGTCTCCTCCAGAATATATTAGAAAGTCACACTAGTCTAAATTACATGGCTTTCTTCAATAAGTATTTGGATTTTAAAAACTGCTGCAAAACAAATGTTTTCTAACAGGCAAGTGTCAGCAAATTATGAGAGGTTCCATTGGCTACTAGATCTTCTGCCAGTGATTTTTTTTTATTAGTTATTTAAAAATCATAGTAATACATTGATGGCAAATTTTGTAGGTGACTCCTGGAAAGTAAGAAAGGAAGGAGAAGGGGCTGTTTGAATGCCATGATCCAGTCAGATATATTACAGTACAATTAAATATGTTATAATATGTCTCAAAAATGAGCAATTCAACTATTTTTGTAGAATGAATGTCTCAAAAAACAATCGCTCACAAATGACTTACAGGTCATTGCATAGTTAGCTACCCCCGTGTGAACTCTTCCTGCAATGTCTTGCTAAATGGGCAAGTAAATTCTTTACAGTGTTATGAAAAGGAGTAGTGTCAAATACAAGTAGGAAAGTGTTTGTGCCTCTGTATGCAGCACTACTAAAAATCAGTGCTAGAATGCATTTGTGGAATGGTCCCAGAAAAACAAGAAAACTGAGAAACTGCAGAAGAGAAGCCTGTAATTATCAAGTAATTATAAAACAAATCTGTGATGTCACCATTAACGATTCTGTTTACTTAAGAGGCTGAAACACGACTCAATCACAGTACATAGTATTTGCACATGAAAAAAACATTACAGGAAACACTTAACAAGACTCAATGGCTGCAGAAAAAATCAGAGAAATCCAACCTGGAAATAAACCTGAAGTATATATAAGCAAGTATCAGAACAGCCTACTGCAGGGGGTCATAACCTCAATTGTATGGCATCTTCACAATAAGATTGTTTATCTTACTAGAAGAAATGTCATCAACAAGCTTTCACAACACTCTCTAAACCTCTGAAATCTGTTACTTCACAAACATCTATAACACCATCATTTGAGGAATATTTATATTTAATACACAATTTCAGCTTGTCAATTCTTATAAAAAGGATCTATAAAAGCATAAATACCAATTGCTTAAAATCATTTAACAGAAGAGCATTTATTTTTCTCTATTTTAACGTTCTTTGTGAAATTTTTTGATGAATAAGGACCCTAAGCAGTACAGTGTACTTATACTGCCTAGAGAGACAGAACACATAAGCTATATGAAACAATATTAATTTTACTGCAGAAAAGGAAGAATTTTTTTTTTTAAAATTGCCAAGAGGGTTGGTCATGTTATTACTGTTCATCTGCTCTTCCGTGTACCATCTGCTCTAATTCCCAGAAGCAGCATCTTCGGAAGAAAGTTGCTTCTCAGGTAATGATTCAAACTTCCTAATAACAATGAGTACCATTCAATCTCCAGCCACATTTAATTTCAGATCCCTCTCATTGTTCTCTAACAAGAAGATTCTGTGTGTATTATGCAACCCCAAAAATCCACTATGATGGATTTTTGAAGGCCCAGACAGCTTGCTGCCTGTTTTTCCTAGCACGGACATTGCCCCACCTGCAGGATTTTAGCTTTTCCTCAGCCCTGGATTTGGAAACTGCTCTCACCTGTCATTCTTAAGTGCTCTTGCAGTCAATAAACAAGACTTTTCTTTTTCCCCTACTTTTTTTTGAAGGGATTTCTCAGAGCACATCTAACAGACATAGAAACAGTCTGAATGCAGGTGGATGGAGTTCAGTGAGAGTCCCTTCTTAGGCAGTGGGAGATGCAGGCTTAGGTCTGCCTCCAGAGGGAAGGACCTGGTCCCTGGGAGAAGATGGGGTAAGTGAAACCTCTGCTGTTGTTGAAGTTGCTGCAGTACTGAGGTGAGCGTTCCAGCCACAGAGTTATTTTAGTTTAGGCATGTAATCAGGGGAATACCTATTTTGTCTACAGGTTTATTGGCAGACTAGCTTATTACTTGTGGTCTGATACCAGAATTTTAATTATTTTTTTACAAGAACCCATGGAAAGCACTAGGGCAAATATGGAGAGGTGTCAGATGATAAACTGTTTCAAAACTATCAGAGACACATAAATTATGGAGGAAAGTATCACTGAGGACCTGGATAGTAATGCATCAGGTTGCATTATTTATCCTGCCCTTTCCCAAATTGGCAAAAAGAACTAAAACAAGCAACACCACCATGGCTAGGTTTGTCTGAACACAGAGTTTCACTAGTTAAGTTCCTGATGGTGTGTTAAGGCAAGTATCTGCTTACTATGGATTCTCTGTTTTTCTCATTTTTGTTACAACTAAAATATCTCCCATAGTCCTGAGAAATCTAGTTCGGCAGTTATTGATACTTTCTAGGGTTCTAGGGAGGATCAATAATCTAAATTTACAAAAGGAACATTGTAGGATTAAGGGGAGGAAAGCCCACAACGAATGTAGGCTATTCCTAATGATATTCAAGCATTTGTGCCTGCAAGAATGTATAATGGTTTTGAAGTCAGATTTGAAAATAGTCATGACATACTAGGCAAATAATACCAAGCATACTTCTGTTGACTGTAGAGGAAGAGACTTCGAACTGTTTATATTAACCTTCCTACTGATGAAAAACCCATACAAAACTAACACACAATAAATAAATCTTTCTGTGAGAGGTGAATAACTGACAGAAAAGTAAGACGTTTTAAGTAACGTCTAGTCAATAACACAAGAACACCTAAAAAGAAACAGATAAAGCTCTTGATAAAAACAAGGTTAAAAAAATTCCATAAGGTAATAAGACAGACCTGTGCTGATGAAATGGGTAATTATGGACAATGACTCAGATGCTAATGATAGAGACTGCACCTCTACGGCATAGGCACACATCTAGGCCATGGTAACTTTCAGCTTCCTCTTATCGCATCAAGTTAGCAGTAAAAGAGGTTCCCTACTGATTCTTCTGCAGAAAGTAGAAAATAAGAATCTGAGGGAGAAAAGCAATTTTGAATTCAAATGAAACTTCTCACAAGGAGTAAGGCAGTTGTTGGGAAGAATATGTGGATTGGATCAGACTGTAAAGTTTTCTTTTGTTGTTTTAAATCAATGTCTTAAAGAACATTCTGAATATTGCACAAATTAGCTCATGTTACCTTGGCCAGGGTAATTTTAATGTTCTGTATATGGATGGGGAATCAATCCCACCACCTGAGATCATATTGTATATGCCAATGTCTCAAAGCCTGATGAAGTACTAAAGAGCAAATGTGGAAATGAAGGAACTATACAAGTGACCAGATACTTGTGATTATACACAGAAATATTTTTGTTTGTGCTTATTTATTTACACTGAAATCAAGGCTGTCACTCTATGAAAAATAACATTAAGATAGAAGTGTGTGATAGAAGCTGAAGAGCATCTCTGCTCACAAGGCATGGCAAAAGTCTTCAAGCTGATTGTGTTTGGGAACAATGTCCAGTGGGAAACTCTGCAAGTATTTGCAGGTAGCCAATGATAAACAACTGATTCACTGCTAAGTACAAAGGTCATCTCAGCTAAACACTTTATTTGCTTTGTTTTCAAGTACTGTCACTTTTTCCTCATTTTTCCTTGCCAGCAGGAAAGAACAGAAACTTGATTATACTTGGGTTTTCATTGTGATTTTAAAAACATATTTAAATGTTTTAAATATAAACACAATGGTTTATATGTTAAAGCACAAGCTGCTGCTTATTCATGCACCATGTCATAACGTGATGATGCTCTTCTTACGAAAGAAAGGAGTGACTCTCATGATTATAGAATCCTTCATCAAAATCAATGATCCTAGGATCCACAGAACAAATACAACTGGCACTGTCCATGTCAATAAGGTGCAATTCATTACCTTTCTCTACATCATTAAGATGACCACCAAAACTGCTCAGTCAGTGCAGTCAGCCAACTGCCTTACCTGAATGAGTAATTACATCACTGGAAAACTGTTAAGAATGGAAAAGCTGCTGCAGGATGGAAGAATCTTGTGAGTGATTTCAGTGTTGCCCATCTTCTACTGTCACACTTGCTGACATAGGAAAGCATTCAAGGGACAAATTTTGAAACTGGGAAAATACAAATTAGAAGTTCATCAGAGTTTTTTATATAAATCTTGTAATTTACATGGCCAACTGGTAAAATGGTAGCAGAGTTTTAAAGCTAGAAGTCTTGACTACTTTTCCTAGATAGCAACTACCCATGCTTTCCTTTGGATTTGTCTGTATGCAAGGCACTTGAAATTTAGAGGCTCACGAACTTTCTTCAGAAGGCACAGCTTGGCACAGCTTGATGCTGAGATGAAATGCCATCCTGAGCCCTAAAATGAAAGCCTCACTATGGCAGTGCTGTGCACAAGCAGTGCACTCCGCAGGCGTAAGCAAGCTGTCTTTGGTCCGAGAGTGACAGTGCTTGTTGTCTCTGTGAGTGTGGTGTCTCTGTGGTGTTTTGTCCACCCTGGGTACAATGACACAACCTTTTCATGTTATAGTACCAGATCACTGTAAGGAAGAATTAATAACTACTGCACCACTACTTTATCTATCTCCCTCCTCTACATCTAGTAGATAGCATCACTGTAACATTCCTTATTTTCTACAGCATCCTAAATATGGTTGTATTACTTTCTAGATAATATAGGTGGAGATAAAACACGCACTGAAAACACAGGCAGGCTAACCAATAGGAAAGTGAGTAGAAAATTCCTGATCAAAAGGCCTTCATGAAATGTAACAGCTTTGAATGTCTTTTCAGGTAGCAGACTGTACATACACTAAGGGAAAATCATGAGATTCAGTTTTAGATCTTAATGAGGTCTAGTTCTATATTTTATTACAATTACTGTTGCAAGGACTCATTTATGGCACAACTTTCATCCAGGAAGAATTAGAGCTTAATCAGTCATATTTCAGAAGGAAGACATTTTATGCATTATCTTCTACAACAGACTTTTAAAATAGTTTTAATTGACACTAATAACTTCAAGAGCTGATGTGTTTTCCTTTAGAGTGATGGACTTTTCTTATACTGCTAATATCCAAATGCACTATGTAAAACGTAGCTGAAGAAGAAAAGAAAAATATAGTGCAACAAACTTAAATGAGATAAGACTAGTTTTGAAGGCTGCTGAATTGAATTATAAGAAAAAACAAAAAGACAAAAAAAGAAAATCACATCTTCATGAGATGTCATAAGAGAACAGATTCATATGAAACAGCTATAATCTGATAAAAAGGGCTAAGTATAGCACAGTCTTTACCTTTATACTGTCTCACTAGGCAATATTGCCACTAATAAAGAAGGCTAAGTATTTTGCGTTTCATCCTTAGATACATGCATTAAGATCCTGACCCACTGATAACAGAAGTTTTGTTAGTGACTTTATTAGAGACAGTAGTTTAAGGTCAACATTTTCTGTTCAAAGTTCCAAGACAATCAGCTGAGACTTGCTGAAATCCATAGACAAGAGCACTTCACCAGGAAAATTGTCAATCCATTTTTAAAACTTGTCATTAGTCTATTTTCTAGATGGATTTTGAACTATGCCAGCTATAGCTCATGTTGAACTAAATTTGGTTTAAACTATCTAAATATCAATAGAGCTTTACAAGCTATTTGCTTTTCATACGTTAAGTGGGGTTTCATGATAAGATACCACCTGACAGAGTACATGGAGAGTTGCTACAGTTGGGGACTGCTGCTGCTGCCTCTTTTTTTCTTTTTTTTTTTTTTTTGTGAGCTTGTCCTGCCATCAAGAATGCTGGCTACATTTCTAGAAAAACTTTTTCAGCTAATTATCTCAAAATATAGAGACAGAGGCTCTGCTTTGGTTGTGTGCTTTGGTACAGTTAAGAAATCCAGAAAAACCAAAGCATTTGAAAATGGCAGGAACAAGAATGTGCAAGGCATCTGAACAAACACACTTGTACGGTTGTATTGCCCCTGCCCAGTCCATGGCCCTTTTTTTTGTCTCTCAATTAGGTCTCAAGCAGCTGGGGAGCCAGGTTATTTGTGAATGAAATAACAAGGGTCTTTCACCTCTAGGTCACAGTCAGATTCAGCCCACGCTATCCTGAATGGTACCTTGGTGACTGAAAGCATGTGAAGCGCAGTTTGGTGGTAAATCCCCTGTTCTGGCTGTCGTGGATGCCTTTAATTGGCCCCTTAATATACTATCAAAATTGTCATCAAACAACTCTCTTGTTATCAGCCTTAAAGCAGCGGCCAGTTTACACCGGGTCCAAACAATTCTCTTAACTTACAGGATCAGAATCTTGGAAGATGAACTGAAGCAAAACAGAGGAAACGTGTAATGTGCCTCTTGTGACACTGCAGACTTTTATCGTAGCTCAGTACTTAGGGCAGTAAACTTCGCCTTTTCACAAGCACTAAATTCATTCTTCAAATTACTAGAGAGCGCTGTTTTCTTTTTTTTTCTTCCCCTTTTTTTTTTTCAGTTTGAAAAGGAAGTTGCTCCTGGCCTGAAACCTTACAAGCTAATGTTCAGCTCAAAACATATTTTATGGTTGAGTTATTGCAGACCATTTAAATTAAGGATTTATAATGGAATTGCTGACACAACCTTAACTCTAGCTGTTTGAATGGCACCGCTATAATTATATGAGAATTTAATGATTTCAGCTGCAGCTGAACTGACAAGCAGCACAACCAAATAAACACCAGCACTATAACAGGGTATGAGTGAGAAAAAATGTAGTAGCAGACCTGGGTAAATACACTCATAGGAACCTGATGGAAATTTTGATGGGAAAAAAAATCAAGAGTATTTTGGGCTATAAATAAATACCACCTTAATTTCCTTTTAGAATGAAACAGAATATAGTCACGATGCAATTACAGAGTCATCCTCTCTCTTCACATAAAAAGTATGCGAGACCATCCGGAGAAACACAGGATGTGTTAAACTACAGACTGACGAGTGACTCATCAATAAGATAAATATAGATTTAAACTGAGAAAAAAGAGCTGAGAGAAATGGGCTTTGTAGTGAGTACTAGACAGAGAAAAACTGAGAAATTAAAGAATTTGAAGAAGGAAGTAGAAAGTACTATCACAGGACATGCATTTCATTTCTAGCATTCTTTTCTATACCATATATCAACTAGAATTAAGAAGTCTGCATAGTAAATTTTGTGCACACTTTTTTCAAAAGCAAAGTTCTTACACAGACTTGTCCCTAAAAAAAACAACCCACACCTTTTGAATTATGACAAATTTATTAATATCAATACTTGTATGCATAACTTTGCTACTCTCAGGTGCTCAGGTAAAGCTCTTTCTAATTAAAAGCAATTTTCTGATGTTGGGTAGTTACATTTCAGTTACATATTTTTCCATTTTAATTCTACAGGTAAATCTTCTGTGACTTTTATTCCTCTGCAAATTCACAATCCCACTTCACACCTTCAGGATAGCATTCAGTATGTCTAACACTTTCTAAAGCAAACTTTCAAGGAGTCTTCTCAAATACCAACTTCTTGCAAAACACAATATATCTATTCATACTTTGTTGAGCAACTAGCTTTTCTTCTCCCTTTTAATTTTCTATATTTTTAATTTTCTCGAAAAGAATTTGTCTAAGCATCTGGGCCTGACAAGAATTTCTGTGCTGTATACCATTTTTTCTTCAGATATCCTGATCCTCTTAGATCAATGAGAAATTATACTCTTATTGATGATACCCCAGAGGCTTACCGAATTTCATTTTGAACGCTTCAGATCAAAGAGTTGCATCATTGACTTCAGTGATTATAGCATTAAATCTATATTTTTTTTATTTCAACTATTTCGCTGTTCGAGAGAAACACACAAAGGCATAAAGAATTAACAGACAACAAACTAACGGAAACTTTTCTCTTGTTTCTACCTCATTAAAAAAAATCTTGTTCTTCTCTCTCATTTAAAAAGAAAATATGAGTTCCATGGCCATATCTGGAAGGATTTGAGAGGCTAAAGCTGAAATGTAAGCAAAACATGTACATGGGCAGAAAAGGTTGCACCCTAAAAATATCTATGCAAGATGTTGCCTAACCCTGGAAATCGCTAATTTCTATGTTTCTTCAGTAAAGCACCTCATTTTGATGATTTTGCTTTTCAGTGTATACTACTGCATCTTAGTATTTACCAGACTGACTAGGTTAACATCTGACTGATGTCTAAATTTAATGAGAATTCTGAAATTAGGTTTCTCTGCTGCCTTTATCAGTTTTCACCATTATTATGAGGGCAATTGATATATTTTGCTGTGGGACATACAGGATCATACACAGGAACCATTCTCAGAACAAGCCTGGAAGGCAGGATTTCGTTGCCAAGCTGATGGCTGCAAACCATCAGACCATAGAGGCTCCTCTCACTCTGCCTCACTGGTTCAATGTATCTCAAATCCTACCCTGCTCAGTGCCTCGGGCTTAGCACAAGTGACTGACACAAAAGTAGAAATTCCCTGATCCTTTGTCTCCTGTTTTCTTGGACTAATCTAAATCTGAATATCTGAGTGAAAACTAGATCTGGCTGCAATGATGGAGTGAAACTACTGCTACTTTTTAACGGTGAAGTGTGTTCAATACTAAATTGCTAGTTGTAGAAACACCACTTGTGAATTGTACTGGGGGTAAACAATTCAGAAGGGTAAAGGGGTAACTGTTGTTATTTGGGTAAATGTGCAGATAATTAATGGATTAATATAGTCATTTCAAAATTAAAAGATAATGGCATTTGCAAGAGGAGTTCACTGGCAAGGATCCAACAGTAGGAGAAACAGCAAATAACAGGAGAAAATATCTATGGAATATTGACTATGATGAAAAAGTCTGACATGGTGTACAGTTCCCGCTCCTCCTTTTGTTTCATTTTTATTCACCCTTAAGTAGAAAGGAGGCACCTAAGAAACAGGAAGATAAACATTGACATATATATGCTGGTTTGAGCACACCAACTCGTTTCTCATCCCGTTTTTCTTTGAACGCTTCTGACACAGCAGTAAGCTTCTTTAATGAACTACAAAAAGAAATCCACCAAATTCTTTTGGTAAGTCAAATTACAACTAACATTAGTATCTGATTTTAGTCAAAGTGTTTGTGCTATTGTTGTGTATTTAGACTGCATAGTGATCCTAAGGGGAATTTTAGCTACGCTAGCACTGCAGGAGAGTCAACATGAAAATCAAATGAGTAATTATCTAGACAGGGCTTGGTGTCAAAATTTGCCGTGAATACTACTCCTAATACAGTTTCCTAAGAAAATTTAATTTCCTTATTGTGTTTATCAATTTTTCAAGGCACAAAAATGCATATAAACACAGACAAGGGAAGAAAAATTGAAGAGACATTACTACATCAAATTCTGCCTTTAAATTGACTATCAATATGGATATAAAACACTTTTGAGTGTACTTCCCTTTTGTTTCTAAACATTTTCTATCTCCAGTTACATAATAATTGTCTGCTGAAACAAATCCCTAAGTACCAATACTAATTGATGCATATTTATTTCGTTATGCTGAAAATGAACAAAAGCTCATCTCATTTGATAAAGAGTAGATGAGATATTACATGGGTTGTAATAATCTGATAGCATAGTGCAGAGTTGCTTTCATTGATATTTCTTAATTATCCTTCCCTAATATAGAAGATAAATTTTACTGGGTTTACCCTGTTTTTCATAAAACTATGGATTCTTCATTAACATAAGATTGCTATGTGTTATATGTACAGAGAGATTATATATTATAAATCTATAAAAAATTGTGCTAAACTACTGTAGGAAAAAATTAATAGCGGCAGGACTTCAGATTGCCAAAAACATTTTAATCAAAAAAAATGTGATCATTGCTTCCCGAATCATAGAATATACTTAAAATAATATTTTTATTAAAATGTTAGTATTCGATATATACTATGCTAAAAATTTCGTATACCAAGTATCTATAAAAAAAAATAATGTTTATTATTTACCTAAGATATTTAATATTTAATTAGACTATTTGCTAATGAACTCTGCTGAATATGCAGAAATTTGTGTCATTTTTTTCCTAGGGGAAATACTTAATTTTGTTTCTTTTTTCACTTTCTTGGACTCTAAGGCTTAAAATGGAAAGCAGGCATCCAAACTGAAATCACAAAACAAGAAATTTACTTATCTTTTTCTTTATGGGTTTTAGTACTTAAAGCAGAAGGTGCCAGATATCTATATTTTTGCCATAAATTCTTGTTTTATACCTAATATTCTGCTTCAGAGAATGCCCAGCATTGTTCAATTTTAAATAGGTAGGCTCTTCAGTTCCTCTAGCTGGATTCAGTAACTCAGTTCTGTGTCTTTTTTGGCCTCTAAGACCTGATTCACTAAGTATATCAACGGCGCACCTATCTGATCAGGTGTTTTAACATACTCTGAAGAGGAGACTCCCTTTACTTTACAATTAGCATGGTCATTTACAATGCCTCCCAGAAAAGTGTCCAGACTCTGGATGACACCAGAGTTATATGGTCTTGTGGCTGAGGGGTAAACCCCCTTCCAGTCTCTTCCGCAAGGAATAAGTAACATGAATTACTTCAATATGGGACTGAAGCGAATACTGGAAATGAGGTCTGATCTCAGATGAGCGCCCTAACCACTAAATTGTAGATTCTGTCTGGTCCAATGAATTTAATGATTCTGTTCAAAGCTGAGCAGGAGGTACAAAGAGAGCCCTGTGCCAAATGTGGCTGGAATCTGCTGTTTGCTACAGCCTGTGATTTGCCTGTTCACACCCCCTGAAGTACATGTGTGGTTGTATCACTATTATTCTCAAATCTCTACATTTTTTCTTATGTAGAAATCTTGCGTAGTTAATTCCATTCTTCGGCTGCTGGAAGGGATGTGCTTTCTGGGTTTTGCAGTCACTGACTTGCTGCTTAGATTTAGATCCAATATTTTAAACCACCTTTGCCCTTTACACGCATGAGGTTCCTTTATCTTCCATGGCCTGCATGGAGGGGCAGCGTAATATACCAATTCCATACCAAATGCATCTTTAAAGAGAAGAGGGAAAAGCAGAGAGAAGATGAAAGTAATAAGATCATAAAGTTGCATAAACCAGCTATATGCACTGCTAATATGTTCTGTTATATTATTTTTATCACTCCAGATTCCCAGGACGCCCATCTGCTTTTGTTGACTAGTTTCTGTTGCGTTTGCTGGAAGCTGTTTGTTCTGAGCAGCCTGAGTGTGAATGACAGTCTTACATATTAATTCAAGGAAATTAGTAGGAGGACAATACAGGGTCTCGAGCGTGTTGGTTAAGCAATGCCAAAGAGCAGATTTAAAATGTAGGGCAGTTTACAGTTCTCATGACACATGGTAGCAAAGCAGTGATTAGAATTCGAGCAATGTTTCTGCTTATTTTCAAAAAGTATGTTAGCTGTAAAAACGAATGACAGATAAACTTTGCATCTTGGGCAATGTGTGATTAAATTACAGCAATTTAAGATAAAACACATGAGCAGTTATCATTTTGGCATGCTATTTGCTAAATACTTCCTCTCTGCTCTATAATGTGTTAGATATTTAGTCTGAAATATATCATTCCTGTGTCCCTTATCCAAAAACACATGATTCCTGTTGGAGAACACAGTATCCAGTATTCCTTATTTCACCTGTTTTTCAAAATCTCCTCTGCAAAACTGTATCAACTGCCTTTTATATTGATGTAAGACTTAATAAAAGGGTTTGTTTTTCAAAATGGTATAGCTTCTAAAAGCATAAATTAGACGATAAAAACATAATGCAAACATTTTAAAGGTGGTTCCATAAACAGTGGGTCTTTCCAGTGAGGATTCTCTACCTTCTGAAGCCACAGCTGAGCTCATGCTACTGCCTCACATTACTACAATATGGACCTTCCTTCTTCTGCTGTCTACTTTCTCAAAGTTTGTAGGAAGTTAATTACTTTAAAAACTTCCACTGTGCCTGACAACTTTGAATGGATAAAAGCAGACAAAGTAGATAAACATTTGCTAAGAGGGAGCTGCCAGAACAATTGCTGAAGCCTTGTTTCCTTAGTTAAGAATCTTAAAAAAAGAAAAAAAAAAAAGGGAAAAAAAAGAAAAACCACAGCTTATTTACAAAAACTATAATAAATGGGAGAACTTTGTGGGTCCTGCTGTTGTTTTAGAAAGAATTCAATGAAAATTATAGCCATATCAGTTAACATCTATTGCAGAAATTAAAGATTGTTTGGTGGTTCTACAGCATTCATTTAATAGACAGGTGACTCACTCTTCTTTCTGTATCCTTGTGTGCGTCCTTTGCTCCCTTCCTCCCAATTTTCTTTTCCCAATTCTTCTCTAAACGTAAAATCCAGAGGCTACTCCTGCCTTTATTTCTGAGAAGTCTGACTTTCAGTTACTGGCTTCTTTAACGTCTCCTGTCTCCTTCCTATCTGCTCATAAAAGCATGAAAAAGTGACTGACAGAAAAGTAATTTATTGCTTATGCTGCAAATTAGCCTGTAGTGGTCAAGAGGAGAATGATTTTCTAGTACTTTAAGACCTAAGAGAATGACAGAAAGGCATAAAGAATCACCTTGTTCAGAAAATCCCCAAATCTAAATGTTGGAGTTGAAGATGAGTAAAGCACATAAAACATGATGAATGACCACCTTCTAGTTTTGCATAAAACACAAACTTCCACTACAGCAGAGGGTTTTAAACAGTATCTCTCTAATGTGATCAGATTTAACTTTTGTTAACTTTCATATGTTGTTCCATTTAGTGATTTCTTGTGATGTCTGTGTTTACTCTGTCTCTACTTCTGTAACTCTTACCCACTTCTGAAGAGGTGAACCCTCTCTAAGTAACTTCTGATGTCATGATTGCTTCATAACAGATCCACCCTAGATTTAAAATTTCTAGAATAATAAGGAATATATCTTCTCAGTAAAATAATATTTCCTTCCTACTTAAACATTTCATATGTTGGAGGACTAGAAAAATCTCTTGACTGCACTGAAACTGGTATCTTGACCCTCACACAATGCATAAGAGATCAACACATGTAGAAGGGCTATCTTCTCAAAATTAGTTCAGGGATGAGAGAACGAAAGTAAGTAGACAATACATTTCAAGAAGTTGGTCAATATTTTAATATTACTTTTATGTTTTGTCTCATGGAATCTGACTTAAGAGGTGTAAGAAAGATCAGACTGGACTCTTGAACAGTACAGGCATTTCTGTATTTGTGCGGGGGAATCCTTTACTCCATATTGCAGAATGCCACATCTCATGCCCTCAGGCCTCACCTTAACTTCCTCTCAGTGAGAACTGCCCAGTGTTGACATGTGAATATGACATACCTGTGCTTATTTTTCTCAGAGAGCATTTAGAAAGCACAACTTCATTTTTATTCACCAGCTGCATCAGAAACTAAACCATTGCATGCAGCCTTCCAAGACAGCTGGTTGACACAAGACATTACAGACCAGGCTGTGGCTTACTAGAATGTCTTTTCCAGGGAGACACTCCAGTTCAAACCTCTCTTCCTGAAGGACGTTATCCTGAAGTAAAGCTGGCATAGGTGAAAATATAAAACATGTCTCTTTCCCCTGCCACCGCTCCGAAATAAACCACATGAGATTTCAATACAAAATAAATATGTCTACACGTTCCTCTAGAGAAACTGGGGAACAAGAAGATAAAACTGCTAGACCTTTAAAGCTCATGTTGTAACTCCCATTCAATCTTCATGTTAGAGCTATGTTCTGACACCTTTTTTCCACTGAATGACAAGTGCTGCATCAGAAAAGGAAGAAAGTGCTGTATCAGAAGCCAAAACTAAATTGAGAAATACTTTATAATAGATTATCCTTCCAATGTGTTTAAGATCTGTTAGTGACATAAAGGTTGAATGTTTCAATTAAGAGATTTACCTTTACGGTGCTATTAAGAAATGCCTCATAAAACTTTTAAGGAACATTAATTTAGAGCTACTGCACTATGATAATTACAAATTTTTTAAAGTCCCTAAATACTTATTTACATAATAGAACATAATGGCTCTACCACATAAATAACATTCAGGTTTAGAAGCTCTTCGTAACATGATTTTGCCTAGATGTCCCAATATGCATGCGAAAACTTTGCTTGGCTATTTATGATGTCATCAGATAATTTAGTTGTTTATTTGGTGCTTTCTTGATTTGTTCATTTCTAAACAGAAACATAGCAGTTATTTTACTTTTCATATACTCTTTGAGCAGGTACTCCAGTCACTTGCTAGCAGCTGTAAGACTTAGAAAGAGGGATAAAGTTCTGATAATTGTGTTTTCAGAACTTGCACCCTGACCTGGTCTGGTATGCCAAAACTAGTTCCAGCTTTTTGTGAGTCAGGCAGTTATCCACAATACAAAATTTAAAAGTGATATAACTTCACTGAGTTTATTAAAACATGCGAAACAGAATTAGGAGAAAGGACTTTTTAAACAAGTCCCACATGGCAAAATATAGTTTTAAGGAGTGTTTTCAGAGAGATCAAGATATCTCTGAGCATTTTTGTGCGGAGTTCCTTTTGAAATAAGATTGCAAGAACATGTATGTTTGTTTGGAAGCCTAACAAGTGGGGAAGTAGACTGGCAGTTTGAACTGCCTGAAGATGGGGGTCTAATTAGGTCTGTACGGAGTAAGAGGTAGTACATAGGGGAAGACAGGACATAAGACCCTTAGATTGCACACATACAGCTAAACATTTACTTTTATGTATGAGAAAAAAAGATCCAACTTCCTCTTAAAAAAAAAAAACTTGGCAGTAGTAAAGACCATGATATTATTAGTGCCTAGTCAGGACAGTTTTGTGTAGCAGATACTATTAGATTTTGATCAACGACTAGTTTTTTTTATGTGGTTATAAACCAAATGGCTGTCTCATCATTATGTATCTCCAGTTGGGATTTTCTTTGTTATCTTTTTCAGCTTCCATATATTGATTATAAGATTGTTTATTGAGCTAATCACTCAGGGCGATGATAATTTACTAAAACATAGTTAGAGAATGTAGCTACAAGGTGAAACTAATCACAAAAGTTTAAGTTGCTGGTACCATCTTGAAAAGAATGTCTTTACTTACCCAGAACAGTGCTTCAAAAGACATCATCAGAGCTTTATGCAACAACAGATGACCTGTATTTTTTTGACTAGTAATTGGTCAAACAGTTGCCATTAGTATACAAGGACCTCAAGTGCCCTAACTGGATTGAGCATTTGCAAAACATAGCAGTGCATCTGGACACTAAAAAAACTTTTTAATCTTCCCATAATATGCGTGACATTCCAAGGAATGCCAGAGAAGCAGATGAAAATTAGGAGCAAAACACCTAACCCTTGTGCATGGAAATCATGCCCATGATGTCAGATGAATATTTAAAAACCCAATATCTACTTAACAAAATAAAATGTGGGGTAATTTTCTTTTTCCATTTATAGTCATGTACTATGACAAATAAGAGCCTCATTAGAACGATTTATTATCAGCTTCTGACTTCAGAACTCAATTTGTTCAATCACAGTTTAAGAGTCATCTACAAGAGTATACGCTGGACAAATTGGAAGAAGTAATATACTAGTTCCTTTGAAAGACTGAACAGCAATGTTAGGATTAATTACATTGTCAAAGAGACTAATCATTAGTAAGCTCATGCGTCCTTTTCTGAAACAATTGCAATAAGCTTTTTCACATCCTAGATCTACTACTACTTACCCCTTCTAAAGCAGTACAGCTGATATCTCTATGTGCAGAGGTGGTGTGTATTAATGGGAGAGATCTAATTACACATGGCATATTTTTTCTGAGCATCAAACGAGAAAAGTTCTTACCAAGTCTGACTGAACCAGAAAAACTACAAAGTGCTATTTACCTTACCCTGACTCAGAGCATTGAAAAATTAATCTCACTAAGCCTGTACTTTGACTCAATTAACTTCACAAAAATTACACCAAGAAATGTAGTTTTCTATGAGTCGTTTTTTTTTGTCTGGGTCAGTAAAATATTATTAGCCATTTAAAATGGGCTGAGATTAAAAGCATTTGAAAACATGGGAAATACTTCAAGAAAACACACAGTGCCATTCATAATACTAAATAGAATCATCAACATAACTAAGAAAAGAGTATTGACAAAGATGAATCAGCAACAGTGAAAGGTAAACAGTGCTGGCAAAAACAGTGATCTGAAGTAGGCTGAAAATTCTAGTGAACCATACTCAAGAACTCATTTGTGTTATCACATATTCTTTTAGAACAAAAAACAAAGGAAATCTGTAACTAAATACATGTTTAACTACTGCTGAGGTGCTGTATATTTAAATGTAATCAGTTGTGTAAGTAAAAAGTGCATATACATGAGACAAAAATCTCCTGCCATCCCTCTGGGAGACATATAATAATTTTCTCAAAGCTACCAAATGTTTATCCTTTGCTGGAAGTATAGTGTATGTGAAAATAATTAAATAATTACTGAAAAATTCACAGAAATAACAGTCAAGAATTTCAAGCTTCCATAATCTTTATGTGTGCATTTCAGATTAAGTTACTTTGCTTTTAAATTCCCTTCCTAAGCACTGAAACAGGAATAGCTCTCTGTCGTGGCCTAACTCTTCTGGATTCAGTACATCTACAGTGCCAGCAAAATTAGGGAATTCCTATCGCAGATCAGTAAAGGTCTTATTTTCTTTTTCTTATTGGCAGAATTGGGCCCTAAGTTTCTGTAAACTAAATGTTAACAAATTTCCAGATGAAATAAAACAGTTGACAGCCATTGTTGTCAATAAATGATTACAGATTTTGAAAATTTAAAAATTCAACTATAGTTTATACAGATCATTTAGCGTAAGTTTTTAATTGCCATAGGTTTCCACCACCAGTAGATTTCCCTTTGAAATCATTCTTGTCCATCATACTGGCTTCACAATGATGGTCAACAAAGTTGAACTTTTTAATGCATATTCGAACACTCATCTTGAAAATATCTACAGTCAATCATTAAGAAGAACAAGTTGCTTGCCTGTGAGCAATAAAATTCATGCTCAGTCTCCTTTTTTAGTTCATGGAATGAATCTGATTTCAGAGACCATATTCTGTATTTCCTTAGTAGTTATACATGTAACTTGATCCCAAATATGATAATTCCCTTAAATTCCCTGACAGCAATCTGTTCCTCTTACTCTGCACAGAAAGATGAATAAGCCAGCTATTTAAAGTACGCTTAACACTAAAGCTCCGTGAAAGACAAATATTCAGTTTCACAGCATTTTGAGGTTTTTCTTTTTGCTTTTCATCTGTAGCGGCATGCAAGGCAATACTTTTTAATTCAGCACCAAAGGTGTGCTGAAATATCTATGAAGAATAGAGTTATCAAATTTGCCCAATTTTTTTTTTTTATTTCTTTACTCCCACACTCTTTTTCCATTTTCTTAAGCTTTAAAAGCTACCAGCAGGTTCAGGAATCAAAAAAAAAAAAATCTCCTTAGTGAAAATTTTGCTGAAGCCACTGTATCTCTGTGACATATCTCATTCAATAAACTCATGTTTCAAAGAAATTTCATTTAAACAAAAGGATGACAGTTGTCCCTTTTTATTACTATGCATGTCATCTCACAGAAGAGCCTTATGGCTTACCGCAGAGAGCAATATGGCAAAAATGGAGGGGGGGAACTCCGGAGCAAAGAGTTCTCTATTGTTATGTGTTTGTTCTAATGCTTTTCACAATACTGCAGATAGAACCTTGTGCAGCTCTTAAGTGAAAACATGTCTAACTCATTATTCAGCAGCTAACTGAAAAGTTTTGCAAAATAGCATCTGTGTTTACAGAAGCAGATATTCCTAATACGTCTGTAGATGCTGCACATGGTAGTAAACACTCTGCAGTTGTGAAACTCGACTCCTCTATGTGAACATTGCATCTGTCAGGCCAAGTACAAATAAAAATCAAGTTATTTGGCTACAGATACTTTCTGAACTTTCGAAACACTGCTAACATTCTGACATAATCTTCAGATGGCAAACATTACTAACAGATACTGTTCTCTCAATTAAGAAATCCCAATATCACAACCAAGGATATTCACATAATTTGCCCTTGACCAATACAGCTTCTTGAGTCTTATCCACAGAATGAAACCCATGTATTCAACCTTTCACATTAGCTAAAAATGTGATAGAATTTAGGTGTTTTTCTTGAACCATACAAGACAGATACATATGGTTGTTTTAGACTTTCACTTGCTCCTGTTAGGCATGGTGGTGAAGAAAGTAGAGACAGCTACAGACTGAAAGAACCAATCCAACTCATGTCAGCCTCTCAACACTTTGAGAACCAGACTTCTGCTTTCGTATTCCTACTTTCTGTGAATCCACAGCTTGTCTTCTGCCATTTCCATACTGAAAGTGGCTCCTGATTTGCAGACCTGAGTTTGTTCCCTGCTCCGGATGCTCTTTTCCTCAGTCATCTTTCTGTCTGTAGCCTAAAATCTTACCTCTAGACATGGTAGGTGCAGTTACACTGAAATGCTGACACTTGCTTCAATTTTTGGCTGCTATCTGGCGTTATTTTGGACTATCATATTTCCTACCCTGCCTAGCTTTTGATCTTCGTTTGTTTAGACTGCAAGAAATGTTTCTGTCCTGACCTGGAACCTCATGCACACCTAATCCCTGATCCTGGTCATGTACCTCTCTCATTCCTAATTTGGTTGTAATGTTGGAAAAAGAACAGAAGTTACTACCTTGCACAAGAATATTACTCTAAGTAATCTTTCCCCCTAATTATTGAGACTGGATGTTGGTAAATAATGCTCCTATTTTCCTCTTTTCTTTATATAATATCACATATTCTTTTTCTGAACATCTCAAAAAGAACCACAACTACAAATTAGCTCTGAGATTTCAGTTCCAGCTATTGGATTTTTCTTAATACTCAAACTGCATTATGTTATTTTGATGCTTACAATAAGGGATGTATATTTCATTGAGCTGACTACTGCTGCACTAAAAATCATGGTCTGTCTCACAACTACCAGTTTAAAAACCAATTGCAATAATGCATTTTATTTTCCAGCTAAACATATATTTAAATATTGCATGAACCTGGCTCCCTTCCAACAGATTTTATTAAAGCCAGCTGTGAAGTAATTATTGAACATCCTAAAAATGGCTTTTGAGAGTAGAACAATATGAGTTTTGTCCAATTTTTATTCACACATTGAGCTTTGACTAAATAGCACCTTTCAAGAATTCACTCTCTTATGAAATGGAGTCTCTGAACAACTTCAGAAACATAATTTCTGAGAACTGTGGGAATCTAGGTCAAGGACTGATTGTAGCAGAATTTACTCACATAAATAAGGTGTTTTCAAGCGCCAATGAAGGCAAAATGATGAAGAAAGCACAAGTAAGGCAATTCAGTTTGAGAATAAAAATATACAATATAAAATGCAAACTATATTGCATATATAGTTTCTTTTTACAGAATTAAAAATGTTTCCTTTCTCTGTGATTTGTAATCTAATCACATTCTGACAGAGATTTTATATATTTCTGATGGGTTTCCCACCTTTTATATGCCTTTCAGGCACATTTGGATCTACCACTTTATACCACATGAATGTCTTACACGCATTTTTGTGAACATGTGAGGCATTCATTTTTAAGTAGAAGTGATAAATTGTTGTCTCCAGGAGAAGCATGGCCTAATTTTGGGTTTTTTATGATTATCCATATATTTTCTAAAAAATAAAATTACTATTCCAGCAATAAGTTTCTATTTGGTTCTACATTTGCATGCTAATGGAGAAAAGTACTTAAATTCCTACAGATATCTATTGCTGGCTAGATAAAGCCCAGCTGCTCCCTGTTAAAAATGATGATTAGAAATTAATATAACTATCCCATGCATTCACAGCTTCAGATTTGTGATATATAAAGAACAGTCATTCCTAAAGGGGCCATGCTTGTGAATGCTGTATTTAATTAAAGCCCAAGGGAAAGAGCAAAAGAGGAGGAGGAAAGTACTGCAGCTGAATTTATTTTTAAATTGTATTGATGTTAAACATTGCATGCCAGGTTTAATGGCATGTATGCATCTAGCTAGCAGGGTGTCTTACTTGGAACAAGTGGTGCTGTCTGCCTTCAGGAGACCAGGATTTTGAAGTGAATTTGGGAGTACAAAGTAGATTTCTATTTTATTTTCTCTACTGATTTATGCTAGGCCTGCCACCATCAACACTGAAGCTCCTCTTTGAATGCAGATCAGCTTTGTGCATAGGCTACACAGAATTCTTCTTCACCTGTAGTAATGTCTTTAGGCTTATGATGAGAAGAATGCCATGCAGTAGCAATATGTACAAGCCATACCAATCATTTATGTTGAGACTGACACTTCCCGTTTTATTCCTAGCTGCTACTGGTATGTGTGAGAAGACAGAAGTATGTGTGATACGAAGAGGGTACATGCAACAGCTAGAAACACATTTAGAAAGGGCAAATACTGCAGGAGATTAAAGTGAAAATTTGAAATCTCAAGCTCATCTAAAAAAAAATGGCTTTGTATTGTAGGCAGAGGTTTGAACATCACTACAGATGTTTAAAAGTTTTTTAAAAAAATGAACAAAGCAAGCCCAACAAAATGCTACTATACCATGTGACAGTGCATTAGTACAGCAGAAAGCACCTTCCTACACATGCCACAAAGATTACCCGCTGCAGCAGTCCCAGGGCAGGCTCTGTGTGGTGGTACGAGATCCCCATCATCAGACCACCTGGAGATCTTAGAACCATCCAACATCACATTATTGCCTTTGAACAAGAGCAGTGAGCTGGAACTGCTCATCATCTTGCTTTCCTTTGTACAAGAGCAGTGAGTTGTGATGGTCAGGTGCACCCTGACTGTACCTTGAGCCCCTGCTACCCGCTTGATAAATGTCAGAACTGCACAGTCTGGGGAGCACCAGAATTCTGCTGTTGTCAGAATTGCTCCACACTGATTGTGGCCAGGATGGAATTTTACTGGTGACTGAAGTCAATCATCTTGCAACCCTGTAAGCAGAGGTACCAAGTGAGGGCCTCTGAGCTCTCCTGGACCGCAGCAGGCTGCGCCCAGCATCTCCCTCTGAGTGGAATGCCTCTCAGAGCCCTCAAACTCATAAGTTCGAAGTTACTGTCACTGGTGGAACCTGGGATGAAGTACAGGGATCTCTCACTTCTTGAGGCTCAGCCTTCACTCGTAAGTGACAATTTCACTTAACTTGAGGGGAATTTTTAACAGGTACCTTTACCTATGCATGTTGTCTTTGTGCGTGCGTGTCGATTCGTATCATAACATTCTACTATTGTGATTGTAGTGAATCCTTTTTCGTCACTCTGTAAATGCTAACTTAAACCAATGATTAATTGCTACTAAATTCTTGTGATTCTCTCTTTCAAGCCTTAAATCACTGCTAGACATATCCTTTAGACATAAATCATTGTGGTCTGAGGCTAAGTCTGGATCCAGCCACACCTAGGCTTCTCTGAGAAGGACTTTAGAATGCAAGGGGGTCCATTCTGAACCTTGTGACTGAATGGGAGGGCCTCCCTTACCCTTCACCTCTTTCTCTGATCTCTGTATAAATCATTCTGTCTTAATCCCACTTTGATTTTATATTCCATTCATTTAATAAGTAATAGAGTGGACCTTGCCATCGAACTTTGTTAAATCACATTTTTATAGCTTCCTATTAAAATCTCTTGCAAATACCTTTGACAGTGATTCTTTAAGTGACCTAAGCACTCATTTATGACACTGTATGGACTGAAAGTTGCAGCTGGAGGAACACAAGAAGACAAGAACAAGAATAGGGTTGGGCCCTACCTGCCCAGCTGTGACTGCTGTTTGGTAAACCAGCAGAGAAGCAGCCCCAGCTAAAACAACCAGCTTAGTTGTAAGACAGTCCTCGTGCAGCAGGTGCCTTGGGAGAAGCAGACCAGACTGGTGTTGGTAAAAGAAACACAAGAGATCAGGGAACACAGTGTCCCTTACAGCTGCTTCTGTCCTTAGCACAAAGGAAACTGCTACGAGGGCTGGACTTCTTGTGATTTTTTCAAAGCTCAGCTGCTAATTGAGACTTGAACAGAGCATTAATAACAAAGGTCCTTTTGTGTGAGTGAGAGCTTATTTTGTTGAAATAGAATCTGGGAAAATATAAAAGTTCAAGCCCATATATGTATTTCTGACCACATCAGTAAAACATTCCATACTGCCAGTACAGCAATATTATTTCAACATGTAAATACAAAAACCATAGCATACACTAAAAAAATGTCAGACTCAAGTGTTACGTTATTAACCTTTTTCATTTCACTATGAACAACATAAACACAGAAATACCTGCAGATGGGAATGTGCCAGGGACAGAACGACATGGGCAGCGAGGGCGACCGCAGGTCATCTCTCCTGACTTGGACCAGAGCACCGTGATTCTGAGGAGCCTCCAGCTCCGCTCAGCGCCTCGGCCATGACACCAGGCACACTGCGGGGCTCTGCGGCTGGCCTCCCTGCAGCAGGAGGCCACAATGGAGGGCCATGTTGGCCCCAGGCCCCTTCCCACCTAAATTTTCACTATGATCCTCGTTTTCCCATCTGCAAAACCAGGCAGCACCAAGACCCTGGCCCTGCACTGCCCCAGGCTCTGGACCTGGGGGAGCCCGCACCGAGTGTCCCCGCAGCCTCCTGCACAGGGCCTTCTCCTACCCAACGGGGCAGCCTGGGGCAGGCGCAGCCCCAGGGGAGCAGAGCAGCCGGGATCCCTGCCGGGCAGGGCAGCGGGCACAGCGGTGGCCCAAGGCCAGTGGCAAGGTGGCAGGGACAATTGCAGATCTGTGGGTCGGCCCTGGGCCTCTCCCTGTGGCCGCCAGCAGGACAGGGCTGCCCATCAGGCTCTAGGCCTGAGCTCCAGAGAGGAGGGACACACAGTGTGATACAAATGGCCGTGCTGTGGTCACCTAGGCATGAGAAGGGATGCCCATCAAACATTTCAGGGGAGATGTCCTTCCATAACTGACACCATCTACTCTAGATGTCTAGAACAAACTAAGGATTTTTGCAGGCAGTGTAGCGGTGGGTGCCTTTGAGGACACTGTCCCTGAGGACATGCATCTCCCCGTGAATCCGTGGACACCTCTCAGCTGCTCACCATGGAACAAGCCTCGGTGCCTTTGGTGAGGTGCCTGGCTTCTCACCACCTGCAGTAGCTGGGTCTTATTCCCAGACTGCTTTCCACATCCGTGTTTATATACAGCATGCTGAGGAGTTCTGTCTTTTTCACAGTTTAAAAATGGTTGCACTCGAGCAGCATTCAGTCTGAAGAAACGCTGCAGTGTTGGTCTTGGTCCTTCTCTCTGTTTGGGAACGCTGTGGCAATCAGCAGACAAGTTTGTTTTCCATCTTTAGACGGTATTTACACCACAGCTAAAGGATGCCTCTACTCATTCCAACACTTCCAAACTAGTTTCAGATTTCTGCTTCAGGGGTAACACATGGACAGCATGGGGTGACGTTCAGCTTCAGGCGAATTGTCTGTGGTGTAGAGCTCCAGAGAAAATACCTGCGTGCATCTTCACCACGGATCCCTCCCACATTCTGCAGCCTGCATTGAGCTCCCTATTACCTCAGATTCGGCCGTCATCTTCATAAGCTGTGCTTGTATCTTGGCTGCAGTATAAAAATATCCTCCGAGTCAGCTTTCGGTAACCATCTGCTTCCTGCGTTAGAGAAGTAGTATTTAGGACTAGGATTCTTGAGAGCAACTCTTTTCACACTGCGGTGACTACTTCGGTTTACAGGCTGCTGTAGCTATGTTGCCCTTACAAAGAAAGTTTGAGATTTTCCTTAGTTTCTCCTTAAACAAAAAGGCCAACCTGCAAGCCCTGACACCTACTGTGGTGTGGCAGAGGATGATGTGATTAATTCAAACACTAAAGCGATGGTCACTCAAGCAAGTGGATAGAAGAATGCTCTTTGCAGCTGGGGGAAAAGGATTCCAGAGCATGCCACTCCAACATCTACAAAGCCTGAATCAATGACATTAGGGCTGATCATAAACTGCTGATTAACCCTGGTATTTTGAATTTATCTTTGGTCAGCTACCATTAGCTGTTTCCCTCATATATTAAAACCAGAACAATGTCTCTGTAGCACTATAAAACCTGTAGAAAGGGAGGCTTATTGCCATAAGCAGGAAAAAATGTTTTGACAGCGACTTATAAAATAGAGCAGATGATAGCTATATTTAATTTCTGAAAGTCTCATTTGTGATATCACCCTCAAATAACCACAACACAGCGGCAATCAGATATGCAAGCATAGAGCACAATCAATCAAACCTTTTCTGTAATCGTATTAGTTGTGTTCTGCATTTTTTCTGTTTTAGAAGTTAATAAATTTGCAGGAGTTTTTTGCAGAAGATTTCCCCATTTTTCACCAGGATGTGTACTATCTTACACAGAGATACTGCATCAGGAAATGGCAAAACCTTGCTGAAATCCTGCATTTTCTTTTTCAGTAAGGCTTAATAGAACTAGTAGAAAGAACAATAACGTAATAGAAACAGTATATATTTTCCCTGTGTGGAATGCATAAAGAATTTAATGCTTTAAATTTCATGGATTTTTTTAAACTTTTCCTGAAAAAGCAATAAGACATCTGTGATATTCTACTTAGTTTAATAAAATTATGAATAGTGTCCTTAAAAGAAGCCATTTTCATTCTGAGAGTTTTGCTGCAATTCCTGAGGCAACACTGACTGGCAGTTCATGAGAAGAAGGAAACCGTTCTGAATCTGCAGAATCTGTCTTTTTCCATTTGCAACCTTTACGTTCTCTAGGCTAAAAAAGAAATAGGATAAGCAACTATACCACTGAGACCGAGTTAGGCTGTCTGACTCAAAATCCTTACTAGGAAAGATAAGCTAATAACACTTCCTAGAGACACTGGGAGGTTAGCTAGGGTTTGTGCAATAGCGGTGAACAGGTAATGTGATCTATTCACCTTCTGTCATATCAACTAGTATCTCAAAAGAACCATATAGTGATTGTGGGCAGTATGTGTAGCCTTTAAAATGCTACATTTTTTGCTTTTCTGCATTCTTCTGAGGCTTAAATGTCACTTTCTTGATGGTTCATCAATCTTCAGGGCCGAAAGGACAGGAATCTGACATGACACAATACAACTAAGTATGGTATAACAGATATCTATGCTGCAAACCTTTTTTTTTTAAAAAAAAAAACAGTTTAATAATTGAAATAAAGTCGCAAAGAGAAACAATCTAATTTTCAGCGCATAAATATGTTCTTCAAACAAAAAAACCCCAACAAAAAACAGAAAAATAATTTAAAAAGGGATGAAACAGCTTTTAGCTTTGACCATCTAATCATGAAGTTCATAAAAATTACAGATGCTGATTTGAGAGATTGATTTAAGTTTGCTTGCTATTTTTTAAGTCTTCCCAAACAGAATGATTATAAATAAGTATTATTGTCACTAGGCGATTTTATGAACTTGCAACTACACGCTTAGACGCTAATATTTTATTAACCTGTTTCAGGTAAGCATATCACGAACAGCTGAGAGGAATTTCTGAGAATCCTAAAATAAAAGACAGGATCCAGTATTTGCACTCTGGAGAGAAAGAAGCAGAGCAAGTGACCTTTCTGAATCAAAAGCTATCACTCAGGAAAAGAACATAAAGGGGAGATCTTATTTTTTATTAGCTTTTACTTTTTCCTTTTGTCACTGTTTCTGCTATAAGAATGCTTGTACAGTTGATTTTTTGAAAAGGGGCAATTTGACTGATTAAACCAGGCTGCTGCACTTTAAATATGCAACCAGTTACCATGGCAACAGTTTTACTTTGACACACAGCTTATCTTGTTTTAAGGAGTGCAGCCTGTTGTTATGGCAATTTGGAACACCACTATTTTTTCCCCCAGAGAAGCATGACACAAGATAATAAAACACTAGTTAAAATGAGTTCAATAATTAAAAATCCAAACCTGATTTAGTATCTTGTAGAAGGCTGTAGTGTCTCAAATTTAACAAATGAAACTTGTCTGGGACAGAGAAAGAAGGAGCCAATTTCACGAAGAAATAAGGATAAAGGATTATATTTTATACCACTGAAAGGCAAAGGTAGATTGTAGAGGCATTTTGTGACCGATGAAATTTCACTTGTTAATTCACTGTTTGTTGCCTTCATGAAGAAACAGATTACTTCCTGTCTTGCTGACTTCTTCAGGAGGAAAATCTAAATAGATGGATATAGAAAGACCAATGCAAATTATCCCCCAAAGGTCTTAGCATTACAGGCAGGATGAATATTCTAACTGAAATGTCATAAACAGTAATAGTAAACGATCAGAGTTCCACCCTAAACCAAAACTTTTTCAAGAAAGAAACCTTGTTTAAGAACCTACTTGTACACACTCTCCCCACTGATACAAACACTTCACATTACATACTAAGTAATCATGCACAAGCCTGCATCCTTTAAATAATAATGAACTCTATATGCCTTTTGCTATAGGCTTATTTAATGGTTCCCTACACTTTGATATTCAGAAAAACTCAGTTCATGTTTAAGCAAAAGCTGGAATAGTTCTGGGAGTAGAGGAGAGATCTGCGGGACATCCAACAAACCAGAACCTGGAAATAAAAGAAAATTATGAAGAAACATTGATCCATTTATCCAGTTCACAAAAAAAGTAAGAGAAGATGGCTCTACATGAAGTTAGCTCAATTAGGGTCAGCTTGCTGGAGTTAAAAGTAGTTTGCTAGTGAAGTAGCCATACACTTTTAAAGAGAAGCTTTCACTTGCAAAATGCTCAAGTTCTGAAGCAGATAAGCCTAATATATTACTCCTATTTCTACTTAATTTCTTGTAGAAAAAACAATTTAAGGGTTCCACAAGGAAAAAGGGGTCAGCAGAATATCCTCAGCAGAGTTGAGGCAGGACAAATCCCTTCCTACCATCTGGAACTGAATTTTGTCTGCAAGGGTGCCATCCTTGAGTTCAATTTCTACAAATACATGCAACATAGTCATCTTGTTCTTTTTCACATCTTTCTTGAGACCATGATAGCTTTATTGGTTTCGCTGAAAGATTCATCGAGTTCAGCATTCTGTTCCTCAAAAACAATCATAAGCAAACACTTAATGGCGACCATGGTCAGGGAAAGCAGACATAATGTTCATCCATCATTTATTTGTTTTCAGTTCGGGGGGTTTCTTTGGCCTGTTATAATTTGTCTGCTTAATGACCCACCACAGACCTTTCTTCCAACCACTTAAATCCACTTCGCTTTCTTCCATCCACTATGTTTCTACACCTGGGTCCATATGCACATACATTGGTCCATATACAACAGAGAGATGGTGTAATACTTCAGTAGGAGTTTTATCCTTTCTTCTCTGCCAAATTTGCCTCAATAAATTATTTACTCCAAATACTAAATTTTCTACCATTCTAGACCGCACCCGGAATAATCTACAATGATTCTCAATTCTCTGAAAGATAATGGTTTACTTTTCTGCTGCAAACCAGGGATTTAAAATTTGATATTTCGAAAATTTTCATTTCCTGCAAGAAAAGACATAATTCAGTGCAGTACTCACGACTTCTAGAGTCAATATTGGTCCAACACATGTGAGGACATAATTTTCTTCTCAGCATTTTCTACTGGAGATTTTGAGCTAGTTTACCTCCTTTTAAATTATTTAGTTCTCCCTACATGTGTTACAAGGAAATTGGATATTTTGCAGTTAAATGTTGCCTAAATCCATCTCCTTTTACAGGATTAGATTTCAGCAGGTTTGTAAAATTTTGCCTGAAATATGAAAGTTTTGTTTTTGTTTTTCTTTTTCTTTTTAAGTAGTCTAAGTTATACTGTACATGAATTTTTCAGTATTTACAATATTTGTTCTGGGATAGTATCACTATCACTATTTCAGTCTTTAATATTAAAAAGAAATTATTTAGTATATAAGATTTATCAACTTAACTTTGAAATTCCTCATTTATAATTTTGTCTGCAAATCAGCGAACCAATCTTCGTAGGTGTGATGTCTCCAAAGATGTTTACAAAAAATATTCTAGTTAAAAAACATAGGTAGAACTCACCCACATGATGAATTCACTTTCTAAATAAACATTTTGGGAAGCAAGCATGAAAAGAGGGATTTTAGATCAAATCTGAATGTTGTGCCTAAGGCCTCTATCTTCTTCTTTGCAATAGCATCAAAGTTGCTTCGAGTTTTCCAATTAGTTTCTTTAAAACACTGTTATTGTCTCGCTGTAATATGTCTTCTCTCCTCTCTTCTATGCCTTTTTTTTCTCCTCTGATATCTACCAAGAAGCCCAACAACTATTAGTCCCAGTCTTGTCCCCTTTCTGGTGGTGTCTGTGAATTTAATTTCTTTCTGAGCTTGTATCTGTGAGAGCTTCATTCCTTGCAGCATTCTGACTCCTTATTTCTGTTTCTCAGTTTTTTCCAATCTTACTCATCATACATGAGGACAGGTGTGATTTTAGATGTTCCTTTCTCTTCCTTTAAGAAAATCCTATGGCTGATTTCCTTGAGGAGAACACAAATTTGAAAATACAGTGCAGGAGCCTTTTCCTGTACTTCATATATCCACAGAGAGCAGGGGACAAAATCAGTCTGAAACAAATCAGTATAAAGCTGGATGTAGCTTACAAGATAAAAAACATATGGGTGGCCATGACAAAGGTAGCAGAGGCAGCTAAATGTCTTTTGACTGTCGTTTTATGGGTGACTGAAGATGTACAAGGGGCAGATGTTTTCCATTTTGCCTAGAGCTACACAAATTTGTGAGTTAGCAGTGAATTTGTACATAAAAGAACAAAATAATGGTCATCTCATACAAGAGATCAGCTTTAACTATTTGGTGTTTTTGAGTACTCTGCCAGTATTAGCTATTAGTTCTTACTACAGGCCTATGAAGCAGAGGATTACTGTTTATCTCTGTGTTTAGGTAGACAGAAGAAACCCAGATTCAGGGGTGAGACACCTCCACAGATGCCTTCCAGCCTCTGGTCTAAGCGCCTTGCCCATGGCCATGCAGAGAAGCAGCAGCAAAAGGTGGGACTCGCACTCAGGAGCTGTCTGGGCTCTACTCACCATCAAGCCCCTAGGCAACTGAAGCTTTCAGTGTCACCTCTATTCTCTGACTTTTCTGTCAGTGGAAATTCAGCCTTAAAAAGCTGTTTTGAATTACAGACATGTAGCACCTTCCAATAGTTCTGTGAGCAGACTAGGGAATGCAGTTTATATTGAACATCTGAGAAATTCAACTTATTGTTCAAGATATTAAACAATAGCTTCTAAGTTTCAGATTCTTTCTCTAAGCTACTCGGATGTCAGCCTCCTGCATTCCTAACTGGAAGACTTCAGCAATATGACTGTTCCTTCTGAAATTAGATTTGCTTGTTACTTATGTCTCTTGATTGTTATCACTGCCTTTCTACTTTCTTTTTGAACCCTATTCTTTTAGTCTTGTGCTTTTCTCGTGTCATCTCCTTTCTTATCTGTATTTCTGTACTTTTAACATATCAGCAACATATTTTGGAATTTGAGATTCCACAAATAAGGTTATTAAAATGCCATTTAGTAATGTAATAATAGGACATTAAGAAGTGATAACAGAGAAGAAACACATTTTACTCCTTGGTTTAATAAACCGTTAATTCCTGCTATATTCAACAATCTCTACCAAGCCCACATATTATTTCTCTATATAACCAGTAGTTGTATGATGAAATCAGTAGATTTTAGTTTGTGTCTTAAAAATTCTTCTAATTTAGCTTTTACAGGGCAGCCATACAGTCAAATAATAGCCACACTATTTTCTCAAGCTAAGCAAAAAAAAAAGGTAGAAACTTTCCTCAGTAAAAAAAAAAATCATTGAGCTCTGAATCTTACTTATGCCCACATCTTTAGGTCACTACAACTGATGTCCAACTTTCCATTTATAGGTCATCATTACCATTATCACATTCTCTAACACTGTCACAAATGCTTACCTCGCTCCTGAGTCTGGATGCCCCCTAGCAATTACACTGAATAAAATCCAATTGCAGAAGGAATGCTGGTGAGCACGATATAGAGTTACGGCAAATTGAAATGGCATTTCAAAATTTTACTAGATCCTTTCTGCTCAGGCCAGTCCAATTACTCAGCTTGTTCTCATTACCTCCTTTGATGTAAGTATTTGATGGTTTGCTGCTGTGTGCATTATCACAGGGAGCTGGCAGCACTTTGCAGTTGCTTTATGAAGAATCATTTCCATAAGGAGGGGAAAAAACAACCCTGTGCAAACTAAAGGTGGACACCATAGGAGTCTGGTCTCAAATCTCACTTTTGCAGTTTATTGTATGGGCATGGAAAAGTGAATTTGACAAAATCATCAGACTCTCAGGTTTCTGTTTGAGGAAGGACAGTTGGCCATCATTGCTATTACCGCTCCACTCTGAGTCACGAATAATAGTATTGAGACTTGGGATCTACCTAGACAACTATTTCCAACAATAGTTTTACCTGTTTATTGAGCAGACTATTTTTTTAATAGCAGGACATTAGAGATGGTGCAGCTTGCAAACTGTATGTGGGCCAGAACTAGTGAAGTAAGCAGGAACAGCTTTTAGAAACTAGAAACTAGAAACCTGCAATATCAGCTGTACATGATGCAGAGATCTTTGGAACAACAGTGCAATGTGCCTGCAGCTTCATCCATCCCTGTACTGTAGAACGGAATGATTCTCTGAGGGCACTTGACTTCTGTGTCTCTGGTCCTAACGTAATGTTTCTCCTCATTGCTTTCTACTCACCTCCTTCCCAGCATCCCTTAGCACAGCATCCTAACACCCTCCAAAGGATACTCATAGCTTCACTTAGTCATTCTCAGTTGCCTTCATGCTCCAGAATCGGCTGCAAGATGTGGTAAGGAAGGTTGCAGAGCTGCTAGCACGTAGGATTCTGTGTGCATATAGAATCAAGGGAGGCCAAAGCACCCTAAAAAGCAAGAAAATAAGGGTTTCCTTCCTTCTGGGGAAATCAGTGTTAGATTTATACAAAATTAGCTTTTTAAAGTAAGTAGGTATGGTGCAGAAAGGGGAAAATAAATGGTGGAAGTAATTATGAAATTGCTGTTTCCTTTTTTAGAATTTGCTATATTAAAATTCGAAGTTTTATAAAAAAATAAACACTTGTCCAACTGTATGGGTACAGGAATAGGGAAACCTATTGAATTCACAGGCAGGCCCTCCTTGAAAAAACTAGTCAGTTGGCAGTGGGCAACTTGACTGGATTGCCAGTGATGACAATCCATGGAAGGACAAAACAAGGACAAATTTTCCATTCTCTCTATCACTGGCCAACAGTCTCTGTGCCGCTCCTCCCTCCTCCCTTCTGTCTTTGTTAATCTGAACTTGTGCACCAGTTTTGTCTTCTGGGGTGCTGGGAAGCAGCAGTTCCCTCAAACCTCTTTGTCCTGCAGTGCAAAGTTTTTTATTAGATCTCATTGCCTCTGATCATTGCCTATGTTTGGACTCTATTTTGTCCCCGTCAGAGCCAAAATAGAAAAGAGCTGGTGAAAGAGACTGGCCTTCTGCAAGGCTTCACGGAGGTGTAGAGTTAGATGTAATTATAAATATTTGAAAGTTTAACAGAGCTATTGGCTAGGACGTTAGAAAGCATGAGCAAGCGGAGAGAATTTACTCTAACTGTTCAAGGGCAAGAAAGTTTGTGAAGCCACACTGGCAAGACACCAGTGCCTAGCATGGTAAGATAAAGTTGGAGCCTTTCACTTTAAAGTGAAATGACTTTAGTCACCTGCATAGGTTTAAACATACAAAACTAAAGTCCACTCAAACTTAATATTGTCCACCTCTGAAAAGTATACCAGTGTCCAAGGAATTTAATATATGTGAGCAATAGTTCTATGGATACTGAATTTAATGGATTAAATACTAAGCAAAGCTTAACAAACTGAGCTTGAAGCAGAGGGAAAAATTAGTGGGTGAAAGACAGCAAGGGACTTCTGAAGCTATGCTGAAGTTCTTTCCAGTTTGCACAGAAAACATCAGCGAAGGACACAGACCCACAAAAAAACCCAAAAGTTTCTCCTTCCTTGTGCAAATTCTATATCATGTTTCAAAATTTATCAGCAAATAAAAATCAGAATAATCTTTTTGATAAAATTAGATAGAGGAAGTAAAAAGGAGAAGTTCTCCTGATGTATTAACATCTGAAGTGAAAGCTCCAAGTTAGACATTTAAGGATATTGATGTTTATTTGCTTAGTATCTTCGGTGTTTTAAAAATGTTACTACCTTTGCTTACCTTTCTTTCTCTACCCCTCACTCTTAGCTTATGTTGCTGAAAAGGTGAACTTCAGGCAGCTGTAAGACTGCATCCTGAAGCAGCCAAGAAGCATCCGGATGCTTCATTTTGCTGACTCTTCTGTGGAGACAGTAATATTGAATACAAGGTTAAAAATGGGTGTGTATGTTTGGGAACTCACACGATTTTAGGAAGATTCTTCAAAATATGTCTTCCAGGGCCCTAATTTCTCATTCTCCAGTTACACATGATTAATAACAGGCTTTGTTCTAGTCACAGTCAAGTCCTTAGGAAAATTTTCACTAAATCTAGCAGAAGCAAAATTATGCAACAACTTCATTTAAGGAACAATTTGGACAGAAGTAATATAATATTTGTAGTATCATATTTGAGCTACTCTTTACCACCTACATCTTCCAATGAATTTATCTTTTAAAGAATGCAGTTCAGTGCTACGTTGCAAGATAATTCCTTTGGTGGTGTACTGACATTAGGTTTTGTGCTCTATCACAAAGGAAATACTAAAAGACCTGTTACGTTTCTACCACTCTGTCTCTGCCGCTCTTGTTACGGGAAATTCTCATGGCAGTCTGAGCTCTGAAGGCTTTGGCTAGCTCTACTTCCATGTTAACTGCTGTCAGATAGTGGTTTGACATGTCATTTAATATTTGAGAAAGTAATTATACATTTTCAGGGTTGATTTTTCGCTTTTTCATTGCAGGCTGAATTTGCTCAGGTTGAGGTTTTCAGAATATGCAAATAGGAGAGTCATATTTCTCTGTTATTTTTACTTCATGTTTTCTTTTTTCAGCATTATAAAGCGATTGAACCTATTTTGCCTTAAACATGAACAAAAGCACCCTTTCCATTCCAGCAACTATACGGTGCAAGAACTTTTTTCCATGTTAACTTTTGCTAATTAAACAGAATTTTAGATAGATCTTTCTCCCTTGCAACTCAGAACTGTGTCTGCATTACACAGTGCAGTGCCATCTCAAGACCCATAAATTACTGGAGAATGAGTTAGCAGAGATATGAGAACTGATATATGACAAATTACCCTAGGTTTCTTTTTAAGGTAACATAGCTATAATGCTTCTGATACTCAATCCACCAGGGATGCTAGCCATTGCACAGCACTCTGATATATGGGTATATGCTCAGTTTCTTCAGATTAGTCTCCCAGCCTTAGGGAAACAAATAAACATCATTAAAGGGATAAACAAATACTGCAAATAGTTTTTTTTCCAATGCTCTGCCAATCATTTATTTGAAGCAAATGAAAGAAATTGAAGTAAATAATCTTGATACAAGTTTAATTGGGATATACCTGGAAGTCTACCACAGTAGAAAAAAGTTCTTCAATGGTTATTGGTTTCAAGCAGTGGAGGTATCTCTTTTAGCAAGTGTAAAACTGAACGTAATAACAAATTAGTCAAAAGCTGAGCTAAGAACACACAATGGGGGATCTCTATGTTTTGTCCTACTTCTCTTCCCTATTTGTTCTCTTGCAATGCTCATAACTGCTGCAAGGGGAGTAGAGCAAGGCAAATGCTCTGCTCCTGAGAATTGCGCTTGGACAGACCATTAGTCAGAGCGGATGATGGGCATCTCATTGTCTTCCTCATTTCAGCATTTAGGGCATATGAATACAAATGACTTGAAATTGTTTTCAGAAACAATAGAAGCACAGCTATAACATGTATAGGCTTCTGTCTGTCTATTAACTAAGGCAGCGACATAATTTATGCTCTCTAAAATTGACATGGCTGAATTAGTTCTTTTGGAGGAAAAAACCCTGCACAGTTGGAAGAAAAAATACATTTTTCCCATAATCAGAACATTAATGTTAAAAATAAGGAAGCTTGGTCACTGTATCAAATATGGAATTTATCCTAGGTGGAAATAAATGAAACATGTTAGAACTAATATCACAGGTATTTAAGTTTCTTTGCTGCCTTTATTTCACACAGCCTTGTGCCTATAAATTCTGTATATAACTCCAGACTACTAAAGGGTTAGTGTGAATAGTGTGGTAGTGACAATAAGAAAAAATAATTGCAAAAACTTTCGTGTTGATGAAAAATATTTATTAATTCCAGTTAAAATATTCATTTATATCAGTTAAAAAAAACAAAAGATTTTTTTGTTATGTTTTTGAAATATGTTTTAAGACTTTTTCTCAAAGATTTTTTAGCACTTTTCAACCAGAGAAGGTCTCAGGTTTCGAATACGCCTGCACACTAATGACACCTGTTCAACACGAAATAGCTTTATTAAAATTGTGTATGTCAAAAAGTAAGTGGAATGAATAAAGATCCTAATCTAATGTGTTCCTGTTCTTCTCAGCTTTTATTTTAACAGGATTTTTTGAAAGCTTAAGTCACAGGAAGACAGAGAGACACTGAGCTTTTTTTTCTAAATCATTAGCAAAGCATTCTAGAAAAGGAGAATTCAGATATTCAAATAAAGAGAAAATAAGAAAGACTGGACTGTCAAAGACTGTGAGGACGGTCTCAAAAGGGTTTTTTTTTTTTCAGATGTTGACAGTGTTCCACTTCCTGCAGCAAGGGGGCATTAGGAGATCCTGAGCGGAGAACGTACTGTAGCTTCTAAAGCTAGACTTCTGAAAAATAATTCCCAAAAACAGAAAGCGGGGAATAAACAGTCCAATGGCTCTGAAATATAGTCAACTTTATTTGCTTGTGAGATAAGTCTCGGACAAAATTTTGAGTGGAAAGCTACATTTCTCATATTTCCACCTATCATGGCCTGGATCAAGATTCTCTGATTTGCTTTATGGTTTTAATTTATTTAGCACTAAAATTTTACTTCATGGTGATACTTTGGGGGATAGAGAAGGTTTTGGGTTGTTTGTTTTTTGGGGTTTTTTTTTTAGAATGGAGTGCAAAAAAGGATTAAATTGACTGGAGAGGAAGGAGAGAATCTTTAGTTTTACCAATTTTGCAAAGTGTCTCCTCTACATACTTGTTTCAAGGATTATTTGTATTTTGTTTTATAACTTCTATGCATTTTATTTTGTCAACAGGTATGCACAGCATTGGTTATAAGCCTGCTGTCTGCGGGACTGGTTGTAAGCCTGTGGCAGCAAAACAGGTGGTGTTTATGTTCCAGCAACTTCTCCTGCATCGTGGCTGAGCTCTTGTTTTCCGTGCTGTGCTGTTCATCCTTTCTTTGAAACACTGTAATAGGGTATGTATTCCAGCAGTATAACGTAGCTGGTCCATTGATGTTAGGAGAGATTTTTAATCCTCTCTGTTTGTTTCTGAAGCCCTAGTAATTTCACTTCTCACAGTTTTAACAGTGGGATCACTAGACCCTTATTTTGCTGTCTTCAGCTCTACCGCACTGCTCTTTCTTTTGAGACACAATTTGCCTCTTGCTTGTGTCTCATCTTTCCAGAATACAAACAGGCAAAATAATTCTGCATCTCGTGTCCGCTGGTAACTCTCACCCACACTACAGATGCTCCACGACCACAATCATCTAAATGTCTGCTTCTGTTTCTTACCAGTTTCATCAAATGAGTCACATCTCATCTACCCTTTTATCTTATTCCTCTTCCTATTGTTAAACTTGCTCCCATACTGCTTTTTTACCTCAATGTCTTCCAGCCATAGATAAAGTATTTATTCAAAATATTTTTTTCTCCAAAATCTACTCCTAATGGACTGCCTTTCATCTTTTCACTGATCTCCATCAATGCAATGTGTCAGTCATGCTTTTTTTTTAGTTTTTGTTAAAGATAGGTTTAATTCATCCTCATCTCCTTGGAAACAAAGCTTTGCCTCTGATACTGGTGTCCAAAAGAAAGCATTAAATTGAAGAGATCTGACATTACTTTTTCTCTTATATCAATGTCTTACATTTTACTATTCATTATGCCATTGACTCAGCCTTGACACACTAAATCAAGCACTATTTCATGCTAATTTGCCAAGAAAAGCACTATCAAAATACAATTTTGTTCAGGCGTTTGTGAGGAGACAGCAGAACATGCTGCTACAGAATTTTCTAACTGCAGAAATTAGGATTCCCAGCACTATTCCTGAGAATGATAAGGAACCTAAATAGACAGGACAAAAAACACTTAGTAAATCCTCCCTCCTCTCACTACATGGATAAATGTTAAGTTTAAGCTCTCATAACCTAAGCTCACAGTTTAAACACTGTGGCATAAACGCTGTGAGGGGGCTTCCTTCCTCCACAGTACTGCTAGCACATCATCCAAACTGTGAATAATGAGCTACACAGAAGGCATCTAAGTAGTGCCAGGGATTTTCAGAGAGGTTTATGTAGAACTGTTTATGGCTAATTTTCCAGTGCCTCTGCTAAGGGAAATCCTGCCTGTATTTGAATTGATAAAGCCAGTAAAAATGTGTTTTGTGCCTATTCAACTATACCAAAAACATCAGTGGTATAAATAGAAGTTGAATCTGATCTCCTTCACACCAGTATTCTCAAAATTACTGGAGATGGGGACAGAAGAAATTGTATGCCTGTCAGAAATTTCCTTTTGAGCAGAGCCATCACCTAAGGGAGAAAATCGAAGTTAGAGGGTAGTACGTAATAAATTGGCCATGACTAATACTTTAGATATTTTTTTGAGCTCTGAATAATACTGACTTTTTGATTAGCATTGGTAGCAGAAATGAAGGAAGGGTGTGGGTGTACAAATAAAAACCCAGCATTTTTAAGTCATGGCCCCAGTGGAAATAGTGATTACTACTGTGCTGCTGAGATATTCCTATTCTTCATTTATAAATTATATGCCAACGGCTGCAGTAGAGTTCAGTTGTTTGGCAGGGTGCTGAGTTTGTGAGGGGTTTTTTTTGGAAATGCAGCCAGCCTAAGGAAAATAGAGTGAAAGCAGATTCTGTATTCTCAAGATAAAACAGATTGGTCCCGTGCATGCAATGTACTGACAACAAATCAATTTGCTTTTGCATTCAGGACCAGCAATTCCTAATGGCTGGAAAAAGATAATATCAATGATTTGAAACAATGAAGGATGCAGCATGAAGACGTTTTTATCGAGTCTTAATTTTATAATAAAATTCTCTGCCTTTTGAAAAACAACAATAATCAGATAGGCTTTAGATGTAATCTCCTATCCAAATCGAAATGGTTTAGATTAATATGTCAGACAGTAAAGAAGTATTGTATTCCTTTCAAAAACAGATAAGCAGAAAGAAACAGGTTGTAGTTTTAGTCCTACTGTCACTTAACACACACAGTCTTGTGATATTCGATAGTGGAGAATATTTATATAAGCCATGTTATAGCACTGGAAAATTACAGATCTTCTTCTGCTTTGGATGAAAGTAATTTTCAAGTATCTAGGTCACAAAGGTTTTCTTCTGTGTAGGGAGGTCTTCATGAAATACACTAAAGCAGGAATTTCTTGTACAATGAATGCACATCGGTTCTCTGTATGAACAGTTACTCCTTAACAAGAGCACCCATTCCATAGATTAGTTTAAGTAAGTTGTAAAAGGAGCAAACCGAACTGCACATAGGAGCTTGTGGCATGGAGTGAAATTATCCACATGAGGAGCTGGTATATAATAGCTTTTGTGGGCTGTCCCTATATAGACAACACCTCAAGAAACCTGAGTACTACTTTCACAAGGCTTTTCTCGGGAAGCCCATAAATTGAAACGCTGGGAAAACAGAGATGCTGAGAAACTCTTTACGGTTCTTTCAAAGCCAATGAAAAACCTAAGTCCAGAGTCCATGACAATACAGGGCTTATTAAAATTACTCTGATACCAGCCTAGTTTTGCTGACATTTACGTTGAAAGACAGTGGACTTTTTAATCTATTGTTCTAGAAAAAAACTTTGACCTCTGTGACTACAGAATCACGTTTACAGTGCTGAAAAGCTCTCTTTTCCCATTGTCACTTTTTTTTTAATATTAAGACCTTGAAACCTCAAGTCTACTAATTCTGATTATTACTCTTTATAGTGCTCTTTCAAGCAAGGAATACTCTGGCAATCCAGGTGTAGGAGTTCAGGCTTCATACATTTCCAAACAAAGTATTGTTATTCTTAAATAAATGTCCAAAAGCAACTGTGTCCAAATGCCTGGAAATCAACATTAACAAAGTTTGTCTGCTGGCTTTTTTTTGACATTTGGTTGGGCATTGAAAGAAAGAGGAAAACATATATCTAAAGTCTTTTGCTCCTGTTCATTTTTAAACACATATAAATGACTTAAAACAGAATTTCATGAAATGTGAAGTTCAATTACTTGGATTGCCTTTGAAAGAAACACAAGACAAGAATGAATGAGTGTTTTGTCGTTGCCACTCGTTTTGATGGTAGTAACACCAGATCACAAAAATTTCCTTGAAACCACGTGCTTCCATCCAAAATTACAAGAAGTACACATACTCCTATCCATGTATGTAGCATTCAAGTGTGTTTAAAGCATGGCCTATTGACAAAAAAAATAAACACGTGTAACTCAATTAACAGTTCAGATCTAGTTACATGTAGAATCACAGAACTGTAGAATCATAGAACGCTTTGGGTTGGAAGGGACCTTTAGAGGTCATCTAGTCCAACCCCCTGCAATGAGCAGGGACATGTTCTACTACACCAGGTTGCTCAGAGCCCCATCCAACATGGCCTTGAATGTTTCCAGGGACGGGGCCTCCACTACCTCTCAGAGCAACCCATTCCAGTGTTTCACCACCCTCATGGTAAAAAAATTCTTCCTTATATCTCACCTAAATCTACCCTCCCTTAGTTTAAAACCATTAAAATCATTATTCCTTGTCCTGTCACAACAGACCTTGCTAAAAAGATTTTCCCCATCTTTCCTATAGGCCCCCTTCAGGTATTGGAAGACTGCTATAAGGTCTCCCTGGAGCCTTCCTTTCTCCAGGCTGAACAATCCCAACTCTCTCAGCCTTTCCTCGTAGAAAAGGCACTTCAGCCCTCTGATCATTTTTGTGACCTCCTCTGGACCCTCTCCAACAGGTCCATGTCTTTGCTGTGCTGAGGGCTCCAGAGCTGGACGCAGGACTCCAGGTGGGCTCTCACCAGAGCACAGCAGAGAGGCAGAATCCCCTCCCTCGCCCTGCTGGCCACGCTTCTCTGATGCAGCCCAGGGCATGGTTGGCCTTCTGGCCTGTGAGTGCACATTGCTGGGTCATGTCCAGCTTTTCATCTGCCAGTACCCCCAAGTTCTTCTCCACAGAGCTGCTCCCATAACTCTCTTAACAGTAGTGACTCACAGACTTGATCTACAATGTTTTTTTGTTTTTATTTAGAAAGGTTACACCTTATAGAGACACCTATTTCATTACTGCTATATTTGTATTACAGAATTACCCAGACAAGAGTACTGCAAAACCATCATAACCTAAAATGTAATTTTACCAAAACTCCCAAAGCGTTTATTATGTGTTAAAGAACAAGCATGAGACTTTCCACCCTAAACAGTAATTTGCGTGCCTTTAAGCAGCTGAAATCAGGGCATGATGCAAGTGCTGTCTCAGCTCTAAATATTGCATTGACGTAATAAAGTATGTTGCAGTATATGAAAGAGCTTTCAAAGACGATGTGATTTTCTTCACAACAGGTGGGTAGTGTATGTCTTATGACCTCCTGGAATGCATCTTGTTTCTTCAGTTTTGAGCAGTTAAAGTGGCTTGTCTGCTCTATCATACAACCTTGGAGGATTGCGTAGTATTTGCAGGGATCAGAACAAATTGATTATAATTTTACTCAGTACAAAAGATGGTTATAAGTAGCAGAAACATGTTTTAAAGTAGGTATTCAATTTCTGCATTGTATGTGGTCAAAAATATAAGAGAAAGGAAAGATATGGTTAGATACAAAAGTTTTTGCAAGGAGTAAGATAAAAGATAGCCACTATTACAAGTCATACAAATAGAGTATTTGAGTAATCTTGGGCTAGGAAAGGGGAAACAAGGAATAAATATACTTAAATGAAACATTGAAAGTCATGGCTTCTTATGATCCACTAACAGTGTATGATCATTTTGTCACCTCCTCCAGAACAAATGCTACGGGGCTATCGAAATTGCTTTTGTTCTTTGTTTTTTTTTCATTTCTAAAGAGTATGTATTTGCAGTATGCAGTTCTGACTAGCAATTTAGCCACTGGAGTATTCTAAATCACCTTCCATACAAGAAATTAACAGGCAAGAACCCACTGCTGCAAATATTATACACTATCTCAGTCTATTCGTAATGAATCTTAGTCTATTCTTAATGAAAAAGCCAGTCCTGAAAGCACTGGCGAGTATGTGCAACTTGATTCAAGTGAACAACCTCAAGTATTTATCTGCATGTTTGAGCTCTTACTCAGTGCTGATCTTTCTGCAAGATGTTTCGAGGAACACAGGGAAAATTCCAGCCCTCTAAGAGGAACCATCACAGGAAGGCAAATAGCACTATTTCCAATTGCCGCATCATTGCCCAAAATCTTTTTTCCCTATTTTCTCCTTTTAGGAACATAACCAAGATCCCTAGCATCATAAGCTGATATTTAAACCAATTTGAAATATAGAATCTGCTAGTGGTCCAAAACCCAATTTTGATACAGCACTAAAAACAACTGTGAAAACAGTAAAATGTCACCCGAGAACTCAAGTGATAGGTATGGGCTCTAAAACCAGTTTTGGATATATTCACATCTGAACATTTCATTCTGTAATCATCTTACTTTACCAGTTCTGGTATTTCAACCAGATATTACACTGTAGACTGAAGTTTCTACTGTAAATGTTTCTGGAGAGCAGAAATATGCTCTTTTTCTCAGACTGCCTGTATAGTGTTCATCATAGCTAATTCACTTAGCAGTAATATGGATATCCAAGTGTGTTTCCTTCTTCATAAATTCTGTCATTGTCTATCATTAATTCATACAGTGTCACAGTGTCATCTCATCACAGCTGTCATTGCCTGGACTGTACATCATATCACGCACCCTGAATTAGTACAGTACAGTAATCCGCAATCAGTGTCATGTCTGACAGGGAGAAAATGTGGTTTTTTCATATTCAGACTGTTTTGGAGGTCGCTTTGCCAAAATATGATCTTCAAAAGAATTCACAGAGTTTTCTGTCTTTTATTCCGCAGCAAGATTTATCTGCTAGTTCAAAGTCCTGCGGATTTTTGTGGTTTCAGTCTCTCTTCCTGTTTGAACCTCAGGCAACTACCAGCCTTTGCAGTAGTTTTCAGCTGCATCCATCTCAATCAAGGGCAATTGTCACTAGCTGTAGTGTCAGAAGTTCAATAATCAAGCTAGAGAAAATCTTGCAACAAAGTGCTTCTAGGTAACTCAGCAGAGAGCAGCCACAGCTGTAATTACAGTTAGAGAGGGATCACAAATGGGTAAGGCAGCCTCCTGCAGCCATTGGCATAAGTTAATTTATACACAGAACCTATGGTGTCTCTTTTAATTTTTTAATGATCAAATTAATATTCCAACCATCTTGCAAGCAATCTTTATTTCTTATTTTGTTCTGATAAACTTGTGATATTACCTAGAAAATGAGTTTAAAAAAATTGCCTCCTCCACTTCTATTAACTGAATGTGTAAACTAACTACAGAAAACTCTATTCTCCACTTAAAGACACATTTTTAAATCTAAAGTATGTTTAGCCACAACTGCCTTTTGACTGTATTAGAATTAACTGAAGATTCAGATTACACCCCAATACTTTTCTCAATATATAGTCCTAATGGATATACCACTCTGACGCCCAAACTGTGGATAATGTAGCTACGAACCTTTGCCTTGTAGGCTACAATGCCACAGTTTCACTGGTTTGTGTGCAAGTATGATTAGCGTATATTAGAACAAATTTTTGTTGCTCTAGCTTTCTACCCAGTGTAGGATAGATATATTTAGCTGAAATACTACTTTTTTTCTCTGCTCAAAGTGACCAGAAAGGGTATTATTTTATTACAAAGAACACAAATTTCAAGCAGATCAGGGAGCAGGGAGTGCTTTTTTTCAGTGGAGAGCGGAGTCTCCTACAGATTTTGGTTTCCTCCAGAATGAAAACTCCATCCCACCACTCATTTTAAATTCAGACTGGGCAGAGTTGTCAAAAACACACAGTGGGAGAACAATTTCTGGCACTGTAACAGCATCTTAAAGATAGCGTGGAATAAACTTGGGATACAGGAAAATAAAAACAAAAAAAAATCCACACACAATCTGAGCTTGACCCTGTTTGACCTCTCTTCCCTGTCCTCAGCCAAACAGCATCTCCTGTGAAGTAAAAGGACAGGAACGCTGGCAGGTCGAATGCTAGCAGTCTGGTGTTGATCTGCAGACAGCAGCTGGAGGGGGGAACATGCCTGACATTTTTCTCTCCTTCTCTGAATCCCGAGACAGACCTGGGAGCCTGATTGTGGCCTGGGGCTGTGAGGAGCAGGAACAAGCTGTTATTCTCCTGAGGGTGGAAAAGGTGAACTGCTCAGCTCGTTGGCCGGGGGGGGGGGGGGGGGGGGGGGGGGGGGGGGGGGAGTGGAATCTTGCTCTTTCCATCCACTTTGATGAATTCTTTTGTATACCAAAGTTTGGATTTTAAAAACAAGTCTTCTAATTTGTACCTAAGCTCTGCACTGTGAATTACAGGCAATGCTCGTTAGAATGTGGTGGGGTTCTTGACATTCACTTTATGCAGTCGAGAAGAAAAGTCCTGCTGACCCCCTTTGAAGGGAGCTACATGGACTGACAGATTTGGCAAGAATAGAGGGCCAAGAGGCTCAGCAGATGTCATACAGAGATACATATTCTTTCAAAATCCATTTCTACATAAATATAAGCTAACAGATGCAAGAAGCAGACTCTAATACACAGCTCCACTCTGCAAAGTGACTGTCTGTGCCAGCGCACTAAAAACAGTCCTGCTGTGCACTGTGAATCATGTCAGTTCACGTCGGTGAAAAGTTTTATACTCTATGGCCTTGGCAAAACCAACACAATTACGTCTGAAAGAGCTGCAGTACCATTCCCTATCCTGTATCAACAGAGGTGTTTAATCTATTTAATCATGTCAGTGCCAAATACACTAAGGTAATTGCATCATGGACCTAATAACAGGGCATCATTTCACTTGCAGCATTTTTATGACAAGTGATAATGTGCAACATGGAAAGAAGCCAAGAGTTTCTAATAGCCAAGACTGAGTCAGCTGAGCGGCATTTGTAGGGGGGAAATCTGCAGTTGCAAACACTATTATTTTATGTGATGAAAGAAATGCATACTTGGCCACACTGAGGGTTTCATCGTGTTGACCACATGAGTAGGAAGTAAACTGAGTGCAGAGGGCCTCCTAATGACCACATGAGTAGGAAGTAAACTGAGTGCAGAGGGCCTCCTAATGAGCAGAATAGAAAAGTCAACTACAACAGCTTTCAGAGTATCCAAACAAAGTTTGAACTAAGTCCTTCGGCGATCCTGGAGACAGGCCTTTGCTACTCACTAGACTGGTCACCAGAATTTATCCATGACAGTGGAGAGCACTGCCCTGCGAGACAGCAGCACAGGACGTTGTCTCCTCTGCTCCTGGCTGAAGGTGACATGCCAAGGAATGGGATGGGGAGCACCCCAGAGCCTTAACTGCTCACCAGACCCCCGAACCCTGCTGCACTGGCAAACTGCTGCCTTCCTCAGTAATGCAGGCAATGTGCCAATGTGCAATTCTGCTGTCTCGGCACCAAGTTCTGCTGCTGCGTAAGTGCTCGCAAGAGCTGCATCCATGAAGCCGGAAGATAAACACAGAAACTGCTTTTAAACCTGAAACTCAACAGCTGAGCAGCTGATACCTTTATTTAGTGTGAACAGAACCCCCAGGACTAACTTAGGTGCTGAAGCGTTTGCCAGGGCATGTAGTGCCACATGCAAAAAGTCACGTTTTGAGTTTGCTTATTCTGGCCAGAACTAGTTGCCACTAGAGTAAAATAGATCATTCTGTAGCTAGTGAGAAATCTGTCAAAGCTCAAAATGAGATGCAGAATTAATGATCTGAACACTTCAAGGTCCATCAGAGGCGTTTCTGCATTCCAGGGAGCCTTTTAAATCGTCAGATTTGACACCAGGAAAATGAAATGCGTGAAGAGGTGGTAACTCTGTCCAACTTATCCCAAGTCCTTCACTGCCATTTTAAGGCAAAAAATTGTCTGAAAGCAGTGGTTCATATTTGTAACAGATCAGGTATGTTTGCTTTGGCACGATGCAAAAAATACATGGTCTCTTCAGCAGTAGTCATATGGTAAATTAGAATGTTCGACTACCAAATTGTTTATTTGATGTTCTAGTGTGTTCTGTTGCATTTGCATTTAAGACCTCTTTCAAGGTCCAATATCAACGACATTTTACTTTAGTGCACAGAGACTCAAAAGTTTTTTAACACCTAGTAAGAAAAGTTAGTCTTTAAACCTCAGATGCAACTGTCATTTCCAATCTCTAGTGGAAATACAGAGTTAGCTACTTCTCAGAGTATTCACCATGTCTGTCTTAGGCAGCTATGGAATTCATATCCCTGAAGGGGAATGTTTCAGCTCAGCTAACATCATGTTCTGATCACTTACTATACATACAGCACTAGCAGCCTTTTTCCATACTGCATGAGTGGTACTTCTCTTTACAATATTTACTTATTGTGATTATTACATTTTTATTGTACACCTTTGCTGCTATGGTAAGGCTGTTGGGTGGATGCCAGAATCCCATTTTGATAACTTGTATTTTATTTTTCAAGGGCATCTGATGCTTTGGGAAGTCACTCTTTTTATGAAAGTACAATCAATTTATGTAAATTGATACCTACTTATACTATACATGACGTCAGGTAAAGAATAGCACAGAGAGAGAGAAACAAGAATAAATTATGTTAGGAGTGGAATAGTTACTGTGATACAATAGCTGTCTGCTTCAGTTGGCACTTGTACAATTAAGAAGGAATGATTTTCACCATAGGCAATAGTAACTTTGTCCTTGATAACTGTAATCTCCAGAGGCTAGGGACAAGGTTAACCCAACTCTACACGTAACAACCAGGAGAACAGAACTAACCTTGAAGGCCCTAAGCTTTTTTTTTTTTTTAACTTGACAGAAAATGAGGTTGTACCCCAAAGGACACAAAATATGCTATAGGACACAATTAAAGAGGAAACGTGCTGAGAACCACACACCCAGACTTTTAATGTCAAATTCTTGAACACAAACCTCAACTTTCTGGGAAGAGGAGAATTAAATGTATGAATTCTTGCAAGAAATTTTTCTTCAGTTCTTCTCTGAAGATCCTTTAATTAGCTAGTCTATTTATTATGCTTTTGGACATGTAGTACCTTGGCTAATGGAGCTTTAAGATCACTTTTCTTCTGATTATATAGCTTTTACCAAAATGTTTGGATTTTTATATGCTGACTGGGGAAGGAGCAGGGGATAAATGGAAAAAAAATACAAATGTAAAGACAGAAGATTGCAAGCAGACAGTTTAATGTCACTGCCCCTGTTTTCTGTAGTCATCTGTATTACAGACCTTATTGTGTAGATCAGAAATCCTTTAAACACCTGTGTAACTACCAGCTTTTGAAAGCTGATAATGATTAAATTTCATGATCTTTAGAGAGAATAAAATGCTTTGTAGAACTCACAGAAAACTTCTCATTATTTTTGTATTAATTCTGTAGACTGTTAATCTGTTTGGGCCCTATTACTATGAATTTTCATAGAATAAAACTCCAAATGTAAATTACATACTAGACCCCAAGAGCTCTATTAGATAAAGCAGTATTGCTGTCATTAAAAAGATAGATACTAGTGGAGGTGTAGGCAGGAACTGGTTTAAAAACTGTAGTATCCAGACATGCTGATGGGCTTTGCAAGTAACTAAATGAAAAGCTACAAACGAAAGCCACATACCCACACACAAAATTTGGATTCCAGGACTGCCAAGGAGATTAAATTCCACAAGGCAGTAGCTGTCTACTAAAAGCCCAGCTCCTAGTCCTGGAAAATCTTAAAGATGAAAGCATTTCAAACAAAGTTAATTTACCAGTCTAGCCTACTTGGACACAAGGCTTGTGTAAGAAAGAATTTTTTTGTTCACTAGGAGTTTCAAAAAAATTATTTTAGGTAAATAACAATCTAATATTCTTAGATATGGTGAAAACTTATCTAAGCTTTATTTGAATAAAGCAGGATGGTTTTTGACTTTTTTTTTATTTCAAATAAAGAAACAAACTATGAAAATAATTTTGGAAATGAAAGCTCTATCCAAAAAGAATTTTAGGATTGGGTATTTAGCAGCTTAAATACATCAAAGGGAGGTGTGTTTGAGATCCATGGAGACCCATCTACTACCGTAGAAAAGCACTTGTACAAGGAGCCAGAACACATAAATAAAAAAGCTGAGCTGGCAAAAACAGTTACTTGTTTCTAATAGAGTGTGCTGGAACCCCAAAGCTGTCCTTTGCTGCCATTGATAAACTTTATGCAAAGATCATAGAATGTTTAAATAAAAATTCAAAAGGAGCCTACAGTAGAAACACTCCTCTGAAAACTTACACCACCACCCACTCTACGGGGGCAGTAAGAAACAAAGATAACTGAAACTGAAAAACTATCCAGCAATGGAGAGAAGGTCATGAAACAACCCCAGAGAAGAACAAAATTACATAGTCTCCTGTTTCTACCATGGGATCTCAGAGCTCTAACCCCAGGGAAAAAGTGAACAGAAACGCAGAGCAGCAGAGCTCATTGTGCTACGAAGGGAGCTGCTGGTCAGGAGCCAGATTTGGAATAAAGTCACAGCAGCCATTAGGCAGCCTCACAAACAGCTGAGATGCTAGCGCAGCTGAAAGAAAGCTTCTCTGGCAAGCGTGATGTTAATAATTGACCTTTTTTTATCTTTTTGCAGTGCTTTTCTATTACTGCAAATCTACATTTTTAAACACCATTTTCACAAATCTAGCTTAGACTGGAACTCTTGATGATCTAATTCAACAGAGCCATTTATATAAGAAGGAGATTCCTAGAACAGATTATTGAAACCGCGATATTTTTTTCCAGAGTTTCCAGAGAGTTACAGGGTGAATCACTGCTCAAACTGCACAAGCTGATTTGAGAGTTGATAGTCAGAAGTTCAGGAAGAATTGGTCTCTCAATAGCCAGGGAAACTCTCTGGCGTCATGACAAGGAGGAGATGGACACTCCAGAAATCTGAAGGTCCTTACAGATTTCACAGCAAAGATGAATGGCCAGGCCTACAGCTGATGCAAATATTGCTTTAATAAAATGAGCCAAGTCACACATCACTGGAGGCTCTATGCCAGCTTCCTCAGTTCAAAATCTCCAATTCCAAATGCTACTTTTCTTGGAATAAGCACAAAAATGTACAGAACAAGAAGAAAAATTACTAAATATTTTTCAAAAACTCTATTAGTACCCCTCAAATTAGATTATCAAAATTCATCTGGAAAAAATACATACGACTCTGGAGATCTCCAAAGGTCTGTTCATTTCTGAGAGATTCAAGATGAGGCCCTGGCTCAAAACTAGGACCTAGTTGCAACAATTAATTTTTGAATGCTTGTATTCTCTTATGCAGAGTTTGCCTTCTAAGAAATAAATGTTCTCAGACTGACAGCCAGAGTCACTTACACCTAGTTAGGGATATGCACTAACATTATTTCAGGGGATTTATGTAACTGTTTCTTTTTCCTGTCCATCGAAAGACCACCTACTTAGTCTAACATATGTAAATGGTCCCATGAAATGTTCATAAATCTCATTTTCTGACATGGACCTTTAGTTGCCAACAAGGTCACCCAGCTCTCCTGACTATTCTTGGTTAATGTGTTATTCTCCATATGGTCTCTCTCATTAAGAAAATGATTCATCTAACTGTCTTTGCCAGATAATGCAATATCTTCATACCCAGTTCCCTTATCAGCTAAATTATTTTGCTGCATTGAGGCAGCCACATGGATCTCACTCTGTAGAGTCCATACTGTAACTATAACTCTGGACTGAGTGCATACCTATGGTCAGAGTGCATCCTTTCAGTCTCTTTTCATCAGGAAGAAATCTAACATACACTGCAAAATTGTTCCACAGTGTGAACCAAAAATCAATAAACAGGAATGGTCAGAAGATTCCCTTCTCTTCTCTCTGCCTTCTGCACACTAATGTAGATGCATCTTGACTTGTAGTCACCTTGCAAGATTCTTTTTATTCTTCAAATTACAAAATCTCCATTTCAGTGTTACAGGAAGACCAAAGTTCTGTTCAGCCTCATAGACGGGAAGGAAATCATCATCAGTGTTTTGGAGAAATGTTTAGGGGTGATTATATTGATAGCAGAAGCAAAGAAATTTCAGAGGGTGCAAAGACAAGAGACCACACAAGCACAGCAGATCTCTGCATACTTGTAAGTTATCTGACAAGACATGACAAGGAGAGAATTTATGTTTGAAAATAAGGTATTCAGAAAGTGACATTGACATTTGTTATCTACAGTACTAACACACCACCTACCTGCAAGCTAATCACCACACGGGATAATAGATCACTGTGAAGCTGAGGTGACCTTAATGACCTTATGAAGCTAAGATTCACCTATTTGTAGTTACAGTACACAGTGCAAGACCTTTTGTTAGACTAAAGGGGTTATTCTGTCTCCTAGTGGACTCATGATTATTTGATAGACTGGTTTATTTGACATGAGTGGTTTTCAATTAAAAGAAACAAGCACATTGACTGGCATTAATTGTGCTTACGTTCTTCAGCTAATAATCCTCACATCCCACAACAGCATTTCTAATTGTTTTGCTTGACCTTGATACCAAAAGAAGCATCCTATGGCTACTCAGGTCATCCTGTTCATCCTTAGCCACCATTGCATCTTTCCTCACCTTTTACTTAATAGGAATTTTGCCGTATTACAAGGTATATTAAATGCTGGCTTCAGCAGTTCAAAGAGCTCATCAGCAAGGTGTTTGAACACTTTTCACCAGTGACTTTCCCAAAGACAAGCAGGGTCGGTAATATCCAGAATAGACTGGGTATATGACGTCTGGAATATGAAGGAAAAGGACAAAGTGACCAATTTAGTCTCAGAAACTTTATGTGGAGACAGACAAGAGCAGGCTAACATCATCTGTTACACAATCTCATCTTCTCTTTTCAACCACACTGGAAAACTGAGGTTAATAGGATTTTAAAATTCTTTGGCCAATTTGTTCAACAAACACGCAATATTTACCTGCAAATTATAGAAATATTCATTGTGCTCCAATGTTAGTATCTGAAATAAAACAGGAAGGAAAAATCCTACATTTTCTTCAGCTATTTAAGTGGAAACATTTTCTAATGGACTATGCCAAATAAGAATTTCATTTCTGAAACTTTTAACATCAAATCTTTGGCTATTTTACTGACAGAGTTATTTATAGAGACAGAGATTTTACAGCCTAAAATAAACCCAAACCAAACCCAAAGGAACTTTGCCTTCTACCAAAAATGAAAACTGTCAGTCAGAAAAATGTCAGTACATATGGCTTTATTTCAGAGGAAGCAAGTGTTTCTGAATGCTTTCTGGAGGCATTTCAAAGTCATTTTCCAAATATGCAAAGTAGATACTCATGTCTAAATTGTTAGCAGTGTAAGACACATTGCTGTAACAGCAGGGATGCTTGATACTATGGAATTCACACATCACAGTTACAAGTGTAGGAAGAAAGTGGAGCTTTGAAATCTTGAGGGCTAAGGCCGACTGACTTGTTGCTTTAAAAAAATTTGTTTTCAAAAGAAGAACATTCCATAAAAACTGATGAAGAGTGAGAAGGCTTTTATAACCAGACAATGTGCACAGCAAAGCTAAATCTCAAACATTCTTTTAAAATGTGTGTACCTTTTTGTCATGGTTTTTCCCTCTTACAATGACAGCCATCCACAGTAACTCAAAGTTGCTTTATCTCAAAGTACAGATTCTGAAAATTTGTGAGGAAAACTCAACAAGGACTTTTAGCTGCTTGAAATTTTGCAGTACTGTTTCTAAATCCATCTCATATATACTTTAAGAGGTTTTTTTCTTCCACAGAAGAATTCACACCCTGGAGTTCCTTCTCCAAGAAAGTGATTAAAGCCAAGCACTCAGCCTGGTACAGCTAGTAAACAGAAGATGAAGGATGTGAAACACATAGCTAGTTTGCGTACCCTGTTGTCACTGCTCTGGGGTCTAAAGAGACATAGCTGTCACAAAAGTATTTGTGCAGGACCTTTATGCAAGGATGAATTTTGTTTGATCCTAAATAGACTTTAAAGGCAGTGAAATGCATGCCACTGAGCTATACCCTGGGAATCTCTCCAGTAAAAGCAGGCTGCCTATTTACTAAGCGCTGATTATGTGTCACACACATAGTCACCCAACCTTGAATTATGTTAAATAACCTAAATACAGAGTTAAGTATAGTTCATCTGAGTTAACCCAGGAAGATAAGGTTATAAAAGCTTGGATCAGATATAGACACCCTTCTTAGAGGTATGGAGCACATGCTATAAGAATATATAAAATACTCAAAAAGCCGCTTATCTGGCAAATGCAACTTTTCAAAGAGAATTTTTTTCTTCTGTATTGTTGTTAGGTTAACTGATTTCATCTTACGCCTTTTATTAATACAGGTTTTCACACATGTTTACAACTAATTTTTAAAGGCCCCAAACTGAGATCAAAGTGACAATAATTCCTCCCTCTTTAAAGATTCAAAGAGCACTTTCTTCACCCTCCTCTCTCTCCCAAGGCAGGCAGGTGTCTAGTATCACAGGGCTGAGTTCCCAAATTCACTTTAATGTGGAAATTTCCTCAACAAAATCTTTTAAGAGCTTTAAAATTGTTTTTTTCCCTGCAAAACAAAAAAAAATGTGTGCCAATCTGTGTTAAGAACTGATGTTTCCATCCCTCACTTAAAGATGAGATTGATTCAGTAGAGTGTCCTGCAATTGTCACTTCAATCAACCACTTGCAGCACTCCTAAAATCAAGTCTGATTCCAGAGTAGCTTGTGCCAGTTCCTACTGGGGACAGGATAATCACACTTTTCAGAAGGCATGAGACATCTGTAATAACTCCTGTTGCATTTCCAGTGAAGTCACTGCTTTTTTATCTCTTACATCGCAATGTCCTGGTGCTCCACTTTCTGGTATTAATGGCTGAAGTCTGTCCACTTGTCCTTATAAAGACAAGTAAAGGCTGAGCACTGTTCTGTATCATTAGAAGTATGTATCATTTGAACAGCACTTTGCTGCCTTATCCTTACAGCCAAAACACTGTAGTGACTCTCTTAACATGGTAACAGTAAAACTTTTTCCACTAACACAGTATGACAGAAGCCACCACTTGATAACATACTAGCAGTTCCTAGTGGTGGCATGGAGTGGTAGGATAAGCCTAGTGTTAGGCATGTATGAGCATACCTTCTGTCAATATTAATAGATGTCATGGGGCAAACTGCCTGAACAGCACAATTAAAATTTTCCCGCGAGTGTAGTTTGAATCGTGCTTAAGAAGGCTTGATACGGCAACCACTTGAAACCACTTCAGCTTCAGCAACTTTCCTATTCAAGGTTGTTGTGGGGTGCTCAGCACATGTCAGAGATACTTCATGCCTCTCCAGCTCACATTCATAATGGTCCACTGTTTTTCCCTTTGATAAATTTTCTTACACATATAAGGAACCATAGAAACTGTCAGAACGTTATTCATACGAAATGATGAAATGTCTAGCACGGAAAGGGTGATATAGAATGGATAGAAATTAAGATCTAGTAAGTGTTGCTTTAATTTAGTAGTACTTGAAACAAGTGCACACACCTTCTAGCGAGGAACTTTCATAAGACACTGCCCCAAAATGCGGTTTAAATGCAGTCTTCCACTGAGCAGTCTCTTGATTTTGGACGTAAGCCAGACTCACTGGCCCAACTATGTGTTGGCTGCTGTAAAGCAAATTTTGTTAGTTTACTGCTGTTTCTTCAGTAATTTTGCAATCTTGGACTACCACTAATTTGTCTTAGGTGTAGATTATCTAATGTTACATTGCACAGTAATTTTTCCTATCGACATACATGCAAACGTAGTTCAAAAACCTACTGGCTACTTACGTGCAATGCAGTATTTTGACTTTGGGGATTTTGTTGTTGTTCTCTGATTGCTTAGTAGTGCCTAGAGAACAAAAAGAGTATTATTTCACCAGAGCAGTTTACAATACTGAGGCTTAGACTAGCAACAGAGCTTCCCACCAGGTACATATACTGAGCTCATCACAGTTTCACTAGCGGTAGGTGGCATAGTGGTAAGGCGCAACGCTAGGAAGGAGAATATCATTCTGCAAGAAGTTTGCGTTACCAGAGCTGAGTGACATTTTTCAGACAATTTGTGTACTGAAAACTTCATTTCAAATTAATCAAGATAATACATGAGTTTTGCAAAGAGTTCTTTAAGCGGGCAAAAGGGATAGAAAAACAAGAGGATGTAAGTTTCAGAAGAAGTTGTAATTCTTATAATGAACTCTTTTTCAACCTTTTCATTAAAAAAAAATGACCTTTTAATTTCTGCCAAAGTTTTAAAGATGAAGAACCTGTAAAGAGCTATGATGTTTAGACAAAATCACTAACTGATTGTTCTTTCTACCACTTACAGTATGAGATGGATCTAAGAGCCATTATGACTTCACTTCCAGGACCACTCTTAATGCAGTTTCTAGTTCAGATGCCATAGCTCTGAGTTCAACTCTTTATTTGAGGACCTGAACAGATTAGATTGTAGAGCACAGGGCTAAGATGACAGACAGATACCAGCATTTTAATAGCCAGCCTTCTGGCAACCCACTATGAGGAGAGGTACACTCTCTCTAACACTCAGCAGCCTAACTTTTGTGCAGTATGTTTGATTATGGGCAACTGGGTTCATACTCACACTGTGAATAGGAAAAAAGCTGGAAGCACAAACCCATGGTTTCCTGAATCCCTAGATTGTGTTTAACATACATGTTTTGTGAGAACACGTAGACCTTCCCCAAAATTCTAATACTCACTTTCCTTTTTCCAGGTTACCTGTACATGAGACCCAGACCTCGGAGTAGCTGGTGGGGGGAAGACATGCTTTGAGAGTCCACTGAAGCTTGGGCACAAACTGCTGCGCTTCAACAAATGCCACATACTCTTCAATGTCTGGTCTACTGTAGCTGCTACAGTGGTTTCTACTGTTCATTCAGAGGACAGAAAACCTCCTCACAGACATCTGAGACCTCACCTGTGCAACTCCTGCCATGACATTTCTTCATGCCTCACTGAGCCGTTGTGCAAATTCTTGACAAGTTAAGCCTATCCCTGAAATAGGGGCAAAGTAAGACAGAAGTAGAGACTGTGAGGAATGGGTAAGATAGCTGTAGAGTTTTTCACAGGGAACAGCAATGGAGGACTTTGTCTGCCTTAGATTTTTCACCAAAGTTCCCATGATTATTATCAGCTACGCTGTTTTCACAAATGAAACCACAGGCTAGGGTTGTATAGCTGAAAAGCAGTATTGGCCGTTGGTATTTTAACTGTTGTTTTCGCACTTCCCACTCATGACAATTGGTTAGGACTCTGCAGACATCTGATGGCAAGAATGGAAAATCTGGAGGTTTGAAACATAATAATTATGCAGTCGCATTAGGTTCTTACACCGTGTTGATTATTGTTTTTCTGGAAACAGCTCTTGGCTTTGTGAAATGAGCTGAAAAGAGCAGAAACAGCCATGGAAATATTTTAATTTCAGAGTTATGCTGCCCTTACAAGGACTTGCACAGATCCATCAGCTAGTTTTCTTGATCGAGACTGACCTTGTTCAAATTAAAGGACAAAATTTCCAAAATTGACTTGTAAAATAATATTCACACAGGAATTAGAAATCAGATGGATTTATTAATTTAATACTTTCCATACTTCCACTGTCTCCTGATCTTTGCACTGAGTAAATATATTTTCAACTGAAATGTTATAAAAGTGTGTCAGTTCTTTTAATGGGGTTAGCTAATCCTTGCATGTGCCAGCAGATACATTAACGATCTTGAGGAAAACAAATCCATTTGATTCAGAATACCCATTTATCATATTTTACATGATTTTCAGCCAAGGGATCACTGGGAGTGTCTTTTAAATCAAAGCAAAGTAACAAGAGGAAAGGAAGGAAGGAATTAATAGAAGACATATAACAATTATCACCCTTTTAACAGTCCTGGTGAATTAAGACCATAAGTTATGTATGCTCCAAAAATATCACACTGATCTCTGTTGTGCAGTTCCTTATCAAAGAAGGATAAGGAGTTGTACCAGGCCCAATTCTTTAAAAAGATAATTATACTTCTTAGAATACATAGCAATACACCTCTGACATTAGCATCACAGACGGCCAGCGCTTCCCTTATTCAGCATCTTCAGCGGAAGATGTGCTGAGGAGGATTGGGTCCCACGTCAGGAATCTTTGTGCAGAGCGTTTAAGCATTGCACAGCCCTCCTACTGCAGGCTTCTCTGGCAATGCTTCAGCATTAATCAACAGTATTTATACCAGAATGGAAAACTCAAAAGTAAAATGCGCTATTAAATGTAAAATGAAAAACAGAAAAAAAAAAAACCCAAAAACAAAGAAATTAAGATCTTCAGAAATGGAGAAAAAAATGAGAGTGAAGGTTGTCATTTTCTTTCCGTTCAAATTACAAATGACTGCTAAACTAGGTTAGTCACCTCAGCCCATCATTATGAGAAAAATCACATTCCACTTAAAACACAACATATTTTGACTGTTCAGCACAGTATTTTTAAAAAGAGGAGAGACAAATACATGTTGTTTATTGATACTATGGCACATATATTTGTAAAATTATCCTTATATTAAAAAAGGAATGATATCTATCCTAAAGAGATCTTCCTCCTTGCTATTCACTTACAGAAGAACAGGACTGCACTCACAGCTGTATTAGTCTACACAATTCAAAACAATATAGCTTTAAACATACAAGGCAACCATATTTGACTGCTGAGGTCAGCACAATTTTTGGACAGCTTTCTGTTCATTTTGCCATGCCAAGAGGCATCTATGCACACAGCCCAAAATTCCCAACATGGAAGAACTGTTCACACATTAAAAAACTCTAATAACTGTCATTGAAATGTACTCGCATGAAGTCTGATGATATAGAGGAAAAAAGAGTAATTTCAGAGGAAAAAAAGCAGAATTGTAGTAGCTTTAACAGTACTAGAGTAAAGAGGTTATAATAACTCTTCAGACTACTCAAGGGAGAACGCTTTTTGACAGTCGTGGGCCATGCTGCTTCACCAGGCTCCTCTTTGTGCCAGAATGAGTGATAAAACCTAGATTTTCCATTTATAACTTTCCTAGAACAGCTCTGATTTCCCATTAGATCATTATTGTGAATAATATTTTTCATTCAGAGATACTTTCTTAGAAATTAAATTCACTTATTTTCTCTACAGGTCTGCTTGTTCTTAACCTGCCCAAGTGTGAAGCTATCTTTGATCCTGTCTTCACTTCAGTACATGGTCCTGCAGTTTAGGGCATTTGTGCTTTTAAATAAATCATCCTTAGTCTAGGTTTGTTGTCATGCAATTTGAATGAATTGTGGATATGGATATAAGTATGATATTAATTTCAAACTTTGAGCTCTAAAACCTGTTCACTTTCGAATTTTTGTTCCTGACTCAACTCCATTCAACACTAAATGATGGATGTTGGGAACAGAGACAGATTCCTTACTCATTTTTTTACGTTAAACACAAGCAATGTTGTGGGATGTTTTTTTTAGTAAACAAACATGCAGCAAAAGCAGTCATTTAGCTTAAAAGGTAATATTATTAATTCTGAAGCAATGCAGTCAAGGGACAGAATTGCTCTGAGCAGAATGCAGATGATTTTATGACACTTTGTTCTCTGTTGCACACCTTTATCCTCTGGAATTTTGTCTGCCGCATACAGAGGACTGCAAAACTCACTTGTATCCCAGGGAGTCTTGCAAAACTCATTTCCATCTCTGTCTTAAGACAGAGACTGACACAAATAATTTCATTGCTAAGGAACTCATTTGAAAGAGGAGAAATACTGCTCCTCTCACAGAAGAAGCTATGAGACCAAACAGCTTCAGTGTCTCATATCTCTTGGAAAGCACAGCCATCGTTTGGGGAGGGTCTGGGGAGATAGATCTCAAGTGGACAGAGATGCCTCCCTTGCTGCACCATTTCTGACAAATGACCTATGTGATCAACAGACCTGTCTTTGTATTTCCCAGCGGTTAACTCTCAGTTCAGACACCAGGCCTGCGATGGTGACTATATGTGCATTACAAACTGGTGCTTGGTTAAAGTCGTACCTAATCAACACATGTAAATTGAATTAAGGAATTATTTAACAACATCGATCTACCACACAGGTAATGCAAAAAGGAGGATTGCATCACTCTGCTTGTAATGCAGCTGCTACATGGCATCATGGAAATAATTGTTTAAAACTGTTAATTCATCTTCTTCTTTTAAAATAGTCTCAGTTTCAAGACTTATAAGTAAAAGCATCACCACGAGCCAAGTGTCTCAAATGTAATACTGTTCTGGAAACTATGTTTGCAATGCTCACAAAGAGAAGCTTGCAGAAAATCACAATTTCTAAAGGCTTTAAATAGGTTGGGAATGTCGGTTGGTGTTCCTCCCACACTAACCTGTAGGCTTGTGAAAAGAATTTTTTCCAACAAGAAGAAATCTGCTTTTGGAAATGCCTGGTAGATCTACTAGATTTTTCAGAAACTGGCTGAATTTCTGTTCCAGTTTGACTGAAATCAGAAACTATATGGATTATTTCATGCACTGAGTAACTATTTCAGTGATGATTTATTCTGTTCCAGCTGTAGTTGGCTTCAGTTGAATATATTGAGATTGGAAGGTTGATCTAACAATTTAAAGCCATTCACACTTTGGTCTGGTGCATATAACAGTCCTCTATTGGTGGGGCTTCCAAATAGTTTTGTGATTAACAAAGGTAAACAAGGTGAATTGTTCAAAAATTATAAATGCAAGGATGCTGTGCTGGTTTGAAAGTAATGAGAAATTGCCTCCAGGGATATGTTTAAACTATATTTCTCTTTCGTCTCTGCAACACCGACCTAGAAAACTGCGGTTCTTGTGAAATTACAGTTTCAGGAGGAGGAGTTTTTGAGAAAACTCTAGATTCTGCAGCACTGGTTATGCTGATGTAAAGACCTACTTGGCTCCAGTTAGTAACATTGTTCCACGGTACAAAGTAGAACATGGAAACAGCAACTTTCCAACTTTATGCAAACCCTTTGCTTCCATTATTTAAAATGTTGTATGCAAAACTCTAGTGGAGTTTTCAGAAAGACTGAACACAGTCTTAAGGTGTGAGTGGTCATTTACATTTCTGATACAGAGATGACAGTAAATTATGGTAGCCTGAAGGGAAGAGTGGACTCTACCTGCATAATTTTCTAATTTGTATGAAAATGCTCGGCTTGCCACAGTCCTCCAGAATGTCTCATTGAAATGCTTCTTTTTAGCCATAATAAATTACATACTTTTACACAGTTTGGGAAGATTCTTCAGTTTGAAAGTTGCTGTGGAGAAAGAAATGCCTACTCCCCCACCTAAGGGGCAAAGAGATTGGAAAAAGAAGTCTTGAGGCACAGCCTCCCATTGCTAGCTCAAGTAGGTGCAGAAGCTGCCATGTGACTCCTCTGACTGTGTTACTTGAGTAACTTTTCTGCCAGCATTTCTCTAGCTCATGCCTCTGTATTTGGTCACAAGCACATTTTGGATTCACAATCAGTCCTGAGACAGTTACTTAAGTTAGCCTGGGATCCTCTGTACCCATCACATGAGTGAAAATTCTTGCTGAGCAGAGCCATCAATTGAGAAGCAAAGAATAAATGTACATTGAAAAATAAAATAAATTCTTTCCATTTTGCCAGTTCAGCCTGTAATAAGATAGATTTTAAAGAGTTTTCAGAAGCTTGGATACTTATTGCATTGATCTTTTGACATGAGATGATTATCAATTAATTTTAAACAGAAAGAGAAATTATTTTAAAGATCTTCTCACTAAGTGTCAGGCTACAAAATCTGTATAGTGAATTTTTATTAGAAGTTAGATCTGGGTTAACTGTTTCTAGTGACTGAAGTGTGAAGGGTACCACATGGAGAAACACAGATCCAACAATTACCATCATGCACTCAGCAAAGTCAGGCTGCTTATGCTATTCACTCCACAGTTTCACAACTTTTAAGGCCGGAAAAAAAGACTAATCCATCTTATTTGACATGTAGTTCATAGGCCATTGTATTTCACTTAAACCAATTTCAGTAATTTTATTAAAACTATAATTTTTAATTTTCCAAAAATTTTGAATGACAGATGAAGTGTAAGAGAACCCAGTGCTTCATGAACATAGTCTGATTCAGAGCACCAGGCCAGATCGAAGCACAGCTTATCCACCACTGACAACAAACTTTTGCATTTGACAGAGCCCTTTTTCTTGAGAGAAAGGTGAAGAACGTTTGGGCACTTGTGCATCATCCTGCATGATCCAGGCCGGCAACCCCCTGCAGCACAAGACTTCCATGCTGGCACAGGCACCAGCAGTTTGCACAAGTGTCTTTTGTAAAAGTTTCTAAAGCTTTAGTGGGGTAATGACAGTTAAAGATAAAATATAGAAAAGCAAGTTGGGAAAAGGATCCTAGAAGCCGTGCTAATTGCTGATCAAAAATATGACATAAAAGGATACAAAATAAAGTAATACTACTTCTTTTGACATACCCTACTGTCAAGTCTATTTTTGTACACTTTGCTCAATAAGAGAAGAAATAAACCCCATATTTCCATGCAGAATATGCATTTGTGGCATCTTTCTTCATGTTAGTCTGATCTCACAATTACAAACAGGTCATGCTGCAAGACAAACAAAACCTGAAGTTTTTCTGGCAGATGGTGACAATTTCCTTCTGTGCCGCGGACTGGAGAAGTTTGAGTGTGCACCGGGTGTAGCTGCATTACTTCAGGGCTGTACCTAAGCTAAGAAGGCCGCTCTTGCTTAGCACTATGCCACAGTGTGGGAGAAGGCTCCTGGTTTCCACGGTTGAAAGGAAAAGGATAGGGGGAGGGAGAGAGGCAAAGATCAGGATCAGCAAGAAGAGCTCCTTACACCATACGCCCTGGTGTAATTTTTCTACTGGTTTATTGCTTATTCTAATTTTATTCTTTACTGTTTGCATTGTCATACAAAGAATTTTGCTCCACTTTCAGTGTATTTTATTTTTCTCTGAACATTTCAGCTCTCTTTTCTTTCTGTCAGAAGGAATTTATAGCTATTTACAACTTTTACTTCCTTATAATGTAGTTTTCTTAAAGAAAAAATAGGAGATGATATTCATGGAGGAGCACCCCATTAATACTAATTGTTTTTAAATGACTATTCTATTTTAAAGCTTATGCAATTACTAGAATGTTAATTCATCCTCTTGGACTAGAGAGGGAAGACATTTTAACCACACATAACAAATTCAGCCCAGTCAGTTACTGCTGTATCACTCAATAATTTATGAAACACAAGGAATGCAAAGAAGTGTTGCCAGGCTGCCCAAAATTTTGGATTTGCATTTTGTGTTATACTACACAATTTGCAGTCTATCTAACTTCTGATTAGGTGAATTTGCTATCATTCCATATACTCATGTACAGAGCTTTTATAGAATGACTATTTAGTTTTTCACTTAGAGATATCACTTTCTGTATCAGAGTGAGTTTCATGAGTTTAGGGGTTTTTTCCTCTTTTTTTCTGGAATAGGGTGAGGCAAAAATCCATTGCCTCAGATAAGCAATTTCCTTGTCCACAGTTATACAGCATGGGTCACACCATTGCAGTGACTTCAACGTGGCCATTACAAGGCATTTCAGTAGCAGGACATAAAAGTATTATTTTTGTACAAGTTTCAGCAGTGCTGAAAAACATATCAGTCTCTCCTTGTTAGTAAGCATGAGATACATAAGTGCTAAGAATTGTTGCAAGTCTTTGCAAGCTCTTGCCTGGCTCATAGATTTTCATAAGTCATTCTGCCATCAGAGGAATGTTTAAGCAACTCTGGCAATACAATACTTGTTTACTTGCATAAGAAAACAGCTAAATAAAATCTAAATAAAATGTGATGTCTTCTAAAAATGCAGTGTAGCTGCCTTAATAGCTGTCAAAAATTCCACTAGAAAAACATGAGCTGTTTCCTATTGCCTTTTGAAACCCATTCTGCCTGCAGCTGTACTGTTGGTGATGCACGCACAAGAGAGATTGTGTGCCTCATTAGGATCAACTTTACATCTCAGATTCAGACACCAATCTTGCCAAATCAGCTGCAGTTTTCTTCTTCTAAGAATGAATTGCGTATGCTATTTCTCAAGCAATCCGTAGTAGTGTTCTCCTGGCTGAACAAACATCAGACAATATAACCCATCTCTTAAAAATTAACCAGGTAAGGCTATGTTTAGCTGTCTTCTGAAACAATGAGAACTTTTCTTTCCTAAGCTTTAATAAACACTTCAACTGAGCATTGTATCTCAAAAGCAAAAGAGTGCGTCTCACATTGTAGTGACCCCCCCATTTGCTTTGGCAGTCCTCATGAAAGCCTCATGTAGGAGCATGGCCACATATGACATTCCAGCTCCCTTCATAGATTAGAGCATCAGTTCCGACGCCTAGCAGAAGCTGCGAGAGAGTTCGTTAGCTACATTGACAGTATGCTGTGGATGTACGCAAGCTTGCTCTGCCTGAATCTCATGGCATAGAAAAGCTGCTTTTGATTAGATGGAAAAATATTTAACTCGCTTTTCAAAACTCTTCTTATAAGGCAATTTTTATTTACTGCATTCCTACAGAAATAAAAGTTTTTTCATGACCACCAAGGAAAGTTCATGATGAGATAACATCCAACGGTACAAAATTTCTCCCAGTCCTTTGGGTTTGGCAGGACATGTACAGCAGTCCCAGAATTCCCTAAATATGTCTCAGAGCCCAGAGGTATTCAGACACGAAACTTTTACTTGGCCTTGAAGCCTTGAAGTAGAATGTACCTCTAGTAGATCCATTTTCATTTGGCTCCATCTGAAACCTGACAGTCTTAAATATGCCTTCCTTTACCAAAGTACAGGGTTCTTGAGGACATTATTGCAAAACAGAAAAGACAATCAAATTAAATTCTAGATCATGCTTAACAAGAAGTAACTATCTCTTTTGATTTCTTATATTTCCCAGTCATCTGCATTGTCAGTGGCTGACAAATTTGACACTTCTTTCCTTTAAGACTCTCTGTATTTCCCTTCGGTACTTCCCCCCCATAATTTACATAGAACTTCTCTTTGTTTGTCATGTTGTGACATTTTTAAGGCTATTACAATATCTTGCAAGTCACATCTCAGAGAAGCATTTGCTGTTTATATGCCTTAGCAAAGTCGCACCCTATTAGCACACTCTGAGTTCCCATCCGGGAGGCCACATGTGAGAGCTGAATTGCACAGATGCAGATCTGTCATAGTGCCCTGTTTAAATCACCTCTCCTCTTTCCGACCCGGTTGCATCACATGCTGTCCCACTAAACTGTGGCTTTTTGACAGCAAAGATGTTATGAATCACTAGCACAAGCTTGTGCGAAAAAATGGGACAAGCTAGAGCCCAGAGCTCTACTCTGTCGTAGCCTAGAGCTACAACAAAAGCATAAGGAAAGTAAGAGGATTTCTCTCTTACAGCAGGGGTTGGTATCTCTAGTGAGACATCAGACTGAGTAGGAAAAGCTGTCTAGGGAAGACAGGGAAGGCATTTAACCTGACGAGGTTGACTGCATCCAGAAAATGGAGCCCAAACATTCTCTGGAGTTAAAATGTCAATTAACTACTTGCTTTCCCCACTCCTGTGTACCTATACAGCTGTGCATCCAGTCTGTGCATCTGCTGTTTCTGAACAGAAACAAAGTAGAAATGACACCGTAAGACAGTTGGCTTTCAATAAGACACTTCTGATGTCGTAACAAGAAAGTCTGTTCCAATGATATTTCCAAGAGTATTACACAGCCAAAGGGTTGAGAACAAATATCCCCAAAAAACCCAAAAGAATCAAGCCTCACAACCGTTTACTTTAAAATCAAGTGATATAGAAAAAAAATAATGCTACCTTTTTTATTTGAAGTTGTGTTTAAATTTAGTCGTCTTTTGTGTTATATAATACCAATACTAGTAAAATTTTGCAAAAAAAAAAAAAAAAAGGATCTGTACTTTTGTGCAAGTTTGTGCTAAGAGATTCAGACTTTGTCCTACTTATAAAGCCACTTCAGATAAGGGTAGCCTACTTGCATCTTATTACTTTTCCAAAATAGTACAAAGCAAAGAAAATCTTAAAAGAAAAAGGCCTGAGTAGGAAAAGGGAATCTCTTTCCTGGAAAACTATTCCAGATGCAGGCAGCAAAAAAATACACAGAAGAAGAATAAAAGTCTTCAGTAAGATCTCTAAGGAAGCTTACCTGGATTCTATGATTTCTGCAAGTCCTCCACTTCTTCTCCCACTCCAACAGTTACAGAATCACAGAATCACAGAATGGTAGGGGTTGGAAGGGACCTCTGTGGGTCATCTCGTCCAACCCCCCTGCCAAAGCAGGGTCACCTACAGCAGGCTGCACAGGACCTTGTCCAGGCGGGTCTTGAATATCTCCAGAGAAGGAGACTCCACAATCCCTCTAGGCAGCCTGTTCCAGTGCTCCATCAGAAGTTCTTCCTCGTGTTCAAGTGGAACTTCCTGTGCATCATTTTGTGCCCATTGCCCCTTGTCCTGTCGCTGGGCACTGCTGAAAAGAGTCTGGCCGCTTGCTCTTGACACCCACCCTGGAGTTATTTATGAATATTATTAGGTCCCCTCTCAGCCTTCTCTTCTTCAAGCTAAAAAATCCCATCCCCCTCAGCCTTTCCTCAGTTTATCTGTGCTAGGCCTAGGAAAATAAAACCAAGAAATTTCAGGGAAAGTGTTGATAAAAACAGAAACTTTGGAAGTTATAAGCGTACATGAGAACTACCTAAGGCCTGACAGTCTGAAATTATTCCAAACTCTATTGAACACCCACTACAAACAAGGTTTATCTCCTCATGCACAATTTTTTCTTAACAAAGGCCATAGGAATACCCAAAGTTGTCTTTTTCAAAAGACTGAGTCCTAATTACTGAAAAAAACACCTAGAAAATACATTTGGTACAGTGATATAAAGACTCATTATTTTTTCACAATGATCTGTTGATTTTGTCAGTCCCAAGACAGGGTGTGTTGCAGGAATCAAGTTCAGATGACTGGTGGGTGCAAAAAGAATGTGGATTATACAGAAAAAGGGGCCTGAGACTCTAGGGGGAATAAGCTACAAGGAGTACATCACCTCAGTCTTTCAGGGCTTCACGTAGTTCCCAGCTTATATCCACTGACAAGTCAAGGCATTTTTCTTCTTTGTTCAAGTGATGGATCAAGCCCAGCCTAGATGCTTCCATCCACATATATTAACATCTATGAATTGTTTGGGTTTTTATCAAAACCTGATTAAATTGATTAATTGACTCTTCTTAATCAAGAAAACACAACTCCCCCCTTAAAAGTTCAACTACATCCAATAAAAATTTAACTTTCAGTAACAAGAGAGGAGGATTTAGGGTTTTTTTTCTATTTTCTCACTTAAGAAAATTAGATTTATCTTAAAGCAAGCAAATAGTTACTTTTAAAAAATTAAGAAACTGTCGCCTTCGTTGGCGTGGCGACCTGGTTCAGGGACGGCTCGGCGACCCACCCCTCGGCCGCTCGGGTCATCAGCACGCAGACACCAATGTGGTGGACGGCAAATGGCGTTTATTGATAAATAACACAGCGTTATATAGCCTAGGTTTACAGCATCACTTCCGTCTGCTTACTTCACGGGTTAAACGTTATTGGCTATTAGGAGGGGGGGGGGACACTACCTTTCCTTACAGCGCGACATCTTCAGACCGCCAAGCCTTAACTGCCCACAGAAACCAAATTTAAATAAAAGAATTTATGATGTAAAAATTCTATATTTTCTGTAGTAAATGGGCTAGGAAGTAATGTATTTCCAATCACACATATTTGGCTGAAATCAATAGAGAAATTTAAGACTCAATTCTTCTAAATAAACTTAGAATTCATCCGCTTTTGTTAAATGTTTCTGTCATAGCTGGGTAAGGGAAAAAACGCAGGGTTGTTTCTTTAGAGAGAAAAAAAAGAAGAAAAAATCTCAAGGTCTCATCATGGAAGATTCTTTGGCGACATTCATGCTTTACATATGGAAAATGTAAAGGCTGATATATTAATTTCCTTCCCATACTTTTAATCACAGACTAAATTTTAATGCCATAATAAATGCGATACAGCAAACATTCCACATAGGTTTCCAGAAAAGGCCATTTTTTCCCCCCAAGCACCTGATATCAAGCTTTAGACTTGCATAAGGAGAATGTGTATCTTACCGAAACATCCCTGCTCATTGCCAGGGGTTGCTATTAGTCACCATGGTAAAAACAGCCAGAGAAATTAAGGTCTGTATTAACACAGATAAGCTGTAAATCATGTCCAAAAGCCACTCTTAACTCTTCAGATCAGACGTTAAGGGTGCCTGAAGTGATGAGTGGTATTTTTAAAACAAAAGAATCTTTAATGGGCATGAGCCTGGAAGGACCCTGTACCTTTCAGTGTTTCTCAGTGAATTTTTGCAGCACCTCGCAACATCTGTGACCCCGAGTATGTGCCTGCTCACCACCACGCAGCACAGAAAGGATGAAGTCCGGTCGAATAAGATTCATTGCATAGCGCAAACCGACCTTTACAGGAGCCACCTAAGCTGTGCTGACTGGGGACAGGGTTTAAGTAGTGCGGGGTGAGGACGCTGTGCTAGAAGAGCAGCCCTTGACTCCAGCTCCCAGCTGGCTCAGGTGCCCACATCCATGCACCTTGTTGCAGAGGGGGACCTGATGTAACCACTGTGCCCGCTGCTGCTCGAGGGCAGCGTGGTGAGATACGCCGACAGACATGCTGCTGGCCCCCTCGGCTGGCAGAGGGGCTGAGTGCCAGCAGCTATCGGGGCACCACAAACTGTGAGAAGCTGTGCATCTCCAGAGCCAGCACCTGAGAGGGTGCAGGCAGCCGGGCTCAGGCATGGGTGGTGGGCAATGGCCAGCCACAGCTCAGAGGCTGTAGGGTGGGCTATTCGCAGACATGTCAAGGACACAGAGCCCCGCATCCCCTTCCCTGTGCGCAGGAGGGCACTAATGGGTTCCCTGAGTTTGACACCGCCTACACGCTTTGCCTCTTTTCCTGTCGCCCACGGTGTCTGAATTAGATGAGTCAAACTCTGTTCTCTGTTACACTAGGATAAAACAAAGGAACTCCAGAGAAGATGAGAAGTTACTCCAGGTGGTATTTGAGGGTTAATGGAGTAAAATTTTCTTCTGTGCCTGCAACTACTGCCACTTGTCTGCTTGAGTAATAGAGCCTTAAACATTTAAGTGATAGATGTTAGCGCATGCCAGCTGCAAACCAACAGAGCAGGCTGTAAACACATTTTACTTGTTTCTCCCTTTGTTTTTTAATATGCTCTTTTCCTTGTTTCTCCCTTTGTTTTTTAATACGCTCTTTTCCTCAACTGAGATCCTCTCACCTCTCCAGCGCTGTATCACACTGACACGAAGGGGCCCAGCTGGTGGGGGTAGGGGAGGTACAGCCTGCTGTGACTCACGGTGTTCAGCGAGTTTTAGTCATCAGTCTTACAGCACAGCCATGTTTAGCCAGCACCCCGCCTCCAACGCTTCCACCACCGCGCACACCCGCCGCTGTTCCTTCAGGTGGAACCAGCCGCTCTCGTGTTTCTGTAGGATTTTTCATGAAGACTGCTTGTGTGCGCACACTTGTAGATTTACACACCTTTCAGTGACAAAGTCAAGAGAAATGTGTTTCTCAACCTGTCAGATCTGAAGCTGAAGATGTCACATTTGTGGAAGCGATTTCTTTTGGAGATGCAGGTACCTGTTTCCTCACAGGACAGGACTTCAGCTATCTTGGCAAAAATCCACTTTCTGCCCCGTATTTGATGGGGCCATATTCCATACATCAGATTGTTTTCTGTGTAGGTAAATTACTTCATTAGTAAAAACCACATTGGATATGTTTAAACTAGGAGTGTGAGGAAGCTGTGCACTTAGATGACCCCCCAACACACAATCACTCAGACCCAGACTTGAGTGCACTCAAGAGAAAGAGAAAGAGAAAGGCCAATGTCACTCCAGTCTTCAAAAAGGGCAAGAAGGAGGACCCAGGGAACTACAGGCCGGTCAGCCTCACCTCCATCCCGGGAAAGATGATGGAGCAGCTCATCCTGGAGGTCATCATCATGCAAGCTGAGGAAAAGAAAGTTATCAGGAGTAGTCAGCATGGATTTACCAAGGGGAAATCATGCCTGACCAATCTAATAGCTTTCTATGATGGCATGACTGGCTGGGTAGATGAGGGGAGAGCCGTGGATGTTGTCTACCTAGACTTCAGCAAGGCTTTTGATACTGTCTCCCATAATATCCTCCTAGGGAAGCTCAGGAAGTGTGGGCTGGATGAGTGGTCGGTGAGGTGGATTGAGAACTAGCTGAATGGCAGAACTCAGAGGGTTGTCATCAGCGGCACTGAGTCTAGTTGGAGGCCGGTAACTAGTGGTGTCCCCCAGGGGTCAGTACTGGGCCTGATCTTGTTTAACTTCTTCATCAACGACCTGGATGAAGAGTTAGAGTGTACCCTCAGCAAGTTTGCTGATGACACAAAACTGGGAGGAGTGGTGGACACACCAGAAAGTTGTGCTGCCATTCAGTGTGACCTGGATAGGCTGGAAAGTTGGGCAGCAAGGAACCTGATGAGGTTCAGCGAGGGCAAGTGCAGGGTCCTGCATCTGGGGAGGAACAATCCCATGCACCAGTACAGGCTTGGGGCAGACCTGCTGGAGAGCGGCTCTGTGGAGGGGGACCTGGGTATCCTGGTGGATGACAGGTTGACCATGAGCCAGCAGTGTTCTCTGGCTGCCAAGAAAGCCAATGGAATCCTGGGATGCACTAGGAGGAGTGTGGCCAGCAGGACGAGGGAGGTTCTCCTTCTCCTCTACACTGCCCTAGTGAGGCCCCATCTGGAGTACTGTGTCCAGTTCTGGGCTCCCCACTTCAAGAAAGATGAGGAGCTGCTGGAGAGAGTCCAGCGGAGGGCTATGAGGATGGTGATGGGACTGGAGCATCTCTCCTACGAGGAAAGGTTGAGGGAGCTGGGCTTGTTCAGCCTGAAGAAGAGAAGGCTAAGAGGGGACCTTATAAATGCTTATAAATATCTGAAGGGTGGGTGTCAGGAGGATGGGGCCAAGCTTTTTTCAGTAGTGCCCAGCAACAGGACAAGGGGCAACGGGCACAAACTGAAGCATAGGAAGTTTCGTCTGAACATGAGGAAGAACTTCTTCCCTCTGAGGGTGACGGAGCATTGGAACAGGCTGCCCAGGGAAGTTGTGGAGTCTCCTTCTCTGGAGATATTCAAGACCCGCCTGGACAAGGTCCTGTGCAGCCTGCTGTAGGTGACCCTGCTTTGGCAGGGGGGTTGGACTGGATGATCCGCAGAGGTCCCTTCCAACCCCGAACATTCTGTGATTCTGTGGTTCATTCTGTGTGATCCTGTGCGCTCACTCTCCCTGACGTATTGTCATTTTATCTGCCAGGGAAGCCATAAAATGGATGAAAAGTGTCAAGGCTCAGAGGAACCACAAGGCCCTAGCTGCCCTGAGGAGCTCCACCTGGGATGCCCGCCCACGCACCCTCTGCCCACAGGCCCGGGGCACCATTTAAGCTGAGGCCTGGGCCCTGCTTTTTTCCTGAGCTGTGGTGCAGGTGTGCTTGGCCCCAGCTCTGCCTCCTGGCTGGACCACAGCCCTGTGCTGCTGGTACCTTGTCTCCTGGCTGGACCTTGGACCTGTGGGATAGCCCTGTCTCCAGCCTATCTTCTGCTGCTCCTGGCTGGAACGTGGGCATGGTCCATCCCCTCTGTTTTTTTGGGGCTGTTGGTGGACCACCCTGCAACCCTTGGCTCTGCCTGCTACGTCCAGACCTGTGGGACAGTGCTGTGGGTGAGGGCCCTCAGCTCTTGGGTCCCTGTCCCTAAGCAAGCAGCTGGACATAGCTGTGCCTTGCAAAGACAAAGCTGGTGAAAAACCCTGGGGACAAGTTATGAGGTCCTGCAGGTAGGTTTGCTTTGTAATTGCAGCACTGCCAATGCTTGCTGAGCCTACAAAATGAGATTGTGAATCTTGTTGGAGGCAAGGCTTTTCTTTCTGGGTAGCCACATTGCTAGACAAGAGGTGCCCCAGAGTAGGTGTGTGGCCAGCTAAAGCAGTGACGATAAAATGCAGATAAGAAGACTCGGTGTCATTAGGCTAGCCCAACTAAACATCTATTAACAGTGGATTTTTACCTTAATAGACTCCTCCATAGGTGCATCTTCCTATTCTTATATACATTATTGGTGACTTGCTTTTCAACTGCTAACTTCCAAAACCTATGTTAAATTTGTCAGCTGGCTTAACTAATGTGCAGTGCCAGTGGTTTCTTTCCCTTTTGTTCTCTGTTTTCTTGAACTCTGGTGCTTGCAGTGTGATGGGTTAGTTAAGTAGCGAGGCATTTGCTGCCTGCCTGTTCTCTCTCTAGGATCCCACAGTACAACACAAATTCAAATGAATTCAAATACATCGTCAGTGCCACTTATTATTTCCCCTTCTTGCATCTGCTCTTGAAGCTTTTCAGCTCTCTCTGCCCTGGAAGCTTCTAACTGTCTGTAAATAAGGCTGGTAGCCTAGCAACATTGAGTGAATGCATTTCCCTTGCTGAATAATGCTGGGCATAATCAAATCAGCTTGTTATGCTATCTGCAGCATTAACACTGTAAGTTAGTGACAATTACAAATATTTCATGTACATCGGCATCATTTTGAATTGGAAACTTTTTTCAGCTCCTTCAAAAGCAGTCTGTACCCACAAAGTGAAGCAGAAATGCTCAGCTCAGTAGAAAATAAACCAGCTCCAGAACCAGGTACAATCATCAAAATGAATTGGTTGATTAACCTGACCCTTCAAGGAGACTAAAGAGAAGGCAAACACCATCTCTGAGCATTTGTACTCACCAGTACAGACAACCAGACAGTTTGGAGCTACCTTAGGAATCTCACAGAGAGAAAACTGCCTTGTGGTGCATAGATGTGGCATTCTCCTAGGCAGGAAATGAACCCATGTCATAAATTGAGTGAACACCTACCAAAAAAAGTCCATAGCACTATCTATAATCTGTCTTGTTCTACATGGTAAACTTGCACTGTCAAATTGCATTTACTGCAGCATATTTCAGGGGTGGAAGCAAGGCATAGCCTTCTCCCTAACCTGTCACGCTTACATGCATGTGAAGAGCAGCACCAATTCTGAAGACTTCATCTCCTGCTCTTTCCATGCCCTGCAGTATTAGGTTATTCACCCTAGTATGAAGGAGTGTGGTATAAGCCTTCTTTAGCCATTGCACAGTTAAACAAGTGACAGCATTATAAGCTTCTTAATTTTATATCAAAATGATATCAGAACAAATTCTTCAATTTGTAGTGTGCTGTACAGACTTGCCATGTTCTTGAAGACTGTATTTTGTTTGAGTAGAACTTTACATTTTCCAGCTGCTACATCTCTTCACTTCAGAACAAGTAAATCTTTATTCTGCATTTTTTAATTGACCTTTTTAGTCTAAACAAGTTTGATTGGGCAACGAATGAATGGTTCCAGCACAATGTTATCACAAGACAGAGTTAGTGATGCCAAGAACAAAAATAGCTCTGGCTTTTTCTCCCTTGTCTCTCTTCCCATCACTGATTAGCACAGACATTAGTAGACAGACAGCAAGAAATCTTTTTACTTAGATTTTATGAGCTTGAATACATTTTTTTTTTATCAGCTGGGAAGATACCTAATTCTATAATAAAAGTAACCAAGTGTAAGAACCTGAGGAACTAAACCACCTTAAGATAAGGTTCAGATAGACAATTCTGGTATTTTTGAAAGCTTTACTTATACAGATAAATAACTCCATGCAGCTTAAAATACAAAATGTTAATTCACATTGACATAAATATTACTGAATCAAAATAACTATTTCACTATCTTTTCATGTTCAGTTCTGCCTAACTAGCTTATATTGCTGAAACCTGGCACAGAATGTGATTTACAGGCCCAGCAAGAGCTTGGTTTGGTCTTTGCCACAAGCTTAAAGCACGTCTAGCTCTGCTTTCTTAACTTGATACACAGCCCAGTACGAATGCAACTGAAGATCATAGGCTTGTAAGACAAATGCATTTATTTCCTGATACCTCGTTCCAGGCTCTGGGAGCTAACACTGTCTGCTGTAAGTAATTGTACTTCCCACCTTTTTTTCTCATGAGATAGCAAAGCTTTCTGCTCAGTAAAATCACTGCCTGCCACCTTGAGACAGAGTCCTAAGAATCAGCAATGTGCTTGCCCTGAGGTTGTTGCAACCTGGGAGGTAAAAACAGATCTTGCTACTTTGGATGAAACTGGAGTTTGGGAGCAATTTCGCAGAAACCCTAGGAGATTTATCTGCCAGTTTCTGCCATTAGCATGGCAACCTGTTTTGCATCAGTGTCACTCCTGTCTCAGTGATGACTTCTCTTGCTGTCAGCCTTCCCTTCCTTCCCTATTAACTGGTGGGAGACCCGAGCAGAGTTACCAGGGGAGGGCTGCAACCAGGCATCTCCTAAAACAACGGAAGGAAGGTTCTGACCTTGAGAAAACCTATAGCAAAGACAAAAGTATCTGTGTGAGGGGTGAGGGGATGTGCACGAAGATGAAACCAAGACAAGTGCCTTGAGATGTAGCTGGAGGATTAGGAATGAAAGGTGAGAGGCAGAGTGGGAGACTGGCAAGAAAAAGGGGGTGGGGGTGGGGGGCTGGAGGGGGCAATTCCGTAACAAAATGGAGGATGAAGGGACAGAACTGTGATGTGAGAGGAGTGGGATGTAACAAGACTTATAAGCAATAACACGAAAAGTGACAGAATAGCAATATATGAAAATGTCTTCGTGGAAAATAACTGGCAACTGGATTTGAAAAGGAGTGTAAATGCTGCAAGTGGGAGGAAAAGCAAAAAAAGTAAGCAACTATATTTTTGATACATGCTCTGACTGTGTGAAGGTAGGAATGGCATCACACCTATGCACCGTGTCTCCGATTTGCTTTTGAGATTCATGGGAAAAAATTCTCTTAAAATAATTTTAAATATCCCCTTAATCACCCCTTTTCCCATTTTCATTACAGTGAAGCTTTTTTGTTTTCTGTTTCTTTGCTGGTTTCTTAAACAGGGGAGAGCCATCACCTCTAAGGAGATTCTCTCTTTCCCTTAAACAGAGAGATGGAGATGCTTGTAAGGAGCTAAAAGACTTGGCTGGAGGAAGGAAGAGAGGTAGTGTGGCAACTGGTCCTGTTTTTTAGGAAAACCTTATTGACTTAAACAAAGAATTACCTGCTTGATGCTTATATTGTGGACAGACCAAATAACACACTGAAACTACAAAACTGAGAGCCTTTCCTCTGTCTACCTGGCTCTGTCTTTTGGGTGGGCAGGATCAGCTGTGTACTTTGTTCACTAAAATCTCAATCATCCTGTAATTCATGAAAAAATCAATTTGAGTACTCAAGGAAAATGAGTATACTTGAAAAGGAAACGTTGAGCCCATATCTGAGGCTACAGAGCCTGCCTGTATAGAGGTTTGCTGAGACCTTCACAGGGCTATTTAAAGCTCTAACATTTCCAGCTGAAGGGGGACAGAGCAGCACGATAATGAACAATGCGTGCTCTGCCGCCTTCTGATCCCCCAGCCCCTCCTCATACCTGCAAACACTCATTAATTTCTGCAATGCCCTTCTGAAGCTCATTTCTTCCTCAGTGTTGCAGTGCCCTCCAGTGCTCAGAGAAGATGCTTTGGCTTCCATTATCAGAAATCCAAAAGACAGAGACACCATTTTATATTTTATTATAAGACTGAACTCTTTATGATATTTCAGATTAAACTCTTATTTGATTTCCAAAGTGTAAAGGCAGTACAGCAGCTATACCTAGCTAACTCTTCCCAGTGCCCTCTGTCTGATCCAGCCAGAGGACCTACCCTCAGAAAGCTGCCTCCTGGTTAGAAACCTGCCCCAGAAGCTGTGGCACACCAGTCAGGTGTCTGAATCCACCTGCACCACAGCCACAAAACAAGGTTGTGGCCCTCTGGCTGTCTCTAACCTGGGGCGCGTGCCTGCTGCAGGGCTGTGACCCCCAGCTTGCGATGGATTTTCTTCTCCAGGGCATCTCTTTTGATGCTGTAAGTACTTCTCTCAGTAAACGAGCTGCCTGAGGTGAATGATTATCACCTCAGTGAGTCATATGCCGAAAGCGGTTAAAATGCTCCTCTAACAAAAGTACTAACAGTGGCATACACACTGTAGTTCAAGAATTGCGTTCAGAGTAGTAAAATTTTCCTAAACACTTCAGGTTGTAGATTATTTCAATGAAAAATCCTGGTTATGGATGAGTGAGAAAGGCATAAGTTCCTTTGTGAGTTACATTTTTGCCATTGTATGTCTCTAGTGCAGAGGTTTAATAAACACCACTGAAAACATCACAAGTGCTTTCCTAAATACAGGTGAGAGAATCTGTGAAGTCCAGAGCAGCTCAAAACAAACAGATGGTTATATTCAAAAAGCGGGATTTTCAACAGACTAAAGCAATTCAGTTTCAAACTTCCATCAAATTATAGTAATAGCTGCTCACAAAACCATTGTGATGTTGATAAATTGATAAATTGTGTTTAGTGGGGAGAATCATCTCAGCACTCTCCCATCTATCTATTTTGTGGTCAAGAACGTATATTTTTGAGTAAGTTTCCAAGTGAACTAAAAGTTGTATAAATAGTCCAGAGAGCAATGTCCCATCCACATTTTTCATTCTCTTCCAGATGTAAAGTGTCTGACCACCACAAAGCTGGCAAACTTCTGGTCAATCCAAACACTTGCAGATCAAATACGCAGCATTCTGGTAAGTGCAATCCATCAAATAAGGAAAAGGGGGCAGGGGATGTGCTGAGAAAGAAGTGTACGCAAGGGCATAACTAGAAGAAAGAAGGAGGTCGGAGATGAAAACAAGTACCTGTGCTCATGGGAGAGATACAGAAAGGGTAAAGGAGACCACCAAATGCATTGCATTTTGAAATTACAAACTTCAATCTCCCTCTACATTTTGGATTCACAACAGCATTTTATAGTATTATAATCAAGTAAAGTAAAAGCATAATCTTTCAGGGAAATACTTAAAAATTGCTTTTCTCTCTGGAAATGATGTACCACAGAAATTGAAAGCAAAGCATGTGAAGTCGTGTACTCGTAATCTGTGGTGGTAGGTTTTGGAATTGAAAGACTATATTTGCCCCGGTATTTAAGTGTGAATCTCTTCCTAGGAAGAAGTACCTGTGCTTTCAAGGCCCTTTCTTTCAGCAGATTTTCTGAATATATTAGCAGAGATCCTAACATAAAGGGACCTGTTGGTGTTCACAGCTGATTAGGAGCAGATGCTTGAGAATCATAATGGATTGCATTTAGCAAGAAGTTACACTAGACAGGCTCTCAAAACTTGCACTTCATCTTTCCTCGTTTATAAATCAAGAAAAGCTGTAGGATCTGACCTCTAACAGGACCATCTGGATCTGCCCACTGTCTCCAAAATATCATCATCTCCTGTTAAGTGTGTCCTCACCATTTGTGCTTGGCACTTGCACCAGGGCTGTGTATGATGGTTCTGTGTACAGAGATGCCTAATTTTGACAGAACTGATGGAAGGTCACAGAACTCACTCTGGCTGAAGTTTTAGTGTACTGTTATCATTCATGTGACTCTGCCTGCACACACTCTGAGAAGCAGCAAGATTCCTGACCAACTTCAAGTAAAGCCTGCTCTAATCCAAACCTGCAAGGTCAAGTTTAGACGTATCGTACTCCAAGTCCAAGTTCAAAGTTGTTGGTGAGGCACAAATAGAAGTTGCACAGATCTCAGTGGGAAAGGCTTTCCCCAAAATGCAGTATTATTCCAAATGTTTCACATGAGCTTGAACAGAAGTACAAATAAAGGGTATACTCATTCTGTCAGTAGCATATTCTATAGATAAATTTCACAGGCAATCAGACCTGGCCCAGTGCAAGGGTACTCTCTTAGAATTTGGGATTCATTTTGAGGTTGAACTGGAAAGTTAACATTTCCCAAAGGCACAGGCAATAAAGCTTCAGAAGTGCACATGAAGCATGTACAAGCCTTAGAAGTCCTTGTTAAATGGAGATTAGGCTACAGCCATATTTGTGAATATCGCGTTTGGTATTTAACCATCTTAAACCATAAAAGGCAATACATAAATTCTTAGCTGATCATTTGGAGTAAAGTACACAGTCCTTTTTTTCATTTAAAATAAAACCTTATTTGCAAATGAATCCAAATTAATGTGATGTGTGTGTCATTACTCTAGAACAACTTTGACTTACAAAAATAGAAATCCGTAATATGAACAATTAATCTCTAATTTTAACCCTACATTAACATGTTCTATGTAAGAACAGACTTTAATTGCATCAATAATGCAATGTAACTGTGATCACTGGATTTAGGACAAATTACTTTTATTCAGCAAGACAGCTTTTATTGCTCAGTCTGCACTAGCTACATCAGTGGTAGACACCACTGTTTTCATGGCTCTGGCTCTGTTTCTTGTAGGTAAAATATTGAGTGCACATTTGATTACATCATCAAAGAAATGTTGTTTTATACCAGCACCCATTGATGACTGGCCTCTGCTGAAGAGCTGTGCTGAAGTAGTAGCACACACTAACTGTAGCCCTCCAGGGTTCATGTATACCCTCCCATGTCATGGACAGGCAGTTTGGGACAGTTATTTTCCATTGCAAACATCCTTTTCAAGTACTTTACGTCCCAGACTGTTCCTTGAAGGATCAGTTCTGATTTCTTATGTTTATTATAACCACTTACATACCTGGGCACCACATTATAGATAGATTTTTGTGGTTACTTCATAAACATTCAATCTAAACCGAGATTATTTTAGTGGTTCTTCAGACAACCTTCCTGCCATAGTAATCTTATATTGTCAATCATTTTATGAGGTACCAGAAATACTTTACAGAAAGATTCTTAGCCCAAGTATTTTAGAGTTTTGCACTGTTGATATGGATGTTGTGCATTGCTACATTTATAAAGACAGTTTTGAAATTAAATTTAACAGTTGCTATAGCAAGAATTTTATATATAGAACTCGAGACTCTGGAAGGATTTAGGAATTCTAATTTACTTTTTTTAAAAAAAAAAGTGTAAAAGTTTCCTCTTTTAAAAAGAATTAGAATTATGCCTTATGGCCATAGATTCTGGTCTTGCACAGCAGTGGGAAAACACTTGCTGAATTGCTACTGCTACAGTAACTGAAAAATTATATTAATTGGACCCATTTGTACAAAGATAGTTAAATACTCCTAAAAATGAGGTCAGACTTTTCTTCCATGTAACAAGAAATTTTTGTATCATTTCACTAAACGTCTCTACTGCATCCTTTGAAGTAGGGAGCCAAGACAAAAATTTGTCTGGAGGTTAAAAGTGTTCTCTTCCACATTTGAATGATTTTACTCTCCAAAAATGATACATGTTCAGAAAGGACTTGATAGCTGACAAATACTGAACTGGCTATACAAGGGGAAAACTGTCAGGCACCTTCCATCCCCTCAAAGCTCCTTGATGTGACTGGGTAGCTCGCGTTCAGTCAGCAGGCAGAGACAGCACACTGCAGTCCAGAATGGCAGGGATTAGGCCAAATTTTCCCCACTGTTACTGCACTTAGTTTTTTCTCAAGTCCAGCATTCTGCTGGGTAGCAGGGTTGGAAGAAGAAAGCTCTGTGTTGCCTCACTGCAATGGGGGGAAATTCTTGTTTCAGTGCGCAGCAATAAATGAGATAAAAATGAAAAATGGGAACAAAGAACAAGGGACAGAAGAAAGATTGAAGTGTATGAGGGTTAATGGAAACTTTTGGCAGAGGGAAATCAGGAAAAGTAATCAGAAAGGGGAGGAGATTTGATAGCATGCTTTTTCCCCTGGATGCTGAACATGCCTGTACTTGAGGATGCAGTGAGCTTTGTTGGCTTTGCAAACTCTAGCCCCTAGATCAGCAGAATTGATGTGAATAGACAACCCATTTGAGTTCAGAATCAGTATTTCCCTCGTTTGACTGTGCTACAAAAGCTACATTACAAGTTTTATGATCAAAATAGCAATCATAGTGGGTGAAGTTGAAACAATATTTTTGTGACAAGATAGCCTCATTTCAATTTAGCTGGCAGGCAGTATTTTGAGGTGTTTGCTTATTTGCATATCCCCATATCTTGGGATGCTCCCAAATGGCACATAATTTAGGATTTTTTTCCAGTAACCATATTAAAAAATAAAATTGAACCATATGTTCTACTATCCCTTTCCAGTTTACATGAAATGGTATTTCTTGTTATTGAGCCGAAATAAACCAAGACTCATTAGCAGGTCCTTGCAGCCACCACTTTCAAAGGACCTTCCATCCTGAGCCTACACCAAGCAAGCCCCTGAGCTGATGTAAAACATCATTTAGTTTGTCTTCCTCTGCAGCGTCAGCTGCAGAATAGGGTGCTGAGACCTACTTTATCTTCTGAAGTAATTTGTCAGCTAAGATGGCCATTTTTTTAGAGGTTGGAAACGGTAATAAAGACACTAGATGGCAGCAAACATCCTAAAACTGAGTTCGGTCTGTAGGCTGGCCAGAGTCTAATAGAGGAAGGGAGCCTTCCAGCTGTGAAATGCCTCTTGGGACTTCTTCCACGGTTCAGCTGTTAGACTGTCTTGCCAAAAGCCGGTGTTTTCTCAAGCTTCCGAAATACAGTTTAAAGTTGGAACTTTGCTGGTACTGCTTGCCGGATGAAAATAAAAAATTACACTTTTTCAGCATCCCACCCTTTCTCCCCCCCCCCCCCCCCCCCCCATGCTTCATTCTGTATAAACGATACATGATAGAGTAGGACTGAGTTCAAATGTTGTCTTTACAAAGGCTTAGCTGTAAACCGATGTGGCAACTTGGGCTACTTGCACTGTTGAATGTTAGGATTATTGTATTCAGTATCAGCTCACATGGCTCAGGATCATCACACGTATTTAATACTATTTTCCACACTGCAGCAGCTTTAGGCACTGTGAGTAAACATGTTCATTTTTGAGTGTCTTATCGATCACTGCAATTTCCCTGAGCAAGATGATGTCTACTGCTTTATTAAAATACTTCTATTCAAGCTAACAAATACTACTTAAGCTGCTGTAGAGGGAGGTAACCATAGACTTCCTACAGATTCTGGGAAGCCAGATGTTTCCTAAAGATTTGTTTTTCCTTTATTATGAAAAAATGAATAGTATAGGTTTTGTATGCCCCTTTGTAAAGTGTTCTTTCACTGAACTGATTCATTAGGCAAACTTTTCAAGGGCTATTTTTGTAGCCATGCAGCTGTAAATTAAGGATGTGCAAGGTATAGGACTAAGCATTTGCAGACCTTGAGATGTTTGAGAACTTTTTATTTGTCTGCTTCATGAGGATGGATTTTGTGCATTAGCCTAAAGGCAGACATTGAAGCAGTACCGAAAGATCATGCAAACTTCTCAGTTCCCCAGAAAGCTTTTAAATCTGTACCTATTCACTTTAAACATGGAACAGACACCCCCCTGCAGCCTACTGCATGACTGTACTGCTCAAGGTGTGTGCAAGAAAGGGCTCCCACCTAGCTTTCATCAATGACGACAGGTAAATCCAAGGAAGTATCAACTTTTGCCAGGTTTCTGTGCCCAGGTGTTTCTTATTTCATCAAAGTCATGTGTTGAGTGTCTTCTTTCCAGGCAAAAATGGAGACCCTTTCGCTTGCTTACAAAGTCCAAAGAAACTGCAGGCCTACAAAGGAGGAGCATACAGCAAGAGTAACACTTGAGTGAGGATGTTAGGTGTGAGCCCAATGGCTTGTTTTCCTGCTCCACAGAGATATCATCGACACCTCTGTCAGCTGAGACTTCACTTTTTCATTGTTCAGCCCAATTCATGGTCAAAGCTTTTTTTCTCATTCAGTTTTGTTTCCTAGATTTATTTTCCAGCCTTGCCATCACAGATTCTTTTCAGGGGTTTTTGGTCTACTCCTTAGCACAGCTCCCTTTTGGGTTAATCTTCCCCTGCTTCCAGATTTTTGACCTTATGTTGCTTCAAAAACATGAAGCATTTTCCATCATTTTTCTTTCCTCCTTACTGGAATCTTATACATCTTCAAAATCTTCCCTTTGCTATAAAAAGAGGAGTAATGCATGAAAAGATGAAGGATATTTTAAAAGAAGTATAGCTAAATTATTTTTTGTTCAAGTAAAAATACTGAAAATGCTAACCTTCAAAGAAACTAGATGATGCTTCATGTTAGGTTACGGCTTTATCCTAGGCTTTGGGAATAGCTCCTACAAGGAGCATAATGTCAAGCATTTAACAAATGCCTGAACAGTTACTATGGATCTAAATTCAGAGGCAATATCAGACAATGTAGTATACAAATTTTCATCTCTTTCCTGCAAGGCTGTTTCTGGAATTGCTGTTGTTCTGGAAGAAACACTGGTCAGCTGCAGCAAATTAAAAAATATTTTGTCAGAACATGCAATTAAGTATGGCTTTTATTATCCTATAAACTTTTATAGAGCAGCACCCATTAGTAGACTGTATGCTTTCTCTTATCACTGCAGTTTTATGTCACACTGTAACAAGGCAGCTTCAGGAAGCATTTTATTAGGAGGTATTGAAGTCATTGCTAGGTTTAAATATGTAACTTTTAATATAAATTAAGAAATAACTCTTGATATGACTTGTTTATTAACCATTAAGAATGAACTTAGGATCTGTGAAAGAAAGAATCTTCTTTGTGTCCGGTATTACCAACCACAGAAAGATGTTTACTTCTCCTTCCCTAATGGTCTGATCTTAAAAAAAACAAAACAAAACAAAAAAAATAACCAAGAAAAAAAAAATAAAAAAAGACAACCTTGATTTTATCTGAAAACGTAGTGAAAGGTTGGAAACTGTTTGCCAAGTTAAGCTTGTTTCCTTACAAGGAAATGCAGTTTTGGGAACAAACAGCATTCCAGTCTTTTCCCCAGTGGGCATTATGCCATTGTACTTGCAGACATTGTGTCATGGAAATGTGCAAGAAGGCCTGAAACAGCTAAGAAATGCATGGCCTAGTTATATATTTATTTTCTACTACTTAAAAGCTACTGTCTACTCTTATTCAACAACAGAAATGGGCACAAACTGAGGCTTATGACTTACATGTGTTTGTGCTCTAAGGACTTAATGAAAAGTAAAACTTCCATAATTCTGAAATAGTTAATAAATGCAAAAATTGTTCTTAGTGAAATATCTTAATATTGGTAGAAGCATTTTTAATTCTGTAGATGATTCCCATGATGATCAGAATTAAACTTTTCAATGTGAACAAAGAACACATTCAAAATTAAAATTAAAGCCTTTTTGCTAGATTTTTTGATGAAAATATTATTTAGCAACAATTATAAAGGGATTTCTCCTTTAGCACTGCCTGCTTTTACACAATCTTTTAAAATACAATTGAGAAAATGAATAGCAAATATTTATCTTTCTTTTCTGACTTTCAAGGTAACAGTCTTATTAGTGAGGTACTTTTGTAATTAGAAGCAGTTTTACAATTATTAATATTCTTAAATAAATCCGTCTTGGGAAATTACTTTTATTATAAAGTATGATTTCTGCTTGGAGACCATTGTTTTATTGCTTGATACTATCCAGCAAAACATGTTTTAAATCCACATGAGCATTTTGACAATCCATTGTTTTCTTGGGCAACACAGTTTTTAATAAAACACAAGCTTCTCTATAGTTCTCTAATTTTCAGCAAGCATCAAAAAACATCGGTTTAAGTTTAGATGTTAAAAATTCTTTTTTCCAACCTAATTCAGACTACTTCTCAGTAATGAACCCGTTCTCGTACTTTCTCCAGCCTACTGCTATTTGCTTTTCTACATGGGGAATAAATTTCCATATAGGCGGGATATTCCTGCTTGCAGTATCTTTTCTGCCATTTTGCTGACAATGAGATGTATTTGAGATAAGGCAAAGGGATGTATGAAAACCTGTATTCACTCGTAGATAACTTTCGTAACACTCAGTTGCTTGTGACACCTTCAGCTTCATCACTGTTTTCCAAGATGTTAAAGCCTGCATCAGGAAGAACTTAGACTCTCAAATGCTCTTGAAACTTCAGGTTCATTCACTGGTGCCTACAAGGTACTGTTCACTCATAGCACAGTAATATTTGTTGGGAGAATGAAGAGGACAGCTTTGGTGAATTGTATGTTACATAGTTTGTTTCCAGAGCGGTGGTAAGAACACATCCAACGAAGGAGCTTCCAACAATATGTTTGAAAACTGAAAGGCTGTCTCTACTTTTTCTGTCTCAAGAAAGGATGATCTATTAAGTGCTTTTGACCGTCCAATTCTGCAGATCAAATCACGTATTGTATTAAAACTGAACTTTCTTGTCTACGCATTATGTATGATGAATCAGTAACACAATGCATGATGATATAAGTGTGTATGCACAATTACAAAGCTTTAGCAAGTATTTGACCCTTTTCAAATAGGACTTCATACTGGCTATTGGAAAAAATTAAAGCACCATCAGGAAGTCTCTGTACCTTCTCCACCCCAAAATGTGCACAAACAGAGTATTTTACTGATAAGATGCACTTAAATTTATTTTGTAACTATGCTATCAATGTCCCTGCACATTTTTCCTATTAACCCACATTTAAATGTAGATACAAGCTAGCCAGTTCTTTAAAGTTTTGCCAAGAGCAAAATAAGCACAGATGAAACCTCACAAAATCCCATGATTAAAGTTCACATTTTCAGTGCCCTGCTTTACCTGGCATTCTGAGCCTTCGCATGCTCAAGGGAAAATGCGACACTGGTGGAAGCTTCAATTGTTATTACTATTTTGGGCTTAACTCTAGTATGATCTGCAATTATAGCAGTGCTTCCTTAGGGGGGATGTGAATGATGAACGTGATGTTTCCTTTTCCTTAAGCTTAATATTGTCTTCACGGTATTTTTGTATATGTTAAGAACATAATATTTTTAACTACTAGAGAAGTTCAGCATTTTTCCTTTGTTCAGCCCATAGACTTCAATTCTATGAAAGAAATGGCTCTGTAAGTGTCACCACAGGAGCCAAGTCTTTGCCTTTTTAATAATTACTATTTGTTGGATAAGCGTTTTTACCCACAAATTCTTTTTTTATACGACAAGCTGATTCCCATTCCTGCTTAGTAGCCTGGCAAATAAAAACTGTAATTCAATTCACACTGCTCTAATTCCACACAGCAGTTTCAAGATTAAGTCCTCAGTGATAATATATAAAGCAGTTATAACTTTGCAGGCTATCCAAGTGACAATTGCTAAAAATATCGTGCAACAGTCATAAGAAAAACATTTTTCATCCTTTTTAGCAATATTCATGTTAGCCCTGAAACCTGACTTCTAATAGCCAAATTCAGTTGATAAATATGGATATCAAAATGATCAAAGATGTTAGTCCATTTTTCAGAGAGAAAAATATTTTATGAATTCTGAGACTCCTTCAGCCTTTGTTTCCAGTAAAAAAGCTTTGGTAAGAGATCTCATGGAACACTCCTGCTTACTAAATTTTTGTAGCAGCAATAAGTCTTTTCTTCTGGCAATTTATACACTCACTAGCAACCACAGATTTCAAGGTGCACAATTTTTTATCCAAAATGGCTTGTGTTTAATTTAAAAAAAAAATCAACTGAAGATCTTATCTATGCTGGTGAGCAGCAAATAGAAAAAAAAAAGTGGAACTGATTGAAAGTTCCCTTGCTCTCAAAGGAAAGAAAAGTAATGTAAATTGGTGAATTACCACCTGAAATAAAAATTAAATTAATCTGAATAGAATAACAACCCTATTACTGATCCAGAATATCTCTTCTGATGGCTGATCAGTGACTATTTAGCAATTTCGGTACTGTCTACAGACTTACGAAGAATAAAGAACAGAAGCATTTATCAGACCGCTAAACCAATCTAAGAGTTATCACATTTAATTTATAAACTGCCTTCAGTACGTGAGGGTTTGCGACACGTCATTGGGGCCACTACTGCACACAATTAAGGCTTAAATTGTCCCCACCACAACAGAATACCTCTTTTAAAAGGTCATTTTGTGTTTCCACAAGTAAATTATTTTTTCCAGATCTGTCTGCCCAGTCACGGCTTGCAGCCAATGAGTAAGTTGTGTGATGACAGCTGTCATTCAGTAACTAAACATGGATGGTCTTGGGATCTTGCAAAATGAAATCTTCTCTTCCTTATGCATGCCTAAAGGGGCTACATCAGCCCACAGATCTAGGATCCGAAAGCTGTGCCCCTGTATTAAGGATGTATCACACCCTGGGAACTGGCTGACAGAAAAATAGTAAGCTGTTGGCGGCCACCTAAATTTATGTGTCTCCAGGAGGCAGGGTCATGGATTTGGCTCAACAAGGCTCGTATGCTGAATACAAAAAAATGCTTTCTTGATCCATTCATTTTTAGCCTTTCATTCTTGGTAGAGTTTTTCCCAGAGCAGGACTCCATCCAGACAGTATTTCCCTTTTTGCAAAGTCATTGCTATTGTGGATTCCTTGGACAACAAGCTTATCCATCAAAATACAAACACTCCAAAATCCAGGATTCTCCAGCCTCGTGACTTCCCATAGCTTCAGGAAAGCAGAGCAGTCAGGAGGGCCGCGACAACTGATTGCCCTCGGCAGATGCTCATTTTGCCCCTGCAGACCCCTCAGGTAGATCCACAGCACTGCTCACACACCATCACAGGTTCCCTACTTCTCTCCTCATGGGTGCTTTGGCAGCCTCTGAGGAGGCCTCTAAAGGCAATTGTAATATAATTACTAAGTATCAGTATTACCCTACATTTACTAACAGCTTGTGTGCAAGTTTGACATATTTAAACTCCTACATAATTCAGCCCGTTATCATTTGTTTCTCAGGCAGTGTTCTGACCTGACAAAGCAGTATTATGAAAGCTTCATAAGCACTCTGACAGAACAATACATCATTTTCAAAGGCAGGTCAGCTTTTAAGATATATTTCATAAGGAAGGGTTATTTTTGCTGATGAAATTTCATTACTTGTCTGTCAAAATTAATTCATATTATAGGTGCTCAATTCAGTATTTAGCAGTTACTGCTCTTTCGCTTTTTCTTCTCTGGTCAATCCATCAGTAGTTCTTTCTGTTAGCTAAAAGATGAATTACATCTAATAAGCAAGATGGTTGCTCAGCAGCTCAGACTCCTGCTGAGCCTGACAACAGTACATGAAGGAAATTTCTTGAAGATTTTATGTGCTAGCTGAAGGGAAAAAAGTTATAATATTTTAAATAGTCCTGTCATAAGCATCTAAAAATAACAATGAGACTTCTAAACAAAAGACAAATTATTTCTTTTTCTTCCCGAAATAGCTAGAATCTTAAGCAATTCTGTTCTGGGTGTAACAGTGAAGGGGACAAAAGAGAGAATAAAACTAATATAAGTTCAAATCACATTTCTACCTTCTCTTTCACAGGTGTCTATTTCTATAGTCTGAACGACTTTCAGAGTATTTTGCCAGTGTCTGTTAAATGAATGGTGATCATGAAATAGAAAAACCAGGGCTCAATTTTTTGTGTGTGTGCATGTGTGTGTACTTGGCCCTGATTTTTGTATGGGTGTTAGTATCAGAGCATGCTTCCAGCCTCCTCTGCATTTTGCCAGGAAATGCTACGACGGTGTTAGGGCAGTAGTTTTGGTACCGTAAGTGGTCCCAATTCATTTACTGGCTGACTGAGTATGCCTGAAAAATATCCTTCCAAGATGTAGTCAGTTACAGGCTCCAAAACATTACCTTCCTGATAATTTTCCGAGCAGATCTGCTGGTCTAGAATTGATACAGTACCGCTCTGCAGTAACACCAATTTGATCCAAGTCCTGACTAAACACAGACCTGACATTGACCACTTGCCTAGTTTCTGTTCGTATCCCTGCCACACTGCTGATTAATCTAACCTCACCAGTTTTCTGTGAATAGATATGCCAAAGCTTCCTTACTATTTTGCAAACATTTCAGAACATAAATGTAAGATTAATTGCTCTTTCGCTCTAATAATGGAAACCACATGACTTCTCTTTTATTAAACTTCATAATCATTTGTGTATATGTATGTTCAAGATCCAGAAACCATTGTTTCTATCATCAAAATGTTAAAAATAAGATGGATCTCTCTAAGTATTAACTGTTTTCAATGAAATGATTCCTATTGTAAAAAGCTGTAATGGAAAGAAGTCTACAAATACTCAGTTTCTGTATTAAAAATCTATATGATCATAGTTCCTGCATTCTGAGACTCTCTGAGTTGGAATGTTTTATTTCATAACCTATAATATCTTTTTGATGTATTATTCAAGATGGGCAATTCAAAATGGAGCACGCTATTAGTATGGACAGGTAGGCATTTTCATTTTCCATTCATTTGGAAACAAGTTGGTGTCCAAGATCCAACATTTGAGAGTTCAAACAATGTGATGTAGTACTCTTCTTACATTTATCAAAAGTTCCTACTAGTAGCTTTACTGGCGTCTTCAGAATAACCTTCTCTATTGTGCAGTCAGGAAGCTGAGAAACATTTTGATAAATCTTTTGAAAAAAATTTCATGACTTTATCCTCCTGACTAGATATACCACCTGGCGCCCTGCAGAAAGGCCAGACTTTTTTCACAGGCCAGGATGCATCCTCCAGAATGGCTCAAAGCAAAAGGAAGAAGGGAAGATTTCATGTACCCTCAGTGGCCCTCATGAAAGCTTGTTGAATACTGAACTCTTCCTGTCAGACTCCATAGGCTTGCAAGCAGGTGATGAAGAGACAATTTATGTTTGCACCTAGGATTCATTGCAGAGAATTAACTCCTTTCTGCCTGATCACAGTGGTCTCAGTGCCTTAGAAATTGCTGCAACTCAGTGTGACAGTGTGCTGCTACAGCAAAATTTCCTGTGTCACCCATAGAGTTTACAACACTGCTTATAGGCTATAGTAAGACAGAATTGGAATTCAGAAAGGGCTAGTGTTTACCCTTAAAAATTTCAGCCTGGATTAGTAGTTTCTGTTTCACTTCAGTATACACAGCTAGCTCCTGGGAAGGACAGCAACAAGAACTGTGATAAGATAAAAAGAGCCCATAAGTACCTGGGAACTGGAAAAAAATAGGGAGTTTTTGCATAGCTACCTTTAAGTATTTCAGGTCAAGATGGTCACAAAAGCTCTTCTCTAAGTAGTGCAGTAGCTAACCACTGTAATAACGAAGATTTCAGTCTGTATAATTTCTATAAACTGAAGTATATGTCTCATGTTGTTCATAAAAATAAAAGGTAGAAGTAGATGATAACATATTACCAATGTCAGAAAGACTCCCCTGTGTCATTTCTGTAGTATTCTGTCTCATTCTTATCATTCCCTCTTGTTTAAAATTTTTCTGCCAAGTAACTGAGCTCCTTAACAGTGCCAGTAGCTAAACAGGGATTTGAAAGCCACAAACGCAAGGCACCACTGTAGATTTTTGTATGGATCAATGCAGAGGTAGTGACCCTGAATTCTGAAAATTTACATCTTTCACTGAATGAAAAGAGCTATATGCATTTTTTGAGATCTGAGAATGCTCATTTTTTTCCGTCTTCAATGATTTATGAAACTTCTTATTCGTAACAGATGTGCCCAGCCACACACAGGAAAAGTCTGACTTGTGAAACACATTTATATTTTAAACTTTTCTAATGCTCCATACTTTCATATACTGAATGTGACCTCTGTATGAAGAGTTGCTCATATTTTTCTTTCAAATATAATTTTTACTGGAGTTCTTAATACTGCAAACCATTATACATGTTGGTAGAACACAAGAACAGTAAAGGAATTACTGGATTCGATGCAGACGTTTCAAAGAAAAAGTCTCTGTTTGGAGAGGGGAATTAGGGGTGAAGTTACAAGTATTACATTGTTTTCTGTTCTGTCCTGCAAGCTCTCTGCATTGCTGACCCAGTTGCAGCCTTCACCCTTTGACATTTACCAAATGGATGATAAACTAGCCAAATATCTAGAAGGCTTCCAACTGGACATCTTCAGAAGATCATCACTGATATAAAATTATAAAGATACACTTGGGGACCATGACTCAGAGTAGAACATGTTCACTAACTGAAACTTCAAAAATCTCAGATCAGGGAATTAATGTTTCTGGTTTCTGTGTTATGTCTGCTCAGATGAAGACCCCTGCATTTCATATACTTAATTTAACCCTTCAATTAAGGAATTAGCTAAGTTTATAACTGTAGGTTTGTACCTGCAGGATTCTTGCCAATAATCCATGACAGTGTAGCAAATGCAAAGCTCTGTGCATTTACACATCAGAAAGGACTGACATGGAACTGGCCTAAGGCATGCCTCTAGCAAGTATAATCAGCACGACTGTAATGGCTTTTCAGTTCCAAAATGTCACCTGCAATAAGGATTGCATGGTCACAGAACTGCATCTGTTTCACATGCTGCCATCTTTTCAGAATTATTCCATGTACCTGCATAGCTGATTTGTCTCTTTCTGTTGAGTATTTACCCCAAATCTGACCTCAGCTAGCATAATTAGCAATACGCATAGCTAGCAGTTATTGTCAAATGCTGTAAATTTATTTTCTCTGTTTTTCCTGAGATCAGCTGTTTGAAGGTAGACATACAAAGGGCCAAAAACTGATGTACATTTTAACAAATACTGAAACAGAAGTAAATCTTGAAGGTGAAGCCAAAAAAGCCTTGGTCTTGTGGTAAGGACCAGTAGCAACACATGGCAGCTATGAGACCAGTCCTGTATTGCATAAGACCTGAACCCCAGGGCATTTTACACAAGCAGAAATCCTTCCAGCTATCACAGAGCCTCTGCAATTGTATATGGATCTAGAGACCATCAGAAAAGAATCTCTCATGCTCAGCAGCTTTCTTGGGGGAGGAGAACAGGAGATCCATAGGCAGATCTGTAAAGTTACATTAGCAAGGATTTGGGGAAGTGACACAAAGGAACAGGTGACAAGCCACAGACACAACCTCCAAAAGGTACAAGACCCCAAATTATTGTTCATTTTGAGAGAGGAACACTGAGTTATTCTTTTTGATAAATTCCAGAGTGAAACCAGACTTACTGATGTGCTATCTCCATTTTTATGGATGGCAAAGTGAACTCTAAGCCACAGAGTCTGTGCAAGGTTTGCTTGGGCAAGTTGAGAAAGCAAAAGCACGTAGAAGACTTCCTGACTTTTCCCATAAGATCAGCTCAGAGTTAAAGTCAATGCTCCCTGTGCATGTTGGTTTTCAAACTTAAGAAATATTTATGGAAAAATTAAGAATAGTCCTAGTTGATTTTTGTTGTTTTTTTTAAAAACAAACTGTCTTGATAGGACATGGAGTAATGGCTTTAAACTAAAAAAAAAAAAAAGCAGTATGTTTAGGTTAGATATAAAAAAAAATTCTGTACTATGAAGGTGGTGAGGCACTGGAACAGGTTTCCCAGCGAAGCTGTGGCTGCACCCTCCCTGGAAATGTTCAAGGCCAGGTTGGATGGGGCTTTGAGCAACCTGGTCTAGTGGAAGATGTCCCTGCCCATGGCAGGGGGTTGGAACTAGATGACCTGTAAAGGTCCCTTACAACCCAAACTATCCTATAATTCTAAGATTCTATAATTCTTGCTAAGCCTTTAGCTGTTTGCTACCAAGGTACTGCTTCAATGCAGGGTAATTGCATGAACTTCTAAGCAGATCTTTAACACCGTTAGCAGTAACTACCTATGTTAGAAACGTTAAGTAAATGTCATTGTGCTCTACTGCTTTTGTCCCAAGAACCTTTCCAAGTCTGTAAGACATTTTAGCAGAGGGCTGTGCCTCCAGTCTTCACAGAAAAGTATTTTTAAACATCTTTCTTCTAAGGTTACATTTCCTAATGTGCCAAAAGTTCTATTTCCAGCTACAGGGCAGTGTCAGCTTTGTCAGTCAAGTGTTAACTGAAAATTGGCTAATGAAGTAAGACAGTAGAACTGCAGCACCATTTTATTGCCATCCAAGTCCCAGTCACAGTGTTATATCTATTGCTTCAGGACATTTAAGCCTGGGTGCCCAACTGCACAGCTTTACTAAAGTCGCTCAAGAGTTATCAGCAGACTTGCACACTGTGCATATAAATATAGTACAGCCTATGGGGGTATTTTAGGCTGGGCATTGGAGTAAGTCATAAAGAATTAACTGAAACTGAGCCACTGTCATAAACAGGAATACAGTGTTGTGTCTGACACAAAGCATAATCATTATAGAAGTTCATACAGATTAGTTTTCTGTGTTTATTGCAGCCTGATGTATTGTCCTGTGACACAAAAAGGGAAGAATGCAATACCTTGACTACAGCAGGCTTTCATTTAAGCATCAGTTGACTATCATAAATAAATCAATATTGGAGCAATGGCATTATAGAGCACGAACAAGTCACTGGTATAGAAGGTGAATATCTAAGAAACCTGCCCAGTGAAGTTTTAGAAATAAGGATATGCTAGAAGCAACAAGAAAAAAGGGAGGTGCAAGAGGTGCAAGTGCAAAAAGGGATTCTACTAAAAAATGTTCATGACAGTCACTGAACCAAAAATTTTAAGAGAAAGATGCAATGTGCACTATAATGGTATGATTAAGATGGTACGTAGGGGGTTTTTCAATATGTATTTAGTTAGAATTTCATACTAATTCTAACTGTGAACACGGACTTTATATTGGCCACGACTTTTACATGACATTATACTACCCTATTTCTTATACCATTTATCCTCTTGACAGAGATTCTGTGAAAACCAAATGGAGGCAAAAAAAAAATAAGGTAGAAACACATTGCTTCTCTCTGTGCCTCCTTGACAGATGTTTGAAAGCTTTCTTGTGAGTCCAATAAAAATAGGTCAAAGAATTTAGCACCATTCAGACAAATATTAAACTAATAAAAAAAGAAAAAACAATGAGACAATCTGATGGGCACATTCACAAGAAAAAGAACATCGAAGTGAGATCAGAGTGGACTGATGTTTGTCTTTGATCTGCATTTTCAAGGTGAACCTTTGACAGAAGTTTGAAAACTTTTATTTTTACACAACACAGTCTGCAAATGTCATTAATATTAAACTGCACAACACATTTCAGGTATATATTTATTTTGTCTATGTTGGAATTGTCTGTTCTAGTCTTCTTTTGTGGCACATCCTTATGTGACTATCCGGGAGAAGGTCCTCTTCATATCTTTACCTCTATCAAAGACAGACACTTCTAACCGTCATGAGTGGACAAGTATCTGCTGACAAATCCTATGTCAAATTGTCCACCACCTAAATACTGAATCTATGACATTATGAAAATTACATAACTGCAGTTAATTCAATAAAACTATTTGTAATTTATATGAGCCAGAGACAAGAATGCAGTGCTTTGATTTCGCTGTCTCTTTCCTAACTTGACCTATCTTTAATTACAGAAACCCAAGTAAAATTAAAGTAATCCTACCTTGGTATGTGTCCTAGCTGTCAGAGAAGTCTAGATCCTCCTTGCCTAGGTGGAAGTGATCTTAAAAATGGTTATGGTATAGTAAATCAAGAAATGTAGCACATGTAGCAAATGAAATGCATGAACAAGACCATGAACAAGGCCATAAACAAGAAAAAAAGTTTTATTTTGCCAGTTATCTGCAGCTGGGCACTGTACTTTGCAAGATAGAGAGAAAGAAGAATGAGAAACGGTGAGTTCATGCTAACTTCCAGGCTCATTTGAACAGCTGTAACTCCAAAACTGCCTTACTGAATTCAGTACAGATTTAACAGTTATTAGGCAAATTCCTACTCCTCCCTCTCTCTTCATTTTCTCATAGTTACAAGTGATACTCTAAAGTGTGTTTTGTGCACAGATCATTCCTTTCACATACTGCAACCAGTGCAACGCTTATGTAAATATTATTCTTGTGATTTTAGTCTGATAAAGGCCAATGGAGGGTGACATCCAATCTCCCTCTGAAAGCATCATAAATTTTTATCGCATACACCCAATTCTGTGTCCTCCAATCAAAACCTAGCAGACACAAGGTTTTTCTCAACTTGAAATAGGCACTCCCTACTCATTCCTCACAAATGGCATAATTTTGCCTTTCTTCCTGCAGATTAGCTGGAGGTTACATCAGGATGATAACAGAAATGGCTAAACATTTTTTATAAAGCAAATAAGAAAAATAGGAAGCATACGGCAAGAGCGGATCTAGATAAGAAACCACTAATAAGTGCCTGTAGAGTCACTGGCTCCTCACTTGACCTGCTCTAAAACTATTTAATAACATTAAAAGGTATTTCCACTTTCGTAAAGGGACAGCTCAGGGTAACAAAAATAACTTGCTATTCATAGGAGCAGAGCCAAAGTAACTACTTTGTATAGTTACATGCAGAACTGAATGGGGGAGAAACTCCTTCTCACAAAACAGGCAAGGGGTACTAAATCCCCTAATACTTTGGAAAACCCATTTAGCTGTTTTCCTCCATGACTCCAGTCTTTCTTTACAGTCAGGTATGGACTTTGAGGTAACAGGTGGTTCTTCTCACTTTCTCCTGGGATTTCTCTGCCTGGAGTTGTTCCCACTACAGCCAGTGCTGTCTGGCAGGCAGAGTCCCATCTCCAGCGTCTACCATCCTTCAATTCACCCCACGTACCATATCTTCCGAATGGTCATAACTCAACTGCAAGGTATTTTGGATATCTGAAATTGAACAAAGTAAACTCACATGTTGACCTTAACTTAGACTTTAAGCATAAGATCCAGGTTTGAGAGGAGACTTGGAATCCATCTTAGCTGATGGGGATTGAAGCTTTTGGTGTCGTTTAGGTCTTCTGAGCTCAGCTTTTGCTTTTGCACAGTAATAGACATTTTGTTTAAGAAAAGTCTATTGTCTTAGTGATTCCCTTTCCTATGTTTGGATCCCCGACATCTTTCCCATCAAAGAAATGAGAGTTCAAAATGATGAATCTTCCCTACCAAAGCAGACTAGCTAGTCCAGTCCAGCAGACCACAGAATAAGCCACAAGACACTGTACAAAATGTTACTAAAGACTGTTCTGCCTATTAAGAAAAGTTATAATGCAGTAGTAAGAAGTTGGTACCCATACACAACTGAAAGACTATAACCTTTCTCAATCAAACGCAAGATTCCATAGTTCAATGCAGTTGAATTTCAAAATGCCTTGTACAGAATTTGGTGGCGCTTGGTTTACTTGAAAAGACTATCCTTTGTCCAGTGTTTACAGCAGTAAATTTAAAAAGAAGTCTTTAGAAAATGGAATTCTAATTTGCAGTCAGCCGATGACTTCAGCAATTACTAGTGTTTTCCATGAAAAAATCCATAATTAGAAAGGAAATAGACATACTGACTTAATAGGGTCTCATTTCTGTGTATGCCAGAAGACTGCAGCAAGCTCTTAGCTATTAGCTTTGAAAAAACACTGCTAAACACAAATGCTTCTATTGTAATACTCCAGCTATTTTAATTACAGCGACTAACAAAGCTTTTGTGTTTTCTATAGAAACACCCAGTTCATAGTTTGAGCAGAAGACATTTCAGTTCTGGAAAAGATGACTTGATATCAGGATTTTTGAAACTGCTCTGAAGTTATGAAGATTCCTTGTGATTTCTGCACATTTCCAAAATTTAGTAAGAAAACCTGTGTCTTCATAGTTCTAAAGGGTAAAAATTATTTGAACCCTTGCTCTCAAACAATTATAAATCCCTCTTAATATAGTCTTAAATGGTTCTTTGTAATAATTAGCACATAATGCTTTCTTCTGGGTGTGGATATGAAGCTGAGCCAGCTTTCCTCTTGTGTTAGTTTTTAATGTTTGGCTATCACTGAACTTATAACCTATATTTAGTGTTTTAATTTAAGAAGTCAGATTTTTGAAACATTGAAAAATATAAAAACCTTTAAATTCAAGGGAACAAATGAAAGAAGGGTCACTGGGCACTGTAGAATGCTTAGAGAAATGGTGAGAGAAGCCATGTAGCTAGGCATTCGAAAAGAATTTAAGAGATCAGTTTAGGCCCCTCTATTTTTTTCAGTTTATTTTAGTCCCCTCCTTTTTAAAAAAAAGTTTGTCTCCATAACCTTGATAAAAAACAATCATGCAAAACATTTCTCGAACATCCAGTATTACATCAAGAATATATATCATTAAGTAAATTCTGTTTTAAAGTATTTGTTTCTTCCCAACCTGTGTTCAATATTGATGAGTAATATTTATTGTTTTAAGCTTGTTGCTGTTGCTGTAAATGACTTTTTGTGATACATTTCCACCAGCCATTGCAATTCTGAGGTAATGGACTTTAAACTGCTTAAAGAATCATCGCAGGATGTTAAGAAAACCCACCTAGCAAGAAGACTAAACTGGACTGAGGTACCTATGCATGTAGTATAATAAACCACGAGCAAACAGATCCCAGCTCTGGTTTACATGGTAATTTTTCTCTTAATGAGTAGGAGTTCTTTTAGGTATTTGTTATTCAAACAAACAGGGACTTATAAATCCAAATATCTTAAAACCAAAGTGACAGAAAAAGCATTGAGATATCCTTCCTCTATAGAGAGTAAATGAAACACACACACACAAAAAAAACCCTACCCTCTGCAGCTTCCTAATATCCCAAGGTACTTTTTCTTCATTAGCACTGACGTTAATTTTCCACAGCTGTGGTATGATAGGTAAAATGCACATTTGTCTTCAAAACCATATCACTGCAGTTCTAGTGAAGCATTCTCCAATGGCCTATTGTTTGAACATCTAGTAAATGATCAGATGTGACAAATAGCCCTTTAATCAGAAGTAAATTCTAACAATGACACCGCTTAGCTCTTGTGTGTCACTTCTGCCCCTTTCACCTCTTCCCCCAGCTACTAGTATTCCCATAGTTTTCTTTGCCAAATTCAACAGACACTTCATTATTTTCTGTTTAGTCCCCAGTAGACTTTGGGGAAAGCTCTCATTTGCATTGCATGGGGATAAAACAAATCAACAGCAGACAGGTAGGTATCATCAGCAACCACCTACATCTACAGGTTGAAATTTATATGTCTATATGAATTGTGCAACGGTTTAAGATCAAAAGAGTATTATCTTGGCCATTCCTACTGCCAAGGAAAAGTTTGTATTCTAACTTCTCAGAGCACCTTTCAACGAAGCACAGAAAAATTCTTTCATTAGATAAATCTGAAGATGCTACAATATTTCTTCAATCCAGGAGATGTATGCAAAATATAAATGAATGAGTTTATAGGAAAAAAAGTGGTATTTTCCTGTTTCTTTTGAGGCTGTTCCTTCAATGTAAGGTAGATAATTCATACTATAGAAAGTGAAAAAATATCCATCAGCCACAGACCGCACATGCAACATCTAAAACATGGATTTCTGAGCTAGTATACAGAAATATAGCATATGTTTGTCAAAATCAGTCTTATAATGATAATCCCTTAAAAGCTTCTTTAGAAGTCAGACACATTTTCCAACCAACTGTTCTAAGAAATTAAAAGGAGTTATAATTTCAAAAGTTCTTTAAAATGTATTCCCCTTAAGAACTGCCTTACTTTCCATAAAATATATCCACCTAATGTAATCCCACAAATTCACTTGCCTATACTTGATCCATATGGAAAAACTGTAGAAACTACTTGTATCCTTGGTATACCCTCCTGCTTTGCAAATGACAGTGATTTACAGGCTTCTTGAGCAAGAGTAGGCATCCAGACCACAGTATCCCAAGGAGCCCAACCTACTTGAGTGCATCTAACCCTTCAGCCACCCGCATCTGCTAGCTGGGCACCGAAGAGGAGAAGACAGAAGACAATGAAAGGGAAGGTGAGTGCAGTGAAGGACTGCTTTACAGTGAGACAGCACTGAAGCTGGCAAGAGCTACTGGAGAGACACAAGGGCACTTCACTGATGTGGCAATAGGGAGCTCTGCAAAGTCTTGTTAGCCTTTAGTCTTTGCTCCCTGCCATTTTGACATCACAGCTGCTGTATCTCCTGCACACATGAGGTGGGTGACTGCCAGCGAGGAGCCATCAAAGGCCACTGAAGCAAGGGTTGTGCTGCTATAAACACACAAACAGCAGGATTTAGGGCTCCCTGATGAGATGCACACAAGCCAGATGGAAGCATGCAGGAAGCAAAATCCTAAAGGAATAGGATGCGGGTGCTAGTTAATCACCAACTCCTTACGTTACATTTTATCACCAGATTATGATCCGTTGTCATTTTTAGGGCTATGGCATCTTGTAAGACAGTCTCTTTTTCAGCCCCATAAACCTATAAAGATTTAGACCTTTCCAGTGTCACAAGTGAGTCCAGTCAGTGAATAATAGCACTCTTGTATCTGAGTCAACGGATCTAATTATTTCTTGTGGCTTAGCAGGGATTTCAGACATTCACAGCTGCTTACACAAGGCCTTTTTAGTATGAGAAAACATAGTGCTAAAATTTCACATGAATATTTCAGCTTAGGCTGAAACATTTCTGTTTTAAGACTGGTCACATATCTGCGATTCACCTAACTCTTGTTTGTTCCTGTGCTCCTCATCCCAATCACTGTTTTTATAACTTACATAGCTGTTTCCCCTTAGACTCAAAACACATCCAACTCTATGGTCAGTACATCTATGGGATGTCTCTGATTACAAATAGCTTTTCTTTTAGGTGTTCACATACCTTGAAGTAATCCTGAGACGTCAAATAATTCACAAACTGATGTGTAAAATCCCCTATGCTCTTATTATACAATCACAACAGTAAGAGATGAAATACACACATAGTTCATCAATTGTCTCTGTGACAGGTTTAGATCTGCTTTATAAGAATTTAGGGTTTACCGTTTGCTCACATCATCTGCAGCAGTTGCAGAAATGGTGCCCACAGCTTCAGCAGCATCTATAGTCCCTCTTCACTCTGTGTCTGACCATGATCTTGCCCAGGAAGAAAAATTGTGCCTATTTTTCCATCCTCTACTGTACAATCTAGAGATAAGATCTAGCACTGCAACATGTACCAAATATCCACAGAATAGGATTGCTGCCCCTGTCCTTCTGTACCCAAATTCTTGTTCTAAACACAAGTTTCCTGCCTGGGATCCTGTGCTGGAAGAAGGCAGGGGGATGGCTTTGGGTAGGTGTGCCACAGGGTGCCACCTGCCTCCACCTGGACTCCCGTGTCATGGGACCAGCTCCTCGCTCTGATGGAGCCTGGAAATAACATGGATTAGCTCCCAGGCACAGCCTCGGCACTTGGTGGAGGCCAGTGCTGGCTTCTGCCTCAGCTCTGGTTGGGCAGTGGCAGAAGCTGGGACCTGGGAGTAGTTTCTGTCACATACCAAGCTAACGTGGTCGGCGTGCCATGACAGGACAAGCACTGACTTTCACTGTCGGGTATTTTTTTATTATTATTTACACCACAGCCACCATTGGTGCAATCCTGTTCTTCCAAATTACATTCTTACAAACATATAGGTTCACCGTCCCCCAGAGTTCATAGTCTTTGACCACTTGTCCTATCCTCATTATGCTTAACTAAGGAACGCTGCTCTGGGCTTTTTTTTTCTGTTTTCTTTCTCTTAGTTCACACTGTAACCCTCCACTCAGTTTCACTGCTTTTTCCTGAAATCTTCCCAGCTTATCAATGTCTTCCCTCTAACGGAGTGCAAAGTATGATTCTTTAAATTTAGTGGACTTAGATTAACGCAGACTCCTTCTTGTTTTGTCAGCCGGAATTCTGATATAAGCACCTCAGAAAAGATTTGCAATTATCTTTCATAGCAGCCATAGTGTTCTGCAAAATCAGTTTGACTTTGCAGTTCTCCCTCAGATTTAGGCTTTTTTCTTCAATTGTCATTAACATAATTCTTTTCTTGCTATGTATATAGATAAGATCCTTACAAAACTCCTCTTCCATCCAGAGAGTTGACTTTAAAAATCCATAACTTCCATATATATATTGGCCTAATTCTTTGCCACATAGTAACATTATTTTCTGTTGATGCTAGTTAGTCTTAGATTATGTGTGCATTTTCCTTCTCTTCCTTGCTGCTTTCACTGCTTTCAATGGTCATTTACATTTTAATTAATTAGTTTTATTTTATATCTTAATTTAGATCAACAATTACAAAATCCATTACCATTGAATATTAACATTAAATTACTGAATAGAAACATCTGGGAAGAGTATAAAGCATGTATAAATTATTTCCTCATTTGTCTAACAGTTTCAAAAGGGAAAACCTGAGGAAGGAATTCTTGAAGCAAGGACTTTTAAGAACAGGAATATATGTCACTTTACATGTATTATCTCTGGATTAGTGCAGATGTTTAAAATTTGTGGAAAAGATCCCAAAAGATTTAACAATACAATTATCAGTCTTTTCCTATGCCCTAACAGCAAATAATGAGCTAGTTTTGGGGCTAGTAACAACTCTTATTCTAAACCCACAGCAGAAAATGGAGGTGAATATTCCAGGTGAGCAGCTAGAAGGGCAGTGAGATTCAGAAAAAAAGACTTTTTTCCTTGGAAGCAGCATCTTCCATGTAAGTACCAGCAGTATAAGGAACTGAGTAGAATGAGAATGGTAGAGATTCATATATATTTATCATTTCCCATGGCTCAAAAAGAAACTCAAACATGCTGAGATATCACACCAACTCAGCACCCCTCCATTTACACTACAAAAACTAATCTATGCTGAAGTGAGCACAGTGTGCACAACTGTAGGTCACTGAAGGCATTAGTAAGTGTTGATACATTTATTTTAATTAGAAAACAATAAACAACCTGGGTATCCCAGCAGAATTTTTTATGCCTTGCATCTATCCACACAAGTGGAAAAGCTAAAATATAACATTTGGTCCTTCCTTTGCGGGAAAGTTTTTTCAGTATAAGTTATGATATGACTTTATGTCCAAAAATAACGCAGGAAAACCATGCGGCTTGTGGCTTTAGCTGCCATATTTTGTTTTAGCTTACCCTATGTCATTTTAAGAGGAGTTTTAGTACACACAGCTGTGAACCTTGGCTCCAGTGGTAATTACGCTAGTATTACTGACAAACTCTCTCTTGCAGGCAAAACCTTGGGTTTCCTAGATCTGATACATGGGGAATAGCTATGGCTTCAGGAACATCCAGAAACAGTCACCCCAACAAATCTTGCCTAGACAGTATTTTAAATTATCTGCTGGGACGTCTTAAATTACCCCTGAATGATGCATTGTGATCATTCCACTCAAACCGAAATAAAGTAGTTAAGTGAATCGTATTGGTGTGATGGCCTTCCAGTGTTGCAGTTGTACCCTTCTCACAGGCACCAAAAGATTTGTGACTGCTTGGATGAGCAGTGACAAAGAAAAAAACTTTCTCTCTGTTTTCTCTGGCAAATAAATGCCTCTGTATTCTCTTGCTATACATTGGACATGCACCCTTCAGCTTACCTAGGCTTTTCAATGTATTATATGTATTTCATTAAACCAGTCACTGCTTTACTGCTTTTCAAATTTCAGCGTAAAGAAAATATTAATTATCAGTCTTAACTCTCCTGTATTTTTTTTTTCTCTGTGAGCAAGCCATTACAGTATATCTGATTATTAGGAACAAGGAACAAACATTTCCGCTCTGTGAAGAACAGGAAACAATGTTTGGAGAACAATCAAGTCAATTCTCCATGGAAAAAAATATGTAGCAACAGGGGAGAGGCTTGACCTTTTTCCAATTAAAAAAAAAAAAAAAAAAGAAATCTATTTTCATATGAAGAAGAAGAAATCAGCTTACTTTTTCACCCAGTCTGACCTCTTTTGAGAAAGATGCATTTCATTGTAAAGTATATTTAAATATCAAGTATAACCACAAAAGGAAAGCAAAACACTAGGAGCTTTGGACTAAATTTTTTGCTTTCATCTTGTGAAATTCTTGTTTGCATCTGCTTGCCATTGTAAATTATGTTTTCAGCTGAACATGAAAAAATGCACAAGATACAAAGCGAGGCCATTCCCCTCCATGAAGCACACATGAACACATGCTGCCACCTGCTCACAGCTGTGGTTTACATGGGGGAGTTAGCCTGGGAAATAACATCAGCAAAAGCAAAGCGACTGCCCTGACCACAATCCAGCTGGGGGCTTGTAAACATCAAAGTTCTCTTCTCTGGTTGGCGTTTTTCATTTCATTCTGTATTTTTTCCAATATTTATTAAAGATCAGGAAAAACAATTCCCTTATGATTCCCTTAATATGACTCTGAAGTCATACGGATATGTGTGCCTCCTGTCACCTGTCTCATCCAATCGCATTTCATACTCCAGATTTCGGTTGTATTGCATAGTTCTTCCCTTTGGACTAGTAATTAATTCTTCAGTGTGGGGCAGTATGTAATTTTGTTGCCACAGCAGCTAAGCAGTCACAATACGGTTCCCCGTTTTGCCCAAAGGGAGGAAGTAATTGATGCCAATTTTTAACTGATGAACAATACTTCCCTGTGTGTCAGCTCAGGCATGTGGTTTGTGCATCTGGGAGCTAAACACAAGGTTTAAATATTCCCATTCGCACCCCACAACAGAAATTTGATGGAAATTTTTCTCCTCGCTGTACAGCAGCTGCACTGACGGTCTCAATACTGCCATTAAAATCCCTGGGTCTGTGCTCTCTCCCTGGCCCACAAGTGCCCTGAGAAGACCAACATCTCAATACACTACATTTCAGAAGAAAACGCAAATTCACCAGTCACTTGCAGCAATGATGTTGCCAGAGTTTACAGTTTCAGTACTAGTTTTGCCCTTTTGGGCAGTATTTCCCAACTTGCTGACCAAAAACAGAATTGAAGGGAAGGGAGACTTTTTTTCCTTTTTAAAGCATATTTCTGGATCTTTCGGCTAAGAAAAAAAAAAAAAGGCTTGAAGAAATGAAACATAGACAGTTGTTGGGGCACAGAAAACACGGGGCCACAGGAAGGAAACTAATGTTTATTTGTCACAGTTTTGTATTCACTATTTTTCATCTGAACTCATTTCCACGGACAAAGTCATGGTTTTTAGACACCTGAGTCCAGCCTTACTGAAATAGCAAACACTCCTTGCAATCCCTCCGCACGCTTAAAGCCGGCACCTTTCCACCACCGAGCTCCCAGCGTTCATGCTCGCTTGACGGGAACGGTATAGCCACTCTGACCTTACCACGTCCAAAACCAAGACATTAAGAAAGGGTAGCAGGAATATCAGAACTGCTTGTTCTACGGGGAGAAAGACACATTGCAATGAGTGGTGCCTGTCAGGGACAAATTCCTACTCAGAGCTCACAGGAGACTGAGGAAGCAATGTTCTTCAAAAGGCAGCACATTTACAAAATTCTGTGAACTGATAACCCGTGAAACTCATTGCCATTAGACACTACAGGGCTTAAAAAACATCAAGAAAAAGATTAGATGGATGTGGGTGAATTCAGACACTGGCATGCAGAAGGATACAAGGAAACTGGGAAGAATGTGACCTTGCAAACAGGAGGGTTTGAAGCAGTCCCTGCAGTATGTAAAGATTACAGTTTTTTTCCACATAGAAAATAATGCTCCATTGGTGCTTGCCAAAGCACTCAGCCACCATCTGAAATCAGGCTGAGAACCTGTTGATTAATATGTGTAGAATAACCTTTCTGGCACATTTCTTTAAAATTACTGGTTGCATTGTAGCTGTGTTTCAGATTTTACTCCCTCTATAAACCGGATAGTCTGTCAAATGCATTCAGCAAATAATATGTTTACTGAATTTCATGAAATATTAGAAAGCCATTATTCAAAGGAATGTTCTCAATGGTTCATTCAGCTCTGGTCAAGGCTCTGCCATATGAGCTGTTGTTGACTGAATCTGCAAATCCTCCTACACATGCAGTAAAATACCAAGACATCACAAGTTAACTTTGTAAATCTCAGTAATCTTTTCCCTTTGCTTGAAACAATGCAGCTATTGTCTTATTTGCAAAATTCCTCTTGGGATATTATAATCTTTAGTCCCAACATATCACTGTACTACCACAGAGGTCTTAACTTTTACAGTTTATTTGCGAAACTAAGGAATTGGCTTGACACCTCAAAACTTCTCAAAGCATTTTTCACCTCAGTTCTGATGTCTGAGGGCTACTTTATAAAACATAAGGAGCAAATTCTATCAGTAATTGTCTCACACTGAGTACAGAGCAAAAGACTGATAACCATATCTGAGCATAATCTGAGAGATTTAGCTATACATTTATCATAAACTGTGGGAATATTCTAGCAAGTTCTAATGAGTGTTCGTTAATCACAAAAATCAATTAATTTCTCTTTCACATTCCATTCAGGTTTTAATGCATATTATGGACTGGATTCCACCTACTTTGTGGGTCTTTTCCATTTTAACTCATTCCATTTCTACAGTTAGAGTTAAAAAACAGAACACAAGTCAGCAGTTACATTCTCCTTCATATCTCTGTATTCATACTAAAGAAATTATGTATTACCCAAAAAGTTAACTTCTGTATCCACTGGCACCGGAAAAGCATTTCTACACTAGCCTTACGGCAAAAAACATCACTGCCATTCTGTTTTCTCCTGTGAAGATTTACTGCCGGGTGTGCAAACCCTTCCGAATGGTAGAATATTGAATCCACTGATCCAACATTTTTTTGTAACACTGGCCCTTGTTCTTTTTGTACCTCCTGTTAAGTCTCAAATATATTTTGCCTTTTTGTACAGTACAAAATTAGGGCTATCTGTGTACCTGCATAAGAGGCACCCCTCAGTGAAAACAACAGCAAAACGCTAGTGACACCATTTCTAGTCTGGCAATGGTCCTGGCACCACCAGCCAGTCAGAGCCTGTTGATTTTGGCACCAATGCATGATAGCATTTGTCATAAGAGTATGCCATAAAAGTTCCTGAAAGGGGAGACAACATTTACATTTCGCATGTTAGGGAACTGAAGACTACTAGGAAGATCCAGAAAGAGAGCTGCTACGGTCGCAAGCTCTGCTAGCAGTATTAGAAATGTCTGCACCTGTGGCAACACTGTGATAAGCAAGCACGCCCCAGAGGAAAAGGCATTTCAGGACTTCAGGTGTGGTGTGAGACCTTGTACAAAGCTCTCAGCTATGGGTGGAAGAGAGAAGGCTGTATCCTACAGAAGCTGCAGAAGAATTACAAAGCTGAATTTGACAGTGAAGTGGCAGCCCTGAGTGACAAGCCAGCTATTGATGTCCACAGCGACAGAGGAGGTGTCTGAGAAGATTTGAGGAAAAAGATTAAAATCTTCATTAAACTTTAGCTGCTGGCAAGAAACCCATGAGATGGTATTAGGCAGAGGCCAGTCAAAAGAAACTGGAGACTTGGTGTTTCAAGACATTTTAAAAAATACAGACAATGAGGAACTGTTTGAGACAGTGGTAAACTTTCAAGATCTTTTTATAGTTTGTCTTGAATTTTTCCCAAAAGAACACTATCTTGGTGTGAAAAAATGGCACACAAAAGTGAAAAATTCTTACATGGCTCCATTTTCAAAGAACATAAAAAGGTACTCAAGTGATATACATTTGGTGCAAACTTCTAATCAAGAATTACTCATCTCTATAAGGATTATATTAAGCATATATTATGATTATTAAACATATATTATGATTTTCCCTAACCTGCTCTTTGATTCCTTCAGACATCTAGTGTATTTAAATCTTTATCCTCTGTAGTATTTACTCACTGTCATGAGTGAAAATCCTTCTATAGCAAGAGTATGACTTCACCTTAGAAGCCTTTTAATTAGTGCTTCTTCCAGTATTTTTCTGGTTTTTCCTGGCTTTTCCCAGTTTAGCTTTACCTCAGTCCCACATCCCAGCCCCGCAGTGCGAGGGCGTGGGAGAACACTCCACAGAGGGCAGCTGCAGAGGAAGTGGAGATGGAGACAATGAGGCTCAACTGAAAGGCTAGGAGGGAAAACGAAACTTTGTCTCCTAAACTCTTTTGCCTTAAAAAAAATTGCCCCTCCAGTTCACCTCAAAGGAACTGCACCTCCAAGCCCATAGGCAGCCGTGACTGCCAAACACGAGCTGCTGTACGCCCTCTTGCCCTGATGCGCACACCCTCGAGTCTCCCCTCCACTGCTCCGCAACAAACCTTAGCATCCTGCCATTTCACTGTCATCTCCCAGCAGCAGCTTACATATTTTCATGTTCTCCATTCCTAAACTACCTTCCACTGGAGAAAATGTGACCTTGTCTGAGCTATATTATACATATGTTATACCGTATATATGCTGTGTCTGGCCTTGCACCTGCCTTGTGACTACGTGGACTTGCCTGGTGGTCACCACGCTGTCGGCTGAATGTGGTTTTACCAGACCCGCTCTCTGCCTCCTGGCTCGGGATGGGGGGACAACACTCTTGGCCCTGGGGCCAGCCTCAGCTGCCAGCTTGCCTCTGCTCCCGTGGGCCCCTGAGGTAAATGGCTGGGGACAATCTAATCTTCCAGTGTCCCTTCTCACGGCTTTCTCCATTCTTAGGAAAGCAATTCTTTTTCTATGGCTAGTATTGGGGATCTGCCTTTCAACGTAATGCATTCAGCGGAGTTCTGTTGAGACATTCTTAAACTTGCTCTCAGCTTTTCTGCTTGGTTCCCTCTTTGAGCTAACTCCACAACAAGCAGCCCAGCCTAGATAAACAATCCCATACATCATCCTCATCCTAAAAAAGGCAATTGTTTCCCAGTTCCTGTGTGGCTGGATGGTTACAAAGATGCTGTGAACATCCTTCTGCATGAAGATTTTGTCTCTGGCGTAGTTTGTCTCACAACTGAATGCTCATTGTCCCATGGTGTCTCCTTCATTTACCCTAATTTGTCCATCGGATTTACAAAGGCTTGCATTCTGCGTCTCCTCCACTTTCCAGAAGAGCAAGAGGCTCAGGAGAAGCTTTCCTGATCACTTCTGCCAAAGTGAGCAAAAGTTTTCAAGGAGATGCTTTATGGTATTCATTTTCCACTGGCTGACTTGATTCGCCATGCTCCATTAAGACAGCCTTGTGCACTAAGCAAGCCTCAGACATGGAAAATTGTGTCTTACAGTAATTTAGACACTACCCTCCCCCCAAACAAGATTAATTCCTATAGGATACGTGCTGGCAAAGCTCCAAGCAGCTGGGCTTGCACAAAGCAGCCTTTTTTTCTGCAATAGAATCTGGCGAAGTTTTGTCCCTCTGTATAAAAATTGCCTGTATTATCCTGAAAATAGAAGCAACCGAGCTTTCCCTGACCTGATCTGGGGGAAACACAAAAAAAGCTCATTTTGTTACAAAACCTACTTAATTTATGCTCTCAAAGCTTGTCACAAAAACTTTGTAGAAAAGTTTTTGAGAAAGCAAAGGAAGCCTCAAAAATGCTATTAATTTCCATCCATTGCACAGCTGTCACCCATTCTGATTCCTGGGGAGGACTCTGAAAGTTTTCTATGTGCAACAATTGCACAATAGTATGCAAAACAGACACAGGATTTCCTAATATTCTCCAGTTTCATGCTGCAGAACTACTAAAAACAATTATTTGCATGGTTTTCTGGGATGCAAGGGTAGGTTTGCAGCATTATCACATTGCTTTCGCAAAATGCTGAAACAGAAGCAAGGCTTCTGTGTGCCCTAAACAGAGATGTTCATCCTGCATAGGATTATATTCTACACCAAGGATTATTTTTAGAAACAGTATGCCTGTGTTGACTAGTCAAAAGACATTTCAGGATTTATTTAATTTTCGTTTAATGTTTTCATCCTGGTTTTTGTTTGCATTGAGGTGAACTTGAAAATGTTTATTGAAGCTAGCTTGGGAAGCTTGAACAGTGAGTTCTGCATGGCTGAACTACAGAAAAATAACAAAAACTAACCCTACTAATGTAGTCATCTATTTGTCCTTATCGATTTTTGTTTTTTTGGGCTTTTTGTTGTTCTTTATTTTTCTTTACTTTTTTAAAACCTATCTTCAAAGTATTGCTCTATTTTGGATTTTACCTCTCTTTTGAGCAATTGATTTTGAAGTATGTCTATCAAACATTTGATTTTTAAGGACATCACTAATTTTATCCTCAAACTACATGCATTTCAAACCCCTACCAGCTCTCTTTTTATTTGTTGAAAATGTGATCAAATCAGGAATAAGGAATTGAGGAAAAGAGACTAAGGAAACATTCAATCAGAATGTAGAAAGTCTACATATGTGATGTATGGCTCCCTTTAAGGTACTAAGCATCTTGATTTTCGAGTGAAGCAATTTAAAGAAATAGGTGACAGCTTTTGAGAAACTATTTGATGCACTTAGGAAAAATAGTCAAGTTTTCAGGCATGGAACCCTAATCAATCAAAATTCAATAGTATCTCTGTCACAATTTTTAATGTAGTTATTCTTATCACAGGTCAGTACATCAGGCAAGAGTCACCATTTTACCAGCTGTGAATCAAAGTGCATATACAGATAGGTAAAGGGGTTGCTATCCAAGTGATATTCATAAGAATTAAACACTTAACTACACTTACGAATTTGTGCTCTAGCTATTTGCATAGAGACATGCAGGGCACCTGAAGTGGAAGAGAGACCTGAGCACTTGTACGTGAACTGAACACCCATTCCCACAGTCCCACAATATAATCAGGTCTTTGTGCCGATGTTTTGTATAAACATGTTTTTAACTACTTGCATCCCACTTTGGGGCAGAAATAAAATGCCATGGAACAATAATTGTGTAAAACCTGAAGCCAGACCTCAGACCAGCTCTACATGCAAACTGAATCCTAATTTGAATGCTTCCAAGTTAAGGAGTGTTTCCAAAACTCAAATAGAAAACATGTGATTACATGTAATTTTTAGAGTGCTCTGGCTTTTCAGTCCATAACATTTCATAAATGTTCTTTTATGTAGCTGAAATGTTTTGGATGTATGACAAATTTTATACATTTAAAGTTCTGAACTATATCAAAGCTCCAGGAAACAGGCCCATTTAAAAGGAGGTATCTCTGTAGCTGCAGATACACTATCTGACAGACAAAATGCCTACAACTCTTTTGCTGGACCTTAACACTGGTATTGCTAACCCCTGAAACACACTTTTGTCTGCTCTCAGAGCTGCAATAAAAAAGTAATCACTACAAGAAAGAGCTGCCTGTAGAGATACAGGAGAAGAAACCCACAGAAAAGTAGGAGATGAAAGGGAAACGTGTGTTAACAAGAGCCAGCGGAAGCATGCAGGGCTTCATTATCAACCTTCTGGTCCCTTCAGGGCTCTGCTTCTCAACCCACAGCCCCCTGCCCGAGAAAACAATCTGCAGGTGTCACCCATTCCAGAACTTAACTCCGAATCAGGACAGCCTAATTAAAGATTAATGCTCTTTGCTGAAAATTAATAACTGCTTCACATCTATCAGGGAATGACCTGACTGTCTAATTGGATTGCAGCTTCAGGAATTGCAGGTATTCACTGGGACATCCTGCGATTATAGTTTTAAAGCTAATTTGAAGCCGCATTGTCATACACAGGGCTATTGTCATCACCCAATTGCTTGGCTTCCAAAGCTGTTATTAAAGTCAGCCAAAACTCATAGAATTTTAGGAAATATTTTTCATATAGTAACATTAGGATTGTGCTAAATTTTCTGATTAGTTTAAAAAAATACATCACTCTCACAAAGCAAGAAGTCCAGCTGTTTCAGTGTGCCACAGTTTCGCTAAAATATATCTAAAATGGTAAGTAATCAATGTGTTTTAAGAACTGTTTGCATAATTTTGTGACTTTATTTGATGTGACATCTAAGACTACATCTTCAATGAAAGAGAAATCAAGTAAACTACATGAATGAGCACAGAAAAAGGCATTATGAGGAGGCAGCATCAGAATCAATCCTCACTTCTGCCCTTTGCTACACTTTCCCTCTGTTGTGCCAGGCAGAAATAACTCACATTTTATGATTAAAAGAAGCTCTGCTCTCAGGATTCGTTGCAGTGCTTGCACACATATTGTCAGGGTAGATTTTGTAACAAACGGGAAGACAGCTTTTACTTTTCAGAACCATTTTGACCACTGTGAAAAATGTTAAATGTTCAAAGTTTCCCAACACCTCTGTGCTGTAAGAAATCTCACCCACAGAAAATTGTGCTTTCTCTAAGAAAACTGCCTAGTTTCTAAATCTGTTTCATTCATTCATCTTTATCATTATTATATTTAGACTCAGTTTGCTTCATTATTTTAAACTTCTTTGGGTTTTGGCTTTGTTTGTCTGTTCGGAGCAAATTACTTAATGATCTTACTCCACATTGGAAATCAGAGATCTAACACACCATTCTAGGAAGCACAGATTAGCCTGACTCTCGAGTGAGTATGTATCATCATTATCACAAGCCAGAGCCAACAGTTACCATATTCCCTGGGACTACTGCCATTAGGTCTTCAGGGAATGTTCTACCAGATTTTGAATGAGGAAAGACCTTTAGATAAAATAGCAGCATATAAACAGTTTAGACATCCTGTTTTAGCTGGAAATGTAGTCTGAGCTGAAAATATTTTAGGATCTTTTTTTTTTGACATAAACAGTGTGCTATACTTGTCCCATATTACTTTGCACCTCAAAACTGCAGCATTATGTAAAATGTAGCATGTACATTTTAGCAGTTTTCAAATCGATTATGAAACCTGAACAAGTAGAGAACTTTCCTCAGACAAAATTCATGATATTAGACATTTGTATTAATTCAAAGGTGAATGATTTGCCAGAAAGTACTAACGTCAGTCCTCACGAACCACATTAGCAATTTCTAACCTATCATATCCTTCCACACAGGAGGCTGTTCAATTGGCTTAAATGAAAAACAACTCTGAATTATATTTGCAAAATGTGTGGAATAATACTTGGATCTTTTGTTAAATGAAAAGTATTGTTAATATAACACGAGTAACAGGTGAAAACTTCATGTGTGGATAAAAGTGTAACATGTCCATTTGCTTGTGTTCTTCCAAGACCCTCGGAAAGCATTCACAGGATTTCTCTGAGGGTAGATTTTGTATCTAGAGTTAATGGAAAGATGTGCCATACCATGTCCAATCTAGAAATTCACTGTTATCCACTGTGCTTCTGAAAAGTTATTACTTATTTTAGCAAGCAAATAATATATTTTGTGAATTTTAAACACGCTGAAGAGCCTTATGCTAAAGTTACTGTAAAGAATTCTCTATTAAAAAACCCGCTGGTGTAAATGAGAATTAGAACCCCATTAGGAACACATAAAGAGCTAATGTGGATAATTCAAAGTTTCCATTTTTGTGAAATCATGCCCAGGGGTGTATTTAAACATTGTTAGTATTTAGGGAGGAGCTGGATAAACTGACAGAGAACCTAGATATAACCTCACATTACCTAATCTTCCATCAGCTATCTGCTTTCCAAATTATATTACTAGCCCCTTCTTTGCCCGATATTCATGATGTGAGAGACGTGCCACAAAACACAGCACACTGACTGGGCAATCTCCTAACTTAGCAAGAAGGAAATGCTGAAAGCTGGATGTCTACGCGCAGGCTGGAGGAAATCACCTGTTCCCACTGGGAAACAACAGCTGCGAACTTGGCCAAAGTGGTCCTTTTCCAAAGGACTCTAACGGTTAGAGCCCACTTGTGAATTAAAAAGTACCTGGACTGAAATCCTCCACAGTAAAATAGTATTTGAATGTAGGTAACCCACTTCCCTACAGGGGAAGGAACCATTACAGTTGGGAAGGAACCACTAAAATAGTTTTCTGAAATTGACATTTCTGAATTTCTTCTGTGGAACCCCTTCCAACTGGGACTCAGAAATTTAACCAGAAAATTTTGCAGGTCAGAGCAGATCTCTGAAATGCAGAGGAATCAAGCTCTGGTCTCTACTATATTCGTCCTGCTTAAGAAAAGGTATACTGTGTTTCACTGGGCTTTAAGCACAACTCAATATGAAGACCAAAGGCTTAGGTTTAAGAAAATTTCTGCAAGATTTCCACTGAAAAATATCAAAGTTGCGTAATATATGCTTCATTTTAGTCCAGAATGCTTGAACTGATCTTGGTGAGGTCTCTGTGTAGAGTGAGAAAGGGGAGACAAAGATTGGGAATACAACATGTAATCGCAAAAGCTTCCCTGGAACAGGAGGTTCAGGTTTGAGCCTTACAGGACACAACCTTTTCTCCCATTGATGCCAATAAGGACTTTGTTAGGGACTCAGAACATCTGCTAGAATGGGACAAAATCTAGAAAAGCTAACTGAAAACTGTTGCAATACAATCCTATTGTGGCTCCAGGGCTTAAGGCTGCTCGAGGTGCCCCCGGGGATGGAGTCTGGGGGAGAGGAGATTAAAGTTGGCTACGTGAGAAAGCATGGCCTCCCTTTATCTGGATCCCACAGCAAAAGTCATCCAAAGTGCAAGACTTTTCCAGGCTTTTGTCCTCATATTGCGGCAGGGAAGGTGGCAGCTTATGAAAACTTTTGTTTGAGAAAATTCTTATGGTTTTATTAAACATTCATCCAGCCCTTACACAGTCGAATAGCCATGATATTAAGCTCCACAAGTTGTTTTTGCAAAACTGGATTCATATCAGATCACATTTTCAGATCTGCATTTACAAATTATGCTATTCTCTGATAATTTGTAGTCCCTCCTTAAAATGCACATCTACACAGTTTTTGTCAGGACTTCTCCCCCACCAAAGAGGAAAAATTATTTATTTTTCCTTGTTAATTACACTGTTACCTGTACTTAAAATCGTGGAAAGAAAATAGGCTGAAAATCTGACCCTAAACTGTATGTGGGAGGCAGAGTGCCAAGCAGTACTGAAGCAGATGTAAGTTCTGTTTTCTTAGCAGGAAAGGCAGCAATTGTGAAAGCTCAAGGATATCTACACTGGGTGGTAAGGCTGACAGCAGAAAATCAAAGAAATCTTAGCACTAAGGCAACAGTGTAACAAAAAATATGCGTCAGCTCTCCATGGCCATGCAGATTATCGCTCAGATAAGACTGTGATAGAGGGTAAGAACTCTTTCCCAGTATGGTGTTGACACTGCACAAGCTTTAATCTGCTGTTCTTTGCCTTTCAGATCTCTTGCTTCAGAACACACTAACAAGTCGACAAAAGCTGTGTTTGCACATTATAGCCACTTGCAAACCAGCATTTCAAGTTCAAGTTTAGACATACGAGCATGCAAAGCCAAATGAAATGGAAAGCTGTGATTTTCATGGGGATTTAATTTCTTTTGTTCTTTGACCTTTTGTGGCTCTCAGAACACATCAATGCTTCTGTCGCATGAGTTGCCTTATTGGCTTAGCTCATGCTGATACAGCCAAGCAAGCATACAAGGGTGACTAGAAGTGGACCTTTTGACAGCATTTTGTGCTCCTTCTAGCAGCGAGTACTGTAGGCACTACCGAGTGGGGCAGAAATCCTGCGAATCAGCCCAGGCCTCAGCTGCCACCCCAGGTACAGAGACTCCTGCAGCTGGACAGAAAGAGCCTCACACCTCAGAAAGCACCTTTCGAAAGCAACTGCTCAGGTGGCTGGCAGTGCACTGAGCCTGGGAGAACCGCCAAGCCTGCTGGGCATCTTCTCTGCAGAAGGCCAGAAAATGGCAGAATAGCACTTGAACAGAATGATAACATCTCCTAACATAACTTTTTCATGTCTGATTAGTAAGAAAAAAACACGCTACCTTTTCAGTGTATATAATAGCTATTTTTTATTTCCCCTTCCTTTTTATGTTACAAAGCCTTCTCAGCTAACAGCCCAGTCATGGAAGTCTCCTAGTTAAAAGTGCGCCAGGGACTGAATGACTACAAAAGGAGCCCACAGCAGCAGGAATGAGCTAGCTGAGTCCCTCCACAACAGTGATCAGTCAAGAGGGAGCCAGCAGTCATTTGTGGATTACCTACGCGATAACAGGTCTCACATTCTCTCACATCAGACTCTTCGAAAAAAAAAAAGCAGGCTTCTGGGATTTCTCATCACAATTGTCTCTCCTCTGTGCCTTCCTCTCAAACATTCAGCTAGATACACTCCAATAATGATACATGTGAAATAAATTAGGAGATTCTTTCCAGGCATTTATGTATCCAAGCTGCAACTGCAATTCTGGATAGTAGCAGTGATGTCTGCTATAACAGGAATATTACATGGAAGAAAAGGATCTGGTAAGAAGAAAAGACATTAGTTTGTATTTGAAATCTGAGAGACAATTGGTACCGATACTTCACGTCATTGGAGATCACCAAGAGAACAACAAATGGGTATTTATCAGCTGCAAGAGAGATTTGCATTTTGTAGGGATCAGGTGCAAAATAAAAACTACAGGTGTAGGGTTGGGAGTTTTTCCTTTGAACAGTTCAGCCCCAGAGGGAGGAAAGGTTAAACCTATTACATGGAAATAATCAGCAAGATTTAGGAGTATTTGGGGTATTCAAACTTAGAGAGCTGTCTAAGTTCAGTAACCTTCATACAGGCCAGTGACAGCTGTTGTAGAATTGTCCCTGTGATCATGAAAAGAGGTAGCAGAACGAGTGAATGGGAGTTTGGGGAGAGATCTGTCACAGCCATGTGGGCCTGAGCATCTGACACAAGACAAAGAGCCTCACATGCTTTCCTCACACAGGCTTTTTTTTTAAACTAGGTCTTCTCATATATGACAGGGCAAATCCTTTTATCTTTGTTCAGCATGATGCTTTTATAAGACAGCTCTAGCTTCTGTTTGGGTATCCTCAGTTTACTGCAACTATGCCGCACCTGCCTTTAACTTTTTGACTGCATATATCTTTTTCAGAAGACCTGAGGTCAGAAAAAAATTAGGTCACCAGAAAAGACCCTGTCTTAGTTATGTGATACATCCAGGTATACCTGAAAATTAAGATGTATGACCTGAAGTTGTTTCAGAATTCCCAGAGCAGAGCAGCTCTCTGGACTGCCAGCTTTTATCGTCTGTCTGACATAGTTCTCACACTCCATAAGGCTGGCTTTTACACTGGTGCTATTTTCCTTGACAGATAATAAATTCCATTCAGATCTCAAAGTGTTTCACATAGCTAGCTGAAGAATACCCCCGATAAGGCATGCTTGTGCAGCTTAACAGACCTCCGTGGAATGCCGTGACGGCTTTTCCATTGAAGGAAATACAGATACTGTTCCTGAACAGTGAATGCTGAAAGCAAATGATTAAATGAGAAGTGAATGTACGGCAGAAGGCTAAAAGGGAAATAACTACTGGAATTGAATGAATTTTTAGAGAAAGCCCCTTATTTCAAGTTCTGATTCAGTTAAATAATTGCACTGGTATACCCAGTGCCAAATACATACAGAACAATGCAGTGTTCACTGTGAGGAAAACAATGTTTCTGCACTTTGTGTGCATTTCCTCTATTCCAAAAGAACAAAACCCATGGAACTGCTTTTGGAAAAGCATCCTTAGACATTAGAAGGTTGCCAAGGTCTCTGTCTACAACTACCTGAAAGGCAGTTGTAGTAGGTGGCTGTCGGTCTCTTCTCCCAAGTAACTAGCGATAGGACAAGATGCAATGGCCTCAACTTGTGCCAGGGAAGGTTTAGTTTCGATATTAGGAAAAGTTTCTTTACCGAAAGAGTTGTGAAGCATTGGAACAGGCTGCCCAGGGAAGCGGTGGTGTCACCATCCCTAGAGGTGTTCAAAAAATGTTGTGGATATGGCACTTTAGGACATGGTTTAGCAGGCATGGTGATGATGGGGTGACTTCATGATCTTAGAGGTCTTTTCCAACCTTAATGATTCCGTGATTCTATGTGTTTTCTTCCTTTCCTTTCACTGAAGGCAAAGCAGACTCACAACACTCAAGCATCTCCATCCTTGCTAATAAAGATAATTTTATGTATTCTTCTAAATAGGGCAAAGTCCTGAACAGCTTACAGCATTGCAGCTGGTTGAATAGCCTTCAAATATAAGAATACATGGAATTCCCTTCTGGGTCACACCAGTGGGCCACCTAGCCCAGTATACATCAGAGACCGTGGCAATGTGAGGTGAGCACGTGAGCCTGGGGCAACACCTGTGGCCCCCTTCCCCTATATTCCCGAGCATCCAGAACAGTTGCATTAGGAATGTTAGAGGATGAAAGCTTGCCTAGTTCTTATAAAGACCACATATAAACTTGCTGTCCTTGAATTTGCCTAATCCCCTTTGAATCTCCTCCATAGTCCCTCGTGGCAGCAAGTTCCGGAAGCTCAGTACCTGCTGTGCTATGTAAAGAACTTTCTTTTGTCTGCTCAAAAGAGATACTGGTTTCACTGGGTGCTCCACACCTCTGGTATTGCAGTGTATGCTGAATAACACTTTCTGCATCCACATCATCCATCATCTTCATGATTTTGTAAACCTAAATTACTAGTCCCCACAGCTTTCTTATCTTCACACTGAAGAAATCTCTCCTGACAAGACAGCTGTTTCAGCACCTTGATCACTTCACTTGCTCTTCCCTCTACTGACTCTAACTTCAGCTTGCACTTCATGAGATGTGGAGACCAGACTGCACACACAGTCCAAGATTTAAAACCTCTCCTAGGCTTTAAATAGCGGCAAAGTAAAGCCTTTACATTAACCCATACGGAAGCTCATGTGCCAGGTTTGACGTACTCAGTTTTATCGGTTCTTTTAGAGTTCTTCACTATTAGTCTGTCATATGAATATGCCAACGAGCCTAGGATCATTTGCACCCTTGGAAATTTCACTGTTCACTGCATTCTCTGTGTCAGTGATGAAGATGATAAATCATATCAGTCCCAGCACTGATCGTTGGAGGACCCCATTGCTTGACTCTGTTCCATTCTAAGAAGCTTTACCTTTTGCTTGCCATCTTTCAACTAGATGTCACTCCACAAATAAAGCATTCTTCATATACCATGGAAAATTATTTTTATAACAATGTCATTCTGAAATACAGTTCATATGTTTCATGACAGATAAAAGAAGATACTGCTACACTGCTTATTTTATTTATTATTTGAAACATCTCTGTTTGGCTAGGTGAGAGCTTCCCATGGAAATACAGGTGGAACAGGCTGATAGTATTCAAAGAAAACTTGTAGATCCTGCTTGGAGCTCACAGATATTTGTTTAGAGAGCTTGCATGCCAAGTTCTATAACCTCGCTCTATCTCAGGCAACTCTCCTTCTTCTTTGTTTGTCACCCCTCCAAGGTCTCTGTTTGACCTTAGGGTTCAGTTCTCCAACCTCTGAGAATACGGATTAACCTAACTGACTTAAACTATTTTATCTGGAAATCGGATAATTCCGTGGATTTGTAATGAATTTACACAAATGTATCTAAGAGAATTTAGCCTGAAGTATGCAGTAATGTGCAAAAATAAATCATTTTTTTGATAAAATAAATCACATTACTTTGTGTGGAAAAGAGATTGTTTTAAAACATTTCAACATCTTGTTGCTTCCCATTAGTCTCTCTTGGATCACAGAAAAAATGTAAACTTCAGAGACCAAAAGCTCTTCAGCTACTTTAACTCTGTGTGAGTCTCTATTCCATGTGGATTTCAGTGTCTTTCTCTTGTTCCTGTACTTGCTCATGGTCTGTTATAAAGTTTACCAGTCATTGATCAATACTTCTGGCATCATAAATGGACATGGGCTTTTCTGCTCAATGTTTGTGTAAGCAGGCATTGTCAGAATGGCTAAAGAAGGCAGTAAATACCAACGCTGCAGTAACCAGAAGCTCCACAGCTGAAGGGAATCGGGTTAGCAGGAAAGAGTTACAAATCTCATGACTAAAGAGCTACAAAAAATTTCCAGAGGAAGAACTTCATAATCTGTCTTGGATCGTTTCTCTGAAGAAGCAGTTTCAAGGCCAAAGTTCTTTCTGAAAAGTATCTAATGATCCACATATTACATTAATGTGTCTTACGGTTTTTTTCTTGCAGTTTAAAGATCTGAAGTGAAAGTCTGACTAAGATGCTGGGTTTTTTGTATATTCCTAGACATTATATGGCAATAGGAGCAGAGATTTAAACAATTCATTACTTATGACAATGCTTTTGCTGTTACTAATAAAAGGACAAATAAATTGGCTTTCAAAATGCACAAATACCAAAAGAAAATGGAAATTCAATGTCTAATATAAAACTCAGTTAAAACATTTGAATTCATATCACTCTGTTGTCTGGCAGTTTAGCTCAGATAGATACAAACATATTGCTGGTTTTCTCTACACTTGTAAGTAGAAAACTTTTAACATTATATGTGTTAGCAAGGGGAGAGTTAATCCTCTGAGAACAAAAGTTTTATCCATAATAATGTTTTGTTTAAATTTCAGCTGGCATATACCCCAAATTGGACTTACATTCACAAATACAATTCTACATGTAAACAGCAAATTGTATAAACAACTCTTTATTAGCCAAACGGACCACGTTATAGAAACAAGCTGAGGTATCTATACATATACAAGTATGTTTGTATTTGCATACGCACACATGCATGAAAGTGTTCCCAGCATTGCTACTGGAAGCTTGTCCCTTAATGTACCCTAAATCTGTATTTGCTCTTTTGAAACCATGGAATTTATGTTTTTTTAATATAGTGCATTATGGAATACACATACACAAAAAAAAGGAGGAAACTGCTCTCACAGTGCTTCAAAAAAGTTTTCATGTCCTCGGCTTCTGAAATATTTAAGATTATTAACTTGCTGGCAGGCTCCCAAGGGATTTTAAGGCATCTGTGCCTGTGCTACTTATTTTAAGCTCTGTCTTCCAATGTTATGAAATCAGCAAACTCTCTCGACTTTCTTAGTAACTCCATTTCATGTGGTTCTGGCTTTCAGGCAGATTCAAGAATGACATAATCATATTTTCCCACTCACAGGTTTTGGATGTTTCCGTTGGTTACACCCTTCCGAGTAATGTGCAGCATGAATCTTTGCCTGATCCCATATGCCCATAAACGGAAGACAGTCCAGCAAAGATGGCTAAAACACAGTTTCTTGGCTTTCTGTCGATTACCACCACAGGTAGAGCAAGGCTTCTTTGGGTTCTTTTCCTACTGATTTTACTGAGGCTTCAGTGCAGGAATGTCAGTCCGACGTCACGCTGCTTTAAAAGGAAGTGAGCTGACTTGCCAAGAAACTTTCTTTCCATAAAGTTTACGGAGAATGCAGTAGCTGCGAATAAACAGGCTCTGCAAAGTGCTTCTTTTGTATTTTTTACTGGAGCATTTATGCAAATGCACTCAGAAAATACAGTATTCTTCACTTATGTAAAAAGCCTAGAACTTGGCTCGTATGTACTCATAAGCTCTATCACAATCGTACTTTGTACGATTAACAGTACTGGATTCAAGTACCAAGTTCTACAGCAACAGGATAAACATTACAGAGAAAAGGCACTTTCCAGAGTTTGTAATGGACATTAGAGAATTAAAAGCAGTTTAAACCCCAGTCCCACTGCCCTGTCTCACCAAGCTTCTCCTGACTTCCCTGAAGACTATGAGAGTGGTTTTATGTGTAAGACATATGGCATGTTAACACAGCACAGAAAGCAAGGCCTCTAGCTATGCATAGTGCAATGCTAAGGCACCATTGCAAGGTGAGGGCAGGATGCAAAACACCCTGTCTCGGACACAAATTCAGAGTTTCAGTGAAAGAAGTATCCCTTCACCCTTGGAAAGTGCAATGTGGGCAGCAATGGCACAGCTCAGCCTGCCTGGGCCGTTGGCTCTGGAGTCACTGGTGCCTGCAGCAGTTCTGAGCAGACAGTGCCTTCGTGTGCCTGCCTGGTCCACACCAGGTAGCACAGGGAGATAAGACTATCCTTCCCCTTGTTCCTTCTACCTACGTCTAAATATTCTTTCGCCCTGCAGATTAGCTCTAATGACAACTTGATCTGTACACCTCTGCCACCAGAAACCTCTAGTAAAAAACACCATTCATTTCCCAAGGCCGCTCATTTGCAGGATTTGTCTCCAGAAGCTCTACTCTTTACAGTTACGCCCCTTGTGCTCGGTTAAATTTTTAAGTGCTGCACAGCTTCATGGCTATTTGGTCCTCTTCAGCTCAGACTACTGAGAGGCATTGCTCCAGGTCAGCTTCAGGGCAACTAGTTGGCGATTACATCACTGCTTTAAGAGCTGCCACTGAACTGCCAGGCAAATAAAAAAGCATGTAACATGCTCCAGGAAGCACTAGTCCATATCAAGCAGAAATGGAGAAGAATGCATCAAGATATCACCATAAAAAAAAAATTACCTAACCTAAAAATATTTTAAAATCCTGACTTCTGATTTCTTTCTCTTCTTGGGCAATGAGACAATTCTGGAAAAAACAGCTCCTGGGCAATTGGAGGCAATGACTTGGCATCAGGGTGATCTGTCTAAAGATAGAAGAGGAGAAGCTGGAAGACAGAGTCCTCATGGGACTTTTTTTCATGATCAGGTACACGCTTACATCTCCTCTTGGCCCTCTTCTAAGTTCAGAGCAGCTGAGAGTCGTGCCTTTCTCTTACTCCCAGCAGCGTGTGACAATCCATCTGAACAGGTATCTAGCAGGAAGAAAATGGTGAGATAGGCTAGAAAATGAGACAAACTGATTGCGACGGTCACCAGAGTGGAATTTACCACAACGGGAATTCCATGGGAAATGGATCCAGAGGATTCTTTCTCTAGGCTCTGTTCGCAGTTTGACCTACAGTAATATTTTTGTTTCTGTGATAGAAATTACCTGGCTAACAAGTTGCAACAGTTTAAGAAAGGGCTAATATGAAAAAAAAATTCTACTTTGCTGCTATTAAAACTCCAAAGCACTCTAAAAAATGTCCTTTCAAGGCATTAGTTAAGTTCTAGAAAGTTTTTACAAATTTATCTGCCCTTTGCTGACAGAATAAAATAAAAGATTATTTAGATGGCCAAGCACTTAAAATTTTACTAAGTATCTTTAACTCTGCCTCTAATGAGATCTATTTCTTCTAGTAATACAATTATTGTTCATAGCTGTTCTGATACTAGGAAAGAAAATCTCTTTTAGCTGCAGTGGAATTGTAGCTATTTAAAACATTAAATTCACCCATACACATTAACATCAACACAAAACAGTTTAGTTTCTCATAACGACAAACAACACCATTACACAAGCACTTTTAAAAATATTTTAAAATCTTCTATACCCTAAATTTTTTTACTGTACATAAAGACAAGAGTAGCTATGATATGCCATTATCTCATGGCAAGAAGATAATTGATATTTCTCTGGAAAGATGGTAAGAGTCTTTCTAAACAGATAGGTAGAAAGTGTATCTCATGACAGACTATACTGGGTGATATTTTATTTCTGGAACAGATGAAGGCTAAGAATCCAAAGTGCTTATTCAACCTTCTCTAAGAATCTTAACTGTGAGAATACATGGGTCATCAGCGAGAATCATCACCTCTCAGTGGTTCAGTCTTAATGGAAAACCAGAGCCTGAATTGCTGGCTAGAGCTGAGCACGCAGCATAAACATTTTCTGTGCCTAGTTTAACAACACTCATGTCCTTAGTAGGTCTGCTTTTTGATAATGTTCTAAAACAATATTGTCAAGAACGTTGCAAAACCAAAACGTGTACACTTATTTAGCAACATATTCACATAAAGCTAAGACTGAATTTCTTTTTAAAAAATAGTGGTAATAAAGGTCAATTCTGTGAGTGAGACCCAGTTAATTAATAGACATAAAATATCAGATCATCCACCCACACATCAAAACAACCTATACTGAAAATAGTACAAGTGACTCATGACGAATTGTACTCCATGTACTGGACAGATAAAAACTGTATTTGTCAAATCAATTATTATTGTTAAAGCCATGTTCTCCTCACTCTGTTTTTAAATTTCCCTCATGTCCAGTGTAAACACCCCTGCATCTAGAAGAGCTGAATTTAGTACTCAGATTTCAAAAGATCAAAATAAAATAAAAAAAAATAAGCCCTTGGTAATGTTGGCATTTTAGTATTCATAATCAAAAAGACAAATTCATGTACCAGATATGTTTCAGCAGGTAGATGTGATGACAGTTTTCATCAATGTATTAAGTGCTTACAAATCCCTGTTCCCATTTAAATTCACAATAAAGTTCTACTGACTTGAAAGAGGGAAATAAGAATAATCCAGGCTAATGTACTGAAAATCCTGTTGCTAATTTTCAAACAGTTTAACAGAAGGACTGTTCACGGTGCCTACATATTACTACATTATTTATTGTACCATTTGGTTATTTTACATCTCATTTCACTGGTGACATAGAAAAGACTGTACTGTGTTAAGCCGCAGCTGACATTTAAATGATGTTTCTAAACCATGTAAGATTTCTTATTTAAAAATAAACTTGAAATGTTGAAGAGAATAAAAATTAAATAAGCCTATGAATTAAATCCATTTTACTGTCATTTTTTGCCTCATACACATTTTTTTAAAGACTATCTCTCAGATAGAAACAAGACTGCTTCATTCATTCATGGGCAATACTTTGGCTCCATGTGCATTTATATAAGTTAGAAGAATTTTGGACCTCCTTTCTATTACATCAATAAGCTTTTCAATTCCTTTTCTGCCTCCTTGGCTCTCCCAGTATATTTTGTCAAGGAACAAAGACTGAAGTAACTTCTCACGTAAACGCTGGCTCCTCAGCACTGAAACTGCGGATTCAGGGAATCTGGAAAAGCACAAAGAGATTCATCAGTTTTGCCATCACTCTGAATTGCAATATTTAAGTTGTGGTTTAGCAATCAATTCTATGAACATAGACCACAACTGCGCAACAGATGCTAACAGTGTCTTTTACAGCAGTGGGATTACTCATAGATTTTTAGACACATCCTGTAAATGTCTTGGGCTAATGATATCTATTCCAGTAACTTAGCGTCTCATGCTCGAACTGGGAAGAAATTATCGATCTTTTTGCTAAATTAATAACTTAAAACTTACTCATTGATTCCTTGTAGTATTTTGAAGTCAAGATTGTCCTCATTTCTGTCGAAGAAACCCTTATTGTCTATAAAGGCCAAGTGCCTTCGGTCGTGCCTTCTCTGAACTATGTGTGTCAGGTCAACAGCATCCTGATCACTACATTTCAGCTTCAGTCCTTGCTGCACACAGGAATCCTCCTTGAGAGGTTTGAATCCACAGCAGTTTCTGTCTAGTCGATTATAGATCTAAAACAAAGTACAGCAGAGTGCCAAGTGAAAACAATATCAAAGTATTTGGGGCAAAGTGTGACTGTAAGACATCGCTCACTAACACAGCTGACAGGAAGGCAAGTTCAGGACGAGTACAATTAAAGTCAGAGGTGAAATGGCATTGAAGACCTGGTCCCCATACTTCACGTACTGTTAGAAGCAATTCCCCAGACTGTGTATTTTATCCATTTTATAGCCGTCATTTGTTATGCCACTAGAAATTCTTTGAGAATAGTGGACCAATACCACTGTGTAACTGGAATAACAAGATGGTGAATACAATTCCATTTTTTTCAGAAGGCTGTGGGTTTTTTATATTTTCTCTGCTGGAGAACAATTGAAACAGCACAGCCTGACACACACAGAGGGTCTTCATTTTGTGGGACCTATTACACTAATAGTGCACAAAATAATTGAAAATATTAGTAGGGGGCGCAGCGAACCATCAGAAGCTGCAAAACACAAGAATGAAGACTGCATTTATAATCACTGAGCAGCCTCCCTGAGTTGCACTGTGGTATGTACTTTAACGACATGATGGTCTAGGCTATTTTTTCCCATGCGAACCCTCGCTTATTCATCTCATAGCACTTAGCTGGAAGGAATACATCTGGTCTAACTTTAGCGGTGTAAATGTTAAGCATCCCTTCTGACTTAGTGGTTTATGTTCCCTTTCATAAACAATGACAAGAATGAGGCACCTCCAGAGCAAAGGATGCCATTTTAGGATAACCGTCTAATATGGGAAGGATAAATCACTCCTTGAACGAGCTTCTACCCCTGCTGACTAGATGAGAGTAAACGCACAAGATTGCTAGGGCCCTGAGTGCACGAGAAGGCCTTAATTGCCCTAAGCACCCTCATCTGCAACCTTCACCCACAGCCCCTCTGCCCCTGGGGCCACGAGCCCCATTTAAGCTCAGGCATGGCCCCTCTGAACCCTCCTGGGGTGGGGGGGTGTATCTGCTGCTTGTCCTGCTGGTTGGCCACCTCATCTGTGCCTGATGCTCGCTGGGCTATCAATGGGCCCTCTGGTTGTTAGAATCATAGAATCATTAAGGTTGGAAAAGATTTCTAAGACCATGAAGTCCAACCATCAAGCCAGCACCACCATGCCTGCTAAAAGGCATGGTACCATCCTTCCTGCTGTCTGTCCTGCCCGCCCAGCCACAGAGCTGCCCTCGGTCCAGCATGCCTCCCCAGGGACCAGCCCTGCTCCTCCTGACATGTGCTGACAGAGTGGAGGTCGGGTCTGATGCACCTAAGGCTTCGTCAGCAGCTTAGCAAAGGTAAATCATTCTTTCTGCCCTTGTTTGTTGTACGCTGCTAACACTTCAAACCACTCTAAGCATAAAAGCATTAATGTTCACAAAAGCCTTCTAAAAATACAGTTTTATTTTTGTGACACTCTAGTCAAATGAACTGTTAGGACTCCTCCTGATGTAGAACCACATCACGTGTTGAAAAGGCCTCCTAATTTTGTTCATCAAATGAAAGTCTGAGAGTTGTTTTGGTTTTTCTTAAGTATGTATTACCGGTGCCACGGGTCTTGGCGGCAGTGTTTGTTCTCAGCTGTGAAAATCCTGAGGAAAGGAACAGATTTATCTTCTTTTTTTCTCTTTTCATGAGCAGCATTCAGCCTCTGCAGGCACTAGAGCCCCTCTTTCTTGCAGTGTTCTAGCTCCTGGGATCTCTCACTCAACTCATCCAAAGGCTTTGCCGAAAAATGGAGCGGAGGTCTTCCCAACAGGCTCCTCTGATGTATAGCCCTAATTTATCTGCACCACACTTCATTACAGGAATTAAATAGATGAGGGGATCATGCTCTTACGGACAGCCTCTTCATAATATCTTGCATCATTCCAGTGTTAGAATGATGAGACACTCTGGAACTAATGCCACACCCTTAATAGTTTAGCATTGTTTTTTGACATATACTAAAGTACACGAGGCCCAAACCCCCCAAATTAAAGAAGCCATTTTACATTTCATGTCCTTATTTTACTTGAGTTCTTGCAGAGGCAAGTGAAGGTCAGCTATAAGCATTTTTCAGCCTGCTCCTATGTTTTACAGCATTTGAAAACTGAGATTAGGAACATCTATTATGGGCACCAAACCCATTCTTCTGAGGGAAGTATACTTAACGGAGAATACTTTTCCTCATTATTCTTTATTTCTGAATGACTCATGCAGCACAGATTCCTTTCTTGGTATTTTTTGTTTCAGAGTCTTCATTTTCTGCTGTCAATAAACTTTAAAATCAAGTCTGAGAGCACTCAGATAAAATTCTAATCTTTAAGAATTCACTCACTTTCTGGCACATACATTCTTGTCTGGTAGGCAACTGGAGGTATAAAGGACTCTGATACCAGCTGATGTTATAAGAATAACTTGTTTCTTTATTTCATGTACAATTCAATCCTGTTGTATATTAGTTTAACTGACCTCTCCTTTGGGTAATAGGAGTTCTATTATGAAGATTAAAACCTTGTCTTAGAAGACCTTAAGATTGGAAATCAACACAGAACACATGAGAACTTGTAAACTCTTCAGCACTAAGACAATGGCATGAAAACACTAACTGTACTATTCCTATAGGGGCATTACTATGTTTAGCATCAGAATAATCCACATATGACTTTATACTAGTTTCTAAGAATTACTTGCTCGTAGTGGGACTAAAGACAGAGTTACTAGACAAGTGGCAATCTATTCTTAAAGATGAGTTGAATGCTCTGTTTAACATAACCAGTCCGCAAAAATGTAACTCAAAAATAATTGGAAACATCCATTTACCCTATAACAGGACTGAGAAGGACAAGCATAGGCTATGCATAAACCAAGTCATGATTTTTATAATTTAAGAAACATAACTCTATAAAAAGCTGAATTATATGGACAGTTAAACACAGTGCATAAAACTAGTGCTTGCTGCAGTTTTAAATAAACCAGTAAGTGCTACAGGAGGCTCAGTCACCCAAAGTGTCTGGCAGGCAAGGACCACTGGAAGTAATGCCATATCTCAGGAAGCCATAAAATTAGCTTCCAGCCAGGCGGTTCATTTCAGTCCTTGTTAATACAGGGAGTGTATTAATATGCTACTACACAATCGTTCTAACTGTAGCCACACTTTTTGATAACACTGGGCAGAGCCCTAGCTTGGTGTTATTTGGAGAGCTAATGATTATGTGCCGTACCTGAGGAACAGCAGCCACATCATTCATAAGTTGCTGCTCTACTCTTGCCTTACTGAGTCACTGGCTGGTTTTTAAAAAGAGGGAATATCAGTCACTACAACTGCTATCCTGATCCATATTTGAGTGGACCAAACCCACTTAAATCACCCCTGGGGGCTGGGGAGGTGCAGGAAGGACAACACAGTAAAAAAAAGTGTTTTACAGTTGTGAACATACTCAAGAACTATGTTTGGAGAAACAGTATGTCTGCCTCAAGGTGAAGTAAAAAAAAGTCTTAAGACAAAAGCCTTTGTTCCTCTTTTAAAAAATGAGTCAGTTAGACATCTTTCCTTGATTATAAGTTGTGTTTGAATATTTTAATTGTAAGAAACAACCAGAAACAAGTTCAAACTGTGCAAATACATCTCTTCCTCATTTTAAAAAAAGGAAATAAACTAAAATGACTTTTCCAGGAGTCCCATGTATGCTCACATGACTTTTGAGGCAGATAGTTGCATTCAGTGAGTGTTTTACCTGCAGCAGAAAATCAAAGAGTGCCATCTTGGACCACTCATGATGATGGATTTCGGTACAGCCCCACTCAGCTTTGGGAACTTTACCATTCTGCCAGCATTTCTGCTTTAACAGCTGCTGATATCGCCCCCAGGTTAATCTCACTGAAGAATGGGTATTATTATCTGTTGGACTCAGTGAGGAATCCCAGAGAATAACAGGACACGCTTGGCCATCTGAAAAAGGAAAAATAGATCATCGTTATAGTGCAATACTGTCAGACTTAATCATTCTTTAGGCATTGCCTAAGTATCAATAATAATACCATTTTACAGATGTGGTAGGAAAAACTACTGGGGACTAATAACTTGACATCCTTTGGTTGGTGTGGTCTTATTCCACATACCACAAACTGCTGGAATGGAAGAAGCACAGGCATTATAAATTCCTTCAGTTTACAGAAGGCTTTCTCTGTTTGAAGCAAGAGATTAATGTACAAAATCACACACTAAGACTATTCAAAGGTTTACAGGTAGATAAAGAGCCCACAATGCCACTGTGATTCAACCATGTGATTTCCCTCTGATTCCAGTGAACAGATGGCGATTTACAAGCGCTAAAAACTTAAAGTATTTTTTTCTGCATAATGGGCATAGAAACACTACAAATCCTATACTCAAAGTGGATTTATTTTGTTGTCTTTAGTATTTTAGGCCTATAATGTCTGAATTTACAGCTCTGAAATTATATATGAAAATACTATAGCCTACGAGCTTAGCATGAATAAACATCTTGACAAGTATGTTTTCACCCAGGTACAACACGAGATCTGTTTTGAATAGCAGCTATTTTTTCCAAATTCTTTAATTATTCTGTGTCAAGAATATTCTGCTCTTCGCTAAAACTAAGTCAAGCGCCTTAGCTTTGGTGAATTCAAGTGTTCAGAGTTCTTGGTGGAAAGAAACCTCAGCAAGGAGTTTAAAAAGGGCTTTCCTATTATAAGAACTGGTAAATATTTCACACAATATCAAATAATAGGCATATCTAACTTCTTAGGCAAGTGGAACTCCTTTTCATTGGTGATGCAACGCTGCTGCTGTCTTAAACTGTCAAGGACCCAGCACTTGACTGTGGCTTGTATACACATTGGAACAAAGAAATCCTTTTTACTTTTGGGTGTAGACAGAAGACCGAAATATGATGTCTCAGTACAGAAAGGGGGAATCCTTTAACTGCAAAGCTGCTATTTACTAAATAGCTATTGTTGGAACATGTGTAAAGCTTTAAAATTTATTTATATTCATCTTGAAGGCCTATGAACTTAAAGCCCACACTACTGCACAATTTATCGCATAGTTAAATGCAACCTAAACTGTTTCTTTGTCTTCCACACACGCATGGAGCCAGAGATGCATCTGAAAAGAAGCTTTCAGAAACTCACTTGAAGGCAATGAGATTCATGGCATCTTCTTCTCCAGAGGCAAACCAGACACAGAATAGCACACAGAAAACAGGTATCAGTGCCGATGTCAAGGTAAAAGCTCAAAGTGAATCATCTCGTTTTCGCCAGAGCGGGATGGGCCCCACATGCAATCAAGCTGAAGAGAAAAACCAAACTCCTCTCCAAAACCAGAATGTACTCGATCTTCCTGCCACGGCTTGCACATAGAAGGTAGTCCTTAATTCAGCCCAATGTGCAGCTCCACCACCTCTTTAACTTCCCTCCCAGTTGTCCAGTGTTTCCTTAGGAATACAGAAAGTGTCCATCCACTAGGAACATCAATCTCTCTCTTTCACTAGGATCAGTACTATCTTCATCAGCACCATGCTCCACGCTCTTTCCTCTGCTGGAAAAAGCACTGAGCGCTCCTTAAAATCGGGCTTCTACTGAGGTGCCTGAATAAGAGTTTAGGATTTGTAAAATCCAGGCCATTTCCCCATCTCTCTTGCTTTGACTCTATCACCTACATTGTAGACCACTTTGGCCAAGTCAGGTCAACTATTGGCTAAGCCTCTTTTCCAAGCCAGCTGGAGAAAGTCTATATAAAGCGTTGGGAATTGTCACTAAAAAAGGACAGCTTTTTCTTCAGAACTAAGTCTGCTCTATTATTTTTGTATCTCCAGTAACAGCTCATGTAACTATTCAGGAATTCTTCCACAAACCAAACACATAAATGGTCTTCTAACAAAACAAACATCTGTCTACCCAAAAAGGATATGATAAACAATAGTAACATAAATACTTGAAAAATATGAATAATATCTTGCCAGTTTCCATTATGATACAAAAACATTTTTAAAAGACCAAGGCTAACTACAGGAAATGTTTGTATTTCAGGGGAAATGGGAGCAGAAAAGATGAGCCAAAATAAAATCTTTCAACTCTGTAATATAAATTGAATTACAGGAATATGACACAGCAGCTTCGGTAAAGAGCAGTGACTTACATTTTTGACACTTGCAGGAAAAACATGAAGATGCTGAATTAAAGCAGATAAGGGGTCTGATTCATAGCTGTGTGAATTGGTGTGATCCCACTGAAATCTGTGGAGCTCTTCCAATTCAAACCTTGTGAGGATGGGGCTGAAGTTAACTGAATGGTGAAAAGTAAGGCCTGGCTAAGAATCAGAGCTTCCAGTTTGATACAGCCAAAACTGAGGGGATTGACCACATTTCAGAAGTCGTCCAGTGTGTTCTGCATGCACTTCTTTTTCTATTCTGCTTTATATATTAATACAAAGGGTTACTGCTTTTCTGTTGCTGTGGCTCCATTGCACTGAATCTTGCCCAAAATTGACTTAATTTCCTTTCCATCTGCCACTTTAGATCAATATATTTATTTGACTATCTGAAGCTGATCTGCAAAATTGTATGGGGAAGATTTTTCAAAACTTGTGTTGGAACCAACTTCCTAGTAATTCATATAAATTTTTAAACATTGAAATATTTCTAAAAATCTCTTAGGCCCTTTGGAGCTATTGGCTCAGGATATCCCAAACCAAATAAGCTAACACAGGTGAAACCTCAGACTGCAGAGATCAGGCTACCTCAAGGTACTGGGACTCCTTCATGAGCAGTTAGGTAATGTATCACTGTACGGCTTCTTCAACATAGGCATCATCTTAAGATATCCACACAACACATTGCTTTGGAAATAGTCTGTGTGCTTCTTAACCACAAAGATGCTCTTGCAAAAGTTACTCTTCTACCTCGTGCTCTAGCTTGTGTCTGCAGCATTTTTTCTAACTTCCTTGAAAGAAAATATTTTCAAACATACCCATGAAAGCATCACTAAAAAGAGCAAATATTTCAGGGGGTAGTTAAAGCCCTTTCTCAAACTCCTCTTTGTTCACTGTAAAGCACTACAGCTTACCACTGCCACACTTGAAAGAAACAGTTTAGTTGCCCACGTACTAACAGGAGAGGGTAATTTAGTGTGGAAAGATGAGAGACTGACATACAGAACATTACTTGAATTTTAGAGTTTAAAATTAAGTTCTGAGAGAAAATACGAGGGACAGAAGCAGAAATCAGACAGAAGTTATGCCATTTATTTTTCTTTTTTCCCTCTGCACCTTATTCGCAGTGTTTCTGTTCTGTACTCATAAGGACATCAGAACTAAGGAATTCATGAAACATGCATCAGCTGCTCTCTAGGCTACAGACTGCATTATTGCTTATACATGAACTTCTCTACCAAACAGAATATTGGGAATACACCACTGGTACCCTTCTGAGAAGTACAATACTGTGGTGTAAGTTGTTTGGGTTTTTAGACAGAAAACAGGGCAGATAAATTGAAGCACTTTAGAGCATTCTGAATGCATAAGGCAGTGTTAAGTTTTTCGTATTCTTTGCCCTGACCTTACTGATTCATAACATCTTTGCCTGATTTTGCATAGCTTTTGGTGGGATGGCAAGGGCAGGCTGATAGTGCACGGTATAACATGGAAAGACTTATGGCTCCATATATCATCGTGCAGAGGCCAGTAAAGCAAAATGACAAGCACAACCAGTGAAGCTATCTATCGAATGTCATTCATCTATCTGCACTAAGCCAGCCATGAAAGGTGTTACTCAAAGGAAGAGTTTCTTGCCTATTTTAGGAAAAACTGGTTCTGGGCAAGTGGCAGGTTCAGTCTTCAGCTAAAAGAAAGCCCAAATGAACTGCACACACCTGTGCTTATTCTCAGCACAGGATAAAACATATTTAGCCAAACTTATATCAGAAAAGAGGGGTGGTAGTCAGCATACAGTAGTTCAGGCCCTCAGCCAGTGGCGCAGCAAAACTGCACAGCAATAGCTGAGTATTTTGTACCAAAAGTTGAGTAAAGAGCTCAGCCTTCTTGCTATGATCCAAGAGCCAGAGTCCTACTCCTGCTTGCGTATGCCCAGAATCATGTTCTCTTAGCCTGTAACACTGAACTCAAAAGGGCTTTGCCCACCTGTACTCCCCAGGTTTTTTACATTTGGCCAATTCATCACAAAAATATGAAGGAAAGTGTTATACCTGATTTTTCCGTCCATGATGGAAAAATGAGATAAAACATTTAAAAGAAAAACACAGTTAACACTTAAAAGTGTTTGCAATTAACTAGGGAAGGCAAGGGCAGCAGATAGAGGACTTGCATACAGTATTTCGTGGGACTTGGGAAAAAAAAAAAAATCAGTGAGGGATTTGTGGGAATAGGGGAAACAGAACCTGTCCAGGGATTTACTAAACAGTTCTTTGAAACTGCTTTTGACAAAATAAATGACAGTTTTGAAAAGCCCTTTTTTAAGATTTTAATGCTACATCAAACATGTCTTGTTAGATCACATCACAACTAAGGGACGCTAAAGGGATGTGTCATGGAGAGAGATATGTCAGCCCAGAAGTTGTGTACATTCACACACACATGCACAGTCTCTAATCCTGCATTGCTTGCTTTCCCATATGAATAACCATGACACACACAAGCCACCCTGGAACTTTGCAGTGCCCACCTCATCTTAACTTGAATGCATATGGGTTATAGAAATGAGCTCACTAATTGTTCACATCATTTTTTAAGAATATATTTTTGCTCATTTTCTTAACACAGATGTTTTCCAGATTATGCCAAACACAAGCATGTAAATAGTAATGAGCTCAAGTAGATATTAGGCATCTGAGCTCCAGCATATTTCCAGGGTAAAGAAATGGAGAAAGACAAGGTACGGTAACTATTCCAAATGCTCTGTTCACCCTTTAACTGGAAAAAATGAAGTGAGACCAAAATAATGTTATTTCTCCTCTCATCACTTAGCAACACTCTTCTTGCTATAGGAACATAGCCAGTTATGAGGAAAAGAAAATTAAAGAGGGCAGAATGACACTGTCCCAGACAGTCCAAACCATAGTGTAAAGTGACAGACACTGAGCAACACCATGCACAATTAGCCTAATAGCAGTTTTCAGAGGCTTGCAGTCTGTCATCTCTGCAGGCACACTGTGCAGTTGCTCCAACTGAACTACCTTAATTCCTTATGACAGCTTTATAGCAATAAATCTTGTTCCTAAAAATAAACTAGGCATAATGTATCTTCCATGCTCTGCAAGTATGAATAATATTCAGAAGCCTTCAAACTGATGTTCCTCAAGAATCATTCACATTGTTGTGCAGGCTGCCAAAAGGAAGGTTTACAAAGCAGGAAGAAATCAGATCACTGAGTCCTCTTCCTCCTGTCAGACTTTCAAAAGTCATTCTTGCATTACTTTTTTTCAGAAATGCAGACTGATATAAAAATATTATGTATAAGCTAATTTCAGCAGCAAGAAAGGAACAGCAAAAACATAGCTAGCCACTTTAGCAATGATTCATTAAAATGCAACATAGTCCTTTTTGGTTTGTGATTTGTGACTGTACAAAAATAGCAGTTAGGCTGCAGACATATTAAACAAGATAACAATGTTAGAAGTAGACTCACTTCTAACACACATTACATGCCTGAAATATAGCTTTAATTTCACCAAAGGACAAAAATCAAATTTTTAATTGAAAATTTTATACCAACCATGTAACAGGCATATTGAGATATTTACTGTGTATATTTCTTTTTCTGCATAATACATAGATGTGTGTAATGAACCTCAAAATGTATGGCAGAATTTACTTAAATGTAGGAGTGGCTTTCAGTTACCAGGGGAGACAGAAGCACTTTTTAAAAATTTTTCACTTCCCAGAGGTATTAGTACCATGAAAGCAGCATCAAACTTCTGCAAGAAGTTCCCCTGCCTCTGAGTAGGTTATCTGAAAAACCCCCTTTCCTACCATCTGTTTGAGAGGTGAATTCTTGTGCTCACTTTCCACAACATTTCACTAAAGTCAAATCTAAAAGATGAGAAAACCTTAAACTCAGAAATATCCATTGAATCACAGGGTATTCTAGAATTTCTTACGCCAGTTTCACTTCAGGCAGTCTGTAAAACATCATGCAATCTACGGATAACTTTTTTTCCTCATTCCAGACTCTCGTGGAAGAGAAATTGTTACTACCCTCAGCAGCTCAATGGTATTTGATTTAAACTTTGAGACACTGTGTCCTTCGAACAGGATAATTGCACTGCAGAAACCACACACGGATACCAGCTTTACTTCCCTGTGATGATGGGGTTAGTTTCTCAGGCTCACAGGAGTTAAAGGTGGCTGCTGCCTTGTGGTTAACACAGGAGGGGGAACGAAACCTCACCACCCCACCTGCAAGCTGAAAGACATAGGAATGTATTACCTGGGAAGAGCTCGGATCTCCTGCTTACGGAAGGTAAGGTCCTGTTCAGCCCCAAGATCCTATCCAAATGAAAGGCAAACACCTCGCTCATGTCGAGGGGTCTTTTGACGATGCCACAGTGCCCCTGATTACAAGCAGTTCCTGCGGTGTGGGGACTTCTCGCAAATACTACCAGGACTGCTTTGTGAGAGGGTACTTCTTGGATGCTCTCTATCCGAGAATCTGCCAGCATGCGCATGTTTAGGATGTCATCTTTGCTCAGCCAAGAGGGAGAGCTCTCGCTGTAAATCCTGATATTGCTTTCCTCAGGCTGGGGCTGTGCCTTTATAGCTCCAGAAATCCCCCCAGGTCTCTGGTTACCCCTCTCCCTGATTGCCATTCCTTTGTGCCTGTGTTCGTCCAGACGGTGCTTTCTCGCCTCCAGAGCCACTGCTGCTCCCATTGTGCCTGCAGCACGCGTGGCCCTTCCCGGCTGTTGGGCAAAGGCCTCTTCCCGGCCCATAAAAGCGGCTTTTGGAAAGTGCTGCCCATAGGACAAAGTAGTTGCATGCTTCTTCCTGCGCTTTGGTTTCACTGTGCCTCTGATATTGGCAGGCTTGCTGCGCTTGGACCGCAGCGTGATATAAACTACATTGGGTGGCAGCAAGGTCCCATTGCTACCAAGCTGGGGTTCCTGCAAATTGGGTGATGACAGGGTGCCATCCAGTGGGATGCCTAGAAGAGGAGTTTGGGCTGCATCCTGGAGACTTCTGGCACTGATCTTTTGGTGTCCTCCTTTGTGCTGGGGTAAAACATGCCCCACTTGACTGACAAGGAATCCCAGGTAGACCACGCAGGCAGTGCCCACTAGCAGATTCCTCCTTGTCCTTGGGCGCCTGCAAGTCCAGAGCCTCAGCACCCGTGGGGGGCACAGGCAGCAAATAAATAAGTTTTTGATTTTATTTGGCTGATCAAAGGTGGTCATTTCTCTAGTGAATCCACATGATGAAAACAGCATAAAGTCTTCTGTACATTCCAGCCAGGATGATGATGCATGATTTCCCTTCCCCAATTTCTGTTTCTCCTTTTCCAAATAGCTTCCAGCATGGGTGATGAACAGAGGCTATTGATATGCCTGGGAACGTGTTTAGCACTAAGGATGCTGACACTCCACCTTCTCAAGCCGTTAAATTCTTATCAGCCACCACAGGGGAACTGATTGGCTTCAGAGAATGAATGGAGCCAGCTACGTAAGCAAAGTTTACTGACTTGTAGTCTAAAATATCTGAAGTATCTCCTTTGAAAACTGCAAAAAGAAAAGAGTGGTAGCATTTCATTTTGTTACTCGCATATGGTATCTGTGGTATCTGTGGTTCTGTATTTTTGAGAGGTAAAAGCTCTAAATGAGACAGTATGCATCTAGAAATTTTTCAGGATACATCTTTCACTTTCTCATTGCAGTATAAATCGAACACAAAAATCATGAAATACAGGCTCAATTTGCAATCTCTGCTAGCTGTATTCCAGCATTAGAAGTTTGTCAAACTCCGATAATTATCCTCTTATTTTTATGAGACAGTCTTCACTAAACCACATGTTATGGAAGTGCTGTAAATTATACAATATTAAGCACCAGTAAATGTAACAGTTCTATGCACATATTCACCAGCAGAAAAATATACTAGCAGTGCCAAATTTCCTTAGCTGAATAAGAACACAGTTCACATTAATAAACACAGATTAAAGATGAAAGATGGTTAATTCTTTTCACTCTTGTGAAGCCATAAATAGGATCTAGCTATAGTTTTTTCAAATAAAATGAGATGTTTATATATCCTTTCAAAGAAACAAAGATAGAATAAGTGCACATTGTATATATATTGCTATAAAAATCCAAAATCTCTTACCTATTCAGCTTGATACATCCTTTGTTCTGGTAAAAACTCCTTAGGTTAATAAAAGTAACTTAGCAGAAGCTGACATTCTTAAAGTATCCTAGCACATATTTCAGTTTTAAGTATGGTTCACATTTAGGTATTTCATTGCAAGCTAAATACTGTTTGGAAGCTAACTGGCACTGAGAGGTGGTTTGCTTACGAACTGCTATAAACTTACATGAACCTCACATTATAAAAAAAAAAAAAGCAGCAGCAACTTCTATTTTAAATTCTGTAATGAAAAGTCCTGTGAAGTATGTGCCTTCCAAAAGTGCATTCCATCCATTTCTAACTCCTGAGGGCCCTCTAGTGCACTGCATGCAAATATACTGAAGAAATTCCCACTTTCCAATTTTTTTTTAATTTAGAGTAAAAAAGACCCTGTGAATTTTAAAACATTTGGGAATCATATGTTCCTTTGAGGAATACAAAACAGACAGTGGCTTTTAAAGTGCTGTTAATATGCTGTTAAAGAGCTCAGGAGTGTTTCCTATCTGTGCTTTCCAAAGCGAGGCACAGCATAGTCACTACACAGATGGAAAAGTTGAGGCAGAGAGAAGCAAAGGGCTTGCGCAGAGTTAAGTGAGACACTGGCAAAGCTCTGACTTCTGACTCCGCACCTAGTCTAAATACAAAATAATAAAATGTACATGTTCACTGTAATTCAAGCTAATGGAGATATTATCTTCTCTGTAATTAATACCAAGGAGAATGGACAGTTAAGGAATTGGTTTATGTTTCAGATGGGCCCAATTTGAATTTATAAAACTTTGTGAGGGGATTTGAGAGCAGCCCTGTGGAGAAGGCCTTGGGGGTACTGGTGGATGAAAAGCTGGACATGACCCAGCAATGTGTGCTCACAGCCTGGAAGGCCAACCGTGCCCTGGGCTGCATCAAGAGAATCGTGGCCAGCAGGTTGAGGGGGGTGATTCTACCCCTCTGCTGTGCTCTGGTGAGACCCCACCTGGAGGCCTGCATCCAGCTCTGGAGCCTCCAGCACAGGAAAGACACAGACTTGTTGGAGCGGGTCCAGAGGAGACCCACAACAATGATCAGAAGGATGGAACACCTCTCCTATGAGGAAAGGCTGAGAGAGTTGGGGCTGTCCAGCCTGGAGAAGAGAAGGCTGTGGGGAGACCTTATTGCAGCTTTCCAGTACCTAAAAAGGGCTTCTAAGAAAGATGGCGAAAGGCTTTTTAGTTGGGCCTCTTGCGATAGGACAAGGGGTAATGGTTTTACACTAATGGAGGGTAGATTTAGGCTGGATATAAGGAATAAATTTTTTACCATGAGGGTGGTGAAACGCTGGAGCACGTTGCCCAGAGAGGTGGCAGCTGCCCCGTCCCTGGAAACATTCACGGTCAGGTTGGATGAGGCTCTGAGCAACCTGGCCTAGTGGAAGATGTCCCTGGTCATTGCAGGGGGGTTGAACTAGGTGACTTTTAGAGGCCCCTTCCAACCCAAAGTATTCTATGATTCTATAACATTTCTCTCAAAGCTTGGAACCTATGTAATTTTTCTACTGCAACTCTAAAGATTATCTGGAGGAAATTATAAAAGGGTATGGAGGATCATTCTTCATTCCTCATTTCGTTTGTAGCCTTGACATCAAAATGTGGTGTACCCACCGACGTAGTGTTGACTGCTGAGGTTTTTTGAGGCTTTCAAAATGTGATGACAGGAACAATATTTCCTTTATTTTTCATGTTCAGAAAGGAGAACTCAGTCTTTACATGTTGCACCATTGTATTCTTTGGAATACATGGTGGTAAGAATTCAACTAGCTAGGATTCAATATCCTGTTAATCTAGCAGATATTTTCACCTAGTTTTTGTTCCTTAAAACACAACATGTCAAGACACATTCTTTTTTTCATCTCTTGTTGCGTACATCTCCAGTGCCCTACTAGATTTCACAAAATAATTAAGGCTGGAATGGCTATGGACTCTTTTTGAAAAACAAACATTTGTGTTTCAGGAAAGACAAAGAAAATGCTTGTTGTTCTGGTGAGTAGTATTATTCTCTCTGGAATCACTACTAACTAAAAGCTGCAGCAGAGCACTAAAAGGCATCGCTGAGCTGAAAAGGTACTTCCCCTGTGGTCATAAGATATTGAAGATGGATTTTCTCAAAGAATACACTGAACTACTTTAGCTGTCTGACCAAATTCTGGCCTAGGTTACTGCACTTTGCCTAACTATATTTAGCCTGTAATGTCAGTTAGAGTCTGCATTTATTTCTTGCTCTAGACTATATTTCTGGTATTGCCAACTGCATACGTTAAACTCTATTTCTGGTATTGCCATCTGCATACGTTAACCTCAACTTCTCATGTCATTTCTTTATATACCCATATTCCATAGTCAGCATTATCCCTTCCTAAGTTTAGGCATACAGGAATATCAAAACTAATATTGTAGAACAGCAATGAATGGAAGACGGGAATTTAAGTGGTATTTTCTAGTCCTTGTCCTCCCTTAGATATAGCTGAATTACAGATGTGCAATTATTTTCTTACTTTTTTCTTTTTTTTGCTGTTGTTTAACAGAAATTCATCTCCACCTGTACCTGCATTTGTAGAAGAAACCAGATCAACTTGTATTTGCAGGAAGGACTGCTACCCAGGGTGCTGCTGACGGTGCTGGACAAGCTACAGGCTCTGGAGCAGCTGGTGGGCAGCACTGCTGCCAGCCTCCCTAGCAGACAGTCTCCGGCCAGCCTGTGGGCAGTGCAAGCAGGACGAGCAGCATCCCTGACCAGCAGCAGCAGCATCCTTCTGCAGGAGATGGCTGGACTGAGCCAACGACCACCAGCCACAAGCTCCTGCGTCCTGACTCATGTGCAGGAAACCTCAGAAAGCACCATCCCGTTATTTAAATGCTCTGATCTATTTTCAAATCTCTGAAGGTGGGAAGGCAGTAGTAACCCACTTTTTAGGAAACAACAAAAATTCACTAATTCACAAGAAAGTTCTCAAAACCTCCTGGTCGCAGAGTTTATACGTAAATCATCCTCTCCTATGCAATCTCCTATAGCCTTTCACATTCGCATCCTTCTTAAATCCTACCAAGTACAGCGTCTTCCTTCTTATCTGAATTATTATTCATACTTGTTTTCTACAACTTCTTTCATAGGTCATCTTCCTTCTTTCATCTAGACTAAGTACAGCCTTTTGGGACAGTGAATACTACATCTGGAGAACTAAAGAAAAACACAGAGAAAACCATTTGTAACAATACAGTGATACAATATTATTATTAATACAAAAAGCTACCTATCAGCTAGTATGTTTCTCTCCAAAATGTAAGATTGGGTGTCAATTTTTACAAGTAACGGTGTTGTATTTTTAAGCAATACGTGTCCTATTTCTTCATCTAACCCTTCCTCCTTGCTCCACTCAGTCATTTCAGTATTCAGAGATACAGGATTTACAGACACTTACTTTTTTTCTTTTTCCAAGATGTCCCAGTTTGGTTCTTCCCACTGTAGTTACAACTGCAAAAGTTGCTGGGATTCAGCAAAGAGCAAAATATTTTTTGTGGTGGCTTGTAAAGCATTTTGCAACAAAAGATGCTCTTTAAGTGGACATGTTATATTCATAGAAGGCTCTGAAATTTGAAATATGAATGTTGCCAATTTTAGTAAACACTGCACATTGATGGACTGCCTTTCCCATATACTTTTCATCTCCAACAACCTATGGTTTCAGTGAAGTCAAACAGCACAAATCAATGAATTAGAATCTGCCTATATTTGACGTGTTTCATATGTACCATCAGTGCTGTTTCAACTACTGTGTTAATGAGAAAAACAATGCTCCAGAACAAGCATAGTCTGAAGAAATAATGAGGAATAGATGAAACAGTGAGGAATAGCCGAGCGTCAGTTCAGGTGGGACAGAGACAGTAATTAGAAGTGATTTCTGATGAATTCTCTGAGACCCATCCACTCCTCCAAATGAAACCAGAAGAGGAATTTTTGGCCAAAACGTTTTGTTCAATGTGAAGAGTCTTCTGAAGCCAAAACTCAACACCCCTCTTTATTCCTGGATGCTTGGGAGGGTGTAGTTTCAGGCTTGGCTCCTTGTTGTGTGCGCTCTTGCTTTTTACGTGCAGGCATTTCAATGTAAAAGATTAACATGTTTCTTAACGTACTTTTTTTTCTGAAATAGAATAATGTAACATGTAGACTCGCGATACCTTTAGCATAAAAAGCACTCTTTTTTTTTTCCAGGCTACACTTGTGATTATCTTACGGGACGTTGCTTCTCTCACATGCACTGCAGCTGAACTGTTTCCATAGAGACGTTGTGCAGTTCATCTCTCTGAATGTCACCCGGACAGACATTGATGTTAAAATGATTGATAAACGGCGCACTCCTAGCTCTACTGGGCCCATGGGACTGAGAACTTATGTGCCAGAGGGAAAAAAAGTATGTCTTTATTATTGATAATACAATTTGCTTTGCAAACTATGAAGCATTACTTTAGGCGGCTTGTGCTGGGTTTGTAAGGAGCTCGATTTGGGCTGCCATCTGGAAACTACACTCCAGAGAGAAAATGTTTGCTTCGTGACTAAACACGCTGACTAACAGCCTGTGCTTCAACCGGTCTGGATCAAGTCCTTACAGGGAAATCCACAAAAATCTCGACATATTTTTCCGCATTCGCTTCTGGTTGTGGAACAGCGCAGGAGTTTGGAAAGCCAAAGGCGGTCATTTTTGTGCTCAGAGGAAAACAAACCCCACCGTGTGCCGGCTGCCCGGCCTGGGCGACCCGACCCGACCCGACCCGACCCGACCCGACCCGGCGGGGAGCTTTTCGCCTCACGGCCTCCCAATGTCGCCGCCTTCCCCGAGCACCCACTGCCCCTGCCCCCAGCTCGGCAAGGCGGTCGCGGGAGCGAGAGAGGAGCCGCGGCCGAGGCCGCCCTTTCCCCTCTGCTAGCGCTCCTGTCTCCAAAGCGTGCCCGGGAAGAACCCCGCCGCCGCCATGACGCCTGCAGGCCGCGGGGGAGATCGGGGCGGTGGTTCCGCTCGCCCTCCGCCCCTCGCCTCCGCCCGCCTCCTCCCCATCCGCCGGCCGGCGGATGGGGAGGAGGCGGGCGGAGGCGAGGGGCTGCGCAAGCCCGGGCGGGAGGCCGGAGCGGCGGGGGAGGCCTATGCGTGAGCGCTGAGGGGCGCGGGGCGGCGGGGGGAGGGGGGCTCGAGTTTCCCCTCAGGGCGCGTTGCCGGTCGGCGGGCGCTGCCTTCCGCGGTGGCCTAGGCCTCGGGCTGGGCCTTGCCCCGTCTGCGGGCCGGGAGGAGGCCTTTCCGAGGCGCTCGTCTCAGGGGAGTGGAGGAACCTTGCTCTGGGAGCTGGTCAGGGGCCGGGGTGTTCCCCGAGGACGTCACTCTGAGCGCCTCGCCGCTGACAGGAGTCCCCCGAAATAAGGGTGGAAGTATGACAGGGGAAACGTGCAAATAAGCAGTCGGTGTGGCATGCAGCCTCTCAAAATACCCGTTCTGTTAGTGCAGGCAGGTTCCTTTGGCTCTTGACCACGGCATGGATCTGCCCTGAGATGGAAGCTCTCAAGGGCAGGCTTCTTGGTTTCGTGCCTGTCTGCAGACACTGTAGCAATGTGTTGCATTAAGTGAGCATCATCATGTGTTGTGTCTCTGTGCGAAGGAGGAAAATGGCGGCATATTTCTGAGGAAACGGTGAAAATACAGAGCACAACCCTCCAGTGAGGTAAACCAGTGAGGTTACTAGGATCAGGGCGATGTGTGCCAACAAAATTTCATTGTATTTCGTCTACAGCTTGGGAACCCTGAAGTGCCCTTCAGTAAGGGCTGCTTAGTGAAAAAAGCCCTTCAATAACAGCAACAATTGTGATGTCTCTGCTTGTATTTAAGGTACAAGCACTATGTTCTGATATCTTAGCAGCTTCAGCAGGTGCTTCTGGTTTGATAAATTTGTTAGCTATAAACCTTTGGAGGCACTTATGCTGTTAAGTCCACCTGGCAATAACATAGGATTGTAGAGAACAGAAGAGGCTTTTAGTGAACTCTTTTATATGCAAAGTATGTGCAGGCATCTGCAAAAAACTATAGTCAGCACTGTCTACCAGTTCATTATGTGCTTGGGATCATACAGTCATAGAATAAATTAACTTGGAAGGGACCTCCTGGAGGTCATGTAGTTCAACTCCCTGCTTAAAGCAGTTCTGGCATCAAAGTTAGAGCAGGTTGCTCCAGGCCTTGTCTGGTTGAGCTTTCTCTTGAAGGCATTAAAATGGAGTTGAAAGTTGGGTTGGAAAGGTGTCCAAATTTGGGGACGAAGTGCCCCAAACATTGGAAAGTTACAGAGTTTTAAGCAGTCTGAATGAAGCGTACTCTTCCTTGGTTAACTGGAAGCTGTGTTTCCTTTCCATTTTTGGTATTATGATTCTGGTTCTCCAGTTGTGCAGCAGTCTTCAATGTGCACAATATAGAGATTATTGGATGATAAAAAGCAAGCAGAAAAGTATATTGCCCCGCAGCACACAGGTTTTCTCTTAGTAGATACAAACTGAAATATTTTTAAAGTAACATTTCTCTGTATATTAACAAAATCATAAAGGCTGATAAACCGCTTTAAATTTGTAAGGTGCTTAGTATTTCACCTGCATAATGACTTATTTATTATAAGGCTAAAGTACTGAGTCCTGCATTCATAGAGGTGCAGTGTAATCAGCTTTGTTTCTACGTCTTTAGCAGTATGAAGTTCTTCGTGTGCAAAAGCAAGCTCTTGTGCTTTACTTGTCCACTAAATGAATTAAATTTATTCACTCAGTGAGTCAGGTTTGATGGAATGAAGATAGATGATGTAAGCCTTCACCTATCTTAATCCATTCTTGTGGTGTCACAGAGTTTCTTAGCCTGTGAAGTCAGTCTTTGAAGAAATCCCAGCATTATTGTTTGAGCTGCTCAGTGTCTACAGGCCCCAGGTAAAACAGACTTTATAGAAGAGTCTTAAATACAGGGAAAACTTTCTGCACAAGCTTATGCTCTAAGTAGGCAAGAAAGATGAAGAGTGAAGGAGAAAAAAATAATAAGATAAATGGAAATACCGGTGCCATTGTACCTTCAGGGTGCATCTTCTAAATATCATCTGTGTTTTTACTAAGTACTCAAAAATATACTGACATCTTTTGAGGGAAAAAATATCGAAACTAAATAGTTGTATTAGTTGTGGGATTTAACTTTTCGCCTGCTAATTCAAATAATTAATTTCAGCCAACACTGATGGCCCTGCTGAAGCTGTGGATAAAATCACAACTTCAGCAGGCATGGTTCTCAGTGTCCTAAGGACCCCAGAGAAGGTAAGACTGGAGGGTAAAATAAGGTGAAAGAATGTGCAGCAGCTCAGCGCTTGCTTTTGTGTAGAGTGTGTAGTCACAGCACTTCTTACAAGACTTGGCAAAATTTCCACCATCCTATTTCAGCTTTTTTTCTTTCAGGCAGTAGCTAGTCCACCTGCACTGGGGAATGTCAAACTGCATTAGGATGTCATGTGAATCAGTATAAATAGTATTACTTCAACAACAGGATTGCATGCGTATCTCTAAAAATATGCTCCTTTATACTCACAGCATATTAAGTATCCTGTTGCCATTTGAAGTTAAATTTCTGAACGCTTTTCTTATTTGTAGTCTTTTAAGTGTGGTGTTACGATTATGTGTGTAAAGATCATGTTATTATAGTTGTTGTCAGAGTCATAATATCAAAAGTATGTGTGTGGTACTTCTGTTGAATGTAACATCAAGATGAATCTCCAGCTAAAAAAAAAAAAGGGGGAGGTATGGGATTAAAAAAAATCTTTGCCTTTCTTATTATAGTTATGTGGAATGAACGAAGAAACTTTAGAGGCAGCTTCTCCCTTTGTTCCCCACAGGATAAAATGAGCCTTTATTCATGTTTTGTATCAGATAGAACAATCCCTGTGTACCTTATGGTGCTATTTTGATCCCACTGTGGCATCTATAGAATCTCTGCACTTCTTCCTGACTTCTAGGCAGCAGGGCTGCAAATTGCTATAGCTTCTTCTGCCAGTTAAGATTTTGTCTAACCCCTGCTTTTTTACACACTCCAGTGTGACCCTGCTTTGACCATTGGAATAAGGAATATTCTGATAGAGCATCTTCCTAAAATGTCCGGGCTTCCCATAGGCCTCGCAGATTCAAGTACTGACAACCTTTAGGTGTATCTCTACATTCACATTGTTGTATGTTTTCAGATAGACTTTTCCGTGAGGCTGCTTATGAAACACACAATGATGATTTTTCTGTACATTTGTTCTTAAGTTACTTCATTCACGTTTTTTGGCAGATTTTCATGGGTTTCTACAGTGTACTTTGCAGTTCTTTCCAGCTTTTGAGAGATTGATAAGTAGGGTCCTCTAAGTTTCTGATTTCTGAACTACATTGGTATTGTTTAATACTCCGCACATTTAATTCCACTCTCTGATTGCAGAACCTGTCAGGACCCACAGCAAAACAACTGCACAGTAAGAGGCACCTTCAGAACAAAGATGGACATCGGGAAAGTTTACAGTGCCTTTAACATCAGCAATGGAACAGATCTAGCTATTGGCTTTACCTCTTCCACAGTAGCTGTCCTTCTATTTGGGACAAATTTTGTGCCTGTTAAGAAATTTGATACTGGTGATGGTAAACTTATTCGTATATTTTTGTTGGTTTTAGCATTTTTGCTAATAGGAATAGTATACCAGCGAATATGAGAGTTTCCATAGCTAGAGTTATAAATGTCATCACAGCCTATATCCATAGAGCATGTTTTAATTTTCTTTGCTATTGTTAGGGTATAAAGCAATAATGTATTGGTTCAGCATCTGGCAAATCTTTAAAGAGCCTTTTTATGTGTCATTGCGCACTTGAACAGTGTAGATGTGCATTTCATGAGCATTTCACAATGGAAAGTGAAATGTCCTTTCTTCTACCTTTGGGAGGATTCTCAAATACACACAATATTATTTATGCTCTAAAAGTTGTTGGGCTTTGGAGTATTGCCTTTCAGTTGTGAACCTAACATAAAAACAAATCAAAAATTAAAATTTTAATACTGTTACCTGGTGACTCAGTAAGAGGAAACAATGGCTTCTGTTTCCTACTTGGAATTTTATCACTTTATTGTACTAGGTTCATGTTGTATTTGCACATTTATATGAAGCATACTCAATTACCAGATCCCTGGATGAATAAATCTGCTATTATGTTACTGCAATAATAGTGTTTGCATTACAGGCTACATATAACCTCTCGCTTCTTTGTGCCAAATGTGGTCCTAACAAGACAAGGCTAGACTTTAAAGCAAAAGTCTTAGCTCAGCTGGCATAAAGTAAAACGAGTCTGCCTGGCTGACCCTTAGAGAATCTACAAAGGTAGAAGAGATCTGTCTGAAGTTTTTATCATCCTCAGTGTCCTGGATTAGTGAGAAAGCCTGAGCCCTGAGCTTTGAAGGAGTTTTCTCCTGTGCAGTCATCTGTGTCCACTGCTGCTAGAGTGGTGGGAGAAGTTTCCAGTAACTGAATATGCTCTTTGTCAGAAGCCTGTCAAAATTTTCATGTGATTGAGAATCAGGGCTTGTGTAAACTTTGTCCAGCAAAGAGTCTTTTGCAGCTGTGTATAAAGAATGCGTGCAAAGTGAAAGGCTGACAGAATTATAACACCCCACACTAAAACATATCTTTTGAATATACTGCAATGTGGTTCCCTGAAATTCACAAAGGAGGTGGCCACCTTTCAATTTTTTATGTACCATTTTACCTAAAACGTAGTATGTGAAGAGATTCACACATGCAATATGCTGTAGTTCTCTATTGTGTACATGTGATTTTTCCACAGGCATGTTCTTCCAGTGGATTCTCTGTGCCTCCATATGGGTAGTTTCTTTGGTGGTCAATTTAATCCAGAATTGCCCCCGGTTTTGGCCTCTGGCTATGGTTGGGGGTTTTTTGTGGGCTACAGGTAAGGATAAAGAGAGTCTGTTTCTTGAAACACAAAGTAATCCAAACTCTTAATAAAAAAAAACAGTGATAAAAGCTTTTCCATGTAAAAGGTAGTAGTTATTTGGTAGTTATTTGGCTTTTTAAAGTCTTGCTATTAATGGAGCTGTACCCTTGTAGCAAGTATTACTTTATTATGCTTATTTTATAAGCAGCAAATTCACACCAAAAATAACTTTTAGAGCAGTATTGAGGAAAAGTCTGTGCTTCATATATTTATTTTTAAAAAACACTATTTCCTACCACCTTGTAGTTGCCTAAATTTCTTTGCCTTCTGAGCAGTCATACAATCTAAAGCAAAAATATACAATATCACAGTCTAGGTTTTAACTGATTTTAATTTTGGTTTTTTGTATTTCAGGCAATGTTACAGTTGTCCCTATTGTTAAAACTATTGGTTTAGCTCTTGGTCTTTTGATATGGGCTTCTTTTAATTTGCTGACAGGCTGGGCAAGTTCACGGTGAGTATGTTTAAGTCATACATAATTAATGTTGCCAATTCTTCATTATAACTGCAGTGAAAACACTATCACAGATACAGAGCCTTTATCATATATATATAAGATCTTTTTCCCCTCTCAGTGGATAGTTCTCAGGTTAATTATTTTGTCTTCATGTGTTTCCTCTATTTCGATAGGAAGAAGAATGCCCAGTGATGTTCATTAACATAATTGAGTGAATAAATAATGTATTTGTTAATGTGAAACTAGTACACTGTTTGTATTTTTTCTTCTGCAGCATGAGATGATAAAATAATTTAAATCAACTTCAATTTTTAAATACTCAGATTAAAAAAAATCAGTGTAAATTAAATATTATTTTTGTAAAGTAGACATAGCTTTTTGCAAGCTAACTGAAGCACTGATCCAATATTGCAAATATAAACTTAAGCAGAATAATTTACATGAGTAAAGGTTTCCAAGACAAGGTTATAATTTAACTATTTATACGCAGTCAGTGTAACTAAGTGAAACCGGTTAAATATTCCAGGTTTGGTTGGTTTGGAATTGACCCAGAAGAGGTATCAAGACCAATCTTAAATTATATTGGAGCTGGACTTTCACTATTAAGGTAAAAATTTATTCTTAGAATAAATTTCTATAATGTCAAATATGTTTTTAATTACCACAGGGATGATTTAACTAGAGTATTTTTTGCAAATTGATTTACTGCAGAATTCATGAGCTATCCATACCTAGCTGGTCAGTGTTGTTTCAGAATAGAAACATACATGATACCCAATACAGTGGTGAAATGGTTATTGATAAACACAGAAGTATATTTTTATGCTGGCAGGCATGTTCAAGGCAAAGCAGTGATGCACTCATGTTGGTTATTCAAATAGTTCACTCTCCCCAAATTTTGTGATAGAGGAAAAACTGACTAGCAGAATCTTGGTGAGAAAACCTCTGTGAGATTTCCGATCTGACTTCACTCAGTCCAGGGTACAAATCCTTGCTCTTAACTGTAGAATATGCTACAGGACCCCTTCCCAGATCCTTCAGGGTCCATGAAAAGCCAGAGGCTTTGCATTATCTCCTGTCCTCAGTAGCTCCTAGAGTCTTGTAACTCTTAAGCCACACTTACAACAACTCCCAAACTGTAGCTTCTTTCGAAATCCGCAGCAGGACTTCTACTCTTATTTTTTGCTTGTTATTTGTATGAGTGTACATTTTGGTCCAAACACAGAGGAAAGGAGGTCTTTGCTACGTAGCAGTGTTCTTGCTTTCCAGCGGGGTATCTAGGAAGGTCTTTCTAGAAACAGAACAGTGGCCCTAAATCCCAGGTTTGCCATAAGCGTGCTAAACAGCAGATGGACCTAATGCCTCTAGGAAAGAACGGTGTTAAGGACATAGAGAGGATTGAGCTGTTCTTGATTGCTAGGAGAGAGCTGCTGCCTTAGATTTGTGAATTTTGCATTTACTCTTCCACTTTCCTAAGGCTCTGCCGCTTTTTACCCGTTGCCATTGCACGTAGCACATGATTTTGAGGTACTCACAACATAGTAGCAGTGTTGCTATTCCTGCCTGGTGAACTCATTCATCTCTGCACCTGCTTCCTGCCTGCTTCTGAGCTTTCACGAAGAAGTGATCAACAGGGAAAAAGATCCTGACCAAACAAGTTTTCCTGCCAAGCTGCACAAAGCCTGTGTACGTTGCTCTGCAGAGCTCAGAAGTGTGTATTTCATCTTATCCTCCTCTGTGGAACCTGTGCGTGTTTGCCTAGTCCCTCTGGAGGAAGCTGACAGCCTTTTGTATCTATCCTTATTCCTTCAGCAGGAGATGAATCACTCTTTAAATGGAGACATTCTGTTTACAGCTGTGGAAAGGAATTCCTAAATCATTAAAATATCTTGCATAAAAATAAAGAGCAGGTCCTGCTAGTTCTGGTTACATGTATTTACCTGATTTACTGGAGCTGGGGATACGAGTAGTAATGTTACCTTTTCTTCTTCGTTTTATTTGCTTAGTGCACTGGAGCACCACTGAGCCCTACCCCTTCTCCTTCCACATAGGCATGAGGCTCAGTAGGAGCAATATTCCCTCACTCGCATAGGATAGAAGACTAAAAACTGACAGTTTTCCTTGAGCACAGAGCCAGTTCTGTGCAGGTTTAAGATGTTCCGTACAGAATTTTCATGCGGATGTTCCATTGTATGTGTGGCTTAGTACAAAAGGACACTGTTAACTAAAGCAACTGTTAGCATGTGGTTGTAACTACACACTGTAAAAAGGAGACATTTCAATCCCATTACGTAGAAGAATGATCTATGAAGTGATACAAAGACTGATTTACTTACTTATGTCACAGTTAAGTGACTCTAGGGTGATAATGAAACTAAAGTAATATGCCTCCAGATAAAACTGCTGTCTCTGGACGCTAAATGTTATGTCCTTATGAGCTGACATGGAATTTATTCGTGTATTTTTCTCTTCTGAGTGCTGTCATATTTCTTTTTATAAAAACTGAAGTCCAGAGTTCTTCAGCTTCATTAGAAAGTACGCCTTTACTGAGAGAAAGTGTAAGTACTCTACAGTTGTTCTTTTACAGCAGTGAAAGTGCATATCCATTTAAAAAGAAAAAATTTTCTTAATGTTAACCAGATTTGCTAGGATTTGTGGTAAACTACATAAATATGCATTGATTGTATTTAACTTGTAGTTCTTGTATATCCAGTTGACTGTGAGCAACAAAAGTTTTTCCCAAGTGTTCTTTCTCTATTGTCAGCTTTAAATGGCTTAGAAATGCTTTTTCATTATGAGAGAGGTTATATAAAAGACCGTGTATTACTTTCCTACCTGAGAAGAGGAAGCAATTTTAATTAAAACTTAACAATAAAACTAGGAGGGTGCTTAGATGAGAGGCAACAGGGTGTATAACTCTTGTCCACCAGATTTTTGCCACGTTACAGAGCCAGAAGACTGTCGAGAGTCGACGATTCTCTGCGTCAGGTGTGGCACGGGTTGGAGGCCAAGGAGGGGTGCCAGATTGGCTGTTGCTCCTTCGGCAGCCCAAAGTATGCAACAAAAGCTGGAGAACAGTAGGCTCCTGCTACCGTTGTACCTTACTCTTGTAGGTCAGTGATGCATCAAAACTCAATTGCTCCCTGAACAGAGACCATCTCAGAGTTTTCTGGCTGTGCTCAATGCTTGCTAGAGGTTCCTGTCTGCCAGAGCAAATCACAGAAGATAATCTCATTGGAGGATTTGAATAAAAGGATGTTGCAGTTTCTCTGTGCTGCAGACAGGAGTGTTAATTTCCCTGTTTGCAAATAGTCCTGATATTCTGGTAGTAACACCAGAGATATCAACAGAAGGCAAAAACACATCATAAGTAAAATCTATAGATTAAATCAGTCATCAGTTTAAGGAAGGATGAGTTCTGAAAGTCAGATCTACTTGCATGCAGATTTAAGAAAAATGCTGTGCTCTAATATGTATATAATAAACACAAAATCCGTATCCAAACTTGTAGTGGTAAACTTGGAGGTAGGTAGATCATTTTATTATTTTGTTATTTTAAAAAATACATATTTCGCCTTTCTTCAGACTATTTCTGTAGAGTCCTTTTTTCTCCTTCCATTTTAATTTTCTTTTTTTAGACCAAGACTGTTCTGTTTAATACAATGTTTGAGATTTGAAAAAAAACCACACAGAAAAAAACAAAACCCAAAAAGACAAACCTGAGTGAAAACTCTTCATTTTTTGCAGTCTGTTAATGTTTCTGAAGATACTTCTGATGACTCATGGGTGAACAGACTTTCTCCAGCAAAAAGAAGACTCATGTAAGTTGTTAACAGTTCTTTTACTGGTGCAGGCCAAGAAGCCAGAGAAAGTAGCTGAACACAGAGGAAGAGCAGTATTTGTGTCCTGTGTTTTTCCTAGCACAGTTGTGCACTAACAGTTTTTGAAATGCTAGTCTTAGTGTGTGTATCCATATATAAATAGCTGCTCAATTTATTAGATTTTTTCCTTCACACTGTTAAGTGTGCTTTACCTGATCAAGTAAGTGTTAGTTACTACTACAAAAGAACAATATTTGCAAAGTAAATAGCAACTAAGTAATTACAGAGCTGTTTTTTATCACCTGGTTGATTAGCACTCCAGCATAGAAGGAGCCTATTCTATTAACATTCTTCCAGGTGTGGTTTCCAAGTGAATACATCTGGAGAAGGCATGTCAGCACAGTAAGGAGGCAGCAGAAGTGCTCCAAGGTAGAAGCGGCAGCTAGCAAGGGGCCAGTGTGGGGAGTGGAGACAGCCAAGAACACAACGATTTGGAGGCAGGGAATGGCACTGTGGAGGCAATGAACCTAGGAATAGTTATATAATATATAGATTGCAACAGTGAAGCTGATGATAGGAGCATTTTAGCTATATTTTGGTTGGTTTTCTCCTAGCTCTGCCTTTAGGAAATTCTAGTTAGTTGGTTTCTCTTCTCATTAATCTAGACTGTAGGCTCTTTGGGCAGGAATTGTCTGGGTTACCTGGCCACAAAGTACAGGAAAACTAATTTACTGTGTTGAACCATTTGCACACTAGAAAATAAAGATGTGCTGAAATGTATTATTTTTATAGTGTTGCTAGCAATTTTCATATGATACACAGTCTTTAACTGGACTTGTCTTAAGTGTATTATCTACTTCCCTAATTAAGGCTAGGCTGTTTTCTCTGATTTTTTGTCTATTTAAAGAGGATGTAGCCTGGCTGTAGTAGCTGGAATACTCTACGGTTCCAGTTTTGTACCAGTACTTTACATCAAGGACCATGGGAGAAGAAATGAAACTATATATAAAGGAGCAAGTCAATTTGGTAAAGGCTAATAGATCACTTCTTTATTTCATCAGTATATTGTGGTCTCCTGCTTTCATAAAGGCATAGAGTGAAATTCTTGGTACTCCTGGAAATACACTGTGACAACTTAGCAGTTCTGTAGTGTTATACGTTGTCATAATTATAGTACTAGTACTCCTTTTTTCCCAGAGGTCAATTACACCATGAAAAGAACAGTGAGAAACAGCCCAGAGGCTACCATACTTAACTCATAGTATTTAATACCTTCTGAAATACAGCTGGTATTCTCAAAATACAAACCTCATATGCCTGGAACATGAGGTAAACAAGGGCACAAGCTGTACCAATTGTCTAATTAGTGCGCTCGTAAAGGAAGAGGAGAAGCTTGATCATAATTGATGAGCAGAAGAGATATAGAACAATGTAAGTAATTAAAGCCTTGTAGTTTTTGAAATGGAAACCTTTTAATTTAAGGCTAATCACCATTTTCAAACATTTCCCCAGAAACATTTTCCTTAAGATTTAGTGTAGAGTCCTATTAGGTAGTGCCAGCAGCAGCTTAGTGCATACCATGTCCATAAAATATTTATTTTTGTTAATGATTATAGTGATCAAAATTGTGATACGTTCTTCAAGATTAAAAGAAAAGACAAAACTGTGCTGTGTTTAGCTTACACAGTACATGCAGTTGTCTTGCCCTTAAATGTACAGAAAAAAACCAAGGCTGTATTCAGGAATACAAATGTAGGTGGTCAGGAGAGGATGTAATTATGTAAAAACCCCACCCCAGTTTTGTTTTTAATAAATTAATTCAGTAGTTTGATTAACAGAGTTCTGAAAATAGCTTGCAGAAATGCATGAAAGCTTGTGATAAATTATAGGGTCAATGCAGCAGTTAATTCATGTTTAATATAAGTGTGGTTGACCAAATCTGTCCACAGTCAGAGCGGCAGCTGTAGTTGTCACAGTCACAATTGAATTTGAGTTGTTAGCAGTAGCTCCTGATGTGTTTTTGTCTATGTGAGTGCTATCAGTGAAATAAATTTGGTTAGAACTAATAACATGTTTTAAAACTAATACAGTTTGGTGATTTGTCTTTCAGATTTAGATTATGTTTTTGCACACTTCAGTGGAATATTTCTTACAAGTACTGTCTACTTTTTGATCTACTGTGTGGCCAGGAAAAATAAACCTAATGTTTATCCCCAAGCCATATTGCCAGGTATGACTGTTTTTTAAATTAGCAATTAATTTCAGTTATTTCTTCTGACCGTTTTGCAGTCATTAGTTCAAGCTATGTGTTAGAATTGTAGTTTGCCTTTCAAGTCTTCATTTGTCTTTTTGCATCTTTTGAAAGATCGCTCCTATTAGGTTAATTCATTAAGGTTAGGAAACAATGATAAATTTTCTTCTAATGTGAAGTTAGAACAAAATGATACTGCATATGGTGGATTTTCAAAAACTGACTCTGCTAGAATGGAGAGTACATTACCCAGAAAATCATGAACTTTAATTAATTTGCTACTTTAGTTGGAGTAGCTGATTTTATCCCTTGAGCTTTGGTTTGCATTATCAAAACCAGCTTGTTAAACTAGTTAACATACTAAAATACATGACTACAGTTTCTGTATTATACTATAAATATAAATGTTCCACAAATTGCTCTCTATACCTTGCTGTGCCTGTTTTTGATTGGGATTTATTTTTCTAGGGTTTGTTTCTGGTGTGCTTTGGGCAATAGCCAATTGTTGCTGGTTCATAGCCAATCACTATCTCAGTGCTGTGGTCAGCTTTCCAATAATTACTGCAGTAAGTATATAAAAAATTAAAATCTGTGATTAGAATTAAAAGTGAAGGGTTTCCCCCACACCACCTCATTTGTGGAATTAAGTCGAAATTATGACATGCACCATGTTGATAAATGCCAATCATAAAAAAACAGAGGAATTGAAAGTGTGAGTTTTTAGATTATGTAAAATCCAAAGCTCTGTAACCAGAGCTATATCAATATTAAATGGTAAACTTAAGTGATTAAAAGAAGAAATGTTTTGTGCTTTCATCCCAGCAAATACATTTTGTTCTGGATGTTTTCATTCATAATTTTTATCCTCTAGCAGTCATTTTGCTTAATTAAGTCACATAGTTTTTCTTTTTACAGTTCTTGAACATGCAGAACAGATTATGTATTGCTGAAAATAGTGTTCTTATGCAAATGAAGGAAAAATAGGTTGGCCCTTTTGTCTGTTTTATTCCTATTTATGATACTGTACCCTTAAAGCGCTGATAATTTCCAGAAGCTGCATAAATTGCATCACTAGGTAAAAATAAACTTTGCATTTATTCTCTTGCCAATCTACTAGATGGTGCTGCAAAGGTAGATAACTTACAGCAAATGAGCGTTCATAAATATTAAAACCAAAATTTTGCTGAACAACTGTATTTCAGGAGCAAACTAATGAAACAGTGTTAATAGGGATTAAACTTTGCGTCAAGATGCAGTAAATCAGAGTAAACTCTGCAGTATACAATGAAAAAAAGACTTAGGATCATTCTAATTAGAAATTAAAGGATTAATGGAAAGCAGCTTTAGTAACTCAGTTATCAGTATGCCTAAAGGGCAAGGATATAAAGTGACAAAATGAAAAATTTAAGGACAGCACTGATAAGAAACTGGCTGTCTGGACCACAGGTTTGCAACTGCTGCTGTACTTCATCCTAGAGAGAATTTCAGACAGCTATTCGTCACATCCCTTTAACAATTTGCTTCATTTTTAAAATGCATTCCTCTCACAGTGTACATTATCTAGAAAGTGGAAGAACACCTTAGCTATTATTCAAATAATAGTTAGCAATTTCACTAGAAAACAGCACCCACAAATACATTCAGCGTGAGACACTGTTTCCTGCTGGCCTAAATCTGTGCCCTTTAGCGGTACTGAAGATGGAGCGAGGAAGGTCACTGTCCAAACCCCTGTCAAGTGTATGAGAGCAGCTCTAAGGGGAAGCATTAACAGAGCCAGTTTTCGCTTCGTATTCAGATAATATTTTCTCATCAGTCATGAAAATTCAGATCATTGCTCCCACAGGGGAAAAACTGTATTACCAGGAGTGCCTGGAAATTACCGTTCTATATCACTGTTTGCTGTTAGTTAGGAAGTCTGTACAACAACATCACAGATAATCAGTAGTTTTTCTGACCTGGCTGGCTGGCTTTATGCTTTGTCCAGATGCCTGCTATACAGGAAAGACATTCATGTTCCAGTCTCTTGCTGTCCCACTGAGCAATAAAATCAAATTTTGTCTAACTAGTTAGTCATGCTAATAAAGGAAATGTTAGGAATATCCATGGTAGCTGCCAATAAACCTGAATAGTCCTCTGAAAGGTGGTAACGTTGTGGACTGTAGTTTAAAGTGAGTCATGTTATTTGGAGCCTAATAAAAGAATGTATAATAGCCAGTGCAGGATCCACAATGTAATATAGAAATAAATTCTGCCTTCTCTGGAAAAAAAAGTCTCTTGCCTCTTTAGCCCTTCTTGAATATGTTATTGTGTCTTACTTTGTGAAGATTTCAGTGATGTTTATGCTTTTGCCATGAGTGCTGTAATTATACAAAATAGAAAGGCCTAAATTGGTTATCCAGATAAAATTCAACCACCTTGAGAACAGTAGTGAGAAGGTGGCACATATTAATGAAATGTTGTAATGTACAAATGAATCTTATTCTTTAGGGTCCTGGCCTTGTTGCTGCAATGTGGGGAGTCCTTGTATTTAAAGAAATCAAGGTAATCTTGTTAGGTCTCTTACCTAATCTCTCTTGCTTGCCTCTAGCTCTAGGAACAGTAGGGCTTGTTATACAGCTGTATCTCTTAGATTTCACCTCCTTACAAGTATTGCGTTGTGAAGCTGAAAGTCATATCGTGCAATACTAAGTTTTCCAAGAAAGATGAAGAATTGTGAACAATTTTTACAGGAATGCACATTTGAATTCCATAACTGTATGAGCAGCAGTGGGATTAAATGAAGACTGTAGCAGGGCCAGGAGGCAGGATGCCAAGCACAGCCTGAAAACTTTATTTGAGCCAGTTCTTTCAGTGGGGGCAAGGGAATGAGCAGTTGCCCTAATAATCACACAGACAAATAGATTAGACTTTTAGGGTCAGATTCACCGAAGGACCAAAAAGGTGAGACAGAGGTTAGTGGCCCTTGCTAATTACAGTATAATGTAGAGATTCCTAAACTGATATGGCAGTGATTGCATAGAACAGGCTAATTTTCTCTACTGGATGTTAACATATATGGCAGAAATTATTTTGCTAGTGGAATTTGAAGCATTGAATGCTGGCAGTGTAATCCTCAGGTTCCCTTAGCTAGTCTGTCCATGATCTGTAGACACCCAATTTGCTATTAGAGATCATCTTTCTCAGTGTTTTTGGTGACTGTGAAATGCGTTAGGCATCCTTGGATCAGGAGGTAGCAGTTTTCTCTCTCCCACTGCAGATTAATGTTACACTACACTAGGAGACCATCATGTTCATTATCCAAATCTTTGTGACTCGCCAAATCTTTCATCCTTTTCATACATTTTACAATTGTCTCTGCACAAGTGCATACTGCTTAAGAATAATCTGAAAATAGACCTTTATAAATATTTTTTTAAATTGTTAAATTAATTTTGTATTTTACTAAGTGCATAACGTCATTGATAACTTGTATTAAACAGTTTTGAACAGCAAATATGATAAAAACATATGAAAAAATATGGTACAAAACTTATGATTTCATGTAATGGATTTATTAATTTTGTCATAAAAGGAAACCCTAGTTCATTATTTTACTTTTTTTTGTGAAGTGGTATCTATTATGACACATGGTATTTTTCTTTTTCTCCCCCTTTGCCTATCCAGGGACTGAAAAACTACGTGTTACTCTCAGTAGCGTTTTGCATCATTTTGTCTGGATCACTATCCACGGCTTTTTCTAAAGTTTGAAAGGATCTTCTGGACCAGTAGATGGTGCTACTGTTTAATATAATCAGAAAGGCAATATTGGTATATTGTAATACATAATAATTTTCAAAATGTATGTCCAGCACTTACCCTAATTTGCTTCAAGCAAGTGAAAAAGAAAGCCTTTGCTAAATGTTCCCATTTGGCATGAAAGAAAATTTGGAAATGTTTGGTTTGCATTTCTTGGAACATTAAGAATATCAAAGGATTTTACTAAACAAAGCTAAATGATTATATAGTTACTAATTCTTTTTTTCTGTTTCGGGTAGTAAACTTCATGCCATTATAAATTGCAGTTCACTGTTATGATGATGGATAAAGGGATTTTAATTCTTAGTCTGTAATACTGTGTGCATTTGCAAGCCTATTTGTTTTATTATATCATTCTGTCTTACTGACTTGGGTATAAAATATGTCTTGGAATATTTTTTATGGAACTGTACACATGAAGATGTGAAGCATTTTTTATTTAGAGGCATTATTCTTTAGTCATCAGTTTACATGAAAGCTTTATCTTCCAATCACTTCAGAATTTTGAAGAAAATACAGAAAAAAAAGGATCCTGTAAAATAAATTATTTGTGTTTGCTGCTAACCTATTTGTTTAGTTGCAAGAACATTATGTAGAAATTATGATCAGTATACAAATAGTTGGGGAAGTTTGGGGTTTTTTATTTCAGTTGTATGGAACTTTGCAAGTAAACATTACATTTCTGCCACTTGTGTTGCAGTATGAGCTAAGTATGTGGTTCAAAGTTCGTTTCTGAATAACTCTGGGCATTTTCTTAATAGTTACTTTTTCTTCTATGTATGGCAATATTTATTAACTGAAGCATCATGCTAAAACTACCCAATCATTGTTCTACCCAAAGCAAAGCCATCTATATGTAAATCACTCTGACAGTTATTGTTGAACTTGTTTCTTTAAAAGAAATGAATAAAAGAAGTAGATTTCACAACCTTTTTAGGCAAACTAACCAGCTTCTAACTACCTGTCCTGCTAGAAAGCCTTAATATCCAAAGGAAATTCCCTAGGAGGAGTATTATATTCACTGTTCCATGACCGCCACTAATGTGGAGAACTGTTTATTTTCTTATTCACGGCAGCTGACCTTTATATGTGCAAAGCATGTTGTATGAACCTCCCCTTAGTCTTTTCTTCAGTGGATTAGACAATCGCAGCTCCTGCAGTCTTCCCTGTTTGTAGTGTGCTCATTTTTCTCTTTCCAGAACTCTCACTAAGTGGACTAGATCTGTCTAGAAAAACTAGACGTGGCAGTCACGCTACAGTCTTACAAAAAACAAGAACAGCAGCAGGATTTTTTTTCATCCGATTTGCAAGCTCTGTTCATAGTTACATGTCACAGTATGACACTTTTTGCCACCATGGTTTGATATGGTAACATGTTCAGATTGCAATCAGAAGTTCTACTTTTTCCATTCCACCCTTCTTTGTCTGCTGTTTATCAGATTTGATCTTAGAACTGTTACTTAGCCCACTTTTTCCCTGTCCTGTATTGTTTTTCCTACCCAAGTGTCAGAACTTGGTATCTAACAGGTTTTTTCCCCCTTAAGGCATTTCTGTATTTTGCTCTGTATGTTAACGCTGTCCTCCACCAAGCTGGAAGAATTTTCCAGCCAGATGTCATCTGCAAATGTAATAAACATACTCTCTAATTATTGGAAATCGTTTATGAAAATGCCATACGATACTGGCCTTTACTTACATTTTGGAATCTAATACAATATTTCTTTGCACTCTGACAGAGAACAGTCGATTACTCTTTTGAGTACAATTTCATTCTGTCTTACAGTGGTTTTTCTTTAGACTGGATTCTCCCAGCTTTTATGTAACATCTGATACAGTTGTTCAAGTCAAGATACATGATGTGTACCACCCTAATACCTGATATTGAAAGAAAACTGACCTGTTTTCTTTCTAATAGCTGGGTCCAGTTTCTTCTTGACAGGTGCTTGACTGTTACTTACCTAGCCCTTACTCTGTTGACTCAGACAAGGAAGAGTAATTTGTTCACATTTTTGAAATAACTTGAATTAAATTGGACGTTTATAATTTCCCTGGATCAATTTCCCTTCTTCTTAAAGATCACGAGAATTTCTATGTTCCTGGAATATACCCCATGCCAGAAAATTGCTGAAAAGCAAAGAATTGGCAAAATCAAAATACGGTGTTCTCAAGTTCCTCTGCTTCACAGATAAGCTTTAATATGTCAGTTCTTTCCCAGTCAGTATTAGTTGTTATTCCTATGTCAGTGTTCACAGTTGTCTTAACACTGACTGTAATCTGTTTAAGTAAGACTGAGGGAATAAGGGTACTCTGCGCTTCAGTTTATAATGTCATTGCTGAATAGTGGCAGATTATCTCTTATGTCCACACAGTTACTGACAAAAATACTGGTCTTGTAACTCACTGCTGAAATAATTACAATGCAATACAGTATTTATAGAGAAAGTGTGATTAGAGCACCAGTCCGCTTTGACATACCAATGCAATTGCTCAGGAAGAATGATCTGATTAGTTTGCTACTACCTGTAGGCCACCTTCCACATTCAGTTAAGGTCTGCGAGTACAGTTTACACTATTCAGTGAGGTATACTCCTCATTGGTTTACGTTAAGTGAATTACGAATGCCTCAGTCTGGAAAAAATGATTGGAAAATACTCAACCAGAACTCTCGGGGAGAAGAACTGTGTCTGTGTGGGCTTGGAAAGGGAGCTAGCCAGCTCACATGACTGCTTCCAGGGCAGAACTAGCTTTTAAGGAGGGTGTTAAGGCCCATATTGCACAACCAGTCTCCTAGGCCCCAGAGATCCCTAGAGAACCTTCAAGGGAGCATAGGAGCAAGCAGAAACAAAGGTCAGAGAATCAAGAGATGCAAGAATGCATGGCGTGATTAAAAACCAAGCTGAGCATCAGGAAATTGAAGATGCCTTTTTTTAGCACAGCAAAACTCTGGGAGGAAAAAGAAGCCAGAGAGCAGATGAAGCTGTGTGAAGATGTTACCAGGTTAGGTGCATCGCAGAGCAGAAGCAGAGCATGGTGTTTCCTGGTTGTTTTTCTTCTGCAGCTGGGCAAGCCACAGTACTCACTGCAGGGTCACTGCAGAGGGGCCATCGTGCAATTGGTGGTGGGCCTGCGCCAGCTCTGCCAGCATCCCCAGCTGTGCGACAGATTGCTGTGGGGCCTAGTTTATCCCTAACCGTGGTCACCAGTTTCCTATCCTACACTACAGAGAGTGCAACAGGCCTTGTGTGCTACTGCAGTACCCTGAAGCTTTGTTTTGTCAGGTGCTGTGACTATCCCGAGTGAACACGTTTTGGGTTTTTCAGATTTTTAGCCCAGAAGCTTAGTGACAGGACAAGCTGGCTACTAGTGCTGTACTGGAAGTGTTTTGACAGGTTAGCAAGCAGTGGAGAAATTTTTCCTGGCAGTGCCTGGTTTTACTTTCCTCAGTTCAGATTCTGTTTTGCTCGCTGTATTTGTTATTTGTTGTGATTTAAGATAAATCTGAAAATGGACAATGAGACTGAATCTGCTTCTTCCATCCCATATTAGAGGATTGGCTCTGTCTCGTGCTGGTTGTGCAAGAGAATGAAGCTGGCTTATACCTTGGCAGTTGGGAAGCATTTAGGTTTAGGTTTTGGGTTTAAGCTGTTACCGTATGCTTCAGTTTGCTTAAACTGAAGAGCCTGCTCTAATGTTATCTTATTTCAACTATCTCTCTTGAGTGATGCTCTTAAGTTAATCTCTGGTATGAGCCCAGCGTCCGTCTGCTGGATGCGATTAGCGGGAGCAGCAGAGTCTTCCAGGGCAGGAGCACCTTCACATTTCCTGCTCTCTGTACGAGGTCGTTGGCTTTCTGAAACGAACAAAAAACCTGAACTCGCGACTGTAGCAATTGCCATCTAAATGCGTGTAGGTCGGTGCAGTTGTCCAGTCTATATTGTAAAGCTATCAGATGTGCAAACTTAATTGCTGGCTGCTATGGCATTAATTAAAATTCTCGTTTGTGAGGACTCAGGTATGACCTTTACTAAATGCTGTCTTAGCAGCTATCCTATTGGATTTGTGTTGCCAACAGCAAAAAAAGAAAAATCCACCTCTTGCAGCTCTTTTCTGTGAAAAATTCCTTGTGGTAATTCATCAGGATTTATGGTTTAAATATGTATTTGTTCCAAAATATTTTCTTATGAAGTTCACTTGGAATGTATGGGATAAATATTCCACTCATTTCTGAGATTTTCTTGTTCTTGAAGTTTCAGCTTTGAAGTAACACTGGTACTTCTTTCGTGTTAAATTGCTGGATTAACAGATATCTGTTTATAGAGCTGTTTATACAAAACAGTCTGGCAGCAACTGATTTAATAAGAGAAAATTCTACAGCTAATATAAATTACCATGGCTCTGTTTATATCAGCATGTTTTTATATCACTGTAAGAACTGACCCAGCATGTTTCTAATTTACTTTTTAGGGGCTGGTGGTTTTTTTAAATTTTTTGTGTATATAGCTAAAGGAAAAAACAGAAGTAGAACCAAAGTGGGAGAATCAAATTTCTTGGAGAAAATTATATGTTCATGTATTGGTTTGTGCCTGTTTAATAACTTCTCAGAAAATATTTGATCTTCCTTGAAGAATTTTTCTCTGATAATGCTTAAAGGTAATCTAGTCTTTAAAATATAGGTAGACTGGGAGTTTCCAAGTAAGATTTTTGCGCAGTGTTGGGAACCAGGGAACTCAATGTCACCTTTTTTAGATTTCCCTTACCTGTTTATTCTTTTCCCTATGTTTATTATCAAGTAATTTTCTGAGACTCACTGGCCTTCTTCCAGAGTTTTATTCCCTCATATTCTTAGTAAAAATGATTGTTACCTGGAAAAGTAACTTAATTACATCAAGTCCTATGTCTTCAAATGTAAACAGTGAAAATGCATTTTTAAATCTCTTTATATATTTCTCTATTTTATCTGTATCATAATTTTCTTTTTAACCAATATTTAAGGTTGATTGAATGCTAATTCAACAGTCTGACCTAATCCTTGAGCTTTCTTGCATCTGACTGAAGTGTTAATGCTGTACTCCATAATTACTGAATGACTTACAGATTCCACTTTCCTTTAGCTATATACAAAGTTGATAGATAACGACTGTGGAACATTGTATTTTAGCTGATACAGCTGAAGTGGTGGTTCTTACATTTTTCGTGCTTATCACGCTTAGGGAAGTGATCGTGCCCCTGTAGTCGGCACTGGTGAGGCTGCAACTCGAATACTGTGTTCAGTTTTGGGTCTCTCACTACAAAAAGGACTCTGAGGTGCTGGAGCCTGTCCAGAGAAGGGCAACGAGGCTGGTGAGGGGTCTGGAGAACAAGTCTTATGAGGAGCGGCTGAGGGATCTGGGGTTGTTTAGTCTGGAGAAGAGGGGGCTGAGGGGAGACGTTATCGCTCTCTACAACTACCTGAAAGGAGGCTGTAGCGAGGTGGCTGTTGGTCTCTTCTCCCAAGTAACAAGTGATAGAATGAGAGGAAATGGCCTTGAGTTGCTTCAGGGGAGGTTTAGATTGGATATTAGGAAAAATTTCTTTACTGAAAGAGTAGTCAGGCCTTGGAGCAGGCTGCCCAAGGAAGTGGTGGAGTCACCATCCCTGGAGATGTTCATAAAATGTGTAGACGTGGCACTTCAGGACATGGTTTAGGAGGCATGGTGGTGTTGGGTTGACGGTTGGAGTTAATGATCTTAGAGGTCTTTTCAAACCTGAAAGATTCTATGACTCTTATGATTTTTTAAATATCTAAAATATATTTTCTCTTTAAAGTAAACACTAAACATTTCTTGTGCCTCTTATTGCACCAAAGGACCTGTCTGAGAGTCTAACCTGAGAGAGGAAATAAGACTCAAAGGAAATGGGACCTGCATTGGTCCTGCTGGTATCAGTGATTCAGGCAGTCTAACACCACCGCACGTTTTCAGATTGTGTAACTTCTAATGATCTTAGGGTTTGCTATTTAATAGGAAGCAATATGCTAGTAATAAAATAAATTACACATAGAGGTACATTAGTTATTTCCCATATTCTAGCATTTTTCATGCTGTGACTCTCTAATAACATTTTCTGTAGAACTGGGAGACAAACCATGCTGTTTGAAGGGCCAAAGCAGGGGTGGAGAGGGAGACAGTCTTCATCTCACTAGCTAATGAAATGGGAGAACTGGTGGCATTAATGTTTCTGTGCCCTTTGGTTTGCTAGTGAAGGAAATAGCTGTGTCCCAATACTCTAAGCTACTCTAACTGAGTCCATAGGCAAGCCTTAAAGGACGTTGTTTATTGTTACCGTTCATGGATCAGAGAAAAAATTACAGCCTCTAACTGGTGAGTCATTTTTCCTTTGTATTGTTTGCGGATGGAGGCTGGGGAGAGGAGCACTTGTTCAGGAGTTGCAGAATGATAGCTGCTCCCACCTGTATTTACATATCTGACATTTAATCCTAGCTGAGGAAGAGCCTCAGGAAAGCAGAGGTCACAGGCTCTTTACAGATCCAGCTTAGGAGAAGGGCTGATCTGGTGCTTAGTTGGATAGTAATATTTCACATCAAGTGATGCCTTGACTGCAGTTCATTTTCCAGTTGATTTCGTTTGCAATTGAAAGGTTGGAACTTGTATAAAATCGTATCATGGCTTGTGTTCCTTGAAGCATACTGTGCTCATCAAGTTCAGAGGAAATAATATAGACTGTTGGCTTGTTATGACTCCTCCAGATGTACTTGCAGGGAGCATGCATAACCTCATCTTCAACTTCTGCTTCAGATGTTTGTGTCTAGCATTTTTAAATGAAGTAGTTGAAATTTAGGTCATAAATCCATGCAAAAGCTACTATTTCTAGATAACTAAAGCTGTATGTGTTTAAAAAATGTGCTCATTTGAATATTTTTAGAGGTTGGCAGCATTTCATATTATGTAATGTTTCTAATATGTACCACAAGATATTTTTAAAAAATAAATTAAGCACTTGTGACTTATGACTCTAGCAGCATACGTTGCATTTTCTTGGCTTTTGAGAGGCTAGTCACCACAAAACCTTCTTGCACTCTAACTTTCCAGACACTGGAGTAAAATGCTTGCCTTTTTTTCTTCTCCGCTGATTACACTTATTATAGTTTAGTACCTGATACTCTCTTTTTTGTAACTTAGTGAGCAACAATCCATTCAATGAAGCAACAGTGAATGTCACAAAAAGGAGGATAAGCTGAACTGTGTATAATGCATGTACAATCTTATGGTTTTGGTGATATCAAGCCATGCTATTCTTTAGCAGATCACTTCTTTTGTTTTAAATTACATTTATTTGGCAATTGCCAATCTTCCCACATCCTCTGCATCTCTGTTGTTTAGTGGAAATAGCGGTACCATCAAGACGGACTGATCCAGTTAATAGACTTCTGCCATTGAATCAGGATTTCACTCGTATTTCTCGTTATGTGAGTCACATTGATTTAAGATGCTGCCACCACCTGACTGTTTGCTACTAACAGACACCTCACAGCAAAACCAGTGGATAGGATTGCGAGGCTTTTAATGTACTTACAAGTGAAAAATCAGCTACATTAACTTGCTTCACGGGGAAAAGGTTGCCTGAGAAATTCTGGGAACAGTGAAAGGTATCTCAGCCTAGCATGTTAAGAAGAGTATGTCCTTGCTACTTTCTGTCTGATTGTTGTGACAGAACTGCTGTTTCCTAAAACCTTTTTTCTTTTTGTTTTCCTTTGGTGAGAAGGTTTAGCTTTAATTTGTACCTGAAGGTAAACACTTTGCAAACATCTGTAAATTTACTGTGCCCTGCTAGGTGTGCAAATTTATTTGCTGCCTGTCCGATTTAGCCTAATTTCCTTGCCTTTACAGGTAACATCTTGAGTTTACTAGACATTTTAAATCTTGGCTGCTGTAACACAGTTTTTCATATGATTTGTTCTTTATCAGCTATGCCTCGCATATTGCGTGTCAAACATTGTCTGCTGTTCATGGTTAGGGCTGTTTAACGATACTGTGTGTAAAGTTTGGTGGTCTCTTTCAGTTTAAAGTCTTCATAAAATGCCCATGTGATAACTGGAGCTGAAAACACAAGAAAATAACTGTCCCCTGGGCCTTCATGAAATATGCCCTGACCAGGATTTGGAGGCATCTTACATTTCTTTCGTGAGGGAGAACCAAAACAACATGGTTGGACTCCAGCAATGGATGTCTGTGTAGCTAGAATGCATAAAGAGCTGCTACCTCATGAAATCACTTCTGAAATTTTAAAAGGGCGAGAGCACTTCGGCATAGCCATTCCCCTCTGTTTTACATTAATGTGTTATGTCTTTGTATCTGTTGGTAGAAGCACTAGCTTTTAGATTAGTGACAACTTGCTGGTGGAAAATTATTCAGAATATCGCATTTTAGGGCTGCTGTCAAAGCATTGCAGAGAATGTCACATATCCAAGTGACCGAGTTGTGTGTATCTGCAAAATTCAGTGATCCTAAAGGTGGAGATGTCAATATGTGTATGTATAGACACATAGGGACACATTCTAAATTAGGTGCTTATAATTAAGAAAGATCTGGGAGTTGTTGGAAGGAGCTGTCTGAAAATGTCAACTCAGTGATTAGCAGCAGTTGAAAAAATGCTAGCGTGTTAGAAATTATTAAACAGTAAATGGAGAAATATCACTATGCCACTGTACAATTTCAGTTCACTGATCTCAGAAATACATGTATAATAGATTTTTAAAAGTCATAAAGAAACAACATAATCTTCCCTTGTACAGAAGAATTCCTTATGGAAGTAGAAGACTCCTCAGCCTGAATTATAGAACCAAAATGTGAAAGTAACATGCCAATACATTAATTAATAATATGAAGCACGTGAATAAGGAATGATAAGTCACTATGGTTTGCAATGCGAGAACAATTGAACACACAACATTAGAGAGGAGGTTTAAAAGATGAAGGAAAGCAACTTTTTCAAAGAAAGCAAAACATTCATTTTTAAGCTTATTTAAGAAGGTGTAGTATACATTAGTATTATAAATAGGTTCTGAAGCAATTGATGAAAGACAAGGCCATTTCTGACTATTAGTCACTACAGGTGATCTGAATGGAACCTCTGACTCAAGCCTTTAAGCCACCTGGTTTCCAGGAGCAGGTATTTCTTGATAAAAACTTTTTAGTCCCAGCCATAATCACTCAAAGAATAGTATTTACAGACTTCAGCTATTCTACTGCATATATAGAACACTTGATATTCACTTAATTAAGGTAATCATGTAAATTTCATGGCTAGATTAAGTATATAAGCACCTTTTCAGTGTAATTTTTTAACAATTTGCATTATTGGAATGTTCCCAAACAATGTAAATGTCATGGATAGTACTGACATGCAGTGCTTAAACTAGAACTTAAACTTTACAGTCTAAAATCTGCTTATGTTGATCAAGAACATTAAATTAAAAATCATAGTTTTACTGAAAACTCTGAAATATGCATTCTAACACAGAACCTGACCCATCCAGAGGCTGTTTCTAACAGGTGTGTGTAATTCAAACTACTGTGCCCATTAAAGCTTACACTGTTTGTTTACATTGCATCTGCTGTGGCTTCTGTCCTGCTTCTTACTGCACAGCAAAGAAATTTCTCCATGGAATCCCCGTGTGATCTCTTGGTACAGGTAGGGAACACTTTTGATTAGGGGCAATTACACTTTTTCTGCAACTTCGGTCCGAATTTGTGACCATTGTTTGTGTTACTTGTGATGGCAAACACAAGTATGAGTCAAATGGCAAAACTCCGGAAGGCAATAAAACAGAAAACATAAAAGAGAGATGGTTAAGAGAAGCAGAAGGAACAAGCTGGTAGAAATAATGTAATGAGAGTTATAAGCAGAATATTTATGTAGGACTTGCAGTAGAAGGACAACGAGCTTTTAATTAAGATGCAGGAGACAGGCAGGAATTCAAGAAGTACGGATGACAGATCACACCAAGAGCAAGATGAGCATCTTTTCAGTTCCCTATAGTAATAAAATTACAAAGCAATGAAGTTAGAATAACAGTTACTGATTACCTGAGTTGATGGGACCTTCAGCAAATCAGTCTGATTCTGGCCTACTGAACTGACTAAGCTTCTAATCTAGAGACTGTGTCATGCGTTAGCGTAACTGGGCTCAGATAACAACTCAGACTCTGTCTCTTCTAGCCTTACATGGAGAGCTCCAGGGTGTTGAAATAAGCAGAGTCTTTGTACCCTTCTGCTGTCTGAGAACTCTTTCAGTATTGCTCCCCAACCATTGTGGTATGTCACCAGCATAAATTATTTTCCTAGTTACTCAAGTAATAATTCTGTTATTTCTTCCTGTGTCTGTTCTCAAAAAACAGGACTCGGCGCAAATTTCCATTGTGCTTTAGAGACTTCATTCAGAAATCTGTAGTCATTAAGGTTGGCTAACAATTTTTGAATCTATTAGAGGAAGGACATAGCAGAAAGGCATAATAGTATTTTAGTCCTCTTACAACTATTTAAATGACTGTCAGATGCACATTTAATTTGCTTAGAAAAACATTCTTGTATGCAACTGAAAACATTAATTCATAGTTTAGTAATATTTCTGTCAGTTTCATAATGGAATTAAATGTTCTGCTCACTTTACCAGGAAAAGAATCTTTCTATTTAAATTAAGTACTGTTCTTAACAAATAGTATTGAACTGATTCATGTACTAGCATTTTATTGATAAGGCAATATCTCATGTAGCTCTCGTATTGTTTTCAGAAAAAAAGTAGATACAGAGTAGAAAATACTTCTACTGCTGGTGCTATGACCTGAACTGGTGCTTTTTTAAAAAATAGAGAAGGCTATGCATGAGGAATGTTAAAGAACTGGTCCATTTGTCAACCTGCCTTATCTTTTAATTCAGGCTCTACTGCTTTTATATAAATTCTGTACTTCCGTATCCTGGTGAAGCTGTTTGTCAGATTTTTAAGTATGTAAGTCCAGGCCCATAGTCAGTTCCTAGAAACAGCAATTCTGTGTCTGTATACCCTGTTGATGCCAGTATGAGGGGATAATCTTGTTTTTCAGAATCTTGTCTTCCACTTTAAAGTAAGATTTAAAAGCATGTCCTTCAGCTGGAGAAGTTTCACAAGAGGAGCCCTGATCTGAATGAGCTGTGTGACAGGCGCACCAGTGGATGAAGTTGCAGCCTTCCAACAGTGTGCCCACAGGGACATTACTAAGGGAGGCAAAGATGTGCCAGTCTTGACAGGAGTGAGTCAGGTGGACAAAATGCATACGCCTAACCAGTTCCTGCGTGCTAAGCTGGAGTGTGAGAAGAGGAAAAATAATTTCCTAAGAAAGGATGCTCTCAAAGCAACTTGACTAACAAGAAGCAAGAGCTAGGTAATTTTAAATAGTAACAGTGTGCTTTGGTCAGGACATTATAAAATATCTCTCTCAGTATCAGGGATGCTTTAAATTATTCGATAAAATATTCTGCCCACACGGCTGTCTGTAAACCTGGGCAGGTACAGGACAGAAGGGGTGGGTGATCTGCCTGTTCCTGTAACCATACCCTTATCCTCACTTCTGTACAAATCACTTGTAAAGAAAATCTGAACAACTCATAGCATCGCTGCCTGTTTCTGAGGTGAATCTTAAAGAGACTTCTTTATTGTATGGGTTTATTCTGACACCTGCTCCAGTATTTCCCTCTTATATATGGATAGGGAAAAACATAAAACTGATTGCATGATACTATAACCATCATTGTTTTGCACAGCATACACAGCAGAACTCACTGAGGCAACAAAAGAAACCTTGTAGTTGGTGACTACTACAGGCTGCCGGATCAAGGGGAACCTATTGATGGGGCCTGCTTCCTCCAGCTCCGGGAGACTTCGCACTCTCAAGGCTCTCATCCTGCTGGGGGACTTCAACCACCCCAACATCTGCTGGAAAAGTAGCACAGCAAGCTGTAGGCAATCAAGGAGACTCCTGGAGTGCTTTGAGGATAACTTCTTAAGCCAGGTAACAGACAGCGCCACCTGAGGGGGTGCAATACTGGACCTGTTGGTCACCAACGCAAGTGAGCTAGGCGGTGACGTCAAGATTGGAGGCAGCCTGGGCAGCAGTGATCATGCAGTGATGGAGTTGGCAGTCCTAAGGGACATGGGTCAGGCAAAGAGTGAAGTCAGGACACTGAATTTTAGGAAAGCCAGCTTCCAGCTCTTGAAGGAGTTAGTCAGTAGGACCTCCTGAGAAACTGCCCTCAGGGACAGGGAAGCAGAACAGAGCTGGCAGATCTTTAAGGATGCTTTCCATAGAGTGCAGGAGCTCTCAGTCTCCAGGTGTAAGAAATCAGGCAAGGAAGGGAAGAGACAGGCATGGCTGAGTTGAGACCTGCTGGTCAAACTAAAGGGCAAGAAGGAAATGCAAAGGCAGGGGAAGTAGGGACAGGTATCCTGGGAAGAGTATAGGGATGCTGCCCAGTTGTGTGGGGCAATTTAAGTGAGCTGTTAAAGGTACAGTTTGGAATTAGGATTACTTCTCAATTAGGCTTTTCTACCCACTTTAATTTTTCTATATTTCTACGTTGTTCAAGAAGGAGTAAATGTGGTTATCTGCTGCAATACTTATTCTGTATTTTAGTTGAAAGATTTTGCTGTCAATTGCAAATAATGAAGGTTCAGAGTAATTATGTCAACACATCCTAACCTGTGCTGAGAGTAGTCAAATATGGCTTAATATGAATGATTAAAACCAAACCCACATTTTTACATTTTTTTACATATTTTTTATGTTTCCCATTTGTATTTATCTTCCTTTTGAAATCTGTGGTGTAAGATGTGAGTAAAAAACATAGATGTGTATATAGATTTGTATCGAAGTATAAAAATATATATAAAGAAAATAAACTTATTTGGCTATGTTAAATGTCACAGCAGTGAAAAACTGCATAACAGCATTACACGTTCAGGACTGCCAGTTATCATGAGCCCAGATTTCTAATGATGTGGTGTTCTCAATAGTAGAAGTAAAATCAAAGGCATCTTGTGGCAAATAACCATTCCAGATTTACATTCTGGGTTGCCTTATCACACTGGGGAGGAAAAATTATTCTGGCTTTCCTAGTAAGGTAGAAAACCAACCTCCTTAGCTCAGATTGTGCAGTGTTGGAAAAAGGAAACCTGCAGGCACTGTCCCAAAGCAATATACGTAGGAATGTGTTTTAAAATACTTCAGCAAAAGTAGACATGTTTAATCTGAAATAATTTTTCCTCTTTAGCAGTGTGACCAATAAGCAGGTCGAACAAATAGAGAAAGGAGTATTATTCACAGATAGTTTTGCTTTTCAGTCAGAGGGAATCAAGGTATCACTGTCTTGGAAAGGGGTTTGTGGCAAAGTATCAAGAAAAATAAAAACAGGCAATGAAACTTCAGTTTAAACTTAGTTATAAGGTGGTTTGTTGTTTTTTTGTTTTGTTTTTTGCAAGAGGTATCCACGGCATTCATTGTGCTGGAATGCAGGGGCAAATAGTAAGGCCCTCCTCGAGGAAATCCCCATGGAGGCGTTATGAGGAACCTAATTCCCAGCCAACAGAGGACCCAGCCCTTGGGGAAGGGGAATAGGTTGAAGGTGGTAGAGGAAGACTTTTCTGGTAAAAGCAGAGGTTTTTAGTGTCTGAGTGTGAAAGAGGATTACAGTTCCCATCCTTCCAGACCTGATGAAGCTGGAGGGCTGGTTAACTCACTCATTCCTAACCTCATGAATTTGTCTCACGATTTGACTTGCCCTGCATCTGTTGTTTGCCTATTTAACATGACAGCAGTTTGGTGCTGAGGCAGTGACTTCCATATAAAAATTATGACTTCTGTATTCACTGAAGAACCTAGTAGGTTTTTTTAATATTACTAAATTTTGTAATAGATGTGTGACTTTTAAAGGCCAAAAGGGAGTTAAATTAGTCTGTAGAAAGTGAGTAGAAGTTTAGTATCTTAATTCCCAAATTCCCATATCCTAAGTAAACAACCCTATGAATAGTTTTGATCTGTTTCCTACTTGCTTTAACATAGAAACAGAGTTAAAGAATAATAATTTTTGGCCAGGTTGGTGTCATCTTGCTCTGGCTATGATTAGATCAATGTGAAAAATAACCTTTTAGAAGGACTCATGTAGAACTGTTTATTGAAAATGAAGAGAACTATATAGCAAGTGATAAACAGAATGTGCAGCTCTAGGTTGTCCATTTTAATTACAAAGTTCTACAAATTAAAAATTCTTCTATATTAACTGCCAGCACCATTAATAGCATCATATGAAATAATAATATAATTGGTTTATACCTGCTTTTATGTCTTATCAGATATTTGTTGAATGCATTCTAAGCATTAATTTTCTATCTGATCTGATTGCTAAATTAGTGGAAAATAGGCCTTGTGCCTTACTGCATTAGTAAACTATATATAAAAATTAAAATGAGATTACATTTACTGATGACTGACACTAAGAAATTTTAACAAAAGGGAAACAATCTGAGGATATAATTATTAAAGGATCCATGATAAAATAGAATTAAAAACATTTGGGGTGGTAGATATGTATAAAGGCTATTCTGGCCTATAAAGAAATGCCTAATTTTAGTTACTTGTGTGTCATTTTCACGTTTAATTTTTTGTAAGAGTTATCTCCTTACAGCAAATAATCAGAATGAAGGAAGAAGTAGGAAGGAAATGAATGTGCTATCAAGAGGTGCCTAACCTGCGAAACTGCCAAAACATCAATGCAAATATAGATAGTTGTTTTCATTATATGTAAAAAAAAAATTTATTGAGCTAAGAAAATTTTTATGTTTAACTTACTCCAAAATGCTGCTACAACATGGAAAGTGTCATGGTCATAGGAAAAACAATGTTAATGTAACTCAGAAGATTCAAATATTATTATTACAGCAAGGCATAACAGAGGCTGTAGAAGAGTTGAGTATTCCCCTATTATTGTAGTTTTATAAATAATACATATTTATTATTTTAGGTATGTAGGACTACCACCACTGACTGGTACTCCTGATTCATGGATGTTTTTTCTGAAGGAAATATGGCTAACCATTCATGTCCATGTACAGTCTCTTTCCTGTGTCAACACTGATAATCAGCCATTGAAAAGTTTGTCACTGATAAAAAAAGGGTGTGCAATTGTATAAAGTGATAACTTGGTCGAATTCAAATCATACTCAGTCCAAGAGCTCACATGGCACAATTGCCAAAAAAAAACCCAGCACTGCTTAAGGATCTGAAATATTCTCATTTTACGTGGGTTTCCAGGTGGAGTTGGGTGAGTGCCTGAGGGGCAATGCACAGACACCCTTGCTGTTACTTGATACTATGTTTTCTTTCAAAAATTTCTGCTCTAAATAATGGTATTTTGCCCAATGATTGTGAAATGTCCATCAATTAACTCTGTCGTCGTCTGTAACAGAAAAATCTTGCAGATGCCAATGTTGATTTGGAAATGTTAAGATGATATAGACAAAAAGCAGAATAAAATGTTAATCTAGAGAGAGGCAGGACTGTGGATTCTCATCCTGAGATATAAGTGAGCTAGGCACAAGGAGGCCAGAAAAGGATCTTTCATTTCCTTAAATGGCCGCCAAAATGGGGTTGGATTGTTCTCAGCAGTGCAAAATAGTCAAGTAGCAGAAGAACATGCAGGAATAGGTCTGAGAGTATGAAGATTATAACTTAGAGTGCTAATGAGCACTATAACATGATCTACTTTAGGTAAATCTTCTCAACAAGCCTTAGTCAAGAAAAGAAAAGCCTGTTGCTATCTTGAAAAGTTAATTGCCATTGACTGGCCTTGGAAGCCACACTGTGGGCTTGCTAAGATGTTTATCTGTACTGCCTGGACAGGACGGAGAGTGTATCTGAAGATTTTGACTTGTTTTCCTGCTAGGAAACATAATAAAAAGAAAAAAAACAAATGCCCTAATTTTTTGGACAGAATGTGTTTGAAACAAATAGAAAAATAATTGCTGTCACTGCTGTTGATTAACTAAGAAACAGAAGCAGATGAAAGCTAACACATAAAAGAGAACACTGTTCACACTTTTCCTTTGGAAAAGAGGTGCACCTGCAAACTACTCTTGTCTGATGAGTGTAATTAGTATTATACATTGTTAATTAACTATAATGAAGGTGCTGGTAGTATAAACCAAGAGACTAGCAACAGATATGACATTTGAATTTCTAAGGAGTTTGATATTCAGTAATGATCCTAAAAAAACCTAAAAAGCGTATTTCATTCCATCTGTATTTCAGCCAGAATTTTATGAATTGCAGATGTAGATACATCTGAGATATCTAAAAGGATTCTAAAAATTGAATTCCTGGTTTTAGGTTTTAGAAGGTAGTAGGTGCTGAAATCAACAGAAGGGTCTAACAAGCTCTGGTACTCCAGAAAATCTTAGAAGAATCTGCAGAAGTGCTTAAATACCCTTAAAAAATAGCTATTTCCTGCCTCTCAGTTCCTAAATCTGTTTTGCAAGTGGGAATTCTGAAGAAAATTTGCCTAAATACACTTCAAAATATGGTGCATCTTAATTTGGACAAGAAAGATCAGAAGCCATCTCACTGAAAAGGTGATAGAAGTTAGACTCCTAATGATTGAACTTGTCTTTGAGTGCCCTGTGTGCAATTTCATAGTCTTCTGCATGCAGCAGACCAGAGTAAGTGTGTGCTATGGTTTAACTTGCCAGGTAATATATGTTTTATGGACTGAAATAGCACAGCTTCGTTTTTACGTTGTTTTGGTTTCCTTTTTTCACGTAGAACTGTGCTGTTCTGTTACATTTAAGATTAAATAATTCAGATCAGTTCAAGAATAATACATCTGTTTAGAAAAACCTTCTTTTTAAACAAGCATTTCTGCCTTGAAATTGTCTTGATTTTCAGAGGGTGGGAGACTGATAAAACTTCTGATGACATAATACCCCCTTAAAAAGCTATTTTTCATTTTTATTTATTCAGTAATTGATGCCAAATAAAATAGTCCTTTTTAGGAGACTGAAAATCTTAGAAAAGTAGATTTTATTTTACCATGTCATCACTATATAAATTGCAATACAAGGTAATGCAATAGCCATGTTACATTATCTACTGTCCACTGAAAGAAAAAAAATGGCAAAGTAACTAAAAGCTCTTTCAGACTTAAACTTAAATTTTCTTTGTATTTTGGTGTTAAATTCCTGGTATTAGTCAGTAACGTTTTGTGATTTAATGTCTCAGAGTAAGTTTTCTAGTTTCCAACTGTTTGTTTTCTTTCTTGTACTCAGTGTGCTATGCAAAAGCTGAAGTGAAATAATCTTCAATACTGATTTTTTTTCCTTATTGTAATAGATTTTCTTGATTATTAAATCCAAAGAAATAACAAGAAATGATCATGCAGAGAAAAGACAGTATAGTTACAAATACTAGTTACTATGCCTATTTTATAATCAGCACATCAAAAGGAAAAAACAATTTACCTCTTGATTCTTGTCTGCTTCTTCTGAGGAATGACTGATAAATATTGATAGCCAGGTCAATTCTACTTGAATTTTCCTGCTCAGATAAATGCTTAACAGTAAGAAACAACAGGAGCAGAGACTCCTGTGGTTAACTGTGCTCTTATAAATTTCTTTTTTTTTAAAAAAAGTATTTAAATACCAAAGAAAGGATCTGTGATTGGAGTACATTTTTTTGTGAGGCAAAAAGGTGCTGAAGATACTCTACATTAAAAGCTGTATCTCTGCTGGCTATTAATTGAAAACACAGAAGTATTGTTTTTTATTTTGGAAAGGTTAGTGTTCTCCCCCTAAAGTTAACTAAAAAGAGGGGGGGAAAGCATTTTTATTGTAAAAGAAGTTAATATATAGACAGTATTCAGAAGGCATCAGTAAACCTTGATGTTGCAAGTAGTATTAACTCTTGTTCAGTCTTTTCAGTTTATGGGGTGGAAAAGAGAAGGGTAAGTGAGAATACTGTCAATATTGGAATACAAATCTATCAGAACATCAGATTTTCGAATGAGTGATATAAGTTTCATTGCTGGTAGTACATGTCATGTCCCCTCAGTAGATTTGCTTTCAGCATTCTCCACGAAATACCGTTGCTTGTGAAAGGTACATCTGTCTTCTGCCAGAGCTGCGGTGCAAACCTCTGGTATTCCCTCTCCTCCCGTCCCAGCACTGGAACAAGGGATTCAGTTAGGGGCCAGCTGGTTCTCAGTTGTCACGGTGTTATCCCTACAAGTAAATAACAGAATTTTCTTGCTGAGCAGCATTTGAATTCACATACACATACATGGGCAGTACTTATAATTTAAAAGTAGAGGAATGCATGAGACTATCATGTGCTTGAGCACGTTGTAGGAATGAAGCGGCATGTCTGTATGCACAGAAAAGTTGTCACAGAAATCTTAATGGTGAAGTATTAATTTTACTCACAAGAGTAATATCATTTATTAAAATTGAAACAATGTAAGTTAGTGGGGGTTTTCTTGTGACGGAACAGCTAGCTTTGTGACACCGTACCTGGCTTTTTAGCACATCTGGTGCGAGTTGAAGCCTCACATCATGTAGACAGGCTCAAAACCTCACTCACTGAGTGTTAGAATGAGATATGGATACATGCAGTCCCACTGCACACCGTTGATTTGTTTCTAAGGAAACAAGGGTAGATAATAGGAGCATAACTAGGATGAAGGAACCGGGACTGCATTTGGGACAATCTTACTGTCCAAGTCTTGCTGTTATCTGAAGCAACTGACAACTCAAATACTTATATCACTGAAATTATAGTTCTCATGCTAAGCCAGTAAACATGTGCTAAGGCTGAAATTTCGGGTGTCAATTGCCTGTCAATCTGTATATGCTGTTTCCTTTAGCTGATTTACAGACATCTCTTGAAGAACAAGTGATTGAAAGAAAAATCTTTCCCAGGTAAAATATGAGCTAAAAATCAAAATGTCATCAGTAGAAGGGTGTCTGACTACTACACTTTGACATGTCCTTTCTCATTCAAAGCCATCACCTCAAGAAGAGGATGTGTTAAGCTGCTGGCTCTTGCTTCTAAGCTTTTTCAAGTCATAGATTCCCAGATGTATTCCTCCGCAGGATTTTCCGATTCAATAACTTTCAAATTATTTAGTTCTGAACAAAACATGAATTTTCAACTATGCGTAACTACAAGTGCTCTTAACAGTGAAAAATATTCACTTCAGCAGATTCTCATGAATGGAACATGAGCAATTACCAAAAGAGCAACTGCATTCCTGTTGAGAGTCTGCTTTAAACATCTCTATTTCCGACTTTCACCTCCGTTCATTGTCAACCTGATTTCAGGTATATTGTGACCTTTTTATTTGTTTGGTTTTGCTTGTAGACATGCAATGTGGTTTAAGATCATTTATGAAAATGTAAGAGAGTTTAGGACAACAGAAAATGTGCTGGAAAAGTGTGGGTGTTTTATTTAACCTAGGTGTGAAAAGGGCTTGTAAGGTACAGTGTTGTTTGGTGAGCTTCTAACTAAAGATATAATAGGAAAGCATTGCAAAATCATCTGTTGAGGAAACATAGCATTTTAAAGCTCAGATCTCACAATGCAAATCCTGACAAAGGGGTAAGTGTGTGAAATATGCCTTCTCATATGATTAGGGAAAAGGAGAAATTTCCTGGGGAAATTTATACTGTTATAGTTTCAGAGGCCAAGGCAATTGGGGATGCAAACTTTGAGGAGAGATAACTTTCCTCTGCTCTCGTGGTGTAAATAAATTAATGGAAGGGATATGAACTGAAGTAGCATAGGGCTATGTTTCTGAAAGTTTTTTCCCTCACTGTCTTTCAAAGATTTCATAAAGATCTTCCCTTTTAGGTCACACTTACTAAGATTTTTATTTTACTTGAGGCAATATGTTATTTTCTCATTTACACAGTACATGATGTTCAGTTTTTAGAGTACTTGTATACATGTTCCAAATTAAAGAGTTGTTTATTGCTCTGTACTTTTCAGATGTTTCTCACATTAAAAATTCTTTTGTTGTAAAATCTGCAAATATTTGTGCATTTATGATGAAGGAGTAGAGATCATTATCCCTAATATTATTTGCTTAGAATAATTTATCTAAATATTATTACAAAGAGAACTGCAGTATGTGTGTCACTTCTTTCTTCTTAAAGGAATGCTTTAATTATCCACTGTGATAGAGAATAGCTGTGCTATAAGATTTTAGAAGATGTATGAAATTGCATAGATAGATTCAAACTTCTAACTTTTTGCAAATCAAGGACAAGCCCATTTTGTGGATTCAGAATCAAACTTCTTAGCTGATCCTTCTTCCATGTAATCAATAATATCAAAACACTGAATCTGAACAACTGCCTTAAAAATCAACTCTCTTTTGAGACCTATCCATAGTACTTCATGGCCGCACAGGTGATAGTACCACAGGTGAAAACACTTCACCTGGAATTGATGCATATCAGTTACAAATGGTTCACATAGTACTGACTGAACTCAGCAACAGGGAATGGTGTCGTCATGAATGACACCGTATTTAAGACCAAAAAAGTATGGTACTCTAGTATTTCAAAGTAGATGCACACAAAACAGCACAACAAACTTATTATTACACTTTTTATTCAAAAGCATTAGAAAATAATGGTAAAAGTGGTAAAATTCTAAACAAAAGAAAAACCAACTGACTGATGTTGAATAGACTTTTGAAAGATCCTCTTTCTGCTGATGGCTGAGCACCATGTTCTTAAACATGGTAACAGGGGCACAATGAGGAATATTCACTGGTTGATGTTGTTGCCAATACTATCCATAAAAAGTAAGTAAGAGATCATCTGCAATATAAAAGAAAAAAATAAAAGCATACTCTTTGTGCTCTTTTTAGGCTGATTCATGAGCTAATATAATCTCTGTAAAATTACCACCCACCACACCTCCAAAGTAAGCTGTCCTCTGAGGTCAAGAACTCTCAATAGAAAATTAGTATTTTACAGTAATGCAAATCTACCTCGAAGATGAATAATGTTACATATGCACAAAGTAATTATTATTACTGCTTTAAATCCTTAAGGTTAGTATTAGACAGCATTTGAGAAACGAAGTCAAACAAATTATTTTCTATAACTTTTTTCATTTCTATTTTTATTACACTGAAATAGTGACATCAGACTTCAGTGATACATATACAGTTACCAAAATAAAAAGTTTCTTTTAAACATTGTAACTTCTTTTCCAAAGTTCAGTCTCTGCTAGATAAAATAAAAATGTGCTGTATTCAAATGGGAAGAAGTTGTTTGCTTGGAGTAATTTTTAAGACACAGTCTTAAGTAACTGGTGAGAAGTAATCAGTCTGAAAACTGAGTAAGCTAAGTTGTAAGTAATGACTTCAGACTTCATCCAGCGACACCTTTATCATGGGATCTATACTGCAACCACAGACTCGCCACCAAGATCCTGTGCTCGCTGCAGTCAGCAGCAAGGTCGTTGTTTTCAGGAAAGCTGTAAAACCTTGGGTTTGACTCACAGGCTCTTTGTATATCTTCAGCCTTTTGTGATTAGCTAAAAGTGGGACAAGTCTTCCAAATAAATGATGGTTGATAGCTATTTTATTGATGATTTTATTTGTAACTCTTATCAGATTTGAACTAGATTTAACACTGGGAGAATCAGATCTTAATTTATCAACTGTTGAGTTTACCAGTTCATCAGTGAAACTGCAAGGTAACTTTTGCATCCATCCATTGCAGGGCTGGTCAGGTTCTTCGTAGAAGAGTGTTGCAGGATGCTTTCTGTCTGTTGTGAAAACTCATAACCAGGCAAGTAAAACAGGAGTTGTAACATCTGGTCTGAGAAGAAAGGTGACCATTCAGTATCATTCAGAGCTGTTGTGCCCCTTCAATTTGTGCACCCTGACCTATTGCCTTCATGCAATTTTGTACTTCTAAAATGTATATCTTGAAGGGATGTATAATTCCAAAATACTTTGTACATTGAAGTGGAATGTCAGGGGGGAGTATTACTTAAAGCCAACACAAAGAGGAAATTCCTGGCAAGTCACATTCTTTTTTAACATGACATAAAACAATGTTTGATTGCTGTGCCTTTAATTGTATAGAAGGCTTACTTTGCCAAAGTTATTTATCTATCTAGATATTATTATTGCCTTTGGCTTTGCATTTAAAAATTAATTCACTGACATCATCACTGCAGAGGCCTTTGATGAATATACTCTAAGGTCTTCCAGCTGCACAAGCTTTAAGCATTCTACCATCGCGTATGTCACAATGAGTCAGTCTCTCTGAGCTGCACTTTATTTAGCCATTTATTTCAGAGAAGTGTTCCAGGAATTTCTAAGACAGTAATTAAAAGTGAACTTTCAGGTTAATTTTTTTCTTTCAGCCTCCAGTGTGCATCTACCAGCAAAATCTACAGTCAATATATGTGTTTTTTTCCTAACATACTGGAGCTAAAACTTTACTTACGTACAAGTTTTGAAATGTGAACAACAACTTGTGGAACAAATGAGCAGAAACTGCTACACAGAAAAAAGCAGGTGTTGGAAATTAGACGCTCAGTATGCTTCACAGTTCAATATTATTTTTGCATAGGATTTGGAACAGCTTTTAGCACTGAATTTTTTCCTCATTTTCTTTTTGTTTATTTAAACAGTGAAGTCAGAATTTTTGAAGACTGCAGCCCCTATAGTTAAGAGCAAAAGACAATATTTTGCCCAGCAAAATTAATTCAGTCAAAAGTTATTATTCATAATTACAGTCAAGCTTCTCTCCAAAAATTGCACTATTGTAGGTTGTTACTTGTGACACAGTGTTGTATAGAAAGAAAAAAATAGGGTTCAGATTTTATAGTGTTGTATATGCAGAACAAAAAGCCACAACCAGACAGATTGCTCAAGCTAGAAAAGCATCCAAGAGGGCAAGGAGAGTTTGCAGACTTGTCAGATGTTCATTGGCCCTGCAGTCAGAGCAAAAGATGAAGGCACAGACGCAGATCTGCAATGGAAGTTGTAATTTGTAGCTCAGATCTTTTATTTCTCTCTTTCTTTCTTCCCCCGCCAAAGATTTTTATCCTTTTTTTTATTGACAGGCTTAATCACTGTTTACCAAAAGAAGGTGAGAAACCTGCCTTTGAATCGATGCTAATATTCTGCCTGCTTTAACAGATATAGTTAGTCATCTTAGCTGCTGCCAGCTAAGACACAGATCTTCAAAAAGGCTGAAATCTCTGATTTTCCTGAGAAATACATAGGAAAAACTGGCACAGCAGGTTCCCGTGCCTATGAAGCCACCTAATTTGAAGTTTCCATCTCCCGGGGCATTAGACAGAAGTGATGGGATTACATGTCAGGACCCTGACAAGCCGCATTGGTAGAAATTGGAGGAAGGGGAAAGAGATCACAAGTGAAAAACAGAAATTAAGAAGCAGCACTACATCATGTGTTGTTTGTCCAGCAAACAATCCAACCCAGTTTTACAATTACAAATGCTCAGGAAGGATTTGTCACCTGAATGTAGAAATTACCAACTTACCTTTATTGGCCTCTTCTATTTTGAACTATAATTGTAGTAATAAGATTTCTTTGTCCTGATACTTTGTATGTTATCAGTTCCATCCCTACACAAGAAATCTTAAATGTATTCTACCTTCACTACACCATACGTCAGAGTGGGAAGAAGTTTATAGGCACAAAACATGGCATCATCGGAAAAGGAAAGAGTAATAATGTTATCCCCTGTGAAAGTAATAACCTACCTGAACCCTGACAGAGTTCCTTCTCTATTCAGTCAGTAAAATGGTATTATTATATATGGTAGGTTTACATAAGGGTGTGAGTTCTCCATCAAGCAAGCAAAATTCTGAAGCTTTTTTGAATTCAAACTGTTCAGTTCCAGCTCTGCTGTTTCTGGTGGTTTGAATTGAGCTCACTCGCTGGGATTCTGTTACACAGTGCTCAGACAAATGAACGTCAGAACAATACTCATTTGTTGATCTAGAGAGTGATTCAGTACTAGCTACAAAATCACAGTTACTTCTGGGGAGGCTCCGTGTTGTTAAAGTGAGACTCGCAGTAAGTACAACTGCTGAGGTAATTATAGTTCGGAACTTGCATTGAGGATAACTTCAGTACAAACACAGGGACTTGAAGTTTTGAGGCATTTATCTGAATGCACACATAATAAATAGAAATTCTCACATGCTTATGCAATTCAATATTTTTTAAGAAAAAACCCAAAACCCCCAAAACACAAACCCCCACAAACCTTGACTGGGCTAATACCATTGGGAAGGTAACTGGCAAAACAAGTATGTCTGCATCGTGCTAGAGGAGTAATGAACCAATAATTTTCTGTTTCTCCTAGCCCACTATATATTTCTCTCTCAAAACGTGGTTGCACCTGTTTCAGAAATAGTGAATCTGGATGTACCTTGGATCACTAGGAAAAAAAACAGAGGTAATAAGCTCGTGTGACAAATTTTATTTCAGTAATTAAAATGAATCATCTGTTAAACAATGTTCCTTTCGCTGCTCTTAATGTGTTTGCATCATAACTGCAGTATGATTTTCTCCATTGATTTTGAGAGTTTTAGAAAACTTCCTTGTTAACAGATGGGATTTCTTATATTTTAGTCTTCTGTTATGAGGTAATCTGATAAAATTAAGTCAGATGTTGAGTTGAAGTTATATGAAGAAGCTCATAAATTGGAGTTGCAGAAAAGTTTGCGGTTTTTTTCAGGTGTCTAAAAATATCTCTAATGAATTAATAGTGCAGCTGCTCCCACATAATAAATTAAAACAAATTTCTTACAAAGCTCTTGTGGAAAAAAAACCAAACCTAGAGTTTTAAGTGTATATCTAAAAGCCTGATTCCCATCTGTTGAAATTCCATACTGTGTCACACAGAATGATTTGCAGCCCATGTTATTTAGAAAGCTGCAATAGGAAGTACACGGACCAGTATGATGTGCTGTAAACTCTTCCACCGCTGGAGCAGAGGGTTTGTAAGTGGGACCTGTGGTGTATCAATCAGGTGCCAGTGACGGAAAAAACTTCCTAAGTAGTTATTTGGCCCTTTCTGGAGGAGTTTCTTTCTCAAGCAGCTTACTGACTTGATCATTTCTAGTGGCAAAGCCTGTGCCAGCGAATGTTGTTTCACTGGGTGAATATCCTTGGTCCTAAAAGATGTTCTCTCTAAATAGCTTAGAATTTTCTGTTTAGGAAGCAATGGTGAATCCTTTCAAAGTAATTCCTCATTTACCCTCTTTGATGCATCCTTCCATAAGGAATCTCATACTGGAGTGATGTGGAATTGAGCCCAAATTGGCATGGTAATTCCTAAATTTCTGTCCTTGGGGTCTCTTCTTCCACTGCGTAGACACGTGGTACATGACTCTTTTTCAAGAGACTAACTAGGCACATTCTACCGTTTCAAACATCACCACAAAAAGATATTTCTCATTATTGCTGTAATTTATTTTTAGTTGGGAAATGTATATGTTTTAGCATCTAATGCTGCTAGTAGATCAAACTGCTTGTGCTACTTACGAGACAGAAGAACACAGTACTTAATTTTACTCAGTTTGTAATAAGGGAAAGTAGTTTATTTAATCATTGCACAGCAAACTGTAGCATACTGGGAAGGTAAATTCGCAAGAGAAATATTACAGGCTTTCCTGTATTTCTGCAAAAATGCAATGCTTGACTCTGCAGATAGAGAACTTATGCAAGGTTTTCTCTGAAAAATCTACAGTCTGTATGTCAAATATGACAGTCTATTCGTTAACAGATTACTCATTTATTTGTAAAAGATAGTGTAGTATGGAAAAGCGGAACATTAGCAGAAGCTGTTCTTCTGCCCTGTTACCTAACAGGCACATTGGCACCATAGAGGGGAAGAGCAACAAAACCAAAAATGAGATGCTCCGCAGAGACCTTTAATATGGACATAAAGTGCTAAACATGGCCCATCTCATGCTGAATAAATCTAAACATACCAAAGGACTGACAAGAAGATCCAAAACAAATTGGTGATTTTACTCGAATTTATACTCCAACAATTTGTTATCAGCAGATTACTGATCTTGAAAACGAAGACCCTCTCAGAAAGAAAGAGAAATCTGACCAGTGATGTCTATGCCACAGAGGATTATTTTATTCATGATGCAAATTCTTCAGTTAAAAACTGTAAATAAAAAAAAAAAGTAAGTTTAAGTTAAATTCATGAAAGGGAAATGGCATTAGCAGACTATTGCTGCATTTTTCCAGATATAAGGACAAGCTTCAAGTTTGTAGATATTTTTTTCTTCTCAAATCAAAATAAAATTGTTTTGGCAACTTGACCATCCTTCTTTCCAATTCGTATCTTGTGGATAGGAATCAGAAATCCTATGTTCTTCTCAAACCATTCTTCTGCCTTTCCTCTTGTAAACTAAATTCAGTTATGCAATTTTATTTTGTTACCTTGCCTTTTTACCCTCTAGATCCAGCCTAGGTTACCCGGTTACCCTGAATCCTCTTCTAGCTTTCTGCTGCAGTCACCAGGAAACTAAAATATGAAGGTTTTATGAACATATTTGTTTCATCAGGCAGATCTCATGAGACAAATTCCCAAAGTGGAATGACAAATCGTGTCTGTACACTTGTCTATCCCTTAAACACCTGTTCTTTATTAGTATTTTCTGTTCTGTCACACGCATTCCAAACAAGGAAAATACTACAGCTATCTGTAACTTTTTAGGCTGATTCTTCAGGTTTCCGTGTGTACCAAGATACACTTTTACTAAGTGCAAAATGGACTCGCATTCTTTGCACTAGTGATACCTGTGAAAGTGCTGACATTGGCTCATACCACCCATTTGCTTATGCATTCCTATACACTAGAAGTGTCTTTCTGAATAATATTAAATTCCTCAACTCAACCCAACTTTCTGGAGTTTAGTCCTTTCTATATTTTTGTAGCAGTGTTTTCAAATTATGTATTTAGATAGCCTGCATGATACGTCTTCATTTTAAGATTATGGTCTGGATTTAGGTTATACTTATGTCTTAGCTGTCATGAACAATAGTTGAGACTTAAGTATAGCCAAAATCCAGAAGAGAGAGATGGAGTGATTTGTGAGAAGGAGGAGAAAGGAGGACACCAAACAAAAAGAAAGGAAAGAGTGCTGAAGAGAGAGAGAGAGAGACAGTGGTTAGAAATGGGCAAGAACAGATGAGAGTAAGAGGGGAAGTAAGAACAGAAAGAATAAAAATCATGGATGAAAGTCTAAGTGTAGAAGGAGGGAGCAAGCATAACTAGGAAAGAGACACGAAGTGATACAAAGAACAAAATTAGGGATTAAAAAGAAGCAAAAGATGCCAGGCTACAGAGAGGAACAGTGTTACAAAGAAGTAAAAAGAGGGACAATAGAAAAAGGAAGATGAGGAAGGATAACTGCCAGGCAGTTATCAGACAAGTGAATTTAGAGCCCTAACAGGATTGCTCGGTTTTGGCATACGCAACACAGCAGTGCACAGGTGCATGAATGTGTGACAACATGGATAAAATAATCGACACGTAAGTATTCTTAAATATCTTAGAGGTTTTTTGAAGTGAGAGGAAGCAACCAGACTATGCAGGAAATCCTCTGAAGAGTTCTAGATGCAAGTGCAAGAAGACCCAGGTTAGCCCTGGCCAGCCCTTGTACCACCCAGGGCTGCCAGAGATTTCTGGCAGAAAAGATTAGTGGCCTCCTAACTGTTTTATGTTCGTTCACTGGAACAATTTGGGGAAGGAAAAAAAAAAATAGAAAAATGTAAAAGAAACATACTGGAAGCCCATCTGCAATTCTTATATTGTTTAATTAGAACAACAATATTTCAGTGGATGGGGGCAGAAAGGGACACTGGCCTGGGAATGGGCAGCTTTGAACAGTTCTCAGAGCATCCATTTAGAAAAGGTCAAGCCTCAGTGGGCTCTGTGTTTCCTGATGGTCCATTTCAATGTTTCTCTGTGGTTACCACAGTGACGTAACTGTTTTGTTGTGGTTCACTAGGGAAATAAGTGACTTGCTCTCAGTAAATCCCTATTACCCATCTTTTATTCTTTTATGTGTCAACATCATCTCTTTCCTTTGATTATTTGAAAGGTGCTTGAAATTAAATTGAAGAAATAAATATTTCATGAGCATTTAAATTTAGTTGTGCAAAGGAATACAGAAAGCAAGAACCCCAAAAATGCATTTCAGACAACATCTTCACATTATTTTTAAAGAACGTGAGGGAAATTCACAACTCAGAAACATTATGGGCTAGAACCTATATAACCTATATAACCCTATGGGTTCCTTTGCAACAGTTGTGGGGTTTTGGCTTATTATGCAAAATAGAGGCTTGTCCTCTTTGTGTGCATCTCAAAGATGTAATAATACATCTCAAAGATGAACTCTTACTTTATTCTACCACTACACATTTCCTTCCTCTCTCTTTTAATCATTACTAGTGAACTCATTACTAAAGGTAATGTTGCAGACTGTTAAGTCGCAGTCTGATTACTCAAAGCAAGTTAATTAATCTTCAGATGCAATATTTAATCACACATCTCATGCATTTCAGCACAGCTCAAGCATAAAGTACATTAGTCATTACTTTTCATTAAAAGGTGAAATGAACAACATATAAGATTTGAGAAGTATGAATTTTAATCAAAAGTACATTTAAAGTATATCATTTGGGATCTGCAAGGCTGAACCTCCAGACGACTGGCTCCGTTACGGATCAGCATGGCTGAATGTTATTATTACTAGACAGCTGCTCTGTATCTGATGTGAATGAGTTACTGGTCACAGTTCACGTCAAGCTGGCAAGTCCCTACATAATAATTACTACCGAGTGCCACACATCTGCAATATACTTGGGCGATTCGGTCCACAGGCCAAAGATTAAACTAACAGCAGAGGGGCGAGACACAGGGGCAAAACAATGTGTGCTGCCTTTCCCTATAATGCATTTTCTCTTTCAGAGCTAATAACTTAGAATTTTTTTGAAATTTCTCATGGAAAATTTTGGGGGAACTTTGAAAGCTCCTAAATTACATATCTCTATTCAATTCACTTTAGCAAAGTACATTTGATTTGACGTCCATTCCCAATATATCCATTTACTTAATTCATTTGCTTTAAACAGGGACATTTCTACTACTGCTTGCTCTTTGGTTGCCTTTTATAATCTTTCTACTATTTTAAAGAGATACTATCAGTTTATTATTTTTAGGAGAACCAATTTCTAAACTCTGTGTTTGGCTAGAGCAACTGTTAAAAAGCATGTGTCTGTTTTAAAAAGTCAGTTACAAAGTACTTTCTTACCCTTACCATCTTTTTATAAGCATAGCAATTTTCTCTGACACTTTTAAATAAATAACAAGAATGTTTGATTTTCAGCTTGATGACGTCCTTCATAAAAAATCAGCTTTCAACTACTCTGTTTTTTAGTAAAATAATCTTGTAACATTTTCCATAGCAACATGCTATGATGTAATTGCTTTTGAATTATGATGACTGCAAGAGACTATGAATGAAAAAAGCCTCACAAGCAAAGTAAAGCAATAGCTAAGCATGTTTTATTTGAACAAATATAGTCTTTCAAAATGTTTCTATGTGCAAGTTTTCCTTTAATAAGCATTGTACTACAAATGTATGACACTGGTGGTGGAAAATGTGTTCATTCTGAGAGCCATGAATTATTTAAATTGACTGTTTCTTAACATAGCTTTTCCTTTAACATGTGAGAGAAATGAACTCCCTCCACTGCCAACTGGAAAAGAGTTAATTAGATTCTCATCCACCTGTAGAGCCAATTAGGCTGTTAGTTATAAATGAGGCACCTGACAATCACAAGATTTCTTCCTTCTCAAGACTTTGATTGAGAGGCTAATAGTGTACTTAAGAAGGTGGTGGTTCACAAAAGTCCCTTAAAACAGGTTGTTTAGTTTCAGCTCCTGGAGATTTCACAAGTTATCTGATGATTGGTAGGTATTATTTAGAAGACAATGTGAGCAGTTCAGGTTATATTGTACTATTCCTTTTGCTTGGTTGGAAGACTGAGGTATTTCAGTTGTAATATGTCTAAAATTCTGCTAGTAACCTACTATATTTTGCATACATATTGTAAAGAACCTGAAAATTGTCTGATGCACACCTACAATAAACAAAAAAGTACTGAATCCCATGATTGACTTCCTACTGTTGATGCCAGAAGAAATCGGATCTTTCAGGGTGCAAACTGAGAATGCTTTTAGTGTTAAAGCTACTTAAGTTGGAAAAGGAACTATTATTACATAGGTATGATACTTCCTTAAAAGCAAAGACAAAGATGAAAAGAGACAAAAAAAAAACCCCTTTATCTTTTAGCTAAAGAGAATTCAGCTAGTAATTATTAATAACAAAGCCACTCTAAATCTTGAAGCTCATGATTCTGCTGAATTTAAAGGAACTATCCCCAGAAAGGTATAATAGAAGAAAAGCTTGACTCAAAGAGGACAGTCTTTGAGAAGGATGAATTAAACACAAGTCATCAAAAATGTTTTCAGTCTGTACTGCTTATATAAGGGGTTATACTTGACATGCAACATAATTTTTTTTGCAGAATACTCTTTCACAGTTTTAAAGAAATAGGGAAGGCTAATCGTGTATGACAGCTAACAGGCATAACCAATGTGTTAGTTGTCACGATATTTTTTTCTTGTAAAAGGCCTTCATTTCATTTCTTTGCCTTCTGTCTAACCGTGTATTTTCAGGCATAAGTACTAGAAAATCTGGATTTTAAAAACTAACAGTTTTCTTGTGAATACTGAGATCAAATTATCAAATAATTTGAGCAGTTGCACAAGATCGTATACATAAATCTTGGACATTACTTGGAAACTCATTTGGAATTGGGTAATTAAAGTGCTTATGGAAAGATTTCCTCACATTTTTTCTAAAATATCTGGTGATGTCCCCAGAGGAACAAGTATGAGCTTGACAAGGTAATGATATAATTTAATTAGATAGCTATTTGGATGATCACATAACGTAGTCACTTGATAGCATTCCTTCCTGGAAGGAATTTAACCTGCTTGATAAAAACTGTTCTCTATGATTGCTTGTAAATCTCTTCCGTGAAAGTGTTCACCTTTCCAAAGGTGATTTGAGTATGAGTCGCAAAGCACCCGAATCTTCCTTCACTCTTATCAGAGTGCTACACCATCAGGTGTAGTTGAAGTTTTTTTGTATCTGAATCATCTTGTGGCTCAGGAATCAAATCTCTGAGATCTAGAGAGAACTCAGGCAGGATGAGTGTGGAAAGAATAGTTTACAGTTGACTATGAGAAAGTGACGTCTAAAGTTACAAAGGGATTTTTTATGAAGCAGTGAAGTGAAAGTATGCAAAGCACCGAGATGTTCAACATCTGGCAAAATTAGACTTTAGTTTTATGATCTACTTGTTTTATTTTTACAGGGTAAATGGGCATTTTTGTTTAAAAATCAACAGCCGGATGCATCTAGACCAGAGAATTATGACTTCAAAAGCCAAAATGACCCACCTTGGCAACTCATGAGGTTGATGTAAGAATTTTTTTTTCCTAGGAGTTGGATGTTAAATTTTTCTTGTGCATTTTATTTATGTTTTTGTTAACTTCACAGGAGCATCCCACAGACCTCAGCTGGAAGCTGTTCTAGCATTGTGTGGCTGTGTTCAGGAGATGCTTGATAGTGCTGAAGTTAGGCTCAGCTGAAGGAAATAACTAGTTATTGCAAAGTTTTGATTCAGGATAAAAGGAGGATTTTGGCCTAAAAAGGACACTTGTAAGTGAAGGCATCAACACTGTGCAATGTTCAGACAGTTTTTATTAATGTCTTTAGTTGCTGTAGTACAGTACATGATAACTTAGAGGGCAGCTAATTGTGGTGTTTAATCTGAGAGACCACCTAGTGTCAGCTATACAATCTTGCCAAAATGAAAGGTGGCAAGTAAAACATTAGAAGTTCTGCATAAGATTAATAGTGAGTGAAGAAAATTTTGAACAAATATGAAAAACTGAAAGTTATATTTGCATATTTATAAAACCACTTATTCTCACCCATCTGTTGTATTTATGTCTATCAAACTACATAAAAACAACGGAGTCTTAGCAGTTGGATTTAAACATTTCTCAAGGTTTTTAAACAGTTACAACAGAAATACCGGTACCAACACAGCATCATGTAAACATTGGCTGTGTGGGTAACCACAGGCTTCCTCTTTCACTGTTTAGTTTTACCACAGAGGTCTATTTTTCCACAATGTCAGTGTTACCCAGCCAGACAATCAGTCAACTATTTCCTTTGCAAAAGCATTTTCATTCTGTTCCTCCTCCTGTTATCGAGTAAACCAGTTTATCTCATTTATATAGAACGAAGGTTCATTCTGTTCCGTTGGCCACCAAGATGAATACAGTACAGACGAATCTTTCAAAGCATCCCCTCTTTGGGTGAAAGCCCAGGAATATGAGAACCAATCTCCAACAGCACTGGTCAGATCTCAGCCCTCTGTGGTACTTAAAAGCCAAGTTACCATTCCAACTAACAGCTGCTACCCTAAGACCATATTTTGAATGACTAAGAGGAAAAAACACCCCTACTTCCATCCCTGCAAACTGGCTGGAATATTGGCTTGGACTAAGCTGTTGCTATGCTATAAGGAAATTGTAGGTCAATGTCAGATATTAATTCTGAATCCATACATTTAAGGGAATATTTTTACCTATATATTTCTACGTGTATATAAAATTTGACATCAAGAAGTTCTTTCTATGCTTGCTAAACTCTTGATACCACTTCAGACAGAAGACTATAGTAGTATTATTCAAATAAAAGCACCAAACTTTTTTTTATATTATACTTTTTGCATTGCCAGATCACAACAAATGTTCATATGAATCTAGGAGTTCTTAGCCAAAAGCAATCCGATAACTTCCTGCTATCTTGCAGAGCTATTTATATACCTTCTCTTTCTGATGCCAAATGTTTTAATACAGACTTTCATTAAGAGCAGCAAATACAAAGTGTACGGCCTCATTCCCTTCCCACCAAATCCCAACATAAAGGTTTAGTTCCATAGGCAACACAAACAACGCACGCTTGCTCTCTGATTCACTGTGAGTAAAGGAAGTGGAAAAAGTGATTCATTTATATTAATATCTGGCTTTGTAAAGCTGTACATAAAGGTATCATTTAAGAATTCTGCATTGCTCAGGGCATATTAAATATGAGAATTTTTTTAATCACTGATTGCAGCCATTGTAATCAGTCTCAAGTGATTCAAATTGCTCCTACTAGAAGTACACACAGGAGAGAGTACTTCAAATTTTGAAGGATGTACTCCAGACCATAGGCTTTAAAGAAGTGTTTCTCAAAAGGCCTCCTTGCCCTTTTCAAGGTAAGTGTAATAAATATTCAATTTCTAACAAAATATTACTTGGAGCATGTTCCTCCTCTGTGCTAGGTTGTCTCTAGACTGAGGGTGTGTTACCCTTAACATCACCCAACAGTGCGCTCTCCTCATAGTGCAGTTAGTAACAGGGTCTCGCTTCCAGCAAGCAAAAAAGAGAAAGAAGAATCACTGAGATCTTCTCTGCCCCCAGAATTTTATGCTTGGCTTTGGCACGGAAATACTTCAGAGTTGTACTCTTCTTCCCAGTGTCCAATGGGTATTCTAAAGTGCTTGTAGCAACTTGGAGGTCTGCCAGAGATCTCAGTGATATGGATAGGTCTTGCTTTTTGCTGTAGCCAGTAGTCAAATTCCCATGATTTCAGTAGTGGAAGAACTGGGTCATTGTGGCAAATTTCTGTTTAGCCAAAATACACCTTTAACTCAATATATTTCAGTGGCCAATAAATATACAGAGCTGACTAATATAATGTGAAAAACTTTGCCCAATACTCTTCTTGACCCTAACCTTGAATGTAATTGTAATCTAATTTATTCTAGTTCAGGACTTGTGCATATCCTTGAGCTATGTGAAGTTATTCTTCACCTCTCTCAGATAAAGCACGTTAGCACACATTTCTTTCAAGATTTTCAAGGCATTTTCCAGGTTTCCAGATTCTCAATTACTGTTGAAAAGAATGGGAAAAATCCAAAAGGCCATGCAATAAAATAGAGGCCTGGAACTCCAGTTGAATTTCTGCTAATTAGTTTAATGATCCATACAGTATGAATACTGCAACAGGTAACTGAGCAAATTTTGTCATTTTTTTCACATCTGCTTTTTCTTACCTTTACCTATAATCTTTCCACTACATTATGGAACACCTTTGAGAAGCACTTTGTAGTTCAATTACACATCCTTTAGATGAGTTGCTAGGAAAACATTGCTAGTATGCAAGTTCTGGCCTTCAATAAAGGAAACAGAAAGTTTAAAAATAGCATAAATAATAAAAAAAATAAATTCTTAATCAGCAGTTTAGTACATCAGAGAAATGCTTACTAAGCTAAAGATCCAAAGAAGGATGATTCAGGTCTTACAGGTACTCAAAGCATAGTTTCATGTTTTATCATAACTATATGCTAAATGAAACCATTATTCAAGGAGAACCCAGTCTTTATTTTATATCTAACCATTAATGTAAGACAAGAAAATACTTTCTTGGTTTCAAGAAACATAAATGAACTTGCCAGATAAATAAATTAAGCAGGTTCACATCTGAAATAAGCTGCTGGGTCCTGTGTCGTATCTAATGCTGGAGCTGCTCCAGTGCTATTTGCACCACTTTTGAATTACAAGTGATGCCATAAGAGTATAAGCATTTTACAAGATCATTTCCACAGACAAAATATCTTCCTTTTTGCTAAAAAAGTGCCAACAAAGTAGGATAAAAATGTGTTATACTCTGGAAGACTGTTAAATTCTTTGGTCTCCTCTTCGTCCTTTGTGTGATACCAAGACATGTGTCTCAACAGATGAGCAACTTAACACAAGTCTTATTTTTGTTGTAAATCTAGATTATTGATTGCTTTTCTGTTCTCAGGACTAGAGAAGGCTGTTACTTAAGAATTGTCAGGAAAAATACTGAAGAAGTGAAAACATGAAAGTGAAAAAGCAAACGAGTGTTTAGCTAGCAAAAGTATCTTGAGGGTTGATTAAGTGACTAGTGTATTATTTTAAAACTTTCTTCTGACACATTTGAGTTAGCCCTTTCTAATTCAAGAGAACATGAATGCCACTGTTGGTTGTCATGGAGGAGAGGCTGTTGGCACCACTGTAGTATAGAACAAGAGCAAAAAATAAACCCCAAGCTTGTGTATGTCTTAGGGTGTATTCCAATCTGCGTAGTTTCCTCTGCTGAGTGGGTCATGTTAGTGTTTCAGTGTCTCCTTGAAGTGCATTTAAAAATTTCCTTAATGTCTGTCATGTGACTACTTGTACATCTCCTCCTCTGAGGAAAGAACACGCAATTTAGTGGGACTGTGCTTAGGAGTTCTGGTTTTGGGTATTTTGTTGGGGGGGTGGGGATTGGTTTTCACAGGCGGACAAGGTTTTCCTTTAACGTCTTTATTTTTATTTGTGACATCCTTCATTTACTCATGCAACAGCTGAGCAAATGCATCTTTCTGTGAGTGGCTTTGCAGTGTAGAATTCAAGAAATTGTGATCTAGTGGTTAAAGGGCAAGGGTGTGGAAAGGAGGGGCCACAGAGTAGCTATTACCCTATTAGCTGCCTCCTCTTTGGTTACTCCTGCTCTACTATAGCGTATGTTGAATAAGCAGATCAAAGAAATGAGCCTTCCCTTGGAACAAAATTTGGTAATGTTTGATACATCTTTCCTTCCCAGAGAGGATAATTCCTTCTTCAAAACTCCTGAAATTGAATGTCTCATTCTCCCACCAATATGATTTCTTCAGTGCTTTGCATGAAGCTTTTATTTTTTTCGTTTTCCAGAAGCCTTGGCTGGCATATGCTTTTGCTGGAATGTTTGGGGTTTACCTGTCTGCTTCCTCTGTATTTGTTTGTAAGTTCCTCTGGCATTACTGAAGTAGAAATTTGAGTGCTTACATAAATGAAGCTGAATATAGTTTCAAAATATATGCCCCAACAAACTTTAAAGTAATAAATATTAAATTATTTTAAATAATTCAGCATAAAATATCCCTCTGTTTTAAATAGACCTGCAGCTAGTGCAGATTTAAATCTGCTCCAAAAAGCAGTGCTGATGTTGCCTTGTAAATCTCTTCCATTTGGTTGGCAGGTTTGGAGGTGTTTGGTGGGTTTGTTTTTAATACTTTAGGGTTACCTTTTTCATACTATAATGAAAATTCCATTCTTCTCCATTGCCAAGAGTGGGAGAATTATAGTATGAAAATCATTGGTTTCCATGCTTTTTACATTTAAACAGCAAAATCTGTAATTATAATCACAACTCTGTGTCAGCAGTAATTAGAAGTAGACAAATTTAACTGTGATTGTAAAATATAAGGAAATTCAAGAACATATGTTATAAAATACATTGAAAACAATACAATATAGTCATCCAAATCTTAACATAAATCATCATATCTTCATTATTTGTGACAGGGCTAGATCAATCCAGGTCACCCCACAGAATGAGATCTAAAATGTGAGTTGAGAGTAAACTTTGGCCCCTGCTGGGTGAGAGTTTTCCAGAATGCGTTTTCTAATGTGAGAAGAGAGTCAGTGCTTTAAACAGCTGTTGATATACACCCTTTAATGAAAGGAAAACAGAATATGTTCTTAGACTGGGATTTCTGGGAGATATTATACCTAAATAACTGAAGGGGAGGAGAGAGGGGAAGGCATCCAAATTATAGGAAATTCTGTCTTCTGCAAGGCTTTGTTACTGCTTGTTAATCTGATGAGAAACGTAAAAATATAATGTGCTAGACCTTGATTCCCAAATTCTGTGAATGTCAACAAAATACTGTGCAGCATTATTGGTCTCCAGGGTTTGGCTGCAGAGGGTAAATTAATTTTTGCAAACACAACAGTAAAATATAGATCTTCTGAAGGAGGCCTTGCAATACCTAGAAATTAGCCTGAAGTTTCTTTTTTCTGGGACTATATAATGTTACTGTTAGCAACTAAATTTTTATTTTTAGTAGATAAATAACTGACCACCAGTCAGATTGACACAGGAGAGAAATTACAAAATTTTGTTTCCCTTTCTTCGATTGAGGCCTGGCTCAAGGCCGCTCTGATCCCAGCCCGGTTCAGGTCATTCGATGACTAGCTTCAGCAAGTGCTTTCTGAAGCTGAGGACAGCTACGATTCAGGGAGACACTCATATCGCAGGGTCTCCAGAAGCTGGAACTGGCAGACCATGGCATAGCACTGACCGTGCTGACTGCCTGCTGCCTTAGGAGTCTTCTAAACTGTGGAAAAACCCAACAAACAGAATAAACGATCTTCCATTTTCCACTTGCCAGTATATCGATAAATAATTAATCTTGGGAGAAAAAGAAAAATAGTTCGTGATCTGAAATATATGTTGTGGAGAAATGATTTTCAGCCTGTGGCCCATTTCAAAGGCATCTGTGAAAGGTAACTGCTTGATAGTAGGCTAAAATGTGCTGTAAATGATTTACACCTTCACTGGTTAGCACTCCACAAATCAAAAACTGTTGAACACTTCCGTGGAGAGGTTTTGTGATGTGGGGTAGGGGCAATCAGCAGTAGATCTCTTGGTCCTGGATCAAAACAATATCATTCTGCAGGACGTCGCTGTTGCTGGCATGTGATTTGGGCTGTAGATACATAAGCAGATGCACTACTTTGAACAACTACAGCAGAACAGTTTGAAAAAATTAGCCTAATAGCTTAAGAATATTGCAAATATTCATCTCTTGAGAAATAAGGAAAGCAAAAATAAATAAAGCAATGAGCAATGTATTTTTCTTTAGGTTATTTTTTATTGATTCCTTCTCTTCTAAGCAGAAGCAAACAATTTATTCTCTAGAGCCCTGGAAGGTTAGTCACTTGTAAGAAAATAAGGATGTAAAGAGTAAAAATGTCAAATGCCTGGGGATAAAGCAACATAACAAAGCAAATACTTCTGTGTTTTTCAAATTACTGGGTATTATATCTTTGTGAAGACAAGTGTATTAATTTTAAAAATACATTACCTTTTGCATGAGAATTGTCACTGGATGAAAAAAAGAAAAAGGTCAGTTTGGGAGTGGTGAAAGACTGTGACCAATATTCAGCTTTTTAGTGAACCATTACAGTACAGCAGATAGTGAGCTCCTCTACTGTCAGGAAGCACAGTCCCGTGCGTGCCCAGCAACAGCAAGCACCGGCTAAACTCCTTTCAGAGTTGCCAAGCTGTGAGAGTAAGTTCTGCAAGAGGGGACACTCAGCAGATGAATGGTAGTGTATATTCAGAGGTTATTATACCACCCCATTCCTAACCATCTCACTGGGCTAGGAAGAGGAATTGGATCGTTACAGGTGGAAATCTGCTTTCAAAAAATATCAGTTCTCTCCGTGGCAGCCTTGTCTGGGTCTTTCCCAAGACATGAAAAGGAGTGATTTTCAAAACTTGCTCAGAAATCTCTAGGGTGGATTTTCATCTGGACATGGCAAGCCTATCAGCTGGAGACATTCAAGATGTAATATTTCACCTACAAGTTAGGGGCAGGGGGCAAATGAAGAATTTTTCAAGGTTTGCAGTAAAATTCCTGGACCTAGTCTCAAATTTTCTTTTCAGTAGATTCATGTAGTTGCTTAAGGTTTCCTAGTGCTAGAGACAGAAAATCAGTATGTATTTCACACATTTTGGATATAGGGCCCCAAATGAAACAGTATTTTAAAATTCTGGATGATTATTTCAGAAAGCTGACTTTCAAGTTTCTGTAACAAAATAATGCTTCGTGGTAGTGCCTTCTGATTTGCAATATACGCTTGCTGTTGCTACTGAAAAGTCTGGAGAATTTTTTAATTTAAAAAATGTTTGCTTTTTAACTACTTTCTTTCTTCCTGCTAATTTTTTTTGCGCTGCTTTCAATCTTCATGACTCCTGTGCCCAACAAGCATCAAAATTTGGAGAAGCTGGTTTGCAGAAGTGCAAATTTGGCCTCTGTGTCCTCCTGCTAATTTTCAGCACTTTCTAATCTACCTTCGTGGTAAATACAAATTTAATGAAAGGCCTTCCAAATCATGCTCTGATTACACACTCTAATCTGCTTTGTATGGCACGTTCCTGCTACACGTTGTAGTCTGCTTTCATTCACTTGATTCCTACCGACCAGTTAGTGTTCCTGCAATCCAAGACAGGCAGAAAGAGAATGGGGTTTTGGCTGCAGGCCACTGCATGGCTGACAATGAAGCCATTTAAACAGAAAGAGGTTTTTTCACATAGTACGCTTTCTGATGGAAACCAGATTTATTGCTGAAATGACCTGACCCTTTTCACAGTTGGGCCCAATTTGGTTAATTTTGTGAAGCATTGTACATCCTAGGGCAGCATGTCCTGTTGAAATAGTAAATGATCTCTCCTACATTTTAGATGTATCAGAGCAAAATTTAATTAAAATGCTTAGGTTCTGTGCAATGTAACAACAGAACTGAGGCCAGTCGTGGCTCCCGAGGAAATTATCTTCACTAACCAAAAGTTATTTTCCCTCTACACTGTGTAACTGTTTCTTTTATTTAACTTATTAAAACCATTTTAAGCTTTGATGTTCTGCAGCTTTTTGGCTGATGTTTTCATCAGACATTATTCATCCTCCTAAGGAATATGTTCTTTTTTAGAGCAGATACTGACACTACTTAGTAATTTATTCATGTTTAAAATAAGTGCATTTAAAATGTGTCAGATTGACAGACGTGGAGATGATAGTCTTCTATGCCCTTTATCGACAGGACAGAAAAGGCACAAACTGTAGTAGTGTCAGTTTTTATTTATTAACCTGAACTAGCACCTGGAAGTGAAATGGTGGTTTGTTCATTATATTTTTCTTTCTCCGCCTCTCTCACTCTATCTCTCTCTCTCTCTCTCTATATATATATACATTTATGACAATCCTTCTTGCATCCCCCTTATCTGGAATCTTGGATGATGTCCTCTCCTCTTACTATTGATTTTAATGACATACTGTTATGAATATCCTTATACCTATTCTGGCTGTGAAAGTTTATCAGACAAGGGAGGTTTTGTACAGGTAAGAAAATAATCATGGAGGAGAATTCCTTTCATTCTCCTGTGGGCAAGTAAAATGGAGAGGATTCAAAGGAACTGATTTCAAACAAGTTGGGAAAGAAATTTGATGTTATGGCAAGGGCTCTACAATGAGGACCAAGAGATTTTTCAGAAGAAGTATGAATAGAGTTGCTAGGATTACTTCAATGACAAGAGCCAGTTTCGGCCTCATTGAAAAAGCCATGCCCCTGAATTTTAAGACCATCTTATGAAGAATATCCAAATAGTCTTCATTTTAAAACCTACAAATGCTACTTCTTGCTTTGGAGATATGCATTACATTTCTAGATTTTGTTGTTGTGAGGATGATGTTACAAGTCTCCACATACAAATACGAAGAAATCATTCATTTCCTTGGGCCAAAAAACAAAGTGTTCTTGATGGAAGGACTCAAATATGCTGTAGAGGTTTATGACTGGTGAAAGAAATTGGATTCAGGTTGCCAAACACTAAGCTGCATGTTTAAGTGAATGTAATACACTGGTCTTATGGTTAGATACCACATTTTTCTTTTCTAAGTCAAAACTGGCTACTTGCTTGTTCATTGTCTCTTTTACAATTACAGACAAGTAATAGTTAAAATTGGCAGCTACATACTGTACTCACATTTTTTTAGAGCCTCAGATACTTTTCAGATATGGTGTGTGGGATAGATTTCACAACAGACTCCATTTCTCTTTCAAGCACCATTAGTAATAAAGCAGCTTTGTAGGTTTGGACTGGCATTTCCACTGCCCTCTTGTCACATGGAACAGTGTCGTATTATCACTTCCAGACATGTAACAAGTACAGCTTGACTATAATCAGTTTTCTCATCTCTGCCACTTCTAACAGATAAAGGGCTCCACAACCTTTTTTCTGTCATAATTGGAAACTTTCTCTTTATACCTGTCCCATACTTGCGTATGACCACCATATGCTCGTTTATTCTTACCCAAGTACGGGATTATAGCTCTTTGCTTCTTTAGTGTTTAATCCCTCAGATATATCTGGAGGGATTAAGTTTATTCCCCTTTGGCCCTCATTTTTTTGCTATGCTACATTATGTCAGCTTCTTTTCTGTCCTATGATATGGACAGATTGTGTATCCCTTCTACTAGCTATCCTAACAGCCCTTCCCTATTTGCACTGACATTGTTTTAGAAATTATTACCCAGAAAGACAGATTGAGTTTCAAGTTAATATTTTTAATTTTGTGTTTACAACATCAGTGAATTTTTGGTGGGGTGTGTGAGCTGAGAAGTGAACAGCAAAGGATTAGCAGTCCTAAACCAGACTCATTAATCTGAACAAGGTGTCAGATCTGAAAGGATTTGAGGAGGGGACAGAGCAGCTCTCTATGAGCTGAGTAGGGGAAAAACAGGTAATGCTTCAGGTAGTTCACTTTTCTAAGGCTGTAACTCAACAAGGGCAGTAGAGCTTCTGCTAAACTGTGATCACGGAAAGAAGCTGCCCTGGGGAGGAGGGTCAGTCTGAGAAGGAAGGTGGCAAAATGACCTGAAGCAAAGCCAGAAAATTGAACAAAGGTTACTTTCCTTTTTGAGGTTTTTCCAGAGCTGTGCTATGATCCCAGAAAAGAAGAAGATGAACCTCTTACAGTGTCTGAAGTGAAGGAGTGACTCTATAAAGATTATTGAGGCACGGGAGACTAGTGAAGGAACAACATGGCTGTGCGAAATAGAATAGCTTTTGGATGTTTTACATACTTTTAAAAATTTAAGTACACTCAAATTAACACATCTTGGGGCATGCCTGGTGAGAAGAAACTGAATGTGAATAGTTATTTGGTCTTGTTTTTTAAGAAGTCAAAATGCGCCACAATTATTCTTCCTTAAGAACAACTCCAAAAAGAATCAAAACATGTTTGATTGATTCTAGTCTTAGTCCACAATGTCACAGACAAATACTAACTCAGGCTGTTAATATCTACGTTTTCCCTGTAACTTGCACTAGAAGCGACAAACGTCTCAATTTGTCTTAAAGGTCTTGTGAGCCCTGTTGAACTCTGCCATATAATGTGCCAAAGACATGTTGCTGAGGAATGGCTGATATAGCTAGTCCATGTTTCTTTGTGGTGGGGAAGAGATCTTTAGAAGGACAAGAGCTATGTAAAATGTAAAATGGTATTTTCTCATCCTCAGGGTAAAAAAGGTCCTTATCTATTATTAAATTCTGACCATTGATAAACCTACCCTTTAATTATTGGTATGTGATAAATTTGATTGTGTTCTAGACTTAGCCTGTTCAGTTGCGGTTTGTATTTGTCATCTATTTTGATTTATATTCCTATTATAAAAATGTCACAGGGAGTTTATAGTGGAAGTGCCTACTTTTCTTAATTGTCAGAGCTGCTACTTGTAAACTGAGTGTTTTGACTGCTTCAAGTAAGATCTAGAGTTCCAACAGACACAAGCACAGTTCTGTGTATTTGTATTTTTATTCAGAATAGCCTTGATAGTAGACAGTATTCATGTAACTCATGAAATGAAAACCAGCATCTAAAGAACAAAAAATGGGCATCAAGTGGCTGGTTATACTGACTTAAATTCATGATTAACAACTCTCCATTTACAAAAATTATACTGAATTAAGCTTGCTCTTTTATAAGGCAAACTATCATGGCTGGGCCTTTGTCTTGACTTAGATCTTCTAAGTTGCTCTGTGGGAGTTTTGGTCTGTGGAGCAAAAAAGAATTGTGAACGCTAAGGAATTCATGGAAGGAAATTCCTAGTCCTCAAAGAGATAATAAATAGGTAGAAATTGGGGCAAATAAAAGGAGATAATCTTATCAGTGACTAATCCTTCCTCTCTTTGTCCCCTCCAGCCACTCCCCCACCCCTGCCAGAAGGTCTTCAGATCCAGAGCTTTTCCTGGCACCACAGCTGAAGGTGCAGCTTACACTTCTACAAACGCGTTCTAGATATATATGGTATGAAATTAGTTACAGTCTGGGACCTTATGATCATATTAAAGCATAATGTCTCTTTATGCCAGGAAAGAAACAGACTGAATGAAAGGGGAGCTCAGAAGTTGTGTTAGCTGAGTTCTGGCAGCTGTCGGACCTGCCCGTGAGCCGTGCAGGTATCTGTGATGCCAGTTCTTCCCTTCTGACAGCAGCGGATGTAGAACACATGGTAGATGTTTGAACATCCCTGTGCCTGACAGTGTCTTGTTTCCCGCAGCGTCAATTGCTGTAGAAACTTAAAAAAAACCCCACAAAACTGTTAAAGTCTGTTCATGTCGAGTGTCTCTGTGGAGTAGGCACCAGACATATTTTCTGATGCTTACCTTTTAGGATAACAGTGGCTGCTGATTCTTCTCTACCCACACTGCTGTTTGTGATCCGAGAACACTAGCAGCCCTCCATCATTCTGACCTTTTCTGCTTTTCGCTTCTGAAGAGCTAACAACAAATACTTTTCTCGTCTAAATACTTCTTTTCCAAGAATCTGTCTTCTTTATTTCCAAAGGAAATAAACTGTCTTCTTACTTTGTAAACTTCTCATCATTCTGACTGTTTTTCTTCTGGAGTCCCTATTTGTCCTTTTTTTTAAGAACAGATTTCAAACTGGCTGTTGTCTTGGCCCACTGAGATCCCACCAGTACCAACTAGAACAAAAGAATAACCCCTTTCTCATATGCTTATTAATATACCCCAGAGTGTCATGTTGAGATTTGCCTTTTTTGCAATAACTTATCTGCTCTGGATTTTTTGGTTCACTGTAACACCAAAATTATTTTCTGCTCTACGGCTGCTAGTCAGTTATCTCTCCCTCTTTATCTCTGCTTCTGTCTCCTTCTGAAGTGTATGTTTTAGTCTCCGTTGGCTTACACCTTTTATTTCTGGACTATCTGTCTGAGGTATCAGTACCATGCTGATCATCTTCTTTAAAGCTGCTACAAAACCCTTGCCTGTTTGCTCTCGAAATGTGCAACTCTCGTTATTCAAGTACTAAATAGTGGCAGACATACAAACTACTCTCCCTCCCATGGGACATCTAAGGGCAAATCACGTTTGCTTTCCTTTAAGATGAGACATACACAGTAACTTTGTCCAAATTTTTCTACTTGCTTATACAATTCGCAATGACTTTCTTAGAAAGTGTTGCCACAAACAGGGTATAGCTACTGTTGCATTGATCATGAGAAGTCTGGAATGGATCATTTCACTTGCTCCCCTTCAACAGCAGGTAGGAGGAGGTATGAGACTTCATTAAGATATAAAAGATACAGAAATAGAAATAAATTCTGGTAAACAGTTAACCAGAGAAATAGGGTGGGAGTGTCAATATTAATTTAAGCTTTGTCTTACAAGCTGTTTTTTTGTTGTGGGTTTTGGGAGCTCTCTTTAAGAATTAGGATATGTCATACTTCAAGTAATGAAGTATTCATGGAAGAAAATCAGATTATTATGGATAATTTACTCATTATGCAAACCTGGTAGTAGTTCAATATTAAATATCTCCTGTTTTCTTCTAGATTTGCCAATAAAGTCCGTGAATAATGAAAACACATAAGGACATGCTTGTAATAGGGAGGTTGCAACAAGCAATGGTTTCTTGTTCTCTGTGTAAGGATAACTTTTCTGGGAATCTCTATTAGACAGTTCACTTGTTTTCTGGTTAGAGATATAGAAAGCAATTCTAGAATGCTTTACTGAGACCTCTTATCTGAACAGATTCCTACTACTTCGGGGATATTAGTAATTGAAGAGACCTTACTTAGTACATGTTGTAGTCCATCAGCTGTACATTCAAGGCTTTTTGCACTTTTCCCTCAACAGTTGACCTAAACAATATTCACTGCAGTGCTGAATGGCATTAGGGTGACCATCTGTAAGTGTCCTGTTTATGTAAAATCCTTGTAACTTTTCTATAAGGATTTGTACCAAATCAACTGTAATTTTTGAGATCCTATCTGAAGGAAAAAATATTATGGTTTTATGTATTCTACCTTTCTGGGATGTGACTGAAATCAAAAAGTTCAGACTTCTGTTTGACCAAAGAGGAACATGCTTAATTTCATGGAATTACAAAACTACATTTATTCGATTAATTCAAAATACTCATTCTCAACTGCTAAAAATCCTTCAACTAATTTTTTACCTAATACAGGTTTTTTAAAAAGGAAAAAAGGAAAACTCAAATACTTCAAACTTCACCTCCATTTCAGCTTTAAGTAAAAGTTTATTGAGATTTCCCTCTCTCTGGAAATGGTATTTCTCCCTCAGTGAATCTAACAAGCAAGAGTTATTAATTCGTCTTGTTTGCTAATCATCAGTCATCAAGGAGTAATTTTTTCTCAAGCTGCTTAATTCTAACTCAATGTGCTGAATCTGATAATGAAGTAAGTCCAGGCAATTTAATGTTATCTTTATCAATCTTGTGTGGCTGGTGATTTAATAGCTAAAATAACCCCTTCAGAATTCTTGCATTTAATATCCTGGCTTGAAAACTTTCCATTCTTTAACGCATTAAGAGTGCAGCATGTTTTCTTGTACTGTGTCAAACATCTTTTCAGAGCAACACCACTACATTTTCAAGAATTTTAAACCATGAAAGTGCTGTCATCTGCTTTGTTTCAAAACCATTTTATGGGGTTTTAGCGCAGAGGACAGTTTCCTGGAAAAATGAATAAGCAGTTTTAGCCTGCTTTACCCTGTGAATGTTAGTCTAGTTTGAACTACATTACAGTTGGTGGTGATAGTTTTCTATTACTTTTGACAGGAATTTGAGCTTGTTGCCCCACACCTGCTCTTTTCTTCCCTCAGAGAGAAGGGCTATGAGGATGTATATGGCATTAACGTCCCGCTTCTGTAAATGACGTTCAGGATTTTACTGCATCTCTACATATTACATAGTTCACTTGTTTAAGACTGAAAATGTAGTTCTCGTACCCGTTGCCTCTCCTGTCTTGTGAAATAAAACAAGGAATTTCCTTCCACTGGAAAATAAGTAGCTCTTTTATTGTGATTAATTGGTGGCAACAGAGTTGCTACAGAATATTATACATTCTTAAATAATGCAGTGTTGTTAGTAGGGGTATTAACATAGTTTCTCCAAAACTGACATGCTACATAATTGCATTTGTACAGCTCCATCTCATTCTGGAAATGGAGGAAGTATAATGCTATTTTTGTTTATTTCAGCAATTGTACAAGGATCTGAAAGAGGTCACTGAAAAAAGCATCTACAAAAGCCTTTGCTATTCCTAGCGAATCACACTCTGCCCAGCATGTTTTGACATGCCATTGGGTAAACAATCCAACCAGTACATTGTATGAAGATTAAAATATTCCAAAACAGTTGCTCAGCAAACAGTATGGCTCAAAAAGACAGCTTGATCCCTAGCTGTACAGAAGGGCAACGTTCTTTAGCAGTTTGCTAATTTTATTAGTTTTACTGTAGAGACTATAGTGACGGGTATGTTACAAAATCAGTCAGGCAAGAATATTTCGTTGTTAAAAGTGATCACACAATGACTACAGCAACAAGGAGTGTCAGCTCCTGCAATATAGCGAAGCCTGCTCACCAGGCACAGTGCCAAATGTCTCACCGGTTTGTTGTGGACTTGCTAACTGGCCTTACAACCTCTTCATATGCACAGATTAATCTATGTGTTTTAGCCATTTGCCTGAGGTGTCTTTTCTATTTCAAAAGGTGACATCCCCAAATTAAAGCCCAAACACTAATACCAGTCCTAGGTAAAGGTGCAGATTTACTGGAGATCTGTCTTAGGTTTCTGTGGGAACATCATCCTATTGTCATTTCTTTCTGCAGGTATCTAGTTGCTGGCAAATTAAAAGTAATGGAAGAGATATTGTAGAACAATCTGTTGGAGAAGTTCTTGTTCAAATCTGTCACTTCAACTTCTCTTCCTTCTGCAACAGACACAACACTCTTGGATTTAACACATTTTTCTTCTTTTCCTCTCCTTTCTAATTGTTGTTTCTGGCCAATGCTTATCTAGGCTTCTTTTTTTTCGATAGGAGAGAATTTGCTTTCTCCAGACATGGATTTCCACTTCTACTCAACTGGAAATCGTACAAAGCAATTCTATATCTTGCAAGAAACACATTCTGTGTTTCACCTGCCATGTTCTCTCCCTAAGGAAATACTATGCTGCTGCATGCCGCCCAAAAATGCCTACTACACTCATCTTGTCAGTATCTATTTCCTCTTATCATACAATAAAGACTGTAAAGAATTATTTACATAGATCTCAGATTAATTTGAAGATCTCAAGTCTGAATACAACTTTGGTGGATTTTGGGGGGGGTTTACGCTAGCCAATTGCTTCAACATTGTGAGAGAAGAGTCCCCAAGCAATTTCTGTAGAGAAAAAAAAAAAATCTGCATTTTAAACATCAGGTGGTGTGCAGAGAATCATCTCAAGAAAAATACACTCAAACTTCCTTGTGCTTATGAGGTTCCACAAGTTACTCTCTGCTTTAGAAGAGGCCAGCCAGTTTGTATCTCTGAGCACAGCTGGCTCCATCTGTGGGTTGGCATAAAGCAAATAAAGCCACTGCTTCATCCTTCTTTTCTTTGGGACTGAAAGCCATTTGTCTTTTACATGTATATCACAAGAATATGATATTTTCTCATCTTTTCAGTTCCAATCTGTCCTGAAACAAAGATTGCCTAAGCTCAAATCTTTTATGGTCCATAAAAGGCTTTTTAGCTCAGCCATTCTGCAAATGCCATTATTTTCAACGAAGGGACATCTAGTCTTCTACTTTTGTTGTCTCTCTTGATTTTTATCATGAATCTTGTAAGTGTTGAGTAAAAAGTGTGAAATATAAAGTGAGGATGATTTGAGAATACAGAAACTAGAAGTGAAATATAAAAAAATTCAGGCTACATTTTAAAATCAGTTTGCTACTTTTATTTTTATTTTAATGTGTGATTTCTGAATACTTGGACTCTCAGTAGCGGAAGAAACAAAAGGTTTTAAAACTGTAAAACTGAACTGGTTTTCAGCCTGTAATGTGCCCTCAAGGCAGGTGGCGGAGAGGGAGGTGCTGATCTCCTCTCTCTGGTGACCAGCGGTAGGACACATGGAAATGGTAAGAAGCTACATCAGGGGAAGTTCAGATTGGACATGAGGAGAAGGTTCTTCACTAAGAGCTTGGTCAGTCACTGGAACAGGCTCCCCAGGGAAGTGGTCGTGGCACCAACCCTGTGAGAGTTCAAGGAGCGTCAGAGTGATGCTCTTAGTCATATGGTTAAGTTTTAGGCAGTCCTGCAAGGAGCAGGAGTTGGAATCGATTATCTGTATGGGTCACTTCCAACTTGAGATATTCTATGACTCTATATCTGGTGAATAATTATAAGGCAGAATACTGAAAAGATGAGTGGAGTAGAACCCTAGTAAATCACTGAAAACAGCTGAGAATGAAAATGTCCCAGGCTTTCTATCCTAAAATTATAATTGTGTCTGGTTTTCTTTTACAACTACCATTGCACCAAGGTGGTGGTCATTTGCAAAAAAGAAAAAAAAGTAGTAACATGGCTATAAGGTTCAAGCTGAGCTCCCCCACAAGGACTTTTTCTTTATTTAGACATGTATCCTCAGCATAGATTTCCTTCTATTCCTGGACATTACTGCTTCACAGAACTATGGTTTCTTAACTCTGCTGCTGTACACCCTAAGAATCACTGCTGACAATATCATGAGTACAGCATTTTCTGTTGCTACCACCTTATGAACACTCAGGGTTTATAAATCAGTTATACGTGAACATGTCAAGATTGAAGCAAATAAATGACTCATTGACAGGCTTTGAGGATAATTTCATAATTTTATTTATTTATGGAGGTTATATGATTAACTTTTGAGGGATTCCAGAAATAATCATTCCTTACTCCCAAGGAAAAAACCCTAAAGAAATGCAAAGTATCTGTATATATTCTCTGCATCATTTCCCTTATCAGTTCTAATCATTTGAGACAGGTCAATCATCAGTAGTCTCCTCTCCCATCTGGGAGCCCACAGAGACCCCCTTCTCCTTCTTCATCTGTATCTCTGTCTCTTGGCTGGTTTTACAGACTTCTGTTGTGAAAATTATACTTCACTCTTTCATTCTCTCCCTAAACACTTGAGCCTAACACCTTTCCAAGTATCTCAGAACTTGAGAGCCTTGAAATAATAAGCCTTGAAATCCTGAGTTGACAGGTGTCCTCTTTGTCCCATTTCCAAGGAAATACCATCTTTTTCTAAAGTTGGAGTAGGATGGACAAGTTTCCCTAATCCCAGCCACTCTGTTGCTCACATATATCCTTCTGACAGGATGCCAGAGCCTCGGTGACTCTTCTCTTTCCCTGGTCTGAAAGGGGTGTGACGACAAATGGTTGGTTCACTTGATGTACATCAACAAATAATGTATTCAGTAATGTAATAATTTAATATCCTCACCCAGAATTGATAAACTGTGCACGGGAGTTCTTTTTAACTGACAATTCCTGCATGTTAACTTTTCAGTCATTTTTAAAAATAGTATTCTGTTATCATGAGGAAAAAAACCAGTGTAAGTTGATGTTATTCCATGTTTAACTTGATTATACAGTGAATTATCTTAGAAGAGACAAGCAGCAGTTCTATGTCCCTGCAAAAGAAAATGAGAAAAGATATAAAAATCATGTCTACAGCCTTTTAATGGTAGATATAAATGTGCTAATCAGTCTAGTTCCAAAACCATCAAAGCAAAAGCACATCAAGTAGCAGAGGTTCATAAGGCCTAGATAAAAATCCCTTTCAAATATTCTGTTAGTCTATGTATATAAATTTACATTCTTAAATAGGCTTAGATATGCACATGGAAAATAGATTCAGCTCTGGGTTATTATCATGAAATATTGTGGCACATCTATTAATAGAAAGTAATTTCAATATCTATTTATCTAAAGTAAGTCCCCAAATAAGTCAACTTTAACACAGCACTTAACAGTGTTAGCAGCATGGTTTAGTGGGTGTGGAGGGACTTGTTTCAGTTTTCTTGACGTCTTGGGGTACTTTTGTAACAGGTAGGTGAATACAGGACTTCAAAAAGAGAAAATAAATCGTCCTTTGTTTCCATATATTCATCCAGGAAAGCATGTCTGGAAACTATTTCTTGGAATTTTATGCAATAGATTATTTATGATCATGATTATATCTGAATATTCAGGTTACACATGAAAAATATATGAGAGGTCCCTCTGCCACACTCACCTTAACTTTTCAAATTAGCTTTATTCTGGGGCTTCACAAAGATGCTAGCTGACCTGATTTGATCAGAATTCCTTCCAAGACTAGGCCTGCAATGCCCTGGTAATCCTACAAATGCATCTGCATTGCAGTAGTATGAAGAATTTTTCCTTGCTGCTAAGTACTACTTAAAAAATGAGGTCATATTCACCTGAGATACATGTTATAGAAAACTTGAGAATAATAAACTCATCCATTTAACACAAGTGCATTTGAAGAACTTTGATGTGATAGGAAACTAATAGCTTATTTTTGCTGTCACCAAGGCTCTATCTTTTGTGCTGCTGTGAACATTCAACTCCTTTTCATATTGTAGTCAGAGGCAAAACGGTATGTCTTGTCTTCTAGTCAGAATGGTATTTTTCTACTCTGAATAGAAAAACTCCCAAACAGTTCACATCTACAGAATTATTAGCACACAACTATTTCAACAGTGTCTGTAACAACACAGCTGGTTTGGGCACTGAGTCATGAGAGCAGCCTCCCTTTCGCTTTCAGGTTTTGATGAAATTTAATGAGAAGACTCTTGGGGAATTTGTTTTTTTTAATTCATAAGCAGGGAATGCCAGAAGCAAATTAACATCAGTCAGTGTCTGTTTGTGATTTCAAAACCTCATGAAAATCAGTAGGAGTATCCTCAAAGAGAAGAAATAATCATGCTCTACAATTGAAGACTAGCTTTACAAAAATCTTTACTCTTTTTTTAGTACTATTTTTAAAACTGTGCTTTTGTATTCCTTCTGACAATAATAGAAAGTAGCCTGTAGTTCTTACTGTTTGAATGTCGCTATTGCCAACTAGCTACTGCTCCTTCATTCCTTTTCATAATGCTGTGTGAATATGCATACCATTTCCCTCTGTTAACTACTCCATTATATATTGTCATGCTATATATGCAGTCTAAAGGGGACACTGTTAAGCAGTAACAACCAAAAGACTGCCCAAATCTTCATGTCCCCTTAAGCCTCAAATCCTATGTCTTGTATAGGGTGGGTTTTTTTTAATTCTTTTTTCTTTTGAAGAGCTGCTATAATACTAGAACAAAAGAAAACCTAGAAGGAAAGCCCTGAAAAAAACCCACACAAATGTTTCATTAGTATTTAAAATCTGCCATAGATTTCTCACATTCAGGACCACCAATCTGAAAGGAAGGTTTTTGGTTATGCCACCAAGATTCCTGATGGTGCAGATAACTATCATAAAATCTATCCCGTACTCACCAGTTATCTTAAAACCACTTTGGCTCCCATATTCATACTTATTTCGAAAGCTGTTCTAGAAACTCCTCGTGGTGATGGCTTGGTATCTTCCAAAGAATAACACCGTATTATTTCTCTTTAAACTTTTTCGTACCAGTTGCTGTCCACGAATTTGCACACTAGCATGCTCTGTTAGCTTAAACAGGTCTTTCCCACCTTCCCAGTCTATGATGAGGACTTCCACCCCTTGCACCTTCACCAAGTATTTTCAGAATGTAACCCCAACTGCTTTCCGCCCTCTGTTTGTCAGGCTAACAACAGGTGGCTTCTGCCTTTTTCTCCTAAGGCAGGTTTTCCAATCTCCTGATCATCCTCGTAGTTTCTCTGTGTAACTGAATCTGGATAACTTGGAATGGCACTTAGTGCACAACAGGAACTCCAAACAGCACCACTCTATAAGATAATTAATGTTTTTGTGCTATACTAGAAACAATCCCTCTGAAGAAAAGCTATCATTTCATTTATTTATTTCAAGGCTGCACATTTCATTATTAGTAGGGAAACTGTGTTCCTCTTTTGCTTTTAAATGGTCAAAGTGTACACAAGCTAAAATCATCTGCAATGATACCCTTGAGTTCACCATGTTAAATATATTTTTTAAATTCTCTAAAGCCACAGTTACAGGCTGGGGGAAAAAAAAATAATTTTTTCATTTACCCAAATCCCAATTATTCTGCATTTAAATCCACCGGCCAAAAGAAGAACTTCATTGTATTGTTTCTGGATAGAATGAACTTCATTTCAGTCAACTTCAACATGATTTCAGTAGCTGTAGCTTATAGCATACCTAAAATTGGGCATGGGTTTCTGTTGTGTTTCTGTGAACAGATTGGTCAAAGTAACTTGTTTATGTGTTCTGAAATGCTGAAAGTGTTGATAGAAAAGACAGCAGAGCTCTGAAGCTGATGGGAGCAGCTCTCAGCTGTGACTTTTTCCCTACAAAGACTTGGTACAAAATAAGTTAGCACAGGTGTTTTAAAAAAAATAAATCTAGTGAGGTTATGTGACACTGTTTTCTGCCAGAAAAGCCTTTCATAAAAGCAGTGAAAGTCTTGGGAGTTTCATACAGCAGAGGAAATGACAACTACTAATTTGTTCAGTGTTATATTTACAGTTGATTTTTTTTTTAAATTCTTAGCTAAAGTTGCTTTTAAGAACTTCCAGATATCCTTCATTTTTTTTATTGTCATCGTAATCTTAAAATCGTGTTACATTTTAACATGCAGTTTTTATCCACCTATTAATTGACTAGTCACTGCCCATAACTTTGGGGATACAAACTTCTTTTGGTTTCTGTACCAGATGTAACACTGTGTAAGAAAACACATTGTCTCTAAAACAAAACTATCTAAAAATTGTTACTCCCTTAAATGGGCATTTTCTTTATTACAGACTCATTACTGGCCAAGTGGATGACCACGAGTAAATCACCAGTGTTTTCTGCATGGCTTTCGTAACTGGCATTTGTAAGACAAAAATTGCTGTCACTTAGCAACGTGTTCAACACCTCCTTGCTGGAGATCTTAGCAGACACCCAAACCATGGCAGTGAACGGGGGGCATGGCATTGTGGCTGAAGGCAGGGCCAGTGAGATATTTTTGGCAGAAAATGTAGAGTAGGGCTTGTAAGAAGGAAGTAGAGCTTAACAGAAAGTGGAGAATTATTCAAAGCATAAAGTGAACAAAGATGTGAAGTATAGGATGTAGGGAGACAGAGGAGTAATAAGTAAAAGGGCTAGGCAGGCAGCAAGAGGTAAATGCGATAGATGTAATGTGCAGACAATAATTTAGGGTATTTCAGGTTTAGACAAAATAGATTTAACTGCAGTGAGGGAGGAATTTAGCAAAAGTCTTCAAAGATAGGATTGATCTAACACCAACAAAGATGATATAACACAGTGCCATTTTAACGGTGAAGAAGAAGAGACTGATAGAAAATTTTTGGATGTAAGTTGTCAGCACAGCAAACCATTGAAGAGTATATAGGAGTTGGTTTGTCACTTCACAGGAAGGATATGGTGATTTACCTTAGTAAGAACAGGTGGAGTGACAAAGACAGAAGCATTGCTGGAGAAGAAGACAACAGACATTAATAATGTATGAGAAGTAATAGGTATTCTGGGGAGATGGAAACACACCTTGAACGTAAATATGAAGAGGCAGGTAATGTTAGGAGCAAACAATTTCGAGGTATAAATAACTAGGGGCCCAAAATGGAAGCAGCAAATCTTGGACCCTGTGCACAGGAGGAAACACATTCAGCCACAGTGGGTGAGGAGAGTGCACCCCTCAAACCCAGTCTAGGGGCACATGTCCCAGAGGAGTGGCAAACAGCAGGGCCTGCAGCTGGCCGGGATGGATGGTTCAGAGCCCAGGAGCCTGCTGTTCGTGCAGAGCTGGGAGAGGGCACTGGCAGCTTTGTGTTCTTCATGATACACAAGCCCCTTCACAGAGGGTGAAAGGAGACTGGGGGGGTAAATGTTAGAAAGGCAGAGGCATGACAGCAAGAGGACATGGGAAAGGGGACAGCAGAGGAGAATATGTAGGCACCGGTAAAAAATCTGGAGGAAGATTACAGAAAGCAGAATAATGGATTAAAATGTGAGGGAGGAGAATAAGGAAAAGAGGGGAGATAGGGAGAAACAACAGGTTTCAGTGATAAAGTGTACTATTTCTATAAATACTCTGAGAACTGTAAGAGAGCTAAGAAGAACACTCTGTGCTCTGGAGTATGGGAGCGAGACGGAGCTGAATAAAGGGAAAATTAATCACTCATGACAAAACAAATGTTTTATTCAAAGCGTAGAATTGTAATTTATGGTTTAATTAAATGTTGTTCACTAGGTATCTGGTGCATGCAAGACATGCACAAGTCTTCCTTATCTATAAACCATTTTGTTAGCCAATTATTAACTTGCGACTCTCTTAGATTCTGAGAAGGAATAGGAGACAAGTCTTATTTGCCATGTCAGTGCCAACGCTCTGTTCAAAGCTTAGTTGCTGACATTGTAAATTGCAAGCTGGCCAAATGGCAGCTATGCCATCATTTTTGCTTTCTTCTTCCCTCTCCCTATCCTTTTTAAGGTTAGCAATTCCCCTCTCCCTATCCTTTTTTAGCAATTCCACAGCAAACAGATGCAGTGGAAGGATGTGTTTACAGAGTCCACACTTTCGTACCATCTCATTAGTTTCCACTTCTTCTGAGAAAGTTCACTAGGTGCTGCAGAAGGTCGATATCTTCTAAGAATAGGTCAATACTCTTCTGGACCCTCTGCTAATTGTTCTGTACCCTAAGGCATCAACAGCAAGGCAGTTTGTTAGGGAGTGCTTTTTATTTTACCTTGGGAACTAGGGTGAATTTTGAAGTGAATATAGATTTTTACATGCATAAATGCCACTTTTAAATTGGGGACACACACACACAAAGTATGTGTTCTAAATCCATTTATTCTTACTGCAATGGTATCACCCCTTACTTCAAATCATTGTGCTAAAATGCAGCTGCTGAGGTACACATTTTTTTAATACTAAGCTTTCCCATCTTTTCAATGGGGTCAAGAGAAAAGGAGGAGAAAATTAAATAGTTATCTTCAAAGACCACCTTGCATAGAGACAGTATGTGACCTGAAACCTACTTTGAAGGAGTTGATGGATAAAAACAACATCAGTTGCTTAGTATCTATTTCTTATAGCGAAAGTTATTGAATTATATAAGGGAATATATACAAATAAATAATATAACGCTAGGATATGGTGTGTAGACAGATGGTGCAATGTATGTGTATTCATAACATTGTTTTATGACCTGAAATCATAATATTATGCACAGCCCCTTATAATGCAGTACTTGCCTAACTAGAAGTATGTGAACAGCTCTATAATATTTGATGAATTCAGGAACTAAGGACCGAAATAAACATTGCCATGTACATTATGCAAAAATATTTTCAGATAAATGTTAGTTGCAACTCACCATCTTTATTAGCAGAGACATACTGTTAAGTGCAGGCAGGCTAGATTCAGAGACAGAAAGAAAGTGAATACGAGGAGAGAAAAATGTTATATATTTTATGTCCCAACCATAATATAGCAATCAGTAAGGTAATAATATAATTCTTCAAAATATGATTATACCTTTTCTGTGGAGTCAGTGAAGTTCATTCAGATGGAACTTTCATTCCAAAAATGCTTTTAATGTTCCTGAATATTTTTGGCTGAGGTCCTTGGTATTCTATTGGCTCATGCACCAAAATAAAGCATCTATCATAACTACCTGCGTACATCAGATGTCTTCATCACCTACAATTACTATCTCTATTAAAAATGAAACAGAAGAAAGTGGTAAATGACATTCAAATTACTGTCAGCACACCTGACAAACAGTAACATGAATCTCACACTAAGATTTCTTGGTTCACTTCAGAGTCATATAGACATCTGACCATCATGATAATCAATTACCATAACTAAGGCTCTTTGTCATTTTAGCACCGAAACAAATCCTTTGTTGGTTACAAGGGGAAAGATTTTTGCCTTTCTCAGTTCCAGGATCATGAATCGTATGCTACCAGCTTTAAAGTGCTTCAGATGCTTCTGTGATATACAAGAAATTGGCAAAGAAATCTTTTTTGTTTTATCCTCTGGATTTAAGAACAGAGGAGAAGGGGAAATAAGGTTTGAAAATTTAAAGATTTTTTTTAAGGCTTAGTGTGGATTGAAAAAGGTCCTCGACTGAAAGATGCTTTCTACATAGCTAATGTGGTAGAGAGAGAAAACGCTGAAAACAAAGATGAGTCCTGTTCAGCTGGACTGGCAAGGTGCTACTGCATTTGTGTAGGTGACAAGGAAAACAGAAAGAAAATCTGTTATTGACAGAAGAAACACTATGGAAAGAGAAGGATGAAACAAGCTGCAAAAAGAAGAAAAGGTAGAAAAGGTGTCTGTGTAAGCTAATCCTATGAAGTATGCTGTTATTAAATGAGAAAGCGATTTCATTGTTTTAAGGGAAGTTTGCAATAATTAAGAGATGTTAATATGCACTGAAAATGATCGTATGTCCCCAAAAGGAAAAAATGAGATTTATGAGCAACATTAAAAGAGGCTTATGACTACCAGAAACTTCAAGCAGGTAGCTAGAAATTCAGGGGAAAATGGAAAGGACAGTTTTTTTCTATCTTGTCTGATTTCAGTCCCTTGACTTAGTCAGAAAAAGCTCAGAGACATTAAACAGAATTTCTTGGGTAAGCAAGTGGAAGGAGCTTTACTGTTCCTGGCCAAACTTCATGTTAATTATAAGAAAAGCTTTGGGGACTGAAAATCTGTAAATGGTTTAGTGGAAATGTTATGAAGGAAAGAAAAAATTATCCATTCAAGAAGAGTTTTTCAAGTCTGAGTGCTCAAATCATTGACCTACTTCTTTTTGTTCTCTTTGCTTTTAATGATAAATTAACACATTCTTTAGCACTGTAGGATCTGTATATTTTTCATATGCTACTTCAGTGAAGTGATTTAAAAGAATATCTAAAATTAAAATTCCTGTGTAAATCAATGACATTCAACTCCTTTGTCTTTACTGAAGTGGAATTATTACATAAATAGAATATACTTTGACATCTGGCAAAACCAAGGATAGGGCTGAATTATAAATCAGTAGTTCACAAGTTCAAACCCAAATTCATCTTGTTCATCTGTTACGATAACAAGATTTGGTTCAAGGCCAGGCTGGATGGAGCTCTGAGCAATGTGGTCTAGTGGAAGATGTCCCTGCTCATGGCAGGCGGGTTGGAACCAGCTGATCTTTAAGGTGCCTTCCAACCCTTACGTTCTATGATTCTATGATTTGATCACATAATGTCTACCCGCAAAATTGCCAATGCCTGAGTCAGGGTATAGGAAATCAATCTTCTTTCCTTCTTTTTCTTTGAAGCCACATTTAGGCACTGGATTAGTAGCCGTTTCTCGCTACCAATGTTTGGTACACTACTAAGCTATATTAACTGCAAACAATATGAATTGAACCGTCTAGTAAGAACATATGTATTGTTGCCATACAAAGAACTGTTTGGGGATAATTGTGACCATTCTTTCAATAGGCCAAGGTGCTATCTTCTGAAAAAGGTAGTCATCATCGCTGTTCACCAGTGAAGTATGGGGAGGAAACAGCAGCACCTCAGCTAAATAAAGTAACGTAACAAACATGGGTTTGATAGCTACCGCTGGGCCTATCACAATCATATGTCTGTGCCATTGTGTAGGTGTGTGTGAAAAATTACTCCTTTGGAAAATGTATGCTACCCTTATTCTGGTCACTTACAAAGAACCTGTATTACATTATTAGTTTGCCTCACATATCCAAGAGCATTTTTCTTCTACTCTATATAGATTTGTCTAGCAAAATGTAAATCTTTTAGTATGTTTGAACAGGATTCTGAAAAAGAGCCTGAATTTCTGTTTCTCTAAGCAGATCATAGAAAGACAGTTGGTGCAGCCATCTATCATAAGCACAAGGCTTTGAGGTTGATATTTTTGTTCCCTGATCCTAGTGGATGTTCTGCAAAATGCATGGTATGTCCTGTCCTCCCTCTGTGCAGGTCGTGGAAGGTTTTAGGGAGTGGGAGACTGACTTTCTTAACTCCGTCTGAAAGAGCTTCTACTTGCCGTCATGACAGCAACAAACGCAAGTTTATTAAGGACCCAGATCAGTACTCGCCATTCAGCCTATCGTAGCAGAGTAATATTACAGGAACAAAGACTTCTTGAGGATGTACTTACATTACTACCTACAAAGTTACGTGATAACAGTAGCTATCTACTAGAGGAAAAATCAAACACTTTTCAAAGCAACAACCATTATTCAGGTATCAGCCAAAGAAAATTTAGCAAAGTTAATCAAAATTGACATAATGACTTTGGATTTAACAAAATTCAGACAAAGACAAAGGGTGCAATTATCAGATGCTCAATATTCCTTGTTCATAATCTTTTATTTAATTCATCGCTATTACCAGAAGTTACTGTGTTTAAAGTACATGCTGTCAGACACTGAGCATTAAAAAGTTCTTAAAGATCTAAAACTGGGAGATAGCCACTAGATCATGTGAGTGGACACTGTCAATGACTTAAAAGCAGATATTGTCCAGACGATACAAAGGAAACCTTATTGCAAGGAATGCCAGGGCCACGCTGAAGGAAACACTGACCAGAAAATGGTTTCCTTCAGTCCTTTCCCTGTCTGAGAGTTGCCAATATAATTATTCTTCACCAATGGCTTTGCTTTACGTGTCAAAGTACGCAAAAAGGGTGCAAAAAGTGTTTTGAAAGAGGTGTCCTCATTTCTGCTGGGATAGAGTTAATTTTCCTCCCAGTAGCTGCTGTGTTCTGGATTTAGTATGAGAAGAATGTTGATAACACTGGTGTTTTCAGTTGTTACTATGAAATCAAGGACTTTTTCCAGTTTCTCGTATTCAGCGATGAGCAGGTGTGCAAGAGCTGGGAGGAAGCATAGCTGGACAGATAGCCAAGCTGGCCAATAGAAATGTTCCATACCATAGACATCATGCTCAGTTTAGGAATGGGGGCTGGCTAGGGGGAAGGGAGCTTTCTGCTCATCTCATTTCTGTGAGTTGAAATCCTCTCTTGTCCAGGAGTTCAAACTTTTTCAGGTATTTTGTGAAATTGTGATTTCCGGTTCCATGATTGCTGCTCGGGAACTGACTGTGAATCAGTTGTCAGGTGGTGAGAAAAATTGTATTTTATGTAGTTGATTTTGCATATTCATTATTGTCATTATTATTGTCAGTAGTAGTAGTAGTATTTCCTTTGTTGCCTTATTAAACTGTCTTGATCTCAACCCATGAGTTTCCCCTTTTGTCCATTTTTCCTCCCCATCCCGCTGGAGGAGAAGGGGAGAGGTGAGCAAGCAGCTGTCTAGTGCGTAGTTGCTGGCTTCCAGGTTAAATTACAGCAAAAGGCCTTGCTTCTTAATGCCCTAATTTTGCATTGGACTCCTACACGGATTTGGGATTTCACGTCCTTTGTTTCATGCTTTCTCTGTGGTCTGAGATAATTTCATTACTTACATGTCAGAGAGGATGTGTTGCTGCTATTTGATGTACACTTCAAACTTAGCACAAGAATACTGTCTTTATTTTAGATTTCTGTAATACTAAAAAAATGTGAACAACTCTTAGTGTAGGTGTCTTCTTTCTGGACGTTAACCTCACTGCCCAGACTAAAGAAATGATAAGCTATCGTAATTACATGGGCTGTTACTCAAAACTGAAATAAAAAGAAGAGATAGAGGTTTTGATATCCATTCTGCCTTACCACAAGCATTGAAAATTCTAGGAATGGAAGAGGAATAGGATTTTCTGTGAAATTCAAGTGAAATTTAAAAAATAAAAATTTTTTTTCATTCATTTGGAAGATTAATCGTATTAAAGAATATTTTCCTCGGAATATTTTTAATCAGTGTGACATAGATATCAACTATCCTGTGAAAATTAATTTGCTAACATTTTGAAAGTAATTAGTATTTAGCATGAGATGCTGAATTTTTTTACTTTTACCAGTTAATATTTTATTTGAAGTTCAGTATAGTTTTTAATATACCATATTGTCAGTGTTTTTGTTGTAATAACAGGCTCAGACACATGGTATTCTCTATTTATGAAACAACTAAATAATCTGTCATTCCCTACTAAAAACAGAACAAGTACAGGAAGATTATTTTTAAGCAGTCTAATGCTAAAATCCTGAAACAATTTTAAAGTGCCTTTTTTTTTCCCTGTCACTTTTTTTAGAGTGAACAGGGTAGTCACGTAGTCCAGTTGAAGCTACTACCACTATACCCAGCAGCTGGATCACATAAGAATTTCAATCACAGCGAGACAGAATCACGGTGAATTGACTTTTGATCAATACGAAAATCTATAGAATATACAGAGGCAAGTAAAGAGTATATTAATTAAGAAGATTCTGCAGAAAAGACAAATATAAGTAACAATAAAAGGAAAAAAGAATAACAGAACTGTCCCTGTCTTGAGCTGGTGATAGAACTAGGGAAATAATCTCAGTGAGGAGCGTGGAGCACTGTTTTCAAAGTCTTGCACACCATGACAACGTATTTTTTATCCTTTTGTTGCAATAATACAGTAAAAAGCAATGTTTCCTGAGTTCATAAAAATGATCTCCAAAGTTCCTGTACCAAGGTGTCTTCTGTTGCTTCCTTAGGATAATTATGACATTTTAAAAGAAAATGAAACTAAAGGGAAATTCATTAACTCCTTGTAATATTGGAAGGTTACATTTCTCGAAAGAGAGTGAAACAAAATCAAAGTTTATTTCACATCTCTGCCAGAACCAGAGTATATTTAGCTATTTAAGTCTTAGTCCATGAAGTCTGGAAAAATGATGAATGGATCAATAAACGCCGCTTGCCCATCTCTATCAGTGCTGACTGCCCAGCATACCTGAAGAGAGACAACATAGAGATTTCTCTTGATGGCTTTTATTCAGTCTTAGAATGAATTGGCTGAGGAAAATGTCTGCCCAGGAGAGTGCTGGGCTTTTTGAAGAAGACTCCAAAACAAATCTGTTTTTCCAGTTCTGCAGTTTTGTGTTATTGCCCATCTATGTGCTAGCTAGAATTTCATGCTGCCAAATCTGATTGTAGGATCAAAGTCATAATTGTTTAACATTCCTCGCAGGAGAAGTATTGCAGAAGATGTAATCTCCATTTATCTGTCCCTTGTACTTAAATTGTGTGTTCTACAAAAAGAGAAAGAACGAAAAAAATCAAATCTCTGGAATCTCCAGAGAACTCACTGCAGCTCTTCAAGCTAAGAATTTCCTCAGCTAAGTCACAGCAGCTCATGGCATTTTTCTCCTGCAGACCCCAATAGTGTTTCAAGCAAACCCTAACACTACTGCTAAGGCAGGTTCTCACGGAGAGCGACTGCTACTGGTGTGAGAGTTGCTCCTCCTGTCCCCTGCTTTTTCCTACTCTTAATTAACACAGGGGGACCCAGCAAGGAACTGAACAGCAAACCAGCATAAAACACCTGCACCTGCTCAGTGGCGTTTGGGCAGGTCCTGGCAGAGGGTGTGCGGTTATTGCGAGAAGAGTATCAAACAGGGACATGTGTTGCACTGCAGAGCTCACCCAAAGGGGTCATCTGCCTGCAAGGCTCTGTGGCTTCTCTTCCCAGGTAGCCACCAAGCAGTTTTCCTTTTCTCTTTTCTTTTTTGTTTGTGGTTTGTTTTTTTCCCCCCAGAAAATGAAATTTTCACTGTTAGAGTCTCTGTGTGTAATCAGCCATGAACCCTCCAATAAGTCTTTGTGCACATAAGCCTGCGTAAGAAAGAAATAAGAACGCAATGTGATCACTCTTTAAAAATCCATCTTGACATCCTCTAGGACTGTATAATTACAACAGCATAATACATTCAAAGGCAAGTAGCGTCCTGATGTTGAACTAAACTTTTATATTCAGATGTACTCTGAGGACAGCATTTTTCCTCTGTGAGTTGTATTACATCTCTGCTATTTTAACCATCATTTTTGACTTGTGATGTAGCTACCATGACTAACAGCTAGAAATGCGAGAAAAGTGCCTACGCAACGTGAAAATATGATCACATACAATCCCATATATCATGTAAAGCTGCAGATTCCAGGGTAACCAAGCGTGCATTCCTCTTACTCTTTACTGCTACTTTCTTTCTGAGTCTAAACAAGAATCAAAGTAATATTTGAAATACAAACAGATCTGAGGAACAACATTAAATAAAAATTATGTGCTGCTTTAATAAAAGTGTAGAGACTTAAGTGAACTATATAAAAGTGAATATTATTTATCATGCTTTTCTTTTTTTAATATACTGACTGCAGACTTTCTTAATGAGGGGATGAAAGCACACAGGTGAGACTGGAAAAAGATTCATTTGGAAGCAGGTGAACTTATATGCCCCCAGCAGCTAATTATTCTTTAAAAGAAAATGTAAACCAAAGGATTATTATTCTTACATTCTTTTATTACTTGCTGTTAAAATAATTGTGTACACCCAACTATTTCAAAACTCAGACTTGAATAAGTTATACTACTGAATGTATATTTAGATACTCAGTTGATTTTTTTTCAAATGCTTGATTTAAAGGTAGTTCTGTACAAGAGTTTGTATAGTTTCCAACACAAGGAGACTGTAATGTATCATACTTGCTAAGCAGGAATTCTTTCTTCAGGAAATAAGAAAGGAGACCATAGGCAGAGAGACGAAAAAAGAAGAAACATCATAGGAATGCCGAGATAGTTGTTTTCATCAAATAGATTAACTCGAGCCAAATTGAAGGCAGCCTGGCAGACTGAAAGTGTGATGTTAGCAACAGTATTTGGTGAGTATAAGTAAAAATGTAAACGTAGTTAAATTTTATTTAACACACTTCAGCAGTCTCCAGTATTTTATAATGTCTGTCTAGAGCTTCTGGCAGTGCATATATAGAAGCTAACTCTAAGTACCCTATCACAGCTCCCTACAGTCAGGTGAACTTCCCAAAAGAAACCAGAAAACTTTGAATAATCCTTGTAAATTCCACTGGATACACAGGAACATCGGGTTCCTATCACAGACGTCTAGATAAGGCACCTAAAGCTGGAGTACGTGAATTACTTAGTTTCAATAATTTGCATTATTTTTTTTGAGAGAAGGAGCTATTGATACAAGTCAGACACAGAAATAATCTTCTGTTTGTTTCTGTACATGACTAACCAGGGATGCTAGGAAGTCTGCTGCCCACATTTTTTGGCTCAGCTGTTTTTGTTCCCAGATCAAATTCTCTGGATGAAACATATACTTATATCCAGTTATTACTTTGGAAAAAGGCAGATTTAGAGCTCAGTCAGGGTTATATGACTCAATTTCTCCTCTAGTCTCTGCAGTAGTGTTAGGAGGCCTTCTAGGTATTGCCTTCTGAATCACTACAGGGCAATGGAGTTTCCCCTGTAGGCCTTAGTGGAAGAAACTATGGCAGAGCCACATATGAGATTCATAGGCATTGTGTGCAAAAAGCTTTTTGTGCTACTGATGTGCCAGGTCACAGCCTGAGATCTCTTTAGAAGGGTCTTGCAAGAGCAGCCCAGCTTTTTACAACTGTTGCTTAGAGAATTTACCAACAGGGTAGACAGTAAGGATGCCAACATGAAACATAGGAAGGAATGATGAATGCAGTGGTTTCTACTTTAACGCCATGTATAAACTGGCATTTCTTTAGCAGGATAAGCCTAATGGCTGTCCGATCACCTCGCAAATCAGGAATAAATAATCACCATTTGTGGCCCGCAACATATAATCGGTGAGGAAACTGCATGAGGTTTAGCAGTCTCAGAACTTTGTGCAGGCCTGTTGCACTGCCTGCAATTATTTTTAGACTCCTGCTGTGAGGGGGAAGACCTGGATCGGTTTAAGATGTCATACATTAACTGACTAAATGCCCGCTCTAATGAGACCAACAGATGTAGTTGCAAAAGGATCTTCATGCAGATGCCATGGAAAATTCACTGCACTCATATGAAAACCACTGACCAGCACACAACAGCAGAAGTCTGAGGAAATCTAGCGTATGAGTACTGGCAAATGTTGTCTGTATGCCTGTGGCATGCTGCGTCTTCCAGAGTCCATGTTCTCATCAGCAGTGAGCCTAGGAAACCGGTGTCCAATATAGTAAAACAGGTTTAAAGTCTCAGGGTGGCAAAGGAAATGAGAGATGCAGCACACGATCACCGTCCATGGCACATGGGAAGATTTTGAATGATCAGCTACTATGTCACGTGCCATTTTGCTGATTTTGAAATATGGTGAAGCACATTGTACTAATACGCTTGACAGCTTTAAAGTGCCTGCTGATTTTATTCTTTATGCCCCTACAGAGAGGGAACTGCTAATCTGTATGGGGTATATTGTACCTGGTTAATTTTATAGAACATGTTGAAGAGGGGCTTATGTCTTTGCTGGATAAAATTTCAATTTAAATGTAACTCTCTGCTTGTTAGTCTAGAAGCGTGGAGTCACATTTAACTGGCTAGCATTGATTGTTTGAAACTGCTTATTAGTTTAATACAGTGTTTTGGCAAAACAATAGCTTTCTGCTTCCTTTCAAATAAATGGAAAGAGAAGTTAGTACTCACACAGAATTCTGTTCAACTTTTCCATTTCCTGATGTATGCAAAGTGGATTTATAACCTCTGAAATTTGCTGGTTTTTTTAAACTATGCACAGAAGTGAAACCTGCTTAAAAAAGAAGAACACGTGGAGGCTGACAGATAAGCATTACTTGTTTCTTCTTTATGAAGTGCTTGATCTACGTAAGTCCCGAGGAAATACTAACGATTTTGAACAGAGATAAGAGTAGTGCACCAAGAGAATCAGAGAATGGGAGCCTGCAATATCTCTTACACACAATTAAGCATTTATAAAGGGTTATGTGCAACACTGAAGACAAAAAATTCAGTTCCTCTATCTGTGTAAAGGTTTTTCAAACCTGCTGACCATTATTAGTGCAGTGTTCAATTAAAAATTGCTCTGCCAACTTACTAAGCAACTAAATATTCTGCAGATAGCACCTGCCAAAGTGAGAAGAGAGAAAAAGCAAACATAAACCTGGTGAAATAAGTACCACTTGATTTCTTGAACTTCCGTTGGTCTCATTCTCAAGAACTTCTGCTGAAGAGGAAAGATAAAACCTGACTGGTCTGCACATTGCCACTACTTCATCTTCAGAAAAGCTGCAATACTCAGGAGCTTTGCTGAAAAAACCAGGATCTGTTGACTGTTTCCAAGGGAGGGAAGCACTCCCTTAAAGTCAGGAGCTCTGTCTCTGGTAGTGCTCAGTAAACTCTTCAGCGTGGTGTCATAGCACAACCTTTATATTTAAGTCTTCGAGGTATATACCAGGGAAAAGAGACTTCTTGCTGCCTCAGTGGTCTGGTTAATAGGGATTATCAGAGCTCTGATCATGGTACATTCTTCTTCAAAGCAAACTTTCTATAGCACTAATGGCTTGATTGTTGTTTATTCTATTTTTACACCAGCCTTGCCTGCTGGGTCCAAATAAATTACACATTCACACCTGAAGATGCCCCTGTCCTTTCTTCATCTCTTGTTCACACTTCTAATTGACAACTCTTTTGAACTATTGAGTGACAATACCCACTGAGATGTTATGTGGACTGTACTAAACTGTAGCTTGTATTATGAAACTTGCAGTTTTGTATACTGGGTCGGACTTTTGCTGAAAAGGCCTTTAAAGTCCAGACTAATAAACATGGAGCTCTTTGGCGTAGCATTATTATGTTTTCACTCTTTGAAATAAAGGAGCAGAGTTTTCCAGATTTTCAGTGATATCTACACAGCATCTGTGAATGAATGGGATTCTATATAACAGTACCTGCCATGCCACAACCATATGTTTGTACTTAATTATATATTTGTACTTGACAAATGGCATGTCATGCTTTTATAAACCTGTTATAATCCAAATAAAATACTCATGTCTTAGCTGGAAAGAAGCCAAACTCTGTTCAGGTGATAAGTAATAAATGCGTATTCTTATTGTGAGATGTAATCTACGGCTCCTGCATGGCATCGTGGTCCCAAACGAAAAGGCATACTTATGCTGTTGTTGGTCATATGGATAAATGAGAAGAATTTCACAGGTTTTAAATCCACAATCAATAGCTGTAGGGAAGAGGGAACATAGCACACTCAGTTCTACAGAAATTTCCCCCAAATGAGCCCAAATTATATGTGTGTTGACTAAAGCATGGTTTATATAATGCTTCCTGTGGTCATTTATTCCACTGATTAATAATCCTCATTATTAGAAAGCCATATGTTATTTCTTGTCTGTGCTTGTCTGGCTTTCAGCTCTTAACTGCTGCTTCATATGACATCTTTCTCTGTTACATGAAATAGCCCGTTAGTACCCAGCAAAAGTAACTCTGCAAGGAAATGTTCATATACCATAATCAAGTTACCCTTTGATTTCTTTTTTGATAAACTACAGAGAAGGACTCACTAGAGTTCTTCTATTATTTTTAATAGTATATTCTCGGCATATTTTCCTAGTTTTTAACTCCCTCTTCCACATATTTTAGTTTATACAAACTGTCAGGAAAGTAGGTCAAGTATTCATACACTTGCCTGTTTGCAAAGATAACCATTAACCTCTCTAATTGACTTAGCCAGAAGTTCAAGGCACTTTAGGGTGAAGATCATTGGGCCAAGACAGTAGGAAGATATTTGACTTATTTGTATATACCCCCAAATGTTCATTACCTTCTTGCACCTTTTTGTTGCTCTTATGTTGGCTACCTAATCACCTTGAACTTTTGAGTGAAAACATCCAGATAAAGACATAGAACCCCTTGAACATCTGGCGAAGTCAATTAGAGACAATACATTTGTCAGTGAGCACTGTCACAATCCCGTCCTTTCTTTTTAAATTACTTGTCCAACAGTTTCTTGTTCTTCTTGATGCCCCTTGCTAGTTTCACCTCGTTTTGTCCTTTTGGTGATCTGATTTTGGCCAACATGCCTGGTCTATACCTTTGTACTTATCTTCAGCAATCTGATTTCATTTTCCTTTCCATTTCCAGTACAGTCCCTTCTTGTATTACAGGGCAACAAAAAGTTACTGATTAAGCTCTGCTGATTTTCTATTGCTCTGCCTTTCTTCCCCCTAGAATAGTATCGTTTACACTTTTACTCTAAATACTGAATCTCTAAGGAGGTGCCAGATTTCTTCAGCTATTTTTTTTTAAGATCAGTATCCCAGAAGATTTCACCTATGAAACCTCTGATTTATGAAGTCTGCTTTTGGAAGCCTGCTTTTTTTTTTGTGCTGCACCAGCTTTTGAAGCCAAAGCTTCTCCACAGCTGTGTTTTCTCCAACATGTCAAAAGTTTCAGACCGTTTTTGTTTTTGTTAGATTACATGTGGATGGTATAAAGAAGCAGTAACAGTCAAGTGCATGTAATAAGCATGAAGGGAACAATGACTGCCTAAAGGTGGCAGCTTCTTTGTCAAAATATTTTGTGATATTTTTTATTTCACCTCATGAGGAAATAAACAGGAGAGGAAAACTTGCCCCAAAGGAAAAACTGTGTGTCATTGCAACATAGTTTCAACATTTAAAAAGTGCATGCGGTAGTACACATGGCTAAAACTATGTGAACTGAACCAAATGGGAATCTTATGCCAGAAGAAACACAGAAGTCAGTTAAAGCAAAACAAAAATTTATTTTTAAAAAATTTGAAGAATAACCTGTCCTACCTAATGACTTTTCATGATCCATCCATGAAGAAAACCTCTGAGAAAAACTTGGAGTTCTTTTAGTAAAAATTACTCAGACTTCTATCTTGCTTGATGATGAGATTTCCTAGAACAGATTTGACTTGATGAGGAAAGAGCTTCCATAGAAACAGAAAGCGTAGATACTTTGTGTAATATCTTGAACCCTTCATTCATATGAGCAGATTTTGAAAACTTGAGAATAACTGCTAAAAATCTACTCAATTTCACTTCCCTGATTACTGCCTTATCCACACACTCAAAACCCTGGCACAGTTTCCTAGAATTTATGACAATTACCAAGAAGAACTTTCAAAAGTGTATTCAGTGTTTGACAATCTAGTCCCTCAGTCAGAATTTTGATGCTATAATACTTAGTTTCCATTTTCTGAGGTTAATATTCATTAAAATACTCTAATTTCCCAATCCAAGTGCATTTAGCTTTAAGATGGTTCGGTAACAGGAAAGTATTTGTGAAATAATATAATTAGGGGATAGGGAACTATTTCCAAAATTAAAGATGAAAAGAAACGACAAGTGTGAGCCATACAGTAACACGGGACTGACTGGTATCCAATACCAACGCGTTTCTACTACAGTAAGAAGGTGTCTTAGGCTGTTTCAAAGTAATAAGCTTCATGAGGCTGCAGGACGAGTGAACTGAAGTCAAGTCCTATCCCCAGCTTCAGTCTGGAGGTATTATTAGCAGCAGCAAAGACATTCCTGTAACAATTTGTAGTTTACAGAGGGCCATTTCCAAGTGCCGCCTGTATTCCTAGAAGCAGATAATAGATTAGATTATCAGTGCAACACTTGCAGATATCTCAGAAAAGGGTTGCTCTATATCTGTGCTGGAAAATAGAATCATTAATTCCTACAGGTCAGCTGCTCAAGATGGGGAGAAGCGTCACCCAAATTCTTACTACTTTCAGATCTTTTTGTGTTGCGCAGTCCATGCAAGACTTTTTCTAATCAGTCATTATGACCACTGTAAAAGGATACCAAAGGATAACTAAATGCAGGCTAAAATATAGGAAAAAAAATACTGAGCTTTTGTTCAGAACTTGAAAAAGTATTATATATTTCATATTATTCTGAGAACTAACTTCACCGTTTAATCATTTCTTACTTGTTTTCTAACATCTTCTGTTCTAAAAAGAGGTAGAATAATGGAAGCATTTTACAGTAAAGGTCAGGTAGGAATAAATTAATCATCACGTAAGGAGAACTACTTAAAACCCTTCCCTCAGCAATCTGTCTTTTGACAAGTGAAAAAATGTTACTCTCTCCTCTTTGTTTTTTCTATGTTGTTCTGTATTACGACTGTTCTTGGGGTAGGTGTATTTGTAATTAGAGGACAGTATCAGGCATGTTCTGCAGCCTTCTTAGCTGTGGAAGAGGAAGCTGTTGATATTCAGGAGCTCTGCTCATGCTTCTTAAACGCACCATAATAACCATATTTAAGGAAAAGTACTCATCTGGATCAGCAGTTACTAATAAGAGACTGATTTACACTTTGCTGATGCAGGTAGAAGAAAAATGAGCCAAGTCAATACAAACTTATTGTGCTGCTCATCTCAACAAACTAACCACTGACCTGATACATAGGCATCGTGTATACCACATGCACAAAGGAGAGAGCTGGTGTTTGGGCAGCACATGGGAGCGCAGCGTGCTGTGCTCGTGTTCGCAGCATCCAGAACTGCTGCATAGACCTCTGGAGACCACTCATGGCCTCGTTGCCCTTGACTTTACCTAATCCCCTTTGAGCTGCTGACACTGTCAGGCTCCACAGCAGGTTGAGTGCCTGCTGAGCAAAGCATTTGCCCAGGCGCCAGGTCATGCGAACAGACCAGGACACAGGAACCTGCTGGACACAAGACAAGAAGCTACTGGGTGTGAGAAGCTGCTGAAGGTCACCGAGAGCTCCCCCCTCCCAGGGATGGCTGGATTTCACCGGAGGGGATGGCTGGGGATCCTGGCAGCCCCACGTCAGGGCCAGTCCCAGGCCTGGTGGCACCTTCCCAACACCTTCCCGACATGATGAAGTTCTTCTTTCTCCCTGGTGCAGGGATGCCGGGCTCACCACCCTGGTACTGCAGTATTTGAGTTTCACTCTATTATGCCTTAGGACAATACCCTAATTAGTGAGTGGTTAGAGAAAGGCGTAAAATCATACATGCTTTTTGTCCAGTGGTGTTTCATGAGGAAACACATCATTTGATGTAAGGAAAAACTATTTCAAGAGAGATTCAGGGTGGCAAGCGCTGCTCGCTCCAGTCCCATGGCAGAACGGTCCATAAGGCACTTCATTCTCCTCAGCCTTTGCTAATGGCCATGTCAGGAGGGTCCCTGCCTCAGAGGCCACCATTTTTACCTGCCTTCATCTCCCTGCGTGTTTCACACAGCTGTGAAGTCCAAAAGGTTGCAGTGGCAAAAATCTGGGCACTGTAGTTCTTTAGTGGTTGCAGGGTTGTAGCATCAGCTGTGACATAACGCGTTACTGGAGTTGACAAAATGCAGACAGTAGCTTACGTGACAGCCGAAGGTGCTGCTCTAAGTTGCACGGGCTCACCGAAGCCAGCGTTGCATTAGCCGGTAAAACTATCATTGTGCTGGGGCCTTGGGAAGATACCCCAAAAGCTTGACTGGTTTTACACTTCAAATAAAGTGTAACTGTTGTCAGCTGCAGCATTATTAAAATCTAACTATCTGATTTCAAAACCAGGTATATGTTTGTATGGATTCCCACCAGATTTTTAGATTGCAGGTTAGAAGAACTTTTTTAAAGAGGTGCAAATTTCCCAGCTTGTTGTGGAATGGCACAAGCGTACCTTTAGCTGTGCTGAAAGTGGACGGTCCTTACGCTAAATGCCTTCTGCGTAAGGTTTTCGATTTATACTCTGTGTTATTGGAATTCAGTTATTTATGCTAAAACTGTTTCAGCACGCAGTTATTGATCCATCTTTTATAACAACAAATTTAAAAGGCTTTCTATATTGATAGATACAGATCTGGCAGAAGCCAACACTACTACCAAGACGTTTAAATGATGCCTGGATAAAGCACGCGCAGATCAGAAATACAATAGTTGTTGCTTCTTAGAATTGTACCCAACAGTTCCCATTTATTTGTTTTAACATTTTGGGCAATTACAAAGTTGAAAAAGGAATAATAACAGTTAATCTGTATTTCCTCAGAGGCCTGAAGAAAAAAGCCAATAGTTAGAAATGTCAGTGATCAAAAAATGTACATTAAATTGTACAAGATTAAAATCTGTAGAAATGTACCACATCTTTTAAGCAAGCAATAAGGGCTGAAGCTAAAAAGGGCACCAGATTTGTTGAAATCACATAACTTCTATACAAGTAAAATTCATTGCTACATTGCTGCTTCCAGGCCGCTGGAGACAGTTTGTTATGTTCAGGTTAAAGCACCTGCAAGTTCTATTTCACTTTACTTCCACAGGATCCAGAAACTAGGTATTCATCTGCCTGAGCCCTCTGAAGACTTAATTTCAGAGCACACCTATACACCAAAACAGAGTCCGTCCCCATACAAAGCGTAATGATGGCCCCTGCTGTTTCCTTTAACATAAATGTGTGTCAGCACCAACCAGTACTGAACATGTTGCCTCCTTTCATGTCATAGCCCAACATTTAAAGCTTTTGAGCATGATGCAGAAGATTTCATTCAATTCTCTCATATCTTAGAGGTGCACACAAGGGATCAAGAGGATGAGAATGAACTGTTTCTTTTACTGAAGCTGCATTCCTGAACAAAAAATCGTCCCAGACTGAGCCAGAAAGAGAACACAAGGTACAGCATGCCACTACAATGCTAGTAGTTCAAGCACTTTTCTGGGATTTTTGTCTTATTATCCCTACCCCAAGGATATTTTCTGGAATTAACACGGAAATCATCCTAGAATAAAATACAGAGACAGGCTAAATATACTGTTTAAAGTTATCTCACTATCCGTTAAGATTATATTTTATAATCTTAATGGTACTAGAACATTCAAGGTACTTAGAAAAAAATATCATCAAGGTGAAAAATTATTTTTTTAGTGTGAGCCAAGCACTCAGGGAAAATATCAAATATTTTTACTCAAATTGTTGATTTTGTAAAACTGTCACTCAGTCTTGCAAACCTAGCAGTTTCAGCTATATTTCAAACTAAAATCAGACAACAAAAGAAAAGCTAGAGGTCATAACTTCCCATGACTTAACCATGCATTCTACACGGTTACTTTGAAAATATTTTCTCCACTTGTATCACTCCCAGTGCTTTAGAACTGTATGATTAATATTGAAATCAATTCCTTGTTTTGGCTGAAGCTGCTCATAGAAATATTGATTATTTTCACGCACAAATTAGTTGGAAGAAAGGAAGAAAAGCTCACCTAAGTAAAAAAATCTCTGTTAATATAACCTACTTCACCAAAGGCTCTCAGCTATTCTCAAAACCAACATCTTTCTTAGCTCTGTCAAGCAATTTTTGTTTCATGTTTGTCAAAAGCTGCAATATTAGATACAGATAAATGCTATGCTTTCTTTGCTGATTGCATCAAATGTGTATCTGTGTAAAACAACACATCTAAATAGCACCCCAAACAATGAACTCAAAGCCCCAGTGCATTTAGATCCTGTATATTTACTGGCGTTAGGACAAAGTTATTTTACTGGTCACTTGTAATTACATAGTGATGACCTTGGGATTTCTGAATTTCACAGCTCCCTTGTGCTCTTTCTATTCTGTTTTCTGTAGGCTGTTGCAGAAATATGAAATTAGAATTGTAAATTAAGCTATTACATAAAAGCCACTGGATTGTAAATCATACCTACTTCACAAAAGGCAGGTTCATTTTGCAGAGTTTATTTTCTTTATAAGAGTGCAGTGGCAAACTGTGGGTATGGATAGTCCTACAAATAATCTCTCAAATGTATTCTTCACTTCAGTGGTTCCTACTCTTAATAGTGTCTTCTCATAATATGTATTTGCCCTTTAATAAGCCCGGCTTCCTTATATTGTAACTCTCCTCTTCCTTCTCACTTCTTATGAGTTTTGTGGGGTTTTGGTTTTATTCTTTTTTTTTTTTTCACTTTGGTAAGTGTTTATCCTACATCTCTATTTGGCTGTTCCTTTTCTTGAATCTCAGTTAAATGTTTCCTCAATTCAGTTTATACCTTGCAGGGAACATTGTGGGTTCTCATATAAAGTCATGGATGAGTATGCAAGCTGTAAGCAGTCCAGGAGGCTCTTGGAGTTGTTGAGGGTAATTTCATAATCCAGGTCATAGACAGCCCAACGGTATGACCATTCTGGTACCACACATCTATTTCTCTCTGACTTTAAAGTTGGCTTTAATGATTGTGTAACAGAAAGGTTCTCACAGCGGAGTTATCAAAACGCCTTGCCTCCTCAAAACTTTCTAAACTGCATCTTTTTAGAGTTCATTCAATTGAAGTGTGACTTAATTGTCAATGGTCATACATTTGGTACCATCTCATGTTAAAATATGTAAATATATCTCTAGTGAACATTTTATAAACTTCACGTCTTCTGATATTGTATATTCAGCTATTCATATTTGGGAAGCTTACCTTTTCTTCTAGAAGTGTAGGTGCTGTAAAACAAAAATTGCAATTCCCCAAATATGACAGAGATAACATGGAAAAAGAGTCACTCTGAAAAAGCAGGATGTCATATACAATTCCTATGACATTCCCAAACAGTATAGTAACTTATCAAAGCCATCATGCCTGTAGTCATACACAATCACAGAAATACTGTTACAATCTTTAATCAATCAAAAGGCTGAAAATGGCTGATTAGGAAAAGATATCATTGGCAAAACTTATATGTTTGGTTATTTTGAAAATGTGCTTTCTACATTCCAGGAGCAGCTTTGCATCAGACACACTGGTGAGTTTTTATCTGATTTAGTCAAAACACCCAGCTGGAACAGACATCTGGAGAAAACTGGGGAAAGCAAGGGAGGCAATGAGTAAGTTTGCTCTGACTGAGCACCTTCCTCCACACCAGCTATAGAGGGACAGCTGGACAGGGTCACCAAACCACCCAGCAGCAGAGAGTACCTTCTGCAGAAGGAAGGAAAGCATTTCAAAGAGCTCAGGGCTAGCTAGATGCTACTGCTTGTACACCATTGTCTACAGCCAATCTAGTGTCCCATTTACAAACAGCAAAAGATGTATGAGACAAGTAGTCATCCCTGAACCCTTCCTCCTTTGCTGTCTGCCTTTCTCCTGTAGAAAAGTGAAACTCGTTGTCTGGGTTCCCCTCCGTAGCTACAGCCACAGACAGAGCGAGGGAGTTAGGATCAATCTGCAGCTGGGAGCTGGCATTAGAGCCAGACTTTGTACAATTTCTTTAGCTTAAAATAAGGTTGGCAGAACTGGTTTCTGTTCTGAGATACTTGGTGAATATACATACGTACTGAAAAAAAAAAATTCTGTACTGTCCCTGTAGTAAAGCCCTTCAGAAGAGAACACGTAGCTCAGGTAGTTTTTCCAGCAGAGGAAAGTCTCTCCCCTTTCTCCAGATGCAAATGTCATTAATCACAGCTCAGCTGCAGCTCATGCTGATAAAGAGGGTCTGGAGAGGGGAGTGAGCAGTCAGGAGGTCTTACAGCAAGGGTGCCTGTGTGGTTAGCTTAGCCTGTTAGGCTAGGTGTCCAAGGCTCCGCAAGGTAAATCCTGTTAAATCTCTGCAATTGTACAATGGGGAAGTGTTATCTTTATGAATATGTTTTTACAATACTGGTTGAGTCATAAGTGTCTGAGATAGATAAAGGTACTGTAGCACAGCTTGCTGTTTGGAAAGAACTGCTGTAGATGAGGTCTTTTCTTATCTTTCTGTGCTTAGGCTGCTTAGATATTCTTGTACTTTTCTTAAGAGGTCTTTTAGTTTGATTTTTGGGGAATCTGGATGTAGGTGTTAAATAAGGAATATAGCCTTCAAAGGTAACGGTTGCCCTGTAAAATATAAATGTCTGCAAAGCATACTGATGGAGCTTTGAAAGCAGTGTAAATTAAATATAATTAAGCCAATTATGTTCATTTGCACAGTTAAATCTTTTGGATTGTAGGATTGACAGAAATAATAGTGGGTTTACATTTTAAATGCTATGTCCTGAAGTGTTATCTGTACATTAATTGTTCATATTGCTATAATACAAAACCAAAGGTTTGGTCATCAAATGGTTGAGAAAGCCAGAGGTTCACTTCTTGGGGAATCGCTTTTGAATATCAACTATATAGGCTTCATAACTGTGTATGGCAACATGGCCCAGTTTTACTTTCAGTGCTTCTCTCTGCACTGCTTGTTTTGCTAGGGCCACAAGTCAGCTCATGATTCAGTCAATATTTTCAGCTAAAAATTCACTTTGCTTAATGAGCAACTCTTAGTTCTAAAATAACCTTTGCCACACGTATTGTCTTGTGGGTCTTTGATCTGATACATGACATAAAGCATCCTTGAAACTATTCATAATTAAACCAAGGAAAATTCCCACATTAGGAAGGAGCAATGAGACCCATACTACTCAGTACTTGGAGCAGCATGGTAGCAGGTAGAGTTTGCATACCTCTGTCTGCCCCATGTAGACTAAAAGTTAGAGATACCTCTGCTCTCACCTGTACTAAATCTCCTTGAAGCTTATGCACTGTAACTGAGTTTGGTAGAGTCAGAGTTTGAGGTAAAATATTTGTTAACCTCCAAGGGAGTAGCTGCAGCCTGTAGGTAAGTAAACCTTTTTCTTCAAGCTGAAAAGGAATTCTAACTTATTTCTGCGATGATTTACAGCATAGTGTATTTTTATTTTTAAAGGTAACACTTACAATGGTGATGCATACAACTAGGATTTGTTTACTTGTAGGAATCCCCTTCTATGTAGCACCTAATGTGAATTACAGAAAAATAGACTACAGGATGCTAGAAGTTTGCTAGTAATGCTTATCTGCAAGTGCCTCAAAATTACCATTAATTGATTCTAAAACCTGTATATCCTATTTAATTTCTAACATTTTGTAATGAAAACATGAGGTGACTCTTCTCAGTAAAACAATAGCCATAATTATTTTGATAGCTTGTGGTACTGATGGCGCAATGTTGGTTGAATGGTTGGGGGTGGGGTGTCCCCCACAGATCTGACAGGTAGGTTCCTACAGTTTTAGAACTGCAGTTTTAGACCAACTCTTTAGACCAGTGCCAGACAGCAGGAAAGACAGAAAGTCAAACTGCCAGCGTTTGTCAGTAACCGATAAAGAAGTCAAATGACACCTTTTTTATTCCAGTGAATTCAGTTTAACCTGCTCATTTCTTGTAATTCAGAGGTAAACATCTGCATCATAACCCATACTAGAGTTTTCTATGATGTTTTTGGAATTTTAGTTGTAGAATTGCTGTAAGTAGAAGTACAAGCCAATACTGACGATCCTAATGATTAAGTCAAGTATCTTCTCAAAGTTGTTTGAAACAAAAACGTAATTCTGATGTGTTATTTCTTTGCTCTGTAAGGAATTAGCATATAAAGCCTATCATTTTCTTGAAAAGAGAGTTCTAATACACCAAAATGTTATAGCTTTTTATGTTTTAGGCAGGAGGGAAGTACATATTGCCTTTCTAATGTGCAGAAGTGCTTCTTCAAAGAAGAAGTAAAAATGCTTTCAAGTAAGGCAAGCCAAAACTATTTTTCAAAAGCTAGTAATGTCCTAGTTAATGGTTTGTTCTAATAATGTGCTTGCCTCTCCTCCTTTTTCTGCTCTGCATTCCAGAGTGTAGCAGTGTGCATGTCTGTAACTCTAGCTTCTTGGTTTAAATATAATTACACTGAGAGAATGGCCTGGAAAGTGCTGCTGCTTTATGTATCCTTATTATGAATGTATAAGCAATTTAGAAGAAGGAAGATCTCAGTGGATTTTCCACAGAGTGAGTGTTTGCAGCAAAATTATCTTTAATGAGTGTACTTGCTAAAGGTCCTTGAAAAAGAAGAAGACTGGAAAGTGACAATTCCCATTGGGGCAGAGCTTCAGAAAATGTATGTGGTTGGTATGTACTGCATTTTGGGGTTTTCCCTGTTTGCCCTGAGGTAGAAAATCTTGAGCTTTTATAGTGAGTCAGACTGCTTTTTGAAGAAACAGCTTCCCTGATTTATTGTATTATCAGGTAAAAAAAAAATTCCAAAAACACACATGATTCCTACACATCTCAAATGGAGGTGACTGAAGCAGAAAGCCACAGAGGAAACTGTACTAGAAAAACTTTCTGTAGAACATCAGTTGTGTCTTATCCTGCACTAAAGGGGTAGAGCTTTTATTTTAATTTTCCATGAAAGTATATTTCTCTTATTCTTCATATTCTTAGTTCAGTTTCTTCCTCTTATTTTCCCACCTTGGAAGCTCTTTTCAGCTCAGGCATTAGCCATGGAGTATGTAAATGTTAGCTTAACTCTTCAATAGTTGTTTGAAGCAACTGTTGTTTTACTTGATGTGCTCCAAAACTAGTCCCCACCTTATGAAAGATACCTTTTATAGGTCCCTAATCAATTTGATCCATTTTTATCTGTAGACTGCCTAGTACTGGTGTTGGTACAGTAGATGCCAACAGACTTTTTGGGGCTTTCATAGGCAAGAATATTTTGTTTTAACCCCTTCTAGGTCTTGTATTCTTTTATATTAGAAATCAAGAGACTGACAGTTCATAAGATCTATTTTATACACAACTTTGCCATAGCAACGATGTGGACTTTGCTTTTGACTACGATAGAGATTCTTCCCATTCTCTAAATTCACTGTTTCATGTATGTGTCTGTGCATGCACGTATTTCCTTCGTCTGAGAGGCTTTCTTCCTAAGCACCTGGTGTAGCTGCTGACATGTTAGCAGTGCTCCCTGACCCGTGTCATCCTGACAAGCTATTGAATCTATCAAGCTTTTTTTAAAAAGAGGAAAAGATAAAAAAATCTGAATCTGTTTGTAGGCAGGTAAAATTTAGCTCCTCATCTTGAGTTCATCTTAACAGACTGTCTCATTTTGAAATATATCTTGCTGTGCTGATGGGTCTTAGCCTTCACATTGTAAAAAAATATTTTTAATCGTGTGACTGTGTATGTGATCAAGTATACCATGATCTACTTGTAACAGCAAAGCCAAGGGTCAGCGGGGAGTGTCTCAAAGTCTTTAAGGAAAGAATCTGTGAAAAATCTTGCTCCCATACAGTATATGTTTCCGAACATCGCTCTCTGCTCTTTCAGATTGTTTTCTTTAGCATTAGTTGTGAAGAGTGGTTAATGTGTAAAAATAGTGACATGCTGTTATTGGAAATAAATTACATTGTGCATTTTTCTGTATTTCAGTGAGTGACCAATTGCTACAAAGGGACTATGTTTATAAATTTCACTTCCCCTTACTTAAGAAACCACCATTTTTCATCTAAACTATAGCAAATGTTTAGTTTCAAAGAGATTTGCCTAAATAAAACTGTACTTTTCAGGCCTCTAGCAGTATTGTGACTTAAGGGGAAAAAAAAATGAAAGGAAAAAAAAAATGTGGACTATTGATGACAATTCTCTGGACCTGGCTGTGTTTTGTGCAGCAGCAGCTTTCCCTGGGGCAGCCCTGCATCCACGCACACAGCCCAGCCTTCGCCTGGCACAGAGCAGACCCCATCCTGCAAGGGAGAGCCTGAGGAGCCGGTGTGATCCTGGAAACTTTCTTGTGTGTGTGCCAGAGAGGGAGACTAGAGCAGGGGAGAGTAAGGGAGGAAGGCAGGGGAGAGAGGGGAGCTTGCTTCATGCACTGCTGAAGGCTGTCGCAAGCAGAGCGTACGAGCAGCGCACTGGCTGGTGCGCAATTTAAGGGACAACGTTCATTGACTTTATTAATTGAATTGCTGAAGGACAGATATGACATCCGACTGCTGCTTCTATATGTTCTTGCTTATTGGTACCAAGGGTAAGTGTAGCTGGCTTTTTCTCTTGTTCTTGTTTTGAACATTGCACTTCAGCAGTGGATTTTTAAAAAAACTATGCTATCTGAGTGTTATTTTACTGTTCTTCACAGCAATTATTCTTTGATAGAATTGAAATATAATGCAGTCTCTCAAGGTTACTGGTTACATGTAAGGAGAAAATATTTTTATATTTAATGCTTTGAGAGTTACTACTAATAGTTACAAGCTGAAATTAAAAAATAAGAAAGAGTTTAACCATAGCATAAATACTTGCTGTAAATATTTAATGAAGATACATATAGAACTGACTCATTTCATATGCCTTGAAACCCACATTTTAGACTCAGTTCTGTAGTTTGTAGTGATACTGTGCAGTGCTACTGGAGTTGATATTTCTTAAAAAGTAGATTGTGTTCAGATAAGAGGAATTTTTACTGTCTGATTCAGCATGATCGGTAGTAGAACATAAGATGGAGACTGAATTAAATTTAAGTTTTCCTTCAGATGTAAATCCCTTCAGTGTGGTGGGAGTTATACCTGACCTTCTGCTTACTTTAGTAATGTTTTCTTCATTTAAGTAGAGTACCCTGTTCGTAAGTGCTGCTTTTGACTTGGGTAAAGCTGTCCCTGTGAAGCCGTTGATACTGATCTGTATCTTGGATTTCCTAATGATTATCATTTTCTTTACTTGTAACTTTTGTATTAAAATATATTTTTATTGCATTTTAATACTAAAGTAATGTCTTATTGATTTTTGTAGATGAAATCACTACCTTTTGCAATATCAACTATTTTATCAAACTAACAGGAGCAGAAGGTTGAATTCTGTCGTCATCTTCTGTATTGAACAATAGCTTGCTCTCTCTCTGCTTTTAAATTAAACTTTTTGGGTTTTGCGTGTGCATACTGTGCTGCTTAATGTAAGATTTGTAAGGGATTTGTATTGCCCACACGAGGAGTTTGGGAAACAGACCTCCACTTACACCTATTTTTACAGTTGCAAAGCTTAGTTAAATCCGTGGAAGAACTCTAAGCTGTTTATATCATGTTTGGAGGAATACCTAATATGCAAGCTGCAAGCGTGAAAAAACAGCAGTCTTACTGTATTTGGAACTAAGTAGGCTATGGCTATGATAATGAGATCTTATCAAGCCTGTGAGCTTCATATGCATTCGTGTTATCCACGAGCAATAATCCAATATTTAAAGGTAGTACGTGAAGGTACGCAGAACAAAACCTAAAGATTTCAAACAAATTAAGCCTTTCACATCACTGCTTTCTATATCAAAGCAATAAAATATTCAAACATTCATGCAAGATGTGCAAACCATTACTGGCATAATTTCTGCTGGGTTAAATTCTTTTCAGCTGTGGAATTTACAAACCCTTTCAAAATATATTAAAGCACTGCAAAATAGGATAGCAGGTGAGGACTGTGAAAGACTACAGGCCTTCTAGTATTATAGTTCTGATGGCCATTACCTTTTCAGGTGTTTACTGGCTCATCAATATATAGCATATTATACCACTTGTAAGAAAACCACATGGCCTGTTGAGATTTGTTGGAGAGAAGAGGTGCAGGGATAGATTAAAGCACGTGCGTGCCTGGAGTCTCTGTTGCCTGTCAGTGCTCTATTTTGCACCAAAATGAGTTCCTGTTTCGTGCCACTTCTCTGAACATCTCTGAGCACAGTTCCTAGCTTCGCTGCCTTTCAGAGTTTTAGCTGGCAATCTGAATTGTAACCTCATCTACAAGTTGGCTGGTTTCATCCATGCAGTAGATTTAAGCTTTGCTCAAGTCTTTAGGCTAGCTGATATTGAAACAAATGCTCCTGAAGTAAGTACAGTTGTGCTTAGAGATTAGGCTTGCTTATGGACCGCTAGAAGTTCAGTTGTAGAGTTTTGTTGTGTTCTTGGTTTTGGTGTGTTTTTTTTTAATTTCTACAGCTCACAGATGCTCCTAATTCTTAAAAAGTAAAATGATAAATATCTGTTCTTGCGTGGTCCATCCATATCAATTCAATCTACATCTGCTTAGTTTTCCATTCAACAGCTAAAGTGGCACACAAATAACTCCAATAGCTCTCTTATTTTATTATCGGCCTTCAGATTCTTCATTAAATCTCTTTATGTGAAACTTTTCCTTCCAAAATCCAAATAATCAAAGTACATGACTTTTTATGCACCTGCAATTCTCAGCAACTGCCTGGTTACTTTCCCATGTGGAATACACTATACCAGGTAGAGGGTTTCTCTGAAAACAAAGCAGCACCGTGGCTTTTGCCAGCACAAGAGCATCAATTGTACCATGAAGAAAAGCAAATTCCAGACTCCAGTTGTGGAACTGGCAGCATTGAATGGGTAGCCAGGACAAACATCTGCCTGGGTGGCTCACCCGCCCCGCGAAGCTAGCAAATTGCTGGGGCATGTGGCTGGTGCTGCACTGGCTGCTGCATCTTCTCTCAGTAAAATAATCAACTGTAGTCTCTGCAACCACTGTAGTGCACATTCAAGTCTTTAGGGCCACTTTGATTTGTTTTCTGGGGACAAACACTATTTTGTCTTCCTGGACTTTGGCTAAATGACAGACTTTTAAACAATTCGTTTATCAATCACAAAGTAAAACAGAAGAACCTTAGCATCTAAAACTATTCAAAGTGAATTCCAAGAGGGATTTGGCAGGCTCCTCGTGGAAAACAATTGCGATGGTTACTGTTTTAACCCTGTATGCTCTGTGCCCCTGCCTGAAGTTTTCAGATCCTATTTCTGCTTGTACCTACAGTTCCCCTTCCCTCCTCTTTCTGTTCTTCCCCTAGTGTATTTTTTTTTTTCTTCCCTTACTCTCCCTTTAAAATGCCAAGGAAATCTTTCTCAAAACCATCTGAAACTTGTTAGCCCTTCTGGTGCTGCATGCAAGTGACAGATGTTTTCAAGGCCAAGATCTCTCATACCAAATGCTTTCTGTCAAACGTGGGAAAGAGACCATCCAAAATAGTTTGGAGAAGTGCAAGTTTATAATTCTGCAGGATAGTGCTCTTGTTTACATAGTTGGTAACAAATTTTAAGATCCCTTCCAGATTTGTAAGTAGGAAAGCGCAATTACTTCAGCCTTTGCAGAAGCTTAAATAATCATTGTGTAATAATATTTTTTTGTTAGTTCCTCTTTGCTTTCATTTGACTTAAGTGTTATTCTGACTGGCTTCCCTGTGGCTAGAAGAATAACGTGCATCTTGTATGGAATCACAGAATCGTTTAGGTTGGAAGAGACCTTTAAGATCGAGTCCAACCATAAACCTAACACTGCCAAGTCCACCACTAAACCATGTCCCTAAGCACCACGTCTATACCTCCAGGGATGGTGACTCCACCACTTCCCTGGGCAGCCTGTTCCAGTGCTTGACAACCCTTTTGGTGAAGCTGGCCTCTCCTGGTGTAACTTGAGGCCATTTCCTCTTGTCCTATAGCTTGTTGCTTGGGAGAAGAGACTGACACCCACCTTGCTGCTGCAACAACAAAAAATAATATCTTTACAGAAAATCAGGGATGAAGATGATTTCCTGAGGAAAATTTCCACTAATGTCAGTTGGACGGTAGTGAAAAGTCTACACAGGGAAGCTCTGAAAGTCAGATTGTTGTCATCTGCACAGGCTGGTCTGCCTGCAACTGCTGCATGAGCCAGGCTTCTTGCACCTCTCAGCTAACAGTGCTAGGGGTACCCACATCGCAAACCGGTCTTGACTGTTCATAGCAACTCTACCAGATTTCAACCATTTGCTCTGAAATTTTGTGGGCAATGTGGGCTTTTTTTCACCTTCAGCAAGAAGACAAGAAAAGCCTTACCAAAATCATTTTAATTTTTCAGAAAGTGAGAAATTGATACTTCGCTAATGTTGAATGATTCTGGGAATCTCGTATTAAGCAATGCCTTTTCTTAAATGAGTAAGGGCTTCTGCAGTATCCCTCTACAGAATCACTATGTCTGAGAGAGAGTCCTCTGACAGGCCATCCCATTAGAGCTAATAAGCCTATTCAAGCCTGGTTGCAGTAGCGAAAAAAATTAACCTTCTCTGATGGATGTTTCTAGATGCTAGAGACAAGTGTGAAACTCATCTCGGGAACTGTTACCAGTAATCTTGTCAAGTGTTTCCTGGTGGTGCCATGAGTCCTACCCTTTGAGGCCATCAAACCAGACTTTGAAATGAGGGGTTTAAAGTGGGGAGCTGTAGGATGCTGAGAGGATCAGGGAGTCGTCGTAGTTGTGTCTGAAAATGAGAGAAGGGGAAAATATATTGGGAAAGGCTGAAAGCAGGGGCTAAAGGGAGAGGAAGGTGGGAGAACGGAGCAGAGAAATGAGGGAGGAGGCCAACGCTACTGAGGAAAGGGATGTGTGAGAGGGACCCAGCAGGGAGCAATGAATTAATTAAAGGAGAAGGACAAGGAATTCTGAGAGAAGGGAGTGTCTGAAGAACACAGGCAGAGAACGGTGAGACCTGAACTAGACCCTATGCGGACAGGAGGAGACAACAGGATGGGAAGCAGGTAGTGATTAGTCAAGAAAGGATGGCAGTGAGGTAAGCAGTCAGGATGAGGAAAAGTTGAGACTGAGCAGAAAAAGAAGCTGTGCTTGATGGGGTGAACACTGTTCTGCAAAGCCAGAAGGAAGCTCAAGATTGTCCTATTGCTTACTGTCTCCTTGCAAAATGTCTCCTCCTGCTGTGTAACAACTCTGCTCAGAGGCTGGTAATGAATGCTGTTGAATCAGCCCAGTCTCTAAATTGCCAAAGATCGAGAGAGCTCAAGGTTCTGAACTAGTGATGCTGCAGGGTGTCATGTTTTGAAACATCAGAAGAGAATTGATTTTCTCTTTTAATATTCTAGGATGCTACCTATATCAAAGAACATTATTAATTTTGCAAGCTTGGTGCTTGGGAATCAAGATGAAGGATGCAGTCTTAAATTGTCCTATGTGCACATACTACATTTTCTACATGATACAGCTCCACGAGAACTTGTGCTTCATGTACTGCATTCAAAGAATGAATCAGAAACATGCAGTGAATTATGCTGCCTGTGTATCCCCTTATTTGTTTGCTGTAGAAGATAGAGATAAAATGTGAATGACGCTGGGGATTACAAAGTGATGGCCATGTGATGAAGGCAGCTGAACTCTGGTGTGGAAGACTGATTTCTGTCCCTTTTCCTTTCCCCAGACAGTGATGCTCTAAATGCTTCATAAGTGGATAATAATTATGTGGCAGATTTTCTAATTTTTTGGCTTGATAATCCTGACGTGGCAGTGTTCATTTCGCAGCTGCCACTGAAATCTCTAAAAGCTGTGCTTTAAGTAGTCTGAGAAGCTGATTCTGAGAGTAGGAATCTAAAATTATCAGAAACATTAGCTGTACATATGTTAATGTCTCAGCTCCCCATCTGAGCAATAATGCCATATCCTAAACTGTAATCTAAGAAATCTGTGAGGACTTCAAGAACTAATTATTTAGTCTAATTATTGTAGCTGTATGACCAAACTAATGAGGAATGTAATATTGTAATTTAGAAGTGGTTAGACCACAGAATAAGCAGCAGGATGTCAGTAATCCATCAGAAGACTAATCAAAGTGTAGGCAAAATGCCTTTGGTATTATATGGAGGTGCATTTGCAGAAATGGATGAAATTCAAAACTGTGTGACAGAACTGGCATGTACACTGCTAATAACTGATGTTTGCACATGGTTCCTACCACAGGCAGAAAAGAAACTGTTTGGAAATTGTGTGATAGCCAGTACAAGGAGACAATGTATGATGTACAGAAGAGACTTTGTTTATGCGAATACATGACATTATGCTTGCTACCTGCTGTGTTGTCCTCAACGCTCGTGAGGCATCGAGCATGCAGTTGACTTGTATGACAGGGCAAGACACAGATACAGGGAGGAATGACTGGTGGGAAAACACAGATTTGAAAGAGTTTCTGGAGACATCAGCTGTGGCCTGTTGGGGAGAGCTGGCCCGGGAGGGCAAATTGTCCCCGTAGACCTGACGTCACGGGAAGACGGTGGCCAGACAGCGGGGAGGAAGAGCCCAGCGGCAGCTACGCTGATCCTGGGGGACCTGTGCATGAGAGACCACTTAATAGAACTTATCGAGATAGGATGTTAAATCATCGAGTCCTGTATACCACAGGTCACTCTGTTCCACCTGCATACCCTGTAGCAATCCTGAGGCTTTTTTTGTTGTGAAAATTGTGAAAATGTTTATTCTCAGTAAAGTAAGTGTTTCCTCCAGCGGAGAGCAAGTGCTGCTACAGCACTAAGGATGGCAGAGGCCATAGAGCCAGACTGAGACTTGAAGATGTGCATAGGCCTGTCAAAGCAGGTGATTTTTTTTTTTTCTTTCTCCTCTATTCTGCAGAGAAAATGAAAGCACTTGCTTGACCTGGCAGAAGAGTTTTTCTTCCATTACAGACTTAATTGCCAGTGCTGTGCTGAATTTGGGGAAAAAGGCACAGCGCTTAGAAGGATTTAATTGTTCTTGTTTTTACATAGAAATATACATACATTTCTGTTTACTTTGTTTTCCCATTGCAATTAAAAAAATAAGGCTAAAAATAGGTGAGAGAGCAGTAGACCAGCTCCTCTTCAGAATCAGCTACTAAGAGCAGCATCTTTTCTTGGAACTTAAAATCTGGCCACAACATAGTTAAAGCCAAATTTTGCACTGTATGGGAGGGAAAAAAGGGACTAGGATAATGAATTTAATAGCCATGTAATTGCAGGTCAACTGCCTTGATTAGTCTGAAGGAGTTAATAATTCAGTTGACAAAGATGATCTGCATTTTTAGAGGTTTGTTCAAGAAAGCCTGTCTACCAGGAAAGTACACTTTCTGCCATCATTTCTTGGTCTCCAATTCCGTGTGAAGACATGTGAATTAACTGTTATTAGGAAATATAGACACTAATTTTTCAGAAACTTTCATCCTTTTTTAGTATTCATATAACACTGCAAGCTTCTAGTTCTTTTGGTATTTCCTTCATATTTCAAGCCTTGTTGTATAATAACATTAGTTTCAAAGTGTTTCTCGTATAGTTCCTTTCAAATTCCTCCTATGGCTGATTTGAAAATATTTTTATTTAGAAATGCTGCTTTATCTTCAGTAGAGATTTTCAGCATCAAGCAGAAAGGATACAACAACTTTCTTTCTTCCAAATACCTACCAGAAATGGGTGCTGAATAGCTGGGCTTTTCTACACTCCTAAGACTTAAATTTCACGTGAGGTGGTTCTTTTTCCTAATATATTTTAGAAAAAAAAGTTATTTTTAAAGAAGTTCTGATTATTTCTTTAGCATGTCTACCTACATGTTTTTAGAGTTTATCAGTATTTGATTTTTATTTTCATTTCTTTTTAAAATCTTTCATTTACATATTCACTGCTTTCACATCATCTTTTAACCATATTGGTTTCTTGCCCAGAGAAATAGCTTTTGTATCTATGGATATACAGTTTTGGAGAATTTAAGAGATATTTTTAAATAATACCAAGTTACGAAGGATTTAATTTTCTAATCAGTTGCAGGATAACTGGGCATTGGGATATGATCTTGTAAGTTACAAATATGTTATCCTGATATAATTGCCTTATTCAACCCGTCAAAACAAAAAAAAAAATGTAGTCAGAACGTGACGTCCAGTAACAGACAGCTGTGTACCAGTACTCTTTCTTCTCCGTGCCCTTTCTAATGTCGTGGTGTGGCTATTACAACAGTCTTTTATGACCCCTGCTGAGACCAGGGCTGCATTTTTCTAGGCACTCTTCTGCATGCCTTGCCCCGAGAAGCCCACTGTCTGAGTCGGCGAGTCAGAGCTGGGGTGGACGGAGACCTGGCAGAAAGGCGTTGCAGGACCATGGTGACACATCAGATCACTGCTGGGGCGAACCGCTCCTCCTCCTGGCCCTGTGTCCTGCCTCCTGTGCCACGCTAGAGCTGGATCGTGAGCGCGCGACTCTCGTTGAAGCTGTGTTTCACAGAACATGGTTTTGATTGTGCTGACAATGAGAAAGCACTCAGTGTCAGGAGTGGGCATCATCACGTGTTGATTTATCTGGACCGGCGTCAAAAGGAAGTGAAGGAGAAGCTATAGCCTAAGTGGAGGCAAAATCCTTCCGTAATCCATGCAAATGTATTGTTTAGCCAAACTGTATTTAAAATGGAGACAAATTTCTGAATGTAGTCTCATGTTATCTTTTCTAACTTGGTTGGGAATAATTGATATCCAGATAACTTACACCTATATGCTGCTAATGCAACATTTCTTTATGTACATTAATAATTGTATAAAATCTAAAAGTTTTAATCTTAAAATCTATAAATCTTAGCCTGCATGCACATTTTTGTATAACCTGCAAAAGAAGAAATAATCCAGATGTCTCTGATCACGGTTCAACCAGCTAACTTTATTTACTTTAAGAAAGTCAGAAATCCTATTAGCTTGGGATAATTTCTGTTTTATGGCACTTTAACTGGAATGTCACAATTTATAGCAGTGAGTTATGTTTACTCATAGTAAAATATAGCACAGATTGGAAAACTTGTGATTTTTAAATTGTACCAAATATTCTTGAGTTGGAATCCAATAATAATGCATTTGTTTAAGCACAGTGTCAGCAAATTGATTTTTCACAAAATAGTCCCGTGAACTCTCTAAAATACTTTCAATTTATTTTACTTCAAAACAGAACAAAGGATTCCATTTTTATAATAGATTTATAGGGCACAGCAACCTCCCAAATCTGAACTTGTAGTTCTATATTAAATTTAAATTCTTAATAGTTATAAATGGCTGTTAAAAATATGTGAATAAATAAAATGTATCAGATAATCCTGTCTTAGGCTCACCAAGAAATAATATATTTTTATTGTTACAAAATTACTCTTCAGTATGCTTCAGAGCCTCATTTTAAGTTATGCTGGCTTAGTTCCATTGTAAGAACTATCATTAAAATCTTTTTAGCCTTTATTAAAGGCATGATGAATGAAAAAACAGATTATGTTTCATATTCTAAATATTTTCTGTAAGGCTCCCAAAACTCTTTTTTCCACTTCTCTCTCGGGATCCTAGATAGAAAAAGCTTACCTGAGAGTATTTCGCAAAGATTTATTTAGGATTATGGTACTGAGGAGAAGACGATAAATATTGTGGCTGAGGTGCAGCTTGCTTAGTTCAAATGACCTTGTAGCATAAAGAGCAAAAAAAGATTGAGAAAAAGAAAATAAAATCTCCCCCTACCCCTCTTCAGATTCCTTTCCTCAGCCTGTGGTCAGGCTGGCTTTCTCAAATCTATTTTACTGGCAACTCTGTGAGATGTTCATTCTACAAGTCTTTTTCTTTTTTTTTTTTCCTTCCCATCACAAGAGCATACCAAAGTTGGAGATGAAAGAAGTTACATCTAAGTCACGCAATTTTGGGGGTGTGGGGAGTGGAGGGTGGAGAAAAAAAGGAAGACAGTTTTGCCCTTTTTGACCTAAGAAAAGTTAGGCAATCTGTTATGATCTTTTGGATTGCTTTCTGCTGCAAGAAGTTAATGCTAGTCACGTAGTTCCTTGCCAGTCTGCTCATTTACAAATAATGTATTCTCGGAACACCATACAGTTAGAATATCAGCAAGTAATTTTCCTGTTCGTTGCCGTTTTAATTTTATTCCCTTTTTCACTGCAGCTTTTGCTTAGGCCTTTGCTACAAATACTTTCTGCTTCATCTCCTGAATTTCTTTTTACTTCCGTGCATGAATGCACATGTGCACAAATTCCTCTCCTGTATATGGTATTGCGTCATGAAAGGTCACTTAAATCTGCCTTTTCTTTATGAAACTGAAGAGACATATTACAAATGTCTGTTATTTGTTAATTTGCTTAGTTTTAGGTAATCAGTGTTTCACTTTTGCTTACTTTACATATGGCTATGGTTGACTTGTGCAAAGCAACATGTCTGAAGCGAACTTCTTTACAGTAATCTCTCATCACTATCATTATGCATTTAAATTCAGAATGCTGGTTATCCAGCTGAGATGAATGACTGTTGCTTGAGGGACACTAATTTATCGATAACCAGCTGTTCTTGATTCTCTAAACTAAAGTACATTTTAAATTATTTGATTGCCCAGATTCAAAAAAAGAAAACAAAACACCTTCATTATCTTTCTACTAAGCGTGCTATGAGACAGGAAAAAAAAAATGTAAGATACACAGCAAATGCTGCGAAAGAAGAAACATTTTAAACATTTTTCTCTGGGATTACAAACCATCAGAAATACCATTCCTGGTGTGAAGCTTCAGAGATTTTTTTTTTTTTTTTTTCCTTTTGTACATGCCTTTAAAGTATTAACTCTTACAAACGTGGTGTTTCAAAGGAGGGAAAGAAATTTTTATTATAACAGATTTCTCTTGTCTTTGGTGCTCAAAGAGCCAGCCCAAGCGCACTGCTCAGTGGTTGGAGGAAGAATCCCTTCCCTCTTGGGAAGGGAGCTTTCCCTGGTTTTGGTGGCGAACCATAGCCTCTTCTGGGCCTTTCAGGTGGGATGGTACTGACCAGCACAATGTATTTAACACATTTGCATTGGTGCCTTCATTTTTGTTCTATATCTAATGCCACCCAAACAAAACACTAGGGTTTCATGTGTCGAGCTTTAGACTTGATATTGCACCAGTGTGAAAAAGAAATTAGTGAAATCAAAGGAGTTACATCAACCTAAAACAACACTAGGATAAAGGAAAGTCTATCTTAATGTATTTTCTGTTGGAAATCATGTCAGAATATGGAGAGAGAACTTGCTTCTAAATAGAAATAATAGTCAGACATCATTTAAATTCTGTGTATTTGGGGAGAGCAAGAAAAGGGGAAGGGGAGCAAGTAAGGTTTGGCTCTGCTCATTAATATGTGTCTTTATTACACATTGTGCTGAACCCTCATCCTCTGGGAATGCCCTAAAAAATTAGAGTTTCTGGATAAAATTCCTCATACTTCATTTTGGGGCTTTTTTAGATAGTCTTTCAGCTCTTTCTGTACATTAGAACCTTTTTATTCTAAGTTCTGTATAAGCAGAACAAAAAGACAAATTAATAAAAGGTATAAAAGCCAAATCCTCTGGCAAGGTGCCATGTGATCAGTCTGAATTACTCTACTGATAGTTTCTGGCGCTGGAGCAGATTTATCTGGCAGTTATACACAGAGGATCTTCCAGTACTATAGCTGGATTAATTAGACTGAATTATCTGATAACTAACTTCAGTAAAGTTTTTATGAGATTAGAGTCTGTATTGTCTGAAAGATACTACGAATCTTCTGCTTTGGAAAATGCTTCTGAAATGAAAGTGCTGTGAAACCCACAGTAGGACATAAAGGTACTATATGAAATTAAAATTCAAGATAACGACCAGATTGGCATGCAATATAGGCAGTTGTGATACATGTATCTTTTATATTAAAATCCTTTGCACTGTACTGTGTTTAATGAAAACAAACATTTGATATACTCAGTCTTCAACTTAGGTGTGTAGTTCAAATACTACATATTCCTACAATGACATCTAATATGGTCTACTAAAGATAAATGTAATGCAATAAAACTCAATATGTAAATCTGGTTGCAAAAGTAGCAGCCAAAATATAAAAGTTGCTAGTGTTTTAGAAATGCAGCTGTTGCAACTATTTGGCATTCTGAATAAACAGCAATGTGTCACTTGTACCGAATAAAATGTAAAATGACAAACATCATTTATATGCTGTACAGATATTTAGTAAATGCTGTAGACATCAGAACTAAACAGTTAGCAAAGGAGAAGAGGAGCAAATCACAGAGAAGGCAATGTAGTGGTAACAGTTTAATTAAACTCTCATGGGGATCCTGTACAGATGTTTAAATCTGTTAAGTCACTGATGCTTTGCCTCAAGGACTAATGCTAAAGCATCTGTCACCACTAAAGCAAGGTCTATTTTGGTCTACAAGTTTTGCACAAGGGGAACACTCCAAATGCGTACATTAACAGCATTAAAATTCAAGTGCATAAACTGTTTTTTATTCTTGTGTGAAACCAGAATCTATTTTCAGTATGTTACTTATGAACAGTTTTTAAATGTTAATAAGAATAGTTTTAATAGTAAGGAAATCTCATTACATATTCACAGAAATCACTAGAAAGCATTTCTAAAAGAAATATCAGGTTAGGAAAGTCTTTATAAAATTACATGCTGAGGGGGGGAAAAAAAAGCATTCCCACTAATAAAGCTGTAATAAGTAAAGCATACTGAAGTTAACTTCATTGGTCTATCCTGAAATACACTGGACTAAATTCATCCTAGTTTATCATAAAATGCTCAAAAATTTGTTTTTTTAGTAGGAAGAATCTCAATAGTTGAGAACAAACCCAGGAAAATTAACATAAGACTGAATGAAATATCATTCACTTCTAGGTATTATTGTAATGGACAAATTCAGACAAATTATTTTTTTAAAAAATAATATCTTTTTAAGTTGTCCTATCTTTTTTTTTCTGCCATTTGGTGATTCAAATGCTTCTGATCAGCGTTGGTCAACCACTGCCACTGCTATTCTTTGTCAATTATTAATTAACTATCATTTAAGTTAAAGGAATTCATAAGTGAAACTTGTTTTCTAGACTTATTCTGATGATTTATCTTTGAAAATAAAGATTACAGGCCTGTGAGTTCTCCTCGTCTGTATTTCACTAAATGTCCCTCCAAGTCAGTTCACATGCCCTTCAAATAGCTTTCAGCAGAAGAAGAGGAATTTTTTAGTCTATGGTCATCTTGAAGTATCCAGGCTAGCACAAAAATGATGGGCAAAATCGATTTCAACTTTAATGTTTTCTTTATTGACTCTTGGTTTTTGTTTTAGTTGAAGAAAACATTCTGTTTCAAAACAAGCATTTCAAATGAAAATTTTCAATCTTCTCTTGCTCTAGCCCATTTCCCTTTGTGTCTAGAAGTACAGCAGCTAAAATAGGTTATAGGAGGGTGGGAAATTTCCTACTAGTTGATAAATTGCATTGGTCTCTGAAAAACTTTGGCTTTTGCAGGTAAAATAACTTTTCATCATGGTAAGTACAGGGTGGATTCTTCAGTACCATGGTCATTCCTTGGTCCTTTTCATGGAAGGACTCCTTTTTAAAAATAGTTGGATTTCCTCAGCCCTAGTACTCTTAAACTGAGAACTTACTCAAAGTGAAGAAAAACATGTTAGCTTATTTGATTGATGGAATTTGAGAGTGATTTTAGACTCATGACATTGGGTCTTCAAGCAATTCAAATTTTTGAAAATAGAGAAATATTTTCCTGATATTGTCCTTATTTAAACCTATATGCAATACAGTTGAGACTGGTGTGACTAGCAAGTACCAAGTGATGAGTAATGCTGCTTTCATTAGTTCAATTGCTTATGAAGCAGTCTAATCAGCACGGTATTTTTCCCATTATGGAGTCATATTTACTTGTTTTAGGGAAGTTACAAGTAACTGTGTTAAGTTCATGTTCTTCTAGTGCAGATGTCCCTTCTTTGGCTTCCCAAAAAGCATTTGTCACCCAATCTGTTTTCAAAATTTGGTGCCACTTTTCATGGGATGCACAAAAACATTGAGCTTCATGAGTCAATTTAGTTGGAAGGAAAGCTGTGTTCTCCTGGGAATATCTTGTTCTTGGCTTTCCCAAATGCATTCCCTTTTTTGCTTTCATTTTACGAGAGCTTAAAGAGGGCCTGCTATGTTCTTTCCCCAGTGATTCTTCACCAGACAGCAGAGGAAAGGGCCTTACCATCTTATACTAGGTGACAACCCAACTCTTGCTTACTCCTTTAAAATAGGAAAGCAGCGGTAAATCAGTCTTGCACTTGAAAGATTAGCAGGAGAAGACTTGTCAACTTTCTTCAGGCTAGAGGAATGATCACAGATGTCTGCCTTAGCAAAAAGTCCCTCAAAGCAGCAGGTCTGGACAAGCTTAAAAGGTGTATGACATGGATTCTTGTTTTGCTTTTAAAAGTATGAGAAGAATTGGGAGACAGAGGCGGAGCCTAAGCACATGATAGTCAGAAATATTTAATTTGCAGAATCATAAACATGCACTACTGGGTAGAACGTTGTTTTGTATTGAGATGGCAAACATCTTGTCAGAAAGATGTTTGTTTGTGGTTTTGCCATTTGTACTGATGCCAGTTCGCTTATTTCTTTTCTATTTGTTCTAGAAATGTTACAAATATTTTAATATTTACTCTGATCACTACAAGAAAAAAAAAATATTTGTTGGTACAGTATAGCTGAAGTTTGTGAAATTATGTCTATGTCACCGTAAGGCGGGAGATCATTTCCTGTATGAACTATACAAAGAATAGATTTTTTTTTTAGAGTATCTGTAAAAGCAAATCTTCTGACATAATCAAGTCTGTCACATATTTATAATTTTCATCTTCATAATTGAGAACTAAACAAATCTATCCTGAGTTTCACCTTTTCTCTAGTTTATACCTTTGTACCTAAATTCTTTATACACCAGTTAGAATTCTTTAGTCTCCCTTTACCTACCAGTCTACAATTGTCATCTGTCTGAAGGACATCACTTTTTTCTGTTGACTGTGTAAGATACCAATATTAGCCCAAACTTACTCATCATAAAATACAAATCATTTATATTAATCAAACCATATTAGGGTTCAATTTGATTTATAGTACTTCTTTTGTGTTATAGAGGGGCTCAAGTTTTACCATGCTAGCTTTGTAGTATGAAGCAAAGGTCAGATATTCTATCCTGGATGAGCTGTAAATGACAACTTATAAAACAGTAGAGGTACCTTTGAAGCTTGATACACAAATGGAATAGAGACATAGTCTACAGACTAATAAAAGGAGTACAAAATAACATTTTTTTCTTTTCCTTGATTTAACACAATGTGAAATAGCCAGTGACATGGTGCAATGAAATAATCATTAATCAATATTTTTTAGAGCTACTAGGATGTTTGGCTGCTAAAAAATGGACAGTGAAACAAGATACTAGAAGAGTGGTTCAATTTTTTGTTAGTGGAAAATCAGTAACAGGTAGAAAAGTCGACACCTGTAATACTGCATCACAAAGACAGCATGACAGATCTTAACAAGATAAACCCCAGTGTCAGCAAAGTTTGTATTTGCAAAATAAGAAGCATGGTTTTTTGTTGCTGTTGTTGCAGTGCTATCTTTATCCATTTTCTTCAAATAAAAGACACCATTTTAATTTCCTTAATCCAGAATAAAATTATTTGAATATTATCTAACATTTTACAACGGATTTTACTGTCTTATCCCCTGTCTCCTTTGGTCAGCTTTGCCAAATATTTCCTCAGAGGGTTGTGGGTTTTTTCCATTCATAAATCTCCTGCAATCTGCAGGGTCCAAACTTGTCTTTTTTTGCATAAACAAAGTGATATTAACAAGTCGATGGACCAAGACCAGTGCTTTCAGTGATTCGACTAGGATGAAGTTGTTAAGTGTTGATGACTTGTTATCTTCTTTCCCAGGCAGATATTAACTTGACAGGGTAATCCGACATAGCACAAAATGAGTAATGCAGAGATTCAGAATAGATATCATCAAGGCTATAAATTTACAGAGGATTCAAAACATTAAACACAGTGAGGGATTACGTACTCTTTCACAAAGAATGATTTCTAACCTGTGACAATAAATTCATTAATTAGTTCAGGGATTAATACTATTTGACTAATTAGTAATAATTTCTGGAAAATGCTATGCAAATCCATTGAATGGCACTGTGACAAGATAAATTACACCATTTGAAATTTAAACTATGTGACCAACATCTTTAAAGACAAAGTTCTGCTCAGTCTGAATATGTCTCCAGTGTGTAGGGTAAAAGTCTTGACAAAATGTAAGGGGTTGTTCGGTGGTGGTTTTTTCACTTACATTTAAATTTTCCATATTGTTGTCTTTTACCAGGTGTTTCAGTATTTACTCATATTGTGACAGATAACTGCAGTGAGTGGAGCCTCCATTGTCTGTGACTTCTATCCTTTTGCAGCAAGAGACTTTAGACATTGAGCATCACACATATTGTTTGCTTGACACTATGCCTGCTGAGATTTTTTTGCTACTTGTTTTTAGGTGGAGCAGGTGAAACACAATCTTCTGAATACAAGCAGAGAACAGCAGAGAGGTTTATGAACAATATGCAAGTGTGAATTCACCCTAATATTAGAGTATAGCCTTATGTTTGGTACCTGGACATAAGAGGGATAAGGAACGAAGGCAAAAGTCTCTTTGAGCAATTGCATGGGTTATAGAGTTGTGGATAAAAGCAAATCAACTTTTCAGAATCATATGGTGATTGTTAGCTGGAATATATGACTTTCTATGCAGGGTGCTTCTGAGAGCAAAGATTATTCTGTGCGTGTAGGAATAACAGAATGTTTTTCTCAATTTCCTCCAGATACTGCTCCTACATTTAATTTTTCCATAGTTGTAAACACTGTCAGGTGTTTAACATGTGAAAGTTCTTCCAGAAGATATTTGTTATGAATCTGAAGTACTTCATTCAGTTTCAGGTGATTCCCCGACTCCAGGAGAAAAATTAGGACAAAAATCAGATGTTGTATAATAGCATACTCCTTGTTAATCTGAGAAAATTTTGTAAAAGGTTTATACTTTATCTTATTAAAATGGCCTGAAAAAACAGTTGCCTGTTTCAGAAGTAGCAGTTTACTATCTCAACAAGCATCACATCACAGTTAATGAAGTTTGTATGGAGTATTTCAAGTGCTCTAAGACAGCAATGAAACTCAATATATAATTTGTATTGGAATTTTTATCTTTTTTATTGTAACAGTATCCACTAAGTCAAATGCTAGCTACAATGAGGAAGTTATATTCCTGTTTGTCACCGTTTAGAGCAGGGTTGCAATAGTACTTGAAAAAAAAAAAGAATCTTCAAAAATTAAATTAGCAGGCTTTTGCAGAATGGCACTTTACTAGGTAGGCTTACTGAAGCTTTGCGAGCACAAAGAGCACTAGATAACGTTCTATCCTGATGATGCTTTTCTCCATGTTCAATATGTTGGAGACTGAACAAATTGCATTCTAGAGTAATTTAAAACCCTCTCTATCGTATTCTCCTGGGAAGAAGCTGGTCTTGTATGACAAGAAGTCTGAGTTGGCACCCGGCAGTCCATTACAAAAGCAGCAGATCAGTTGCGCTTACCCTGGAAAAAGTGGTGGCGGCAGAGTTTGTCCCTCAGGTGCACTGGAGGGACTGGTAAGGCATCGTGCATCTAGAGATGTGGGTAATTGGAGCTGCTGTAGCACAGAGAGCTTAGGAACAGAGAATGGGTAGAGTCTTCCAGCTGTCCTGGCTGTCCCTCATCAGCACCCTTCTATCCCATCAGCGCTGCTTGAATGAAGTCCCTGTCCTCTGTGAAATTACTTCCTATAAAGCATGGGCTACACAGAACAGCATCTGTATGTCTGAACTTCAGACTAATAAGTTCTGACCAGTATCTCCAAATTTTTTGAACCAGGATGAGAACTCTTCTAAAGAATTCATAATGGCACCTTTATGTCGTCTTACTCATTCTTCAGCAAAACGACGTCACAGATTTGATCTTACTTTCCTTGTTCTTTGATCCTTGATCAGTTTACATCTAGTAATTGCTTTAAAATTAGAATACATTTAAAAATACATATTTCTGACTTTATATAAAGAAGACTTATCTATCTGGGTCTAAAATTTCAGCACAAATTAATATAATCCATATCTGCATAGCTTATCTGTTATATTGCTATAATAAATTAATTTTTAGTGAAAAGCCAAAAAATCCTTTTAAATAGTAGCCTTAGGTCGTTTGTCTTGTATAATTAACACTTTCATCTTATTCCTAGGATGTGTGGGGAGGAATTACCTGGTTGCTTTATGTCAAGGCATATTTTAATTAGCTGACGATACAAATTTTTCTCGCCAAGTTACAGGTGCTTAATACACTATTGTAATTGCATGTCAAATGAACTAATATGAATTTATCATTCGATATTCACATTCATATGTAAATGAATGTTTATAAAAGCATAATCTCAACGATCTTTAAACATCCAGACAATGTCTTAAAGTAAGCATATTCTTTTTTTTTCTGTTTAGTCATCCGTGACTCTTTGGAAGATCACATTTATGGAGTTGGGGTCAGGTGCCCCCTGGGCTACTTTCCGTGTGGCAACATCACAAAGTGTTTGCCCCAGCAGCTTCACTGTAATGGTGAGGATGACTGCGGGAACCAGGCTGATGAAGACAACTGTGGTACGTGGCTGAGACTTTTCTTTGTGTCTAGCACCTGAAGCTCCTGCACTGCTCACACTGCATAGAGAGATGTGGACTGTTAGGAACAGGAAAGTTAGATGTTTTGCAGAGCACACAGCAGGTGTTTGGCCAGTTTGTCCAATTTTATGCTTGTTTTGCACTTGTTTGCATGTGTCATTTTGTTGTGTACGTATGGATGTACATGATCTAGCAAAGACCTTTGCTGAGGAAAGGTAGACATAGGCACTAACAGAGTTATATTAAGCTTAATGTGACTTTTAAAGTTGTTTGGGAAATGTAATTTAGAAGAATTTTCAAGATTTTTCAGAAATCTGTTATGACCTAACTCCGGAGAAAAAAACATAACTGTAGGAGTGTGCTGTGCAAGCTGTACCCCTCCTAGGCTTCGGGGTTTGGAGATGTCAGAGTCTGAGGGAATACACATTGTCAGGCCACTGCTGCTGGCTGTTGGGAACCTTGTCACTCCCAGCCCCACCGAATCATAGCTGAGAACTTGACTTGGTTCGTAGGCTTTACCCCAGCTGCAGGCTGAGTGGGGCAACAGCATGGGCTTTGCACTGGCTTTGCCTGTCCATGCTGCGGATTTGTGGGCATAGCCCCGGCACAGCTTTAGTCTGTGCTGAGCAGCATCTCTCACGCAGAGTCTGGACACAGCTCAGAGGGTGGCACAGACCTGGGGTAGCCTGGGAACGACCTCCCCCATATTTTGTGAGAAAAGAGCTTAGCCATTTGGTTGTGAACTATGACTACAGGGAGAGAAAATCAGCCCTAGTACATTTTATTTACTGGTATTGTCAGCTTACTAACAGCCTGGATAGCTTCAGAGTTACTCTCCAGAACAGTTGATCCATGGCAGATGGGGAAATGAGACTTCCTACTCCGTAGTAGCTTGCCTGTAGCCATGGAGGGCAGCCAGATGCATGATGCCCTGCCTCGCACGCTGCCTCCAGTTCCCTGGAGCCAAGCAGGTGAACAGTCTGCCTGTCCCAGCCAGGCACGCTACCATCAGAGCTGCGGGAGGGAGGCAAAGAAAAAAAGAAATTAAAATATGAAGTGAAACTTCCAAGCTATATATACCAAAAGAAATTAGGAAATTTTCTGAAAGACATTTCAAACAAAATATGGTGAAGATATTTTTCATAAGTGTTCTCAGCAAAGTCAATGAGATTTTGAAAATAGCAGTTCTCACTGTATATATGCAAAGCTGATTTTTGTACATATGTGCAGTATCTTTATGCCTATCAATTTTCAGTGTCATACTCCATATGAAAGTCAATTTTAATTCTAATCCCATCTAATGGACCTGCAGCTTTTTCAAGAATGGGTTAGCCTCAGAGTCATTGTATTGACTTACTGGGAAAACTATGCTGTTAGTGCTTTTTTCGTATCTTGATCCCATATTCTCATTTAGAAATGCGTGCCACGTATAAACACATTAAGGTCATATTCAGCAGTAAATTTTTCTCAAAAACTGGTGTTACAGTCAAACTTTGTTCTTTGAATAAAGGAAGAGTCGTTTCCTTGCCTGAGAATATGGAATGTCCTGGCGAGATTGGAATGTCCTGGCGAGATTTTCTGCAACACCCCTATGCTGTAGTAAGTGTGGGGATCTTTGTGGGACAGCTCTGTTTTGTGAGCATTCATCCTGCTTAAAATCCAGGAAAGGAAGCCTCGTTGATTAGCTCCCAAGACAAAGAAACTACCCAGCTATTTCTTTTGCTGCAGTTTCCCAGGACTACTTTAGTATGCCTTGCCTTATGCCAGCAGTTATATCTGGTTCCTTCGAACCATTTTTTAAATTTACAACTAGTTTTCAGTTCAAGTCATTGCTCCTGGTAACAGAAAAGCAATTCAAAATGAAATTATTCCAGTGTAGCCATTGTTTCATGCAGTACCATTGGAAATATTAATCTTATTCACGAGGTACTCTAATAAAGTAGCTCAACTTCTAAATTCTTCCACACTTTCATCTTGCATAAATTTGAATAAGAGCTTTGAGGTGGCCAGTCTACAACATTCAACCCAACAAGTGTGGGGAGGGAAAAAAAATCAGTCTAGACCTTCAAAGGCATTCAGATTTTTAATTTTTTTTTTTAAATGCATGTATCTCAAACATAGCTAGGTAAAGCAACTGCTTTACTGACAATTTCTTCAGGAATGATAAAGCACTATCTTAAGCCTACAGAAAAATGTTTTAGTGAAGACTTGCAGATATCTTACATACAAACCAGTATTATAACATAAGGAAACACAAAGCAAAAATTTTTCATGGACAGTTCTTTCTCTGATGGAAAGGACAACACTGATGCAGAAGAAAAGGAAGAAAACCTGCTTGTTTTAAAAACCATAATACCGTGTTTGAAAACAAACCCAGGTACTCTAAATATAAGAAAATCCAAAGTCCAGCTGTTCAACATAAGCCTCTAAGTGTGCTGAATATTAGCAGCAACTGCTATTACTGAAACAGTACTTTTAAGAAACATCAGTGAATGAAACAAGCAGAGAAGCAACTAGCATAAAAAGCAAATGTAGATCTTTAAGAGAGTCACTTTATAGAAATCTTTAAATGCCCTCAAAACAAAATAAAAGGCATCAGTGCAAGAAAGAACAACTAGGTAGGAGACTCTGAAAATACTGAAACTGGTCACTCCAACTGTCTTATAGTAATTCTGTCCCTTTCCTCTTTTAATGAGTAAAGTTCACTTGTTCCCCACTTCATTCCTATAGAGATATTTATTGTTGTAATCTTTGAAACTATTTGCAATATTGGTCCTGTTTCATGCACTGCCTGCCCAGTAACAGCAAAACATGATTGTATATATTTCACACTAAACCGAATCCTCACGGAGAGAAGTGTGTTCGGATGTGCTGTAATAGCCGCTCACGTCCAACCCAGGCATGTGAAGACTGGCTTCATGATGCCTTCTTCATATCTGCTTCCTCTTCCACTTCCACCATGCTCTCCATGTTGAAACAATAAATGTAAAACTAAGGTCCATAGAAATGAAATTACCTGAAATTAGGATCACAGGCAGAGTTGGGAACAGACTCTAGGTCTAAGACTGCTGCATTAGTGCTCAACCTCAGGGTGTAGACTTACTGCTGGTCAGCTCATCTTCAGCATTTCTTCTACTTATGGAAAGGAGTGAACTGTAGCCAATATGTTACACTAGAGTGAAGCCACTTTTTCTTTGAAAACTCACATGCCTTTGTCACCTAGTTGGGTTTCCAAAACCAATAAAATACTATGTGTGATATGCTGATGGGGAAGAGCTTGAGGCAATGTAGTAAAGTGCAATACGAAGAGGAGGAAGATAGCAATTTATCATGCCCAAAGTGATGAGAGGCTCTTTTGGAAATATCACTAGATAACCTTAAATGTGCATAGAAAATACAGCCTTACCTTTTGAACTTGAAAACATAGTCCATGAAGTAGAAGGGGGTGTCTCTGGAAATTTGTCATGAATATGATATTTTAAAATAAAAATGTTTTATTTAAAGTTTCATAATTTGTCGTAAAAACTTGTGGGTTTGAGGACTTTCCTTTTTTAGGCTTGAGTATGGTAGTAAATTTTTCTCTGCTGTTCTGCCCTGTGCTCATCCTTTCTGAAGCACTGAGTTCTTGAAAAGGCCGAGGAGGTAGTTCAACAGTTCAGCCTGTATCACACGTTTCACTTGGAGTTGTTTTTGTATCTGTTAGCAAAACTCAAAATGTATGGAAAAAAAATTACAGCAATTCCAGCATCCGTCTGTGCTCAAGCTTGATTAAAGCTCAAGCTGGCAAAGCAGAGCGAGTTTGATAGTGTTTAGTTCTACCGAGAAGACATTTAATTTCAAACGTAATGGATTCAGCCTAATTTTGCAGAGAAGATCTTTTCCTGTTTATTTACAGCTGTAAGATTTGATCCTGTAGCTACTTGATATTTGTAGATGGGAGGTTAGAACATTTGTTTACTTCATTGCTTTTTTAAATGTGAGCAGGAAGGATAATCACAAATTCCGCTCACCTAACACTACGGCAGTGTGGGCATGGGAATTGTTCCTAAAGCAAGTAAAGCATATTTTTTTACATCGAAGATATTACTGCAGTGTTACTGGTAATGTATTCTAAATAATCTCCAGGTAAAGCCTTTCGAAGCCCAATGGCACAGTAAAAGTGCTGACTACGTATTCCCAAGGATGTATTCATGGAAGAAAGCATTTTGGAATCTCTGCTTTCACAGTGATGCTTAATGATAAACAAAACAAAATTAAAACTAACAACAGTAGATAAAAAGCAGAGTTGTTTAATGCAAAACAAAAATAGCAGAACAACGGTATTTGTGATGTAGCTTTTCACTGAGTCCACATGTGTTTTATTATCTTAAAGTGCATGGTTGTTTAGTTGAACAAATTCTGACACATGACAAATTGCAAAAACATACACAAAGTTAAATCATAGCGTAAATGTACTCTGCAGATTTGGACAGAAGGCAAGGAGTGTTGCCAGTAATCATCGATGGATACTTTTGTTCAAAATACTAACTCTCTGAGTAGCTTTAGACGAAAAAAGATTCTTTAATCTGCTCCCTCATGAAGTGTTTAGAATTTAAAACTTCAAATTTTCTTTTTTAAAGTTCTGTGATATGCCATCTGCTTAGAGGGCTGAAAGAGCAAACTTTTGTCCTAGATAAGGGTCAACTTTCTTTGAATAAAATGTTCCTACTTTTACATGCAGTGATAAAAGTGTAGTGTTATCTGTCTAACAATTTCTGTGTAATTAGTTGTTCTAGATACTTCACTGGGTCAGTTCTCATTCTGTAGTCATATCGTGCTAATTACAAAGTGCTGCAAGAAATTCTCAATGCAGTTAATTTTTACACCACTGGGAGACTGAATATTTGATTTTCCTGTGTGACCTTCGAAGACCTTTTTTGCAATTGACCCTAATATTCTAGCCATTCTGCTGGACAGTCAGCATGGTTTGTTCATTTTAACAGTAAATTAGATGTGATGCTAATATTATGCCAGTTCTTGGGGACAAGCCTCCCAGTAAATTGCAGTGTAGCTTACCTCAAGTTTCCTGTTCCAAAACCACCCATCAGCTCTTGAATTTAGTTTGGTACAAAGTTGTAAATAGGGAAATATAGAAACATAATCAGATCTGAAAAGGTACTAAGCTTTTCTCCTTTCAGGGGAAACTCTGGACTTTACACCCTACCTGGCCAATTTGAAAGCATATTTTATGATATGACTGGAAGTCCAAGATTAATCCCTACTGCTTTTTGTCTGGTATATTTAGCACTATGTGTCAGCATCCTGTGGTTACAGGTTCTGAAAAGCCCTTGGATGTAAAGTATAAGTACACTCATTTCTTTATAAAGAGTCCTGCTTTCAGATTTAAAAGTTTTTCCTAACTTCCATTAGGGTTTGATAGTACCCAAAGGTGCAGTCAAAATCTATGTAGTTATTGAATTTATGATGTTCTGTTCTAATTTAGAATGCAAAAAATAACATTGATATAAAATCTTCAGTCACACCTCCTGGTCTTTTGACCACAACGTGTCTTACGAACCAAGGCTGACCCTGGTGAGAACTGACCTGGACTGACTCCACTAAAATCAATGGAAAGGCTCCCACCGTCTTCTGTCAGCAAAGAATCGTAACTTACCTAAATTAGGAACCTAATGAAAAGCTCAGGTGTTTCAAAAAAAGTTTGTGACTCATATGCTAGCCTTCCTAAATAGTACTGGATAAGACTGTTTAGAAGGACTGTGCTAGTGGTGATTATTTTTTTTGCCCTTTAGATGAGATGAAGAAATCTAGGTTGTGATCTCCTGCAAGTTATCACAGAAACAGGAGATATAAAATATAGTATCTTGCCATGCAGTCTGTGATAAATAACTCTCGTAAATAAATGCCTTATTTCTTCTTTTCTTAAGCTTAATTGGGAATTCAGTAGATATGGTTTATGCTTTGTTTAAAATTAGAGTTACTGTCATTTCACACTGCTGAATAGCTCTTATGCTCCATCTCAGAACTGGTTGTTGAAATAGACTCTATGGTTATTACTAGTAAATCTCTGGAGGAAATGATTATGTGCAAATAGCACAGGTATAAGTCATATTTAGAATAAAAAGTATTTTAGCATAAGAATTGCTAAAATGCAAACACCAGAATTCTTATTAATTTCAAAACACAAATCACGTGCATTGGGCCTAATCCCTTGCACCTATGTAGACAGGACTGTTTCACCATGAATGGGGCATGAAAAAAACAGTGACTGCTGTTACCTATTTGACTCCCACTCTACTTACTAGCAATAATAAAAGGGAAATGGAAGGAACACCATGCTAGGGTGTTTCATTTTATCTTTTTTTCACAAGCAGGGTCTTTAATTATGTAGAGTCATTAATAGAACAAAGTAGCCTGAGTTATTTTGAGAGCAGAAGTTTCTTCATTGTTTAGAAATTTGGCTTCTAGACAATTTTGCTGATAGTTCTGCAAAACTGTTTTTTTGGCAGATGGGCAATGGTTGTAGTGTGTCTGCATTTGTTTTTTAATCACAATGTCATAGCCACATTTTTCCAGTCCAGTGAAGCAAGAAAAGGCATGCAGATTTAATTTAGGATGTTCCTGACTCTCCAGAGGAGTTCTTTACTGGTTAAATGTATTTACCATTGTGTTTCTCCCAGGCCTAAGAGGTCTCCGAACAAAAGGCAGCATTCAGCTCCTCAGTTGTAAAGTTCATTTATAGATGTTCATTAAGATCTGTCTAGCTTATAGGCTGGAAATCACAGAGAGAGGTTTCTGAAAGAACTGGGGCAGGGAGCAGCCGTTTGAAGTCTTGCACCTATTTGCCTCTAACAGCACAGGCCTCATGTTACTGTGTGCCATGCAGTCATCGGGTGACTGGCTTGCCTGAATTGAGAAGTTATAACACACTACCTCTTTTTTAAAAGGGCCTATAAAATTCAACAGGAAGAAAGCAATAACAATTTGTGCAGATGTCATGCTGGTTTTGTATGTGTTTCTTTGAAGGTCTCTAAACTTACAGAGAACTGTTGCAGTTCTGTAGAGTCACTAAATCATCTTCTAGGTTTCCATAGCAGAAATCTATATTTCTATGGGATGTTTCAAAACATCTATATAAAAGATGTATGTTTTAATATTACAAGATTGCTTATAAGGGATTAGAAATTTCGGAAGGTCTGAGCTTCCCACCTTTTCCTCAGCACAGTGCAGAATAGCTTGATGACTTTACAATTCAAATCAATACTAATAATGAATAATGTTATTGTTAGTCTCATCTGTTCCTGCCATGGCATTTTTTTCCATCTTACTTAAAATATGAGATTTAATGTATGAGACACCATTCAGTTTTGAGCCCTAGATGGTAAATTCTGCTTATGAAGTAAAAAGAAAACACTTGGACTCCAGCAGCATGCTCAAAATGTAGCAAATACTTGGCAAAAGATCAGATTTTCAAGCTTCACATTGAAATTTTTCAGATATGGCCAAATTTTATTCTCACTGTCATTGCCATTCATCCACACTATATGGCACTGAAATAATCAGGTTTACACTGACGTTAAAATATCAGCAAATGGGATAGCTTTGCTGAATTTCTGGAGGCTTTTAATGAATTTCGTTATTGAGATCTTTAAATATTGTTGATAACTAAAAGGAATTTATACATTTCACTAAACTTGTGTCTCTTCTGGTCTCCACTATAGTGGCTTACTGCTGTGGGAACTTTCAAGCAACTCAAGGTTTTACAGATATATTCATGCTATTAGCTTATTTTAATTTTTTCTGTCACATTTATTTAAAAATTGTAAATACTTTGAGAAAAACAGAATAGAAAATTGGACTAAGCTATATAGATTGTAAGTGTTGTTATATAAGCTGGAAAACTCCCCTCCACAAGTGTTTCATAGGAATAAAGGTGCAATACTGAGAAAATATTTATCTTTTAGAAATTTGAGCCTGCCTATTTTTCTTAGAAGTTGCACTGGATTAGTGAAGTTATTTTAAAATCAAGAATAAACTTGTGTAAGCATGTAATCTAGCTCATCCAAAAGAAGTGTAAATCTTATTCCTGCCTATTTTTCTGTGATTGCATTGTCACGTATAAGTAGGCAAGCTACATTTCAATTAATGTAATTAATGCTTCGGCAGGGGTGCTGGACTAGATGACCCACAGAGGTCCCTTCCAACTCCTGCCATTCTGTGATTCTGTAATCAGCAGGTACAGGACACAGCCAATGTGCAGTGACACACAGTTTGGTGTGGGGTAAATTGCCTTTGCCTTGCCTGGTAGGTGTCCAGTTTTAGGTTCTTCATTTTTTCCACTTGGTATCTAAACTGGGGCTGTGAACTTCACTCCCGGAGCTGAATGCTCTGGCCACTGCAACACTCCGCTTTGTAAAATCTCAGTGTGCTTTTGGTCTTACTGTAAGTTATTAGACTGTATCAGTATGCCCCAACACTGTGGAAAAGGGCAGTTCTGTTCCTTTATCTGTATGCATTCCAATTGCTGCTTGTCTGGAAGACACAGGTTTTCCTTGTTGTACTAAAAGGTACCTTTGTGAAAAGCCTGAGGTCATTTCTAATAGCAAGAGAAAGTATATTTGAACAAGCGGCAGAAAGAAATACGTCCACGGGTTATGACCACCAACAGCAAAGGTGAAATCAAAGCGCAACACAGTGTCTCTCTAGGGTGCTATGCATTTAACTGATATCATTTCTCTGCATAATAACCTATGAAGACGTGGCCGAGAGAAGGGGAAAGTCGTATAGATAACGTCCTGTTCATAAGCTCCATACTAAATAAGAGATGTGTCTTTAATTAAGCAAAGCTGATGTTTTCTCAGATCTGTCACTGAAAGGATTATCCAAATCCGTAGTTTGTCAGGATTAACATACTCTTTCTCATTCCTTTCCTATCAGAAATGGTAATTGACAACTTTCAGCAAGGAACGGTGTATTAATCTGTAGTCAGATAAATCCAGTTTACAATTACTTATTTCACTTATCCCGTGTAGGGGAAGATTTGCTGATGCCTTGTTTTCTCAGATCTCTTTTTTTGCAGAAGTGTAGCCAACATAGTCTATTTTAGAACTGGCTCACAGCAAAGCAATTTCTCATCTGAGCTGTACTCCCCCAAACGATAGATTTAGGATTTCAGGACCACTACTATTACCAGTCATTTCTTAAAGTGTTTGGAGAACCTCGTCTCAACAGAGAGTAAACAGATCACAAACCCACCATATAAACTCTAAATGATCACAAGTGATTTACAGTTCTGGCACTGAGTGCTTCACTGGACGGTTGTACTAAGTATAGTTATTTGCACAATACATTCTTCTGGGATTTGACAAAACAGTTCGTATAAAATAAAGACTGTCTCAGGCTTGAGCACAAAGTTTGGCCCAAAGCAAAGATTTCTGAAGGTCAGAAAACTTTGAATAACTTGTTTTGTTATATTGAGATATGCCTTTGTGTTTCTAATAGAAGGCAGGAAAAATCAATGCCATGAGAAAAGCCCGTTATCTAACATGGACTGACCAGAAACTCCAGATAACTGGAATACTTCCAGTACAAAATAATCCATCTTCTCTGTGTTTTTTCCCCCTTCTCTTTTGTGGCCACCCAGAAGTGCACAGCTGCCTCTGGACTTCCTTGAAAACGCTGGTGAACTTCCCCTGCATAGGGAACTGCTCTCTCGTTCCCATCAGTGCAGGAGGCACTGCTCATCCTTTTTCTCTGCAGACAGGAACTGCAGCAGTGGTCACCTCTCGTACATGCTTTGTCACTTGGAAAAGCATTTTAAAAATATTAAAAAGTGGAACAAAATCTCATCTATCCCCTCTTTAGTGTCAGAAGCGGGGAAAATGCAGAAAAATGATACTTCATATGTTCATTGGCTTACAGGATGATTAGAATTTACGGTTTTTAATTATACATTCAGAATCTGCAGATAAGCATTTTGCTGTCCAAAACTTTCTATGACTGTAATTATGAATTAGAAAGTCCAAAAATATTTTGAGACTGTATTCCTGACTGCAAAGTATTTATTTGGTATGACTACACTCCAAGATTAATCTTATTTTTTATACATCTTCACAAACTTCTATATAAAAATCCTCAGTGAAAGATTCCTTTCATCTTAATTCTCACCCCCTCTGCACACATTATGTTCCCACTAGTTTCTTCAGGTCCCAGTTGCCAGGTCCAGTCGTGCAAATGAAAGTCAATGGATGTGCTCCAGTTAAATATTCAGCAACAGTGACAGGGGAATCCTGATTACAGCCCTAACTGCAGGGCAGTGGGTTGATGCGTCACTCACCTCTTGGCAAAGCATCTGTTCTCATCACTTCATCAATTAGGGATTCCGTGTTGCAGGTAGTCCTAAAACTGAACTCCTGCTGAGCATTTAAAACAGGCAGAAGCAATATTTCTGCAGGTTTGCCAACACCTTTCGTTTTGTCCAAAATGCATGAGGATGCTTCGGGGTATCGGCTTAATAATCTAAACTGGCAAAACTGCTAATGGGTCAGAGCATAACGGGTGCGCTTAAGGAAGTTAGTAAAATATGCTTAAATGCCTTCTCTTGGCGGGAGGCTGGAATTCTTGCAGGGCATAAATGAATTCACATTAATTTTCGAGTGAAAAAGTCACTTTTCACGTCTGTATTTTCTCTTAATGGAGCAATTCCTGAAGACAGAGATTTTGGGTTGCTTTGAATCTTCCATCTTTTCAATTTATGTATAACAAACAAATAACTAGATAATAGATAGTTTGCCTGAAGTTACTTCATATTTCATAATATCTATTAATCAGCATGTATAGTACATTTTTTCAGCTTAGGCAGCGAAGAGGCAGGCATCTCTCAGAACGGCTCCATTTGCTGATACTCCGTAGCCAGGCTTCAGGAGATGCTTTTAAGGTAATTTCCCTACCTAGCTGAGAGAACAATTGAGTTGTAATGTGGCATGAAAAATGAAACACCATTTCAGAATGGTAAAAGTTGCAAAGAAGTAAATATATTTTATTTTTCCCTGCCTATTTTGAAGGCAATCCATACAGTAGTAATGTTTACTTGAATATAAAGATTTATAGAGAAATGTCTGTGAGGAACTGTATTTAACTGTAACTAAACAATTACCATGTAAAATTGCAAGGGGAAGGACTGTTGCTAGCATATTGCAAAACTGAAACTAAGACTGTAATGACCAGCAAGGCAGAGCCATCCTCAGAGTTCTTGTATAAATGCTGTTTGACGGTAGGTATCCTCACAACGCAATGTTTTTAGTTATCACTGATGGGTTGGCTTACCAGCTAGTGAGTGCCATCCTAAGGAGCATCTCTGCTACTGGTGTGTATTCATTAAATGAGCTGCTTTAAACTGAAAGGCTGTGGGCATTGTCAAAGCTGAAAAGAGGTCAGACTCAAATTAATAAAACTAAAATCAGATCACAGCTTTCAAATGAAATTTCCTTTTTTTTCTTTTTTTTTTTTCTTGGGTGGTGTGTCTTCCCGCCCGGTTTTGGAAGTGGTTACCTGATCAGTTAATTTACAGACATCAGCTATACAACAGACTTGCAAGAAAGATCTCTGTTGTTATTTCCAACAGTGCTGTATCTGGAAATCCCCATTTGTGAGAAGGAACTGAAAGGTCTGCTCTTCAGTTTTCACCTTTATAGCCGTAAACCACTCTGTTCCAGGGCATCCATGCACAGTCACCACACCTGTAAGACGCAATAATGTTTTGTTTAAGAAGATGCATATTAAGTTTAACTTAAACATACTGACTTGAATATGTTACATGACACCACTCATTCTCTTAGAAAGCAGTGTTCATTTGGCCTTCATCTAGATTTTCAGCAAAGAAATTACAGGCTGTGACAGTGCGAGACAGCCCTCTGAGAGGAGTAGTGGGAGCTGTAGTAGTCATTTGAGCTTTCCTGGACAAAGTGACAAACCCACACATTTAAGGAGGTAGAAAAATATGATTGCCTCTCATTTTAAACTCCTACATAAACAAAAAGTTCTGAAGTGAAATATTATACCTTTTTGGTGCAACTGCTCCAGAAAATGTTGTTGAAAGTATAATAAACTGTTCCTGCTATGCAGCTCATAATGTCCGTACATACGTGTGATTAGGCAGCTGTATAAAGATAAGGGCATTTGATGGTCCACAAAATGTTCTGGAAAAAAACACATTATTTAGATAAAACTTGATGATAAAACTAAATTTGGTGAAGATATTTCTACTTTCAATTTCTGTTCTAATGTGTCTTCTATTTGTGGTTTTCTTATTAGAAGACAACAATGGATGGTCTCTGCAATTTGACAAACATTATACAAAGGACAAATACAATAAACTGAGATCTCTGTATGCATTTCAGACAAAGACACCTGAGTGCTGTAAGTAATTACAGAAACCATTTGTGTGATTATTACTGATGATTCCTAGAAAGAAATAAACAGCAAATATGCTTCTCAGAAAGAGACATACAGTGCAGTTTCATTTATAGTGAAACAGAATTAATGTCTCAGATGAACAGATGCATTGAAGCTAATTTCTGTTCCTCGAGTGGTTCGTTTTCTGTAACAGAAATATTAAACATATGTCAATTAGGAGGGCAATATAAATGTTTATCTGAATATATTAATACCACTGAAAGACCATGAAACACACATCTTTCAGAGTGATCCAAATTCACTTCTTTGTATATGAAATGATTCTTGCAACCTCCTCTCCACTTCTTCCAGCATCCATCCCTTTGTACAGATTTTCTGACTCTGCTGTCTACTATGAGCACTAACTTAAAGCACAGAGATAGAGGAAAGGGAGTAAAGACCCCCTGACCCATTTTCATCCTTTTCTCACCTGGACAGAATTGTGCTTATTCTAGTAAATAGAAGAGGGCTGAATAATCTTCAAAAGAGCCACAAAAAACCCATGCCAGATTCTTGGTATATCAAGCCTAAAGCTCAAGAGCTTTTACGAGCTCTTTCACAGAGGTCAGGAGGTAACATTACTTTTTGTGTCCCTTTATATTTATCCTTAGGGTCTTCCCAGGTCTAAATCAATTACATAAAAACATGTGCCTTAATTTCAGTTTAACACAGCCTGGTAGGTCTGTCTTTGCCCACTGCTCTGTTACACTATGTTTCTTTTCTCCCCATCCCATCACACCATTCATCCCACCTTTTGCCACAACTATGTTCTCGTTCTCACACAGTGGCTGGTGCTGTGCCAGCAGTGTGTACCTGCCAAGGGCTCGAGATCTTCTGCGACGCTGCCAAACTGGGTGCTGTCCCATCAGTCTCCTCAAACATAACCATCATGTAAGTAGAGCAGAAAAGTGGTCTCTTACTCTGTTCAGGCTTGACTATCAATCCTACAACTTTTTCACAACTACAGCCTTGTAATTATGACCGGTTGGCTCAGCTGGTGCTAGTGAAAGCACAGTGTCTCCCTGTTGACAAGTCCTTTAATGTTTTAAGTACAGACTTTTCCCTACATAAAAGGAGACAAAGGGAACTAAAAAACTCTGCATGAAGTGTTCGTTTCATGTTTGTAACAGTGGCTTGAGCTAGCAACAGTTTCAGGAAATCTAACGAAAACTTCAATAGAAATGTTTCTTTTTCAGACACAATGCTTAGGACCTTTTTGTTATTCTATGATCCTGCCAACAGGCCTAGCCTGTATTCTTGCCAATAAAGCCAATAACCTTGAACTCAGTGGAATTATGTGCTTGAACAAATCCTTTTAGTTCTCACTTGATGTTTCTGAATATGCCGTTATTTAAAAGGATTTAATCTGAGCTGGGTCATTATACAGGCGCGTATGTGTAAGTCACACTATTTGAAGAGATGAGGGAATGATTGATATTACTCTTAGTTTGCACACCACTGTTTGAGAAGCCATCTTCTGTGTGGTGAGCAGAGGGCAGCATCACGTGTCGTTATCCGAGGATCTTCCCTGTAGAGCAGCGGTGCGGATCTTTCTGTTTGTTACCAGTTTGCGCTCACGTGCGGCTGAGGTTCTCCTTGTTGGGTCCATGCTCAAATACCACAATACTTCATAACAAGATTGATGTGGAATGTCAAATGTATATTTAAATTGGCTGTTGGCTCAGGGTCAACAAAGAGTTCAAAAGCAATGTCCCAGTTCTAGCTTTAGAAAAAGCAGGGAGTCGGTTCAGCTGGCTTTTGGACTAGGCTGTCTTCTGATCCAACCATGCCCTGAATGATTTTTGTTCTTGACAGGACACTGGAGTCCGTGCCCAGTGAACATAGGGACATAGGGACACATGCACTGGGAAATAAGGTCTATATGCATTTGAGGTTTGAAATAACCCTGTGGTTTTGTTTATACTCCAATCTTTTAAACTCTTAACTATTGTTTTGTCCATTGCGCTGGGGACATGGAAGAATATTTTTTGATGATAAAGAATTTGGCTTACTGCTTAAATAGACACATATATTCAAACAAACAGATGTGGCATGTTCAGATGGCTTCATGTTGCTTTTATTATTTAGCTGTGTGAAAGGTGCTCTTACAGAATAACAAAAGCGGCAGCACTGTAGGAAGCTGAGAGAGTAGTTTTACTCTGTGCATTCATTCCTACAGGTCTCTTCAGAGGAATCTGCTACGGAAACTTTCTGCTGACATTTTCAAGAAATACCAAGACCTTAAAAATCTGTAAGGGAGTTCTTCAACCTAAAATGTCTATTTAGTGCCTAAAATATTCATCCTTTCCCACTCACATACATACACACACAGAGCTTAACATCTAAGTGACAACCCTCGGTTTATACTCAAAATTCTGTTCTGTCTCACCCTTCAGTACCTCATATAATTGTGTAAACTCTTTGGCTCAAATAGCTTGATTTGACATCTCTCTTTCTGAAAAACCATAATTTCTGCATATTTAAATTTTTTATATTGACTGTTTTATACCAGAGAAATGCTAAACTTTTATTTTCTCTGAAGGAAGTTACATTTATAATGAACAGTAATATGCCAAAAGAAATTAAATAGCTTAGTCCATTTATTCTACAAAACAAGAGTTTGGAAACTTAAACTTCCCATTGTCACAGGAAGCCCACTCACGTGGCACTTGGCTTTGCTCCTAACTATGTCTGGTACCAAGTTGATAATACCCCAACTCGACAAATTGTTATGGCAACACAATACTGCGTTATGTTTTATGATGAGTAGCACGTATGTTGCTCAAAAATCATCACCTTTAATAAGCTTGCTTCATATAGAATTGGTGAAATTAAGAATTAAATACAGAAGTCTAGAGCAGGGCTCCTATGTCACCAATTCAAGGTACTGAACATTCCTAGAAAACGTGATTGGAGTGCAACCTCTGCAGAAACTGTGCTGTACTGCAGCACCATCTTGTGCTCCCAGCGTGAAGTGCCATTGTGACCTGAAAGTCTTGAAAGACGTGTTTTCATTAGAAGAAATACATCCATATCTATCTGTTCAAAACACCTCTTTCTAATGTTAATTTCAGACCTTTCTGATCCATAGCTCTACATTCTGTAAAAGCTCTTGAGCAGCGTTTGACACAAACCCATTTTGTAAAAGCCCATGTCAGATTTCTTACTGCTTTTTAACACAAATGCATCTGGACGCTTTATTAAATGTAATTTAATTAAAAGTATTTATACTTAAATGTTACTGAGAGAATAACACTTTAAAATTATTTGAAAATTATTTAATGTTCACAGTTGATAATATTTTTGAATTCATTATTTCATCAAAGTAGATAAAAACAGAAGGAAAAAATTAGTATTCTTTCGCTTACAGAAGATTAGTAAGACTCGTTTTACATTTTTACTATATTATCTTAAAAGTGCAGTGTTTTCAAAATCTGCTGATACCATAAACAGAAAATTCACAAATACATGTTGATTTGACATTTGCCGTGCAAAATTTTGCTTGTGGCAGGGTTCTGGCTAAACATAACGATCAGGTCACATAAGTGAGAACTGCAAGGTTAGGACCTAAAACAGGAGAGCGCAAGCAACCACATTGTTGTTCACCTTGGCAAACCAAGCATCCCTTTGAATGAATTTTGTAATTCCACAGGGGGCGGGGGTGTATTTCTTTTAAAACACCTTTCCTGTCTTTTCAGCTATAGCTGTGAAATAGTTATTATCAAATTTAAGGTGTAACAAGTTTGACAGCTTCTTGTCAAGTATCACACGTGCATTCAGTTTAGCTGATAGATTTCAGTTGGTTATTTATGCTTGCTTTGACTTTGCATGCTTAAAGAATTAATCGTTGGTGGTTTTGTATCTTCTTAGGTATCTTCAGAACAATAAAATCAGAGCTGTATCTGAACATGCTTTCAAAGGTTTATACAACTTGACCAAACTGTGAGTATTGCTTTTCAAACCTTGAGGTAAAAAGCACCGGGAAGAGCTCTGAGAGCCGCTACGGACATCTCTCTCTTACTTGATTCAATGTTAGGAAGCTGCAAGATGGTCCAAATCCTTAACTCAACAACTGGGTTGAGAAAGCACACATAGTGCAAGTTTATCTGGCAGGACAATACCTTGAAAATACTAGTGGGCTCCATACTTCACTCCTATTCCTCAAAGCTGCAGAATGGAAGAAGGAGATGGTGTGGTAGTTACCCTGCAGAAAGCCAGAGAGAATCAAAAAGGAGTAAAACAAAAGCGAGAGCTTGTGATGGATGAAAACTCTGTAGCATTGTATTTTGGTTCACAGAAGCAAACAAAAGTAACCAGTCCCAATAATGAAAAGAACACTTCTTTGTTTATTTTGCAGCAGCTTTTTAAGAGGTACCTCTAACTTTTATGGAAAATGCTCAGTGAAAGAGATGACACACAAATTGCATTGTTCGGTTGGGTTTTTTGTTTCTGCAGTGTTTTCAAATGGAAAATTTTAAAATGTGGTACCTCTTATTTTTCCGTCGCACAAGTGTGGTTGCTTATCTGTTATTACAGCTGCTGTTATTACCTTCCCAGACCATTTACATTACCGGTTCCCCTTCATTTCTAAGCCTTTCTGTTCCCATGATTCTGGTATCGACATTTATGACTAAGGTCCTCAGCAAAGACTGAACGGGATCCTGGGAACGTTCATGGAATGAATCGCTCCACAGAAGGAAACTGGAAAGATCCTAAACTGTGACACAGTGAAAATATTTAGCCTGCTGTGTTTTCTTATAGATAAGACAAAATGTTCACCATAATTGTTCCCAAAGTCCTCACCACAGAGAGCCCTGCCTTGCTCTGGCATTTCTATGAAAGACACAAGCCCGCACATTTGCCCCTCTCACAAAAAAATTGGCTTTCTTGGGGAGAGAGAGTCTGGAGTCACATATAAGGGGCTTTTTCACTTCCTTAGTGGGGTTTTTTTTCAAAGAAAAGCATGAAAAATTACCCTAATTAAAAATTATAGCTAAATTATCAGTATGCTGATAAATCATCAAGGGAAAAATCTTAAAACTCATTTTCACATGTATGATGCTAATTAATCATTCCATTCATTTACCTTTGGTCTTGTTTCAGATACCTGAGTAACAACAAGATAACCAGTTTGAAGCCTGGTGTCTTTGAAGATCTACACAGACTCGAATGGCTGTATGTTGTTTTCTTATTTTTACATTTATTTTCTCAAGGACTAATTAAAGCAAGATGAAGAAATATTTGGATTGCTTTTATTTTTTGTGCATAGCAGTACTTTATGCTAGACAGTAACTAAGGAACTGCTGTTACACTGTGCAAGGTAAAAATCCAATTCACTTTGGTAAGAGCAGAAAGTAGTTCTTGGGCATTAATGGCTCCATTGACTGATGACTTCTACAATGCTAAATAATGTTTATGAGTAATTTTTTTGTTACATACTAATACACGAAACAACTCAGGTACTATAAAACAGTAAAAAGAATTTTGGGGAGCAGGTCTTTCCCTGTAAATAGTGCTTGAAACATCCCACACAAAATGACTGTCTTAATCTGAGATATTGGTTTATCACTGTTTTTCAGACAGATGAAAATGAAACACGATTTTGACTCAGTAAAGTTATTAAAAATAAGCAAATAGTAAAACACCTAACATTTTTCTCTGTGTTTGGAACTGTTGGATTGCTGTGGAACACTGTTACGTGATGCTGCTTTGTTTTCAGAGAATCCGTTCAAAGTTTCTTGATCAAAGAATTGTAAATACTCGCAAGAACACAGGGGTTTTTTAAGTTGACATTAATTGTGTTCTCTAACCTTTTCTTTTTTTAATTAAATTCTTCTGAAAGGAAATTAATTCAGTGAATACCCTGACCTGCGAAGGAGTGGTGTGTTAATTTTTTAAGTAATTTGAATGGAATTTTTAAGAAATCCACTTCTAAGTATGTTACTTTCTATCACTTGTTCAATTTAAGACTGCAGAAAATTGTAAAATTAATGCATGCTTTGCTGTAATTTATAGGATAATTGAAAATAATAGGATAAATCGGATCTCGCCATTAACATTTTATGGACTCAAATCACTTATTCTCCTGTAAGTATGGAATAAGAACCAAAAGTGTTATTTAAAAGAACAGAACAGAAAGGGCAGATAAAAATATACGTGTATATATATAAACCTTTTTATAATGACTGTGCTTGCTCACCCTGGAGTGCCAGCAGTACACCTGCGGCTTTTTCTTACCCCAAGCAAAATGTGCTGGAGTAGAAGGCTTTTGGCAGCAGTGGACATGCAGCGTCTGGAAAAGTGTAGGGAGATGGGTAGGAAAAATGGTAAAAAGACAACGCCACTGAGAGGGCAAGGATGTGGCAGGTGTAGCAATGGGTGCCAGTCGTCCTCCAGAGCCATGGGGCAGGAGGCGGGGGTCCCGAAGCTCCTGCCCCTGCCAGCAGCCTGGTCTCCCTCCCCAGGACCCAGTCCATCACCTGCTGCTGCCCTCTCCAGCCCCAAAGATGAAGGACCCTCTTCCCTGTAGTCCAGAGGGAAACCGCCCTCTGTATCCCCCTTCCTCCGTCTCACCCACAGAAGCTACAGGTTATGACCGAATAGTCAAAATATTTTTACCGACTCGCTATGTTTTATGTAAATAGCATTGAACACCTTTCCTTTACGTGGTAATTAAAAAAATAAGGATAAAACACTGCTCTGCAAAATGCCAGCAGGAAAATATGTGGAAGTTTAAGAAAATAATGTTACTTTCAAGACTATGAGAAACAAATCAAGCTATGACTGCCTTTTTTCAAAAGTACAAATATGAGACATTAATTTTTTTCTATAATGCAATTTTTGGCAAATATTATAAATAATATATATAATTTTTTCTATAATGTAATTTTTGGCATATATAGCCAGCTATACTATTTCTCTTTTTTTCAGAGAGATGATGAATAATTCTCTTGCTCGTTTGCCTGATAAACCTCTGTGCCAATATATGCCGAGACTAAACTGGCTGTAAGTCTATCTTATTTCACTAGAAAAATATTATTTTGTTGTCTTTGTATGGCACATCAATGCCACTTTTCCTAATGGAGTGCTGGATCTTACAGAGTGTCTGCTGGGTCACTGCAGGGTTGATGACCTGAAGTCATCACTTAAGTGTTCAGAAATATTACATGTCTGGTTTCCACCCTCTTCTGTGCAATCACAAAGTTCTGGTAGTATTTTTCTTTAATTACCTTAGAATAACTGTCTGAATTTGTGATCAATGTTTGTTTTTATATCCCAGAGACCTTGAAGGTAACCATATCCATCATGTACGGAATGTCACTTTCATCTCCTGCAACACTCTAACTGTGCTGTGAGTAACAGGATACGCTAGCCAGCCAGAGTGAGATATGTCAAGGGATGCATTACAGCTAATATAAAAGTTTCCTCGGTATCACGGCTATTAAGATCTCAAGAAGATTAAATTAAAATTCTTACTTTTTAATGAACGCCATACAGAATAACCACTGTTTACATTTAAAACGGAGTTCAGCATTGATACTTCCAACTAAATTTCACCGAAGCGATTTTGACTGATATTCAGATTTAGAAATTTTTGTTCTAACATTTTACTTGGAAAAAGAGGAAAAACTCTCATCATAAAAGGCAGCAAACATACAAATACGTAGCTTGTTTCTTCATTTTAAACAGTTTGATTGGCTGGTGGATTGGCTGACTTAGGAAATTTAGAATTTTCTCCAAAGTTTCTTCAGTGATGATGTGATCATCTTCAGGAAATCCCTTCCACTCTTTGACAGATTAGTAGGCTGCACATTAACCTGTCATTTTCAGTTTTTAACTCTTGCACAGTACCCATATTCTTGGTTTTCTCTTTGCTTTTAAAATCCCGGATGTTACAGAATCACAGAATCACAGAATAGTAGGGGTTGGAAGGGACCTCTGTGGGTCATCTAGTCCAACCCTCCTGCCGAAGCAGGGTCACCTACCGCAAGCTGCACAGGACCTTGTCCAGGCGGGTCTTGAAATGTTCATTTAAGGCATAAGCTCTGCGGCAGATGAAATTTGGGTGAAGGAAAAGTTGCACAGCTGTGTGCCTGTGTCCAAGACGTGGTTTGGTCACAAGCCTTCCAGCCCTCTTAAACCTCCTCCTACCCTCAACAAATTTATACTAGCCTCCTATCGGGGGGGGGGGGGGGGGGAGTGTCTATATTTATATACACAAATACATGCTTGTATAGACAACAGAAGTTATTTATCAAATGGTAAAATTGTAAGCTTCTAGATATGATTAGCTTATTAATTGAATTAGGCAAATATTTGAAGATGCAGAGAAGGGAGAATTTTAAGTTTATAAAAGGTTTTCTCCAAAACCAAATAGCTGTCAAGAAGCTGCAGCATGAGTTTGTTTTATTCTTTCAGGGTGATGAGACGAAATAAAATCAGCTCTTTAAATGAAAACAGCTTTTCTTCTCTCCAGATGTTAGATGAATTGTGAGTTGATTTCTTCTTACTTGTACAATAAGTCACAAAGTTTTATAATTTATATTGCAAACTTCATTTATCATAAATTCTAGTTAATATAACATGCTCTGGAGGTAGCACCCATCCTCAGGATTTTTTTCTGTGTATTTAACAGGGAAGTCATAGTCGATAAAATACATACTCTGTATCAATAATAATGGGGTTTTTGCTCATGACATTGTTGTGTTCCCTGAATAGAATTATACTAATTAATCTTAGATCATCACAGTGCCTTTTAGACTGGTTTGCCAGTTTCAGTCAGACTGAGACCTTTACTCCTCTGTCCATAGTTATTAACATGTGCTTAGTGAAAGCAAGCAGACAGGTAGAGAGAAGAACTAAGGGAAAGATGCAGCACTGGTTAGCCCATGTGAGAAAATACCCATCATGAAACAATAAACCAAATTTTCTGATAACCTATATAATAAATAATACTTGTCAAATAGAATAAAACTGTGTTTCTTGAAATTGCAAAACTGTTTGGTAAAATTACTGAGCCTAGTAAGAACTTACTGTATCCTATGGGTGGTTGTTTCTGCAGAGATTTGGCTAGCAACAAGATTGAATCACTTCCTCCGTACATATTTAAGGATCTAAAGGACCTTTCACAACTGTAAGGATTCTTGATTGTTATTATTATGTATAACTGTATATTACTCATTTGATATGATGCTTTCTGTCATGAATGCTGGGAAAGAAAAGAGCACTTGTTTATATACATCATTTAAAGTCTGCTTAAAAAATACTTACGCCAAAAGTAATTGTATATAACATTTTTGCCCAGACTAGTTTTGTATAAGATGTGTATTTTCATGTCCCAAAAGACAGCAAGTTCAAATTTTACCTTTTTCTAGATCTTGTTAGCATATACAAAATGAGCTATGCAAGCTATATCATGAGAAATCAATAATTTGATGGGAATGTTTAATGTGATATCAGGATTTGGCTCTAAAAATAAATCATAAACATGTAAGCAAGCGCATCATACAGATGCCTTGTTTGCAACTGCTTTTTTCCTGTGATAGAGTTCTAAAAAACCATCAGGTATTACAAAACCAGAAAGACATTATTTCTTTTCCCCCATGATGCGTTTATAGGCAAATTCTCCAGCGCTGCTGCTGGAAAGCCCCAATCTTTCTCACGTAACCTGAAAGACGTGCTAGTCACAGAACTGAAGACCTCTCTGGAGGAGAGGAGGTAGTATGTGAGATAACATTTTTGTGCTTTTCCAGCATCCTTGGAATCCATCGCAATACACTGGAACAATGAAGTGTGTACAGCTGTGTTTACTGAGTTTGCGCATTTTAGTTACAATATCAAAACAAAAACATACGCAAAAGTCATAGGGAGAAGAAAAAGGGGCTGTATACCTAGAAACACTCTTGCACAGAGCGATAGCATCTAATGCTACTGTCTAGTTTTACATTCCACTGCCTCTGTCTCTGCTTGAACTCACACAAGTAATTACAAAAATATAGATCTTAGCAGCTAGCAAAGTCAATTGTAATTTATTTCTAAACGCATGCAGTTCAGCTAGGCTCTTTAACTTGAAAGACAATTACGGGAAGTTTAATAACTAAATACTTCTATAGTCAAAACCCTTAAGCATCAGGTTAGGGGAGGCAGTTGTGCGTGTGTGTGTGTCTCTACGTGGCCATAGAATGCCTGTGAAGCATCCGACTGCTCTTTCTACTGGCTTAGCAAGCTGAGTAACGCTAAATGAATGTCATCATTTGAAGTTGGAACTGCCAATTGTACAAGTTCTTCCTGTCAGAACTGGAAAAGCAAATTGATTATTTTTAGAACAAGCTGTAAGGAAGATGTACCGTTACTTATGTCTGTGTTGTATTTACAGGAACCTTTCTTACAACCCAATGAAGAAAATACAAATAGATCAGTTTGATTTTCTAATTAAACTCAAATCTCTGTAAGTATCAAGTTTTTATATTTTAGCTATATTTTCTATGTGATTATGCACATGTTCTTCAGAAGGATGTGATCCAGAATATGTTTTGTAAGAAACTCTCTTTGAAATAGTTTATAGTTATGTCGATGTTCCTCAACAATTCAAGCCTGGAAAATAATTACTAGGAATAATCAAATTTTTCCTTCCTAAAAATACCAGTTTCATAATGGAAATTTTTTCCAACAAAAAGAGAACATAAATTCAGCTTAGTGAAGGACATTGTCCTTACTGCTGTTATAAAACAAGAGTAATGCAACCCTAGTCTGACCTTGCACAATTTGTTTGCAGGGATTAAAGGTCATGTAAGGTCCAGTTGGGGCTACTAAAGCCATGGGCAGGTACCTCTAGAATACATAAAAACAGAAGTTTGAAAGGAATTTGGTATATGTAGAAGTTTGGGGACATATTTCTGTTCTTACCACTAACACCATGAAAAGAACAATGTAACCTAAGTACAATTCAGCTGCCGTGTCAGGGGGGAAATGAATTTTACAAACCTTTCTGAAGAGTTTAGGGTGAGTTTTTGCGGGTGCACTAACACAGCAGCTCTAACTTGAATTCGGCCAGCAGAGCTCTTCCTAAAACTGCATGACAGTGCAGAGACAATCTCGCAAAGCTGAAACTACCCTGCAGTAGATTTAAGTACAATTTCACAGGCCACTGCACATCTGCAATAACCAGTGTGGTAGAGCACAGCACTAGTTCTTGGCAGTCACCATTTCAAAAGGTTATGGAGATCCCAAAAGAGATGTCTCCTAGGACAGCAGCATAATCGGAGTTTATGATTTGACCCCGAGCTGCAGCCAGCAGTGCACATGCCTTCGTTGATCAGTCCCACTCCCTTACAGTCATTTGGTATCCAGTGGCCAAATTCAACTAAATTTGGTAAATGCCTAACAACCTGAAAATATTCAATCTGCAGAAGTTTCATGAAATTAAGCAGCTGAGCACAGAAAAAAGTAATTAACTACCTCCCTAACAGTCAGGCTACAGCATCTATTTTATCTATTATTTAACATCAAAGAACTCGTGCAATTGACTGACCTCGACCTTCCATATTTTTAAGTTGAGAAAGTTGTTAGATCTTGAGACAGATCTGTAGGAAGCTGTATGTTTCAGCACTCAGCTTGCAGACCACCAGTTGCCTCTTTCCTAGTCTAAAATAGTAAGAGCAGCTGGGGAAATCATACCCCAGGATTCGCTGCAGTGCTTGAATAAAACTAAGAATTTTCCATATTTGGGGCTTTATTCCTGTCTCCTAGCAAAACTGCCCACCAGCCCAAAGCAACTAACCAGTAAGACTGGTACCTTTCTCCACTTATGCCTAAATACGCTCTGCATTTATGGCAATATTGCACTCAAAGCATTGAACAGTGACTTCAGATAAGGCTCCCCACAAGAAGAACCAAAGACCTCTGACCGGCAGCAATTTAGCAGACACGTTGCATGTCTAAGCAGTGAGTGGGATGGACTAGAAGAATGCAGAAACTTAAGTTCTAAAAGGACAACTTACACAGTTACACTTTACTGATCCTGCACTGCAGGGGAAATAAAAGTGCCATTTTCAAAATATTAAAAAAAAAAATTAAAATAAGAAATCCCCTCTATGAGTCTCAAGAAAGCCAGCATTTTCCGTTATATGCCGTGTTCTGTGTCCCAGCTTCCTGCTACTCTTGACACAATGAAGACTGAATTCCTGCAATGGTTTGTTTATTTAGTAAAGCACTCCCTAGGTTAAAAAACAGAGGAGATATGTGAAATATTGCTATTGGAACAAGTTATTATTTTTCCAGAGATGATGAAAGGACATCAGTAGAACAATACTTTGGAAGGGCATCATCATAATCAGAGATTGCACTGCTGAGAGCACTAAAAGAGCCTTCTTCATGATTTTGGAAGAACAGCGAGTTTATTAGAATTAACTGCAATTCATTTTATTCCACTTCAGCTTTTACGCGGACTTTCTGTTCAAGTTTGAAAGGCACGACAGATTAGATGCAATTAAAGTTCATCTCCAGTTACATACAATCATAGAAACACAATTAAACGCTCATAAAACTTATTCTTTTACTACTAAGTTTCCATTGTCTTTTTATTGAGAGTATATTGTTTACAGCAGCTTGGAGGGCATTGAAATTGCAAACATCCAGAGAAGAATGTTCAGACCCCTCAGAAACCTTTCCCACATGTAAGTAGATAATTCCAGTTTGGTTTCTTTGGTCTGAATTTTACAGTTTACAGAATACTGGATAATGAAACACAAAAATGTATGAAAAGCAGCACGTAAGCAGTTATCAAATTTGACAGTTTTTAATTAATCTCTCTTATTTCCGAATATGTTTTCTGAGTTGTTACTAGAGAGTTTTGATATTCTGGTAACCAAGCTAGAATGACCTCTTTTCTGTTTTTCTTTCTCACAATCAGATATTTCAAGAAATTCCAGTACTGTGGATATGCCCCTCATGTGCGCAGCTGTAAACCCAATACTGATGGGATTTCATCCCTAGAGAATCTTTTAGCTAGTGTCATACAGAGAGTGTTTGTCTGGGTCGTATCTGCCATCACCTGCTTTGGAAATATTTTTGTTATCTGCATGAGGCCTTACATCCGATCAGAGAACAAGCTCCACGCCATCTCAATAATGTCTCTCTGCTGTGAGTATGTCATGTGTAAAAATCTATTATTTTAATCTGCTCATCACGTGTATGATATTTGTTGTTATAATACAGTGACATACTTCCAGCACTGGATTAAGTGAACTTTCATGTTCTCGCGAATGACAATCTAAAATGCTGTGCGCCCTATGCATCAGGAGGTCTTGTTAGATGCTGCTTTTGTTCTGTACCAACAGGCAGTTGATAAATTCCAAGGGTTTCATGTATGATTTTAATGTTGTGGGTATTGTGTCAAATTCACACTTTCTTCAGCAGGGAGAAATAAAATTCCAAGTTTTTCAACGGCCTATAAACTTAGATTTTACTATGAATTTTTGAGTAAATAGCAATCTGCAGGTGAAAACGTTGTGTTCAAGACAGTTCTTCTATTTTTCGCACAAGTGAAAGGCTACTTATTCAAATATAGAAACTATAGAAATATTCAGAATTAGGGTTTTTTTATTTTAGTCCTAAAAGCAAGAGAGGTTTATGGATTAACTCTTTGGCAGTACAGTCACCATAATCTCAAGTACTCTGCCTCAGTACAGGAAAGTCTACAGGTGTTTCACAAATGCAATTAGTTGCCTTTTGAAAGCTAATTGTCAACAGTGTATCAAATAATCACAACGTTTCTAAACACAGCATGACAGTTATTTTGAAACTTTGTTGTTTAACCATGGGAAAAATCTGAATACCGTAAAAAACTTCTAGCCAAAATACCTGAGGAGCCTTCAGCCCGGTGTTGACAGCCCCTCTTCCCTCGCCAGCCGCAGAAGGCTGTGCGCATCAGTTTGAACTAGCAGAAGGTGGACAAACCAAAACTAAACTTTGAATCCAAGCAGAGATGTCCTACTCAAAGCAAATTTTCTTAAGCCAAATGTCAATACCGAAAGGAGTAAGACCTAATAACAAAAAGATTGCAAGAATATTTCTATAAAAGAAGCCATATCTTTTTCTACTTGCAAATCAATTTTATGTGAGCTTCAGAAAATCAGGTTGGAAACCAGTATGAAACATAGACCATCAGTCCAAATGATAATTAAACAAAAGGAAAAAAATAAAGGAATGGAACTGAATTATACTGCTTAATTGTAATTCATGATAGCATTCCAACTATAATATTGATTTTGTATTTATATATAAGCTGATTTATAAATATGTACTCATCTATAAGTGTATACATATACACAGAGAATGGGAAATTCAGATGTGTAAATAATGATGTTAAGCACTATGCCCACAGGTGCTGACTGTCTGATGGGAATATATTTATTTGTGATTGGAGCTTTTGATCTTAAATATCGCGGCGAATACAACAAGCACGCTCAGTTGTGGATGGACAGTATTCATTGTCAATTGGTGGGATCGCTGGCGATTCTGTCTACAGAGGTGTCAGTCTTACTGTTGACTTACCTGACTTTGGAAAAATACATCTGCATAGTTTATCCTTTTAGGTGTTTGAAGCCCAGAAAATGCAGGACAATTTCCATTTTGATTCTTATCTGGATAATTGGGTTTGCTGTTGCTTTTATCCCACTGAGCAACAAGGAATTTTTCAGGAACTACTATGGCACCAACGGCGTCTGTTTTCCTCTTCACTCCGAACAATCAGAAAGTTCAGGAAGTCAGATTTATTCTGTTGTCATTTTTTTAGGTAAGTTGCATTTCTTCTTTATAGATGATTAGAGCTGCAAATGAACTTAATTTTCAGACAAACAAGATAGCTTTCCTGTGATGTTCACACCTCATATTTAGATGCTCCAGTAAGCACTTAAAAGACCTTTTCCAGCCTGAATTTTTTACTGATTAGACAGATACTTGTGTAACTTAACACGCATGAAAGGCTGAGAAATTAGAAAGAAATTCACGACCATTAAGTTCCTGAATGAACAGACTTTGTCAGGGAAGTAGAGCAATGATAAGACCAGACGAGAACCACGTAGTTTGGATCAGAGGGCAGCCAGCTGTCAGGTAATGATGAGGGAAATAAATACCTGAGTAGAGGAGAAAATTCAGTGTTCGGGTGAAGACAAACTCAGCTTCTGGCTGCCTAATTCTGTGAGACTAGCAGTTTAGGTGAAACATTTTTCTTTGCTACCCAGCCTGCAAATAGGTGATGTGGAATTGCCATTATGCTGTTAAACTATAACTCATTTTAACTTCTTAAACAGGTGTAAACTTGGCAGCTTTTATCATCATTGTATTTTCCTACGGGAGTATGTTCTACAGTGTTCACCAAACAGCTATTACGGCTACTGAAATTCAGAATCACATAAAAAAAGAGATGATCCTTGCTAAACGCTTTTTCTTCATTGTATTTACTGATGCACTATGTTGGATACCCATTTTTATTTTGAAACTCCTTTCTCTACTTCAAGTAGAAATACCAGGTACGTCCTTTCTTTTGTGAGGCTGTTTCAGCCCTATCTGTATGGAGAGTGTTGTTTCTACTTTGGAAGAAAAAGAATTAAATACATTGAACTATATCACTAAAATGAACTTGATGTTTATATATATCTGTAGATATATGACAGGATGTACACACGATATAATGAACTATATAGTTTTACTACTGCGTTGAACTATATTACTATAATCATCAAAGATTAGTCACCTTTCAGCTAGCCAAAAAACTCCAAAATTCAAATTCTTCAAGTCTGTCTCCACTGAATACCTATAAAATGTACAAAATGTATTTGAAAACCAAGGCTGAATTTCACTGGCTTTTCTCGTCTTGTGGCTTTTGCTGGTTCTGTTGCCTCAATATGATTTAGGACAATACGGTGTTAACTATATAATTGTTATCCTGAAATAACTTTCTTTTACAAACTGGTGCTTATAGTTCAAAACATTAAGTTACGTAAAGCTCTGCTTACTTTCTTTGTGCTATGAATATATTCCCATGAGAAAATAGCATAACTCAAAAGATTAAAAACTGCAACTTATTTTTTTCCTTCTCTTCGCAATGCCAGTACATGGCAGAAAAGCAGCCTCTTTATGCAGAGCTTGTCAACTCTTAGAAAGAACAGGTGAACATGGACAGCACCAGGAGCAACAGTGGATTCAGACTCCACGTATTTTAACTCGGAGAATTTTGTCTTATGTGCTGACCGGGAGCGCTGGGAGTTACCTTTTCAAAGTTTTGACTTAGGTTTCAAATGTCTGAAAGTTATGTTGACTATGTCAAACATTTTCAATTATTTTAAATCTTCTAAAACGCTTCTTCGTGAAGTTATCAAACCACCGAAGAGATTTTAAAGAAAATACTGTGAAAAGTAGAAGCAGACGTACTCTGAATCAAGAAACCTTGAAGAAATCTTGCTGAACCACAGGGTGATCTCGCATTCAGCAAATGAATGCTTGCATTAGATAAACCAGATTAAACAGTAATTACTCAATTCATAAAATTAAAGACATCACAGATAGTTGTCTCGGTTTACAGAAGTTTTAAATTGCAGTTGATAGCATTTCTTTTTCTTTGGAGATACACTGTGACAGCTTTTGAACCAAGCATTTGCTTGTTTCCAAAACTGTAGGCAATGTTTTGGGCATCAATAGGAAGGTACTGATATTGCAACAAAGTCATAAAGCGAGAAAGGCGGGGGAAGGGAGAGTGAATTAAGCTTTTCGTGCAGCTTGGAACAGTTCTGTAACTGTTTTATAAATCAAACAGTGCAGCCAGGGGCACTCACGAGCATCTTTCAGCGCTTCATTCCCGTCCCTTCTCCGCCTGCCCCCCAGGTAACAAGCTGGCTTGTCTCCCGCACGGTAAGGATGAGAAGGGGGTGCTGGAAAAATGCGCACAGACCCTGATACAGACAGGAGAGCGGGAAACCTTCAGAAAGGAAGATGGTGTGAGCACAGAAACTTTTACCAGCAGGGCAAGAAGGAAACAAGGAGGATGTATATAATGCCCTTTGCGGGGGGAAGAATGGAGAACTCCTGCTGCAGAGGAGGAAACCAGCCTCTGAGGGGACACAGGGACTGGAGGAGACTGCTTTGGAGGAGGACAGGACAGCAGGGACGTTGTTAGGATTGGATGTCACTGGTCATGGGAAGAGGATGGGGAACAGAGATCACGGGAAGAGACAGGGAGCAAAGGAGAGACAAAAAGTTTTGGGGCAAGAAAATGGGGTGCAGCCAGAACAAGAAGTGTGCCAGGGCAAGTAAGGAGCAACGGTACAGGAAAGTAAGAGGGCTAAATGGAGATCCTGGGAGAGTAAAAATGTCAGGTTTTGCAGGGAGTCCTGGAAACAGAGGGAGGTGAGAGAGCAGTGCAAGTGTAACAGTGAGAAGAAAAAGGAAAGGGCCTGTTGTGACAGGAACTCGGCCTCAGAGCGCACAGCCACCCCTCTCGCCAGGAAGCCGTGCTGCACAGGCATTAAGTGCCTGTATTAATTAACGGGTACAAATGCTGGAATGCATATTACAGCTTCCTTTCTTTTTCCCTCCCTAAGGTACCATAACTTCTTGGGTGGTGATTTTTATACTGCCAATAAACAGTGCTTTGAACCCTCTCCTTTACACTTTGACTACACGACCTTTCAAAGAAATGATTCATCAGGTTTGGTATAATTACAGACAACGAAGAGCAAAAAGAGGTAAAGGCAGTCAGAAAACATACGGTCCATCATTCATCTGGGTAGAGATGTGGCCAATGCATGAAACCACGCGAAAGCTAATGAAGCCTGCGCTTTGTACGGACTCCTCTGATGCTTCGGTGACTACGCAGTCAAGACTAAATTCATACACATAAATATGTTCTGAATCTCCACGGTGACATCTGCACTGTTAGCTTCACATCTGTGGGCTCACTGCTTTACAGCAATGAGGAAAAATGAGGGAGGTACCACACCCAGGCTCATGCAAACCGAGGCGGGAAGAGGGAGCAGCGTGTGCGTTTGCAAGCAGAACTGACACAACGATAATGTTACCGTCTCACAACGGTACCTGACATTTTGAGAACTCATTCCAGATCAGAACGAGAAGTCAGCTGTTTGGCTTTTTCCTCCCAGAAGCCAGGAGTGTGGGGAAAAAAAAGAACTGCCATTTAAAACATCTCACCCTGAAAGCAGAATGTTTCAAAATCATCTGTCTTGGGGGGGGGGAGGTTATTTTCATTAAACTTTTTTTTTTTTCCAATTCCCCCTTTCAACAGCTGAATTTTTTTAAGACTTGATTGGTTTCCTCATCAAGAATTTTTTTTCTCCTCAAATTTTCAGACTGGCTCTATTTATCTGCATCAGCTCTTAAAAGCTTTAGGGAGCAACGGCCCTAAGAAAAATATTTAAATTTCATCATTAGACCAGTTTGTTATATTTGTCAAAGCCAAACAAGTGAAAATTTTATTCCTTTTAAAAATTTACCAACTATTTCACTCATGTAAAGGCTATCCTCAAATTGTTGTGATTGTTCCAATTCAGGCAGAACCAGAACTGTGGGGAAGGAAAAAAACCAAAAGTTTTTCTCTCAACTGAGTGTCCCCCTGCTGTAGCTGGTGGAGTTTTCCCCCTCCAGACAAGCATCCTTCCCTGGAAAGACTGGACTGAGTATCCCAACATCTTGATGCTGCTCTTTTCCTCACTATTTCTTAATGGACTGCCATAAGTAGCTCCCCATGGCTTGCAGACTTAAGCAAAGTCCAGTCTTAAGATGTCTGTCTCTGTACAAGGAATAGTGGGAGACGGACAGATAGAAGACTTAATAGGTGTCATGACATCTACATTTTAATCCCGTTGTGCATCTGATTTGGGTGCATTACGGTTAAAATAATTTAAGAAGCACAGGCATTCAGCACTTCTTGGGGCATTATTTTACCTCCCAGAATTACAAGGATAAAAAAAAAAAATTATCCCATCTGAAACAAGCCTCTAGAAGCAGTTCCTCTGCATACACTTACTAAAGAGAATCTTTTCCATCCTGAATTACTACGACTTCCCGAGTTCTTTCAGTACCACGCTCACAGTCCAACAGCCTAGAAACCCACAAAGGTGAACGAAATGCTTCTTTTGCATAGATGATTTAAGAATTTTAAAATGAAGTCAACAGATACTTCCAACGTTTGCACTTAACTTCTTAACAGCATAAGAAGTAGAACTAAAAAAAGTGTGACTCACACTTCAACTGTTTACAGAACTTTGGATTATCTTGAAGATTGTTAAGCATCTTGTTTCCACTACTGTATGTTTTACTGAAATAAAAGATTATCTGCTGAACAAAACGAATCCTTTTCCAAGTTGCTTAGCCACATTTTGGGTTGTGGGATTAAAAACCTCTAAGTGAAATCCTGCCACGTGGATTGCCTTTAACTGGCACAATTAGAACTCAACAGAACTTGTGTACTTTGAGCAGCCAAGCCTTTCTAATGACTGTAACTGCTTTTGATGAGATATGCAAGGATGTCTGTCCTTACCACTACTTTCATTTTTCACTTAAGTTGATTATGGATATATTCAATGTCATCTTCATTTCCACGAGTAACACAAAAATATTCATTGTTGCAGATTTTTTTGTAACATCTTTATTGTTTTGATAAGAAAACTACAGTTTGTTTTTTAAAAAGTCCTTCTACCAGTAAAAATAAGGCTGACTAATAAATCATGGTACAGCCATGTTCTCCTGCAGCCTCCCACTGCATTTCAGCATTACTTTTTTCACATTGGCCTGGTAAAGGTGCAGGAGTTTCAGCACAGCTATTTATTACAGACGAGCGATCTTTCAGACCAAACGGTTCTGTTAACAGTAAGCGCTAGACTACAGAACTAGTAACTGCTTAAGGCAAAGACATAAAATAGGACCAAATGCCGAAAAAGCTCTAATGTGCTTCCTGAAAGATGGGAGAACACGTCACGGATTCTTTTCTGATGGAAGCTTTTACTCACAGTTCAGAATAACCTGCCCCATCAGTAAACAATGCTGTTAAATTTCTACCATGCAGAGATATATGGTCCCTCAAAAGGCACTTTATTACAACAAAAGATGGTGTAAAATTGTTTGCAGTAATCAAACACCTTGTGAAAAACCTGCAGCTTTATAGAAATATATTGCAATACTGCTAGAAATAGTAAGGTTTGGGATACAGGGCTTATCTAAAGCTCATAAATAAGCCATGTCTTGCCATATTATCATATCCTGAACATGAAGAAAAAGTGTACATAGAGAAAAACTGAAGCTCAGCAAGTTTCTCTTGAGTTGGCAGGGTTTCCACTGGAGACAGCTCTTAAAAGGGAGGGTTGACAACACCCCCTCGCAGGGCAGCACTTCCCCACCAGTCATGAGCTCTGGACGTACCACACGTACTGACTTTGCATTCACTGAGTTTGCATTCACCACGTTAGTAAAACAAAAAAAAAAAAAAAAAAAACAAAAAAAAAAAAGGGGAGGAGTACTTCATGTATGAGATTGCCTGAGCTGCAACGAGGAGTCCAAAAGTCAAAACTGATTCCCTAAATGAAGTTATTTCACTCGGTGACTTACACACAACATCCATACGAGTCATCAAGGATTTCTGACAGAACTCCGGGCTCACGGGGAGCCGGCTGAGGCAAAACAAAAGTCCACGTGAAATCCCTAAGAAAAACCCCAGTCGTTTAAAAAAAAAAAAACAAGCCGCCCCGCACTCCGGCCCGAGCGACGCAGGGCTGGCGGCGGGGCCCGGCTCAGCCGCTGGGCTTGAGGGACTCGTAGCCCTCCTTCAGCAGGTCCCGCCATGTTCTGAGGAACCGGGCGTTCTCCGAGCACTTGGTGGCGAGCTCCTCCACCTGGGCCGACACCGCCGACGTCGCCTCCAGGATCCTCGCCAGGGAGAAGGCGGCCTGCAGGGACGGCGGAGAGGTTGGGGGGTCGCCCGCCCGCGCCCGCCCGCCGTGAGGGGACGCCCCGCCCGCCGTAAGGGGAGCCCCGCAGCCCGCCCGCCCGCCCGCCGGCTGCGCCGGCACTCACGTCGCCGATCTGCATCTCCACCTCCTCCAGCAGCTCCCGCGTGTCACCAGTCGGCACCTCCGGCGGCCGCGACCCCCCGCCCCCGCCGCGGGTCCTCCGGGTCCCGGCGCCGGGCGAGCCCTCGGGCACGGCGGCGGGGCGCAACGTCCCCGCCTCCGCCATGTCCCGCGCCGCCCCGCCCATCCCGCGCCCAGCCCCGCCCATCCCCCGCCCCCGGCGCCTCGGCGCGCACCGGCGGGGGGCGCGCTGCATGCCGGGAGCAGTAGTCTTTCCTTCGGCGGCAGCAGCCGGGGCACCGCCCCTCCCGCCGCTCCGCGCCGCCCTGCTTCCTCACCGAATAAATCAGTGTTAGGCGGGCGGGTCCGTCGCCCCGCGAGGGAAGCCGGGCCAGGCCCGGCCCTGCCGCCGGGGGCTCTGGGAGCTGTAGTCCTGCCCGCGGGGCGGGGCCGGCGCCCCCTGGCCGGAGCCCCGAGTGCGCAGGCGCAGCCTGTCCGAGGGGCGTGCGCAGGGCGGTGGCGGGGCGCGGAGGGGGTCGCGCGCCGCCGCCATGCTGCTGTGCCGCTGCCCGTCCTCCGGCCGAGGTAAGGCGGCGGCTCGCTGCGGGGCGGCCGGGCCGGCCTCAGGGGACCGGGCTGGGGCGGCCCCTCGGCTCGGCGCGGCTCGGCAGGGCCGGCGGCTGGCGCGGGCGGGAAGCGGAGCAAAGGTCGCGGCTGGGGCGCGCCCGGGTGTCCGGGCGGCGGGGCCGGGGCTCCCAGAGCGGCGTCTGTCAGGGTGGCAGGGCCTGCGGTTTGCCGTCGCGCTGGGTGCCGCCTGCTCCGAAGGATAACAGAACGCCGCTGCCCTTCCTGAGGAGGTGGCTGTCGAGACAAGGTCCTGGCGGCAGGCGTGAAAACCTTCCTGAAGGCTGGAGTTTCGTGGCGGGCGTTGCTCGCGTCGCGTCCCTGAGTCCCTCAGCGCTCGGTGGCGGGGCGCAGCCAGCCCGCTTCACTCGCCGGCGGGGAGCTGCCTGTCCCGTGGGCCTGCCTCGGCGATTGGCAGGCGTGTTCTGGGCTGGATCTCGCTTCTCTTGCCTGTGTGCGGAGTAATTGACGTTCTTTAACTATACGAGTACCATCCGTTATCCTCAAATAAAAATGTCTCAGAAATTAAGTGAAGGTGTCATGTTTTAATATGTATGTATAGGTGTAGTTGTCATCATGCTTATAAATACATTGCTTGTTCGTAGATCCTGCCTGGTCGCAGGTAAAGCGTGATTAAGAGCCATGAGATGGTGTAATAATAGCTTTTACTTTATGTTGGCTAAGTGCAAGATTGCTGCTAAGAAGCCAACGTAGAAAATACCAATTACCTTGCACATAGAGACCAGTATCCCGGCTGTTAGTGTGTGGAGTTGGAATGGAGGATGTTTGTGCTGGCCTTGCCAGTTGCCACTCTCAACAATAAATTTCAGTGATAGGATGTTGGTGATTCTACTTATGTAGTTTTGCAGAAATACTCTACTTTAAATACAATATTCTCCTCCTGCACCCCTGAAATTCGAGAAAGGGAATCCTTAAAGGAAGGAAAAATACCTGTCAAGGTGCGTTAGTTCACAGACCTGTTAACTGTAACTAACTGCGCTAGTTTTCTCAGTACAAATCACGCAAGTCTTCGTAATTTTCTTGTGAAAGAGGAAAATTAAAACATGAATGCGATATGTAATAGCCCTTATGAGCAGAGTCCTGGTTTGATCATTTTTAACTTTTGTTTGGTCCATTTGCTTAAAAAGAAACTCTAACATGTTCTTGCAACAATTAGTGTGTTTGCAGCAAAGGTAAAGATTAACTGTATCTACTGTTCCTAGCCTTGGCTGACGCATACTTGGGTTCAAGTCTGAGCTGTTATTGTAGACCATGACATTCACTTTAGATGAACTGTCTAGTTTCAGTAGCCCAAACTGTGTCTCGACACGTGTTGGCATGTCAGCAGGAATGAACTTGCATGCCCTGTTACTACAGTTGTTTGGCCGCTTTTAATGAAGGCTGAAATAAATCTCTTAAAGTTCAAAATGAAATAGGAACTTAAAATGTGTTTTACCTGCGTACACGCATGTTACCTACCCGATGTCAGCTGTCAGAAGTGGCTGGCCAGTGTATTGAGTGGTATTACATGAAGAATGCTTAAAGCGGAAGCTCTTTATTATTTTTTTTCCCTTGATATAAAATTATACCGTGCATTCCTAACTCCAGATTTTAAAAACCTACGGTTATGGTTCCTCATCTTCACATCACTTGGTAGCCTTTGGGCAGGGGGGAGCTGTCATATTTGTTGTGCCACTTGTGTCTGAAAAGTCAAAAAGTTTGGGAAGTGACTGACTTGACAAATTTGTTCCTTGTTTTTGCAGCACGTCAGTGCTTGCATGCTCTGAAGCTGACAAAGCGAGACTGCCTTCCATCACTGCATATCGCAAGATGTGCATCTGCTGTCGCTGTGCCTCGCATAACTACGCATTATACTATCCATCCTCGGGACAAAGACAAACGATGGGAAGGTAAGCGAAAAAATGTGTTCTTTAAAAGCTTTTCTATTATTATTCTTGTTCCATTTTAAAGACACTGAAATGTGTTGCTGTATTTTTCTTTTTACAGAAATTCTGTACTCTTAAATACAGTACTAGTGTTCCAAATGAAATTTTGTGGTTGCTATGTCACAATGAGTGTCTTTAGTGCTGTAAAATGGGATCAGATTAAACTTGATCCTAGTTATTTAAAGAAAATATATAAGCAGCTTTTGCTTTAGTGACTATCACAACAAGATTTAATTCTGTCAGGTATGTATCTGTTGGACTTTTTTCAGTTGTTCTTACCATGAGACTTTGTGAGAAGATAAGATTGATACATATCTCTGGGCATTCCAGTCTCTGTATTCAGCAATTCTAATGGTTTCAGTTCCAGAAAAGACAGTGTTTGATTAATTAGTGTAAAATAAAGCCACGTGTTCTGACTAATGGTCTTTTTTTCTTTTCTTTCTCCCTTACCTAGAGTTTCACAGAGTGTCTTTGTGTGAAGGAGTGTCTTTATATGAAAGCCCAGCTAGCCAACTGGGCTCTAAAGTTTAACATCCTAAGATGATACCTACTTATGGTGCATAGAGATTGAGTATATGTTTTTATGGTATATCTCCTTACAACTTAGAAAGAGCTAATTTTACACTGGGATGCTAATATCCTTCTGCACTCTTCCGAGTACTGAAGTGGGGATTCTGTTGAATATTTAGCCTCCTTTTGTGCAAAGTCATACTTCTGGGATACCCGGTAGCCAGTATCACAGAACAAGGCTTAGTGAGAGACAGGCTGGGAGAAATTAGAGATTGGTTTATGTTATTATCTTTTTTTCTATTAAAGGGGTAAACATGGAAAGATTTGCGGAGGAAGCTGATGTTGTCATTGTTGGAGCAGGCCCTGCGGGTCTTTCTGCAGCTATTCGACTGAAACAGTTAGCCGCTGAGCATAGCAAAGAAATACGTGTTTGTCTGGTGGAAAAGGCTTCTCAGATCGGTGCACATACACTGTCTGGTGCTTGTCTTGAGCCACGGGCCTTAGAAGAACTCTTTCCAGACTGGAAGGAGCGGGGGGTATGTATGAGCATATAAACACTGAAATGAATCGCTAGCTTGTAATGAACTCCGTATCTGTCTCGTGTTGGTGGGGCTTAGTACTTTGGTACTGTTGGTACTTAGTACCATCTTAAAATACATTGAGCTAACAAAACAAAACAAAAAAACCCTACCTTCTTTTTAGCCTGTTTCCTCTGCTTCGACGACATTGAACTTTTGTGTCTACACAGGGATCCTGTGGCCTTTGCTCTTTTATGTAATAGTCTTACTGCATAAATGCAGCATGTCTGATGCGTCCTGGCATGCGCTGCACTTACTGCATTTCTGCAGAATCCACCTCTCGTGCACAAGTGGTAAGCTGGTCGCTTCTTAGCAATGTCAGACTTGTTGCTTCTGCACAATAGTTCTTCATAGTCTCAGGAAGTGGTGCATAGTACACTGATTTTTGTGCAGACACAGTGGTGTGACTGAGGCCTGAGATGCTTTTAGGAGGGAGGATAGCAAGAAACAAGCTACTGTCTCTGCCAGAACAGCCATCTGACTTGCAGCCAGCTGCCTGCTGTCACCTGGGAGCTGCTAGAAGTGGGCTGTCGACTAGTTGTTTTGTTTTACTGCAATAAATATGCAAGTTGAGCTGCCTTCCCTGGAAAGGTGTAGAATATTGATGTAGTACAAGCCTGTGAACAAGCTATAGAAGTGATTTGCAAGGCCGTGTTAAATTTTATTTTTTTTTAACCTCAGTAGTTGTGTTCATTCTTGGCTAATGACTGCCTTATGCGGTACTTAATCTTCTCTCTTGTGATGCCTTCCTACAGAAGTGCTTTATTAAACCTTCACTTGACTGCCAGTTTGATCATTTGTTGGTTGGGTTTTTTTCTGTTGAATTGGCTGGAAAAACATAATTCTTGGTACTGTTTCTGTTTTTTTATGTAGGCTCCACTTAATACTCCTGTAACTGAAGACAGGTTTGGAATTTTAACAAAGAAATACAGAATTCCAGTGCCAATTCTTCCAGGTAAAGTTCAGCGGTGTGGTAGAGGGTCATCTTTCTCTGTGTCTTTTTCAACTTTTCCTTGAATCAAGCAATTTTGATTCAGTGTAGTACAGCGAGTGTATGTAGAATGTAATAGCATACAGTGATAGGGTCTGTGTGGGTGATGGCTGTGGTAACACGTGGCATTACTGTGAAGGTAGTGGCTGTAGAAGAAGATGCAACATCTGATATGTACAACTTCCATTATTTTGCTTAGTGTTCTGTGTTTTGTGCGTGTGTGTGTCTTTTTTGCCTAGGACTTCCGATGGTTAATCATGGGAATTACATAGTACGCCTGGGCCACTTTGTGAGTTGGCTAGGGGAACAAGCAGAAGCTCTGGGAGTTGAGGTGTATCCAGGCTACGCAGCAGCTGAGGTAATGATGACATCAGTGCGTATATGAAAAGCGTTTTTGGAACCTGCTTCACTCCACTCCCAATTATTTGTACATTCACAACTTTCCTCCTAGGAGAAGTGTATTGTGGAAAAGGTTTCAGTGTTGAAATTCCCTGCCTAGGTCCAGCAAAGTGCGAGTGGATCGTACAGCGTGTTAATAAATACATCGTCTTTGAGATTGACCATTAAAGACGTAGTGCTTAAAAGTTCTGCATTAGAGCTTTTAATGAATAGAATAAAGTGACAGATCATTAAAATGTATTGTGTTTGTTTGTTTAAATGTTTCCAAAGGTTCTTTTTCATGAAGACGGTAGCGTGAAAGGGATAGCGACTAATGATGTAGGCATTCGAAAGGATGGAGCACCTAAAGTAAGTAGCTATCTTCCCCATAACTAGGGGTCTAATTAGGAAAATTGTGATTTGTCTGCTTCTGCTGCCATCAGTAGTCTTGCTGCAGCCAAAGAAAAAATATAAAATTCAGTGCCTGTCTTCCCTCTCCGTATATAAAATGTATCGATTACCTGTGAAAGCTCTGGTCTCAGAATATCATAAACTTTTTTTCTAAGATTAGTAGAAAAAGCCTTTGCAGACAGGAGGTTTGTTTGAGGGTGACTGAAGGTGATACTGTAAGGGTGCTTTGGCACATGTGAAATCAGGAGGCAAAGGAAAGGGTTCCAGGCACCCCCAGGAAAAAGATGTGAAGAAGGGGAAAGCTGTTGTCCAGCTGGTGAATCGCAGCACACAGGAGAACGTGTTTGTGGCCGGGGTGCGTTCTGTGACAGGCGCCGCTGCGGTCGCGGTTGCTGGCCATCCGTCCACCTTGCGGGGGCGAGCTGCGCGCCCAGTCGTGACGCCTTGCTGCCGACTGGCCACGGGTCTGTGCCCGGAGGATGGGGGACTCCCTGCCCTCCCTGCCGGGCTCGGCCCAGTTTTTAGCAGCCGGCACGATACTAGGTTGGGGCATTGGGTTGGTTTTGCAGTGGGAAGGAGCTCTAATTTTATTAATCTTTAAGCATCCTTAAAACCTGGACTTTTTTTTCTCCATTTATTCTGGAAGAATGTGTCTATTAACTTCTGTAATGTACGTAATCAGTGTGCCACTGCTGCAAGCGCTGTGAGCGTTCAGGTGTGCTAGCTGTCGGTGAGGTCAGCTGATGGTACCTCCGGTGTAGAAGGGCTCAGATGAAGAAGTGTACTTTGTGTAACCTTCAAGGCAAGAGTATCTTCAGTGTGTTTGTACAGAGCCTAATCAAATGAACTGTGGTTAATGAGTAGAGTTTCACCTTGCAGTCGGCACAAGTTGAACAAAAATGGCAGTGGTAAAAATACATAGTAAAAAGTTGCTCGTTGATTCCCGTGTGGATGCTTGAGAAGGATGTTAACTGTGAAATACAACTTTGCACATTGCTGGAAGCTTTCAAATTAATGAATTTCTGATATTTACAATGTGGAGTTGTAGTTAATTAATTTAATTTATATAAATCTACTTCATATTGAACAATATATATTTTTCATCTTTAGATCAAGTAGTAAGTCCCTGTAGTTCTCTTCAGTGTTTTGTAAGATTAATTCATTTTCAGGTTGACAATCGTAAATTCAAAGAATACACAAAAAAGTGGCAAAATCTTGTAACTCCTGGTTAAAGGAGACAGAACATTTTAATTTGCTCACCTTTTTCAGACGTTTCCAACCAGTCAGTTACAAGCAGATTGCACCTCAGAGACAATTCAAAGCAATAAGCTTCTCCTGGAGCTATGCTGGCTTACCTTGAGAAGGTTTTATTTGGTACTGCTGGACATTTTCATCCAAAAGTGTTTTGATGATCTTTTTCAACATCAAACTTTCTGACTCAAATCAAGCTTTTTTCTTTTTAAAAAGTTTGGGTTTTTACGTGTATTTAGAATCTTGCATCCTTACGTTGCAAATATAATCTAGGAATATTCTCGCCCAATGTGCTTACCTGTGTGGGGGACGTGCTCATACTTGAATATGCTGGTTCACCTTACCTTACCTTAATCTCATTGTTGGAATTTTTGATGAGAAATCTTTTTTGTAGTGATACTTAATGTTTGTTTCATTTTACTGTATGTTTTAACATGTAAGATTGGTGTAATATTATAGTAACTTTATTCTGAGGTATTCTTTTGGGGGCGAAGGTGACACAGGTTTTTCTGATCTGGTGTTTCTGCGTAGCCTCTGTCATACATGGTGGGGGGATGAGGACCACAAGGTTTTATTGTAAGGTGACTTCATGGGCAGCAATTAAAGTGTGGAATTATAGGTTAAGATTCTTTGTTCTGTCAGTGTTCCTTTACATCATATGAACTAGTGGATGCGATACAAGTGGGAAAGATTCTCGTTTTCATTAACGAATGGCGATTTGCTGTCGTGCTGCTTTACTGGAATCCACTTACAAGATTTGCCAGGGGTGCATCATGGTTAGGTGGAAAAGACAACTGGACTAGAGCCGTAGCTTGTAGTGGTTTCTGGGTTCTGAGCAGTGCCACGAAGTCGTGTCAAGTCGCTTTATAGTCCTCTAGTTTCTTGCTCTTGAGTTCGATGTGGCACAGATTTAACTGCTGATGAAATGCTCCACTTTTGCAGGCTACCTTTGAAAGGGGCTTGGAACTCCATGCGAAAGTCACAGTCTTCGCTGAAGGTTGTCACGGACATCTAGCCAAACAGCTGTACAAAAAATACAATCTAAGGGAGAAATGTCAGCCCCAGAGCTATGGCATTGGACTGAAAGAGGTATCACCTACACAGTTTTGACAGTTAAGGGTAATGCTGTAAAGCTATAAGGCAGTTTCTGTTTGCTTTCAAGATAATTTGTGTAAGACATTAGAATGATAAATTTTGAGTTACACTTTCAGACTTCAGAATCTTTGCTATTCTGAAACTGATGAGAGAAGATGCTCCCTGAATGTTGTGACTGTTTCGTTTCAGCTGCTTCTTCTCTTGTATCTGTACTATAACTAGAGGTGTCTGTGAATCCACTCTGTTAATGTCTTAATTTGATTTCAAATTACATTCATTTGTGAAATCTGTTTTCAGTATAGAATCATAGAATCATTAAGGTTGGAAGAGACCTCTGAGATCAAGTCCAACCGTCAACCCAACACCACCATGCCTGCTAAACCATGTCCTGAAGTGCCACGTCTGCACATTTTTTGAACACCTCCAGGGATGGTGACTCCACCACTTCCCTGGGCAGCCTGTTCCAATGCCTGACCACTCTTGCAGTAAAGAAGTTTTTCCTAATATCCACTCTGACCCTCCTCTGATGCCACTTGAGGCCATTAAGTACTTTTACTAAATGAGAGAGGGATTCATGCTGACGAGTTTTAGGGGGTTTTAGTAGCTGAGGAGGGGAGAACAGGCTTTCTGTGGGTTTTCTGTATATTCATTAGAGAGAAAAGGGCTATTGCAGATGAATACTCATGCTCTCTGAAATACCTTCTGGATGGCCTTTTTTTTTTTTCCCAAAAAAAATTCCCTTCACTGGGCTTATAAAATTGGGGTAAGTATCAGGTTTCCTTTTTGAAATACTTTGTACTTGGGAAATATCACTCATGAAAAAGAGCTGTATTATTTAGAATATGTTCAGTTTGACTGTAATGTATTCTTGTTTTATTACTTTAAGCATGTGCTTCCACTGGAGAAGTGCAGGAGAGAGCTAAGAGAGGACAACCTGTTTGACAGCAAATATTTACATCAACTCGGGTGTATTGTTAAGCCTGACCTTGAAAAACTTGTGAGGAAACTGCAGTGAATCATATGAAAAAATAGTGGTTTTTAAGAAAAAAGTCAATGTAAGCATTGTAGTCCTTGGCAGAAATACTTATCAAAGTCACTAATATAAAGGATCTTGTGGTTGAATGAAAATTTTGGGTATAGTGCTGGAATCTTAGTCACATTTTCTGATGTGCAGCATTTCAAGAAATAAAAGTGTTAGGACATTCTTAAATGATAATCCCCCAAAAAGTGTACTTATTACCTGTTATTTTGCTGTATGTATTTATGCATTGGTCATAGTAGTACATTAATTTTCCTCTGTATTTAATTGCATGTTTTTCTTCTATTATATTATTGAAAGGCCATTACTTTGCAATATAAAGATTTTTTTTGTGATCTTCGTTTCAGTTATGGACTATTGATGAAAAGAAATGGAAACCGGGAAAAGTAGAACATACTGTAGGCTGGCCTTTAGACAGACACACGTATGGAGGATCCTTTCTTTATCACTTAAATGAGGGTGAACCTTTAGTTGCTCTTGGATTCGTGGTAAGGGAAATTAGGTTTTTTTGTGCTTGTTTGTTGTTGTTTGGTCTTCATTTTTATGCAACTTTGTTTTAATGTGAAGATGAAAACACAAGAATAGCAACAGACCATATTTAGTACTTTCTCAGTCTTAAGTGCACTTACTCCCATATTAGGGAAGGTTAATTTGTCATATTAATCTGTCTTTAATTCAGTGCCTTTTATTAAGAACAAAATGGAGAACTTACAAATAAAATTTTTTTTCAAACCAAGCGTATTTTGATAAAGCCAAACCTGGATGATTAACCAAAACTGTGCTCACAAAATTTTGACAAGTTGGGAAATGTCTAAATTATATACACTTTCTACAATTCCATTTCCTTGTTCATGTGTCAACCTTGGGTGCATCTCCACTTTATGAGAAGCATCTAAAGTGGAAGCAGTCCGCAGGTCCGCAAGCAGTGTCGCTTCCATTTCTGAGCTCTTCGGTTTGTTCTTGCCGTTCTTCACCCCCGTTCGCTTCGCTCTCTTTAGCAGCTGTCTTGCTGAATTGGGCAGGCAGCTTCTTTCTCCCTATTGCCTCTTTGTCAGAAGCATTGAGATCACTGGAGAGACTGTCGTTCTGCCAGCCAGTGATGCAAGGAGCAATGGTAGGAAATGCTTTTCTAGCACCTACAGTCCTAAATGAAGCATTCACTATTTATTCTGTGCGTGTGCTTTACACACAGATGTCGTAAGAGTCAGGGGGAAGATCTGGACTCTTAGCAGCATGGGACTGAGGTGACTCTTTGGTCTTCTAGATTTCAGAAGGATTCCAGAGTGTGTGTCTGTGTGAAAACTGTATTTTTGTGTAACCATTTTGTAAGAAACATTGAAAAAAGACTTGTTAGCTTTTCTCTGGCATGCATATGTGTCCTGTGCAGGTTTCTGGTATTGGAGTTAATAAGGACAGGCAGTAGACATTCAAATTCTGTTTGTTTTTAGAAGGGTAAAGAGCTTTGATTCTTACAGACAATGGTAATCAGTAATGTTCATATTATCTCTAGTTCAGACAGGAGAGAACTAATTTTTGTGTGAACATACAAGCACTTTTTTGTCTTTGAACTTTACATGTATGTCAATCTGAGCTGATTCGTATAGTAGGATTATCATGCACTTATTTTGAAAGTTGTTCGTTAACTTTATCTAGTAAGGAAAGTAGATGCAAGCAGTGGTCTAAAAGCAGTGAGCTTCGAGAGAAATCAAAGTTCTTTTTGTTGCTGACTCATGATATATTTTGTTATTTGTCTCAAATAAAGCTCACAGGAACCAGAAATAATCCATTTCTCGAAAGAGAAAATTTGGCAACAGAAGTCCTTTTAAGAGAATATTAAAGATGGGAAATGCAGAGTGTATATCAGAGTGAATTCTCAAATGCATAAGATAAGAATCCTGGGCATCCAGCCAACTGGCTACGTCTTTTCCCCACATTTTTTGCTTTCATCATTGCTCCCCTGTGCTTTATTACAATGGCTCACCTAATTGGAAATGATAATTGGCTCTGCTAAATGATGTGAAGAACGGCTTAAAATACGTGAGCACAAGGACATAACTATCTAGAAGTAACTGTTACCTCTCCTTCCAGCTTTTCTAGGGTATAGAGGTTTTGAAACACAAATTTAAAACAAGTTTTCTAACTTATCTTGCCTGTTAAAGCATGCTTAGTTTACTTTCACTATTTTGTTTCAAAGACAGATTGGAAGGCGGTTACAATGCAATTAAATATTTTCCGTGCTTCAGGTTTCAGGTAGGGCAAAGAACAGTCTTAGAAAAGCAAATTCTCAGATTTGCTTCTACTATACTGTTAATAGAATGTATTTTTGCAGTAGTTTCTTTAAGTAGGAAGATTCTGAGGTTGGTTTAGTATAAAATAGATTTAAAGAGTTGATGTGGTAATACGCAATTGTTTTCTTTTCAAACTTTTGTTGAAATTTCATACTTTATTTTTGTTAATGTTGCACTTTTTTTTTTTTTTTAGGTTGGTTTAGATTATCAAAATCCCTATTTGAATCCATTTAGGGAGTTTCAGAGGTGGAAGCACCATCCTAGTGTACAGCCTACTTTGGAGGGTGGAACAAGGATTGCCTATGGTGCCAGAGCATTGAATGAAGGTGGTTTACAGGTAACTCTTACTTGATTTTTTTTTTTACTTTGAGTTCTCTATAGCCATGGTTTTAGTGCTCTAGATTTGGGTTGCGTGCTGTTAGAATCATAGGATCATGACAGTTGGAAAAGACCTCTAAGATCACGCAGTCCAACCACCAACCCAGTACCACCATGCCTGCTAAACCATGTCCTGAAGTGCCACATCTACACGTTTTTTGAACACCTCCAGGGATGGTGACTCCACCACTTCCCTGGGCAGCCTGTTCCAATGCCTGACCACTCTTGCAGTAAAGAAATTTTTCCTAATATCGAATCTAAACCTTCCCTGACGCAACTTGAGGCCATTTCCTATTGTTCTATTGCTAGTTAGTTGGGAGAGGAGACCAACACCTGCCTCAGTACAACTCTCTTTCAAGTAGTTGGAGACAGCAAGAAGGTCTCCCCTCAGCCTCCTCTTCTCCAGACTGAGCAACCCCAGTTCCCTCAGTCACTCCTCATAAGACTTAACTCTCCATCCCCTTCACCAGTCTCATTGCCCTTCTCTGGACACGGTCCAGCACCTCGATGTCTTTCTTGTAGTGAGGGCCCCAAAACTGAACACAGTACTTGAGGTGTGGCCTCACCAGTACCAAGTACAGGGGAACGATCGCCTCCCTACACCTGGTAGCCACACTATTCCTGATACAAGCCAGGATGCCCTTGGCCTTCTTGGCCACCTGGGCACACTGCTGGCTCGTGTTCAGCCGGCTGTTGACCAGCACCCCCAGGTACTTTTCCACTGTGCAGCTTTCCAGCCACTCCTCTCCAAGCCTGCAGCGTTGCATGGGGTTGTTGTGACCCAAGTGCAGGACCCGGCACTTGGCCTTGTTGAACCTCACACAACTGGCCTCAGCCCATCGATCCAGCCTGTCCAGATCCCTCTGCATAGCCTTCCTACTCTCAAGTAGATTGACACTCCCACCCAACTTGGTGTCATCTGCAAACTTACTGAGGGAGCACTCAATCCCCTCATTCAGAGATAAAGATGTTAAACAAGACTGGCCCCAAAACTGAGCCCTGGGGAACACCACTCGTGACCGGCCGCCAACTGGATTTAACTCCATTCACCACCACTCTCTGGTCTTGGCCATTTAGCCAGTTCTTTATCCAGTGAAGAGTACACCCATCCAAACCATGAGCAGGTAGCTTCTCCAGGAGGATGCTGTGGGGAACAGTGTCAAAGGCCATTTGGGAAACAACTGAACTGTTACAAAGGTGAATAAGGCCAAAAGTTTCGCTGGACAGAAAAGCTTTGTTGTCTTGCTGGGTACTGGCTGCTGAGATTTGCTAGACTTAGTCTCTGTCATACTAAAAATCCTCTGACATAGCCACTTTACTTTCTAAATGAAATATGAAGCAGACTTTACATTACAATCAGATGTGTTTAGCAGCAAAGAAGCTACAGATAATTCTTTGTTGTGCCTGGAATGCTGGGGAAGAGAGCGTAACACCACTCATGTGATGTTTTTGTGGGATTTGAGGGGTGGATGTATTTTCCAAATTGTTTATCCTTGCAGAGGGAACTTCTTTCCAATGCTTGACCGTTAAGTCAGTGATGGTGCTGAAATTGTTATGTAGCTGCCAGATAAAATTGTCTTCACCTCCCCAAGTAAATATACCTTTGGTGTCCATCATGCACAACTTTGAATTTCTGCTTTCTTGGAGGTGGAATACCTTGTTCGTTTTGTTCCCTTAAGGAGTCTAAAAGGTGAAATTTAAAAATGTATTCATCAAGACTTAAGGTCAGTTGAAAGGGTTGGAGCAACTTGCAGGAGAAATCGTCTAGAATTTATATTTGACAGCTGAAGTCCTTTCAGCCTGTTAGCTTCTCATGTGGGAATCTTGAAACACAGGACATAGCTGTGTGTCCTGGACTCCCAGATCCATCTCCTAGACTCCTTTCAGTTTGGAACTTAAGGTTAGCCTGAGTGTTCACAATCTGCAGCCTGTGTGTGAGGCCATTCCACCCTGCTCTCCGACTACTTTGTCTTTCCTTTTTGAAGCTCTTCTTTAGTATAAATGTGGCTTCATGCAGTTTCTGCAATACAAGTAGAATTGCAGCAGCAGCGTTAACTGTTGTCACAGTCTTGTGGAGTTAGGCTTTGGCACCAGTGTGCATGCCTGGGGCTGAGTCAGGAGGGTTCGTGAAGCAGCTTCTTGATTACACACGTGATACACGTTTAATCAGTCTGCAGACTGATTACTTTGTCCACTCTCAAGTGGAAATATGCCATACTGTGTTGTAACACAGCTGTGTTACTAGCTTGCTTTAGAAAGCGTTGTTGGTCCGTTATTAACACAAATAAGATACAAAATACCAAGGTGTTTTCATCTTGGCTTCATACAAGAGGGGCTTCTCTTTCTACCCCAAGCGCTGGCTTCTCTGTTGCACACAGTCACTACTGAATTTCTGGCATTGATGAAGTAGCCAGATTGTGACTTTGGTTGCATACTCCTGGTACCGCTTGAAACATATGGCTGAAAGGACATGGTATTTTTTAAGTCATTTAGAAACATTGTTTGCACTAAGTTGCACAGACTTAGTAGGGCTACAGCTCTTGCGGATCTCTGCCTAATCTTTGGACTCCTTTGCTGCACCTAAACAGCATGTTGCTTACCTTGCACTGTTCCTAATATGAAAGCATGGGTTTGGGTTTTTGTTTTTTAATTTCTTTCCTGTAGATAAATTGTTTAGTTTATCATGAAGTCACACTTTTAAATGGCTTTTTTTAATACATGCTTTCAGTAAAAAAAGCTTTATTGATGAGTCACTTAGGAAGATTTTCAAGATTAGCTCTTTTTTTTGCATGTGTTACTTTGATTAATAACTGTAGCAGTCTGACTCATTTGCATCGCTGGAGTCCAGGAATATTTTCTTATGTAAGTCATTCTGTAGCTCCAGTTTTCATTTTGGTGACAGTATTGCATCAAATGAGTTTATAACATTACCATCAAACTGAGGTTTTTTTATCTGTTATCTATAACCTTATGACCATGTTCTTTAGTCTTTAACATGCAGCGATGCGAAGTTGGTGTGAGAGAAAGGGAGCAAGAGTTCTTGGATATCCGTTTCCCTAATTTTGTAGCTTTTGGAGATATGTGGAGGGAGGGGACAGAGTTTAACCGACTGTGCCTACATAGCATACATATGTTTCCTTTGTTTATTAAAATTACAAGATCAAGCACTTAAAATTAAGAAATTCCCATGCAACCTCTGTTTTGTCTTCATTGTATCAAAAACTTTGAAAACATTTAAAAGTTTTGTGGAAAAAGTGAAAAGTGTTGCTGTTGTTGAGCAATGTGTATTATGAATATCGGGGGGAGGACGGGACACATCTTCATATTGATGACCCGTGCAACTGTCAGATGTTAGACTTGCTTAACAGGTTTTCACCCCTGAGCTGAGCTAAGGGGAGGAGAATGTGGGGTTCCCTGTCTGCTGGCGGGGAGCGCTCTGCAGGGAGCAGGCATCTCCACTTCTTCCCTCTTCCACACCAGCCTGGCTTTGTCCGTTTGCTGCCGAGAGGGTCGTGGCTTCTCCGTGTGCAAGGGCTGAAGGGATTTCACCCTGTCGCTCGGGACAGGGAGGGCTCATGCCATGCTGGCACAACGTGTTCCTTCGACTGACTACGAAAACACGAGTGCCGTAGTACTTACAATGAGAATTACTAACAAAGCTGCATTAAGTCTAACCTTTTGTGTTATATGACTAATCTTTAATCTTATTTATACTTTGACAGTATGTTGGTCACTATGTACCTATTAAGTGAAAGAGTTGTTGCAGAAGAAATATACTTGATCACCATCTTTTTATGTAGTTCAGAGTCAGTCGAGAAATCTTTCTACGCTTGTGTCAGTGCTGCATCATGGCATCCTAATAGATATGACAGAATAACAGTTTTCAGCCAAGAGTCTTATGAAAAGAGAGGACATCCTACATGCTAAATTCCTTTGAAATACTGTTATATAGCTGAACTTAGGACTACTGGGCACGGAAAAGTAAGTTAAAAGTTGTAGTTGTGTTTTCAGCCTGCTTTCCTATGAACCAAATCACGAAGTCTGTGGTTAAACAAATTGTCCAAAACACGAGGGGAAATGCTCTGTCGTACAACTTTTTTTAGTGACTGCTATATGAATATTCAGAAGTAGCCAGCCCTGGGTGAACAGTAAACAGATAACAATTGAACAAGCAGGAGAAACAAAACACTTGTTTCAGATTTTCTTGAATTCCAAGGGATACTTTTTTACATTTTTCATGAAATAAAACTGCATGTTTGTGGTCAAATTATTTAGGCAGTTGACAAATGAATTCTTTCAGGCAGCTTTAATAAAAGCAGGATGCTGTATTCACAAGCATTGCTCAGTACTAAAGACTTTTGGAGGAATGCTGTGTTTGTAACTTACCTTAAGCAATTTCAGACCTAGGATCTGATCACAGCTTTCTGCTTGAAGTGCTTCGGTCCATCCACATTTTGAAGCTTTTCTCGGTCAAAAATCTTAATCTCATTGGATGAGGGTGAGAATAACTGTCTTGATAGCTGAGGTATTCATTAGTTAACACAGGTGTATAAAATAGTATGTTAATACTATAGACCCGATGTTTGCAAATCGTCTGGCTGTCGTAGGTTTGTGAGTTGACTGTACTCGGTAACATTATGCTTCTTACAGAACAGGAGTAAGACAATGATTTTGCACCAAAAATGTATTTCTTGGCTGCCGAGCAACTTCGAAAATAAGTGGGACCTGGGGAAGATGGGGAAGGCACTGTGCAGTTTCATAGAAAAGATCTGTAGAAAAAAGCACTGATTAATAAATGGTGAGATGAGATGAAATGTGTACAACTTAGTGGAAAACAGGGACACAAATGTCTTTTTTTTTTTAATAATTCACTTAAGCTTGAAGGAGGACAGCTGTATCGGTGGGTGACATTACCACAGTCTTGTTGCAGATAAAGCAATTGGAGAGAGGATATAAGAAAAATGTTGTCTTGGCACTATTTTATACTCGGCCCCAGTACGATGTCTGTATTCTTACTTGCTTACTATGCCAAAATTCCTTGATTGAGTAGAGTAACTGGTATATTTTTAGATAGTGCACATGCAAGTCTAAAAATGTAAAGGACACTCGAGCCTTATGCCAGGTTCATTTCCAGAATGTTATTTTCACTTTAGAAAAACAAAACCAACCAAACCAACCACCTTTCTTTCTGTTTCCTCTTCAGTCTGTACCCAAACTCACCTTCCCAGGTGGATTATTAGTCGGTTGCAGTCCTGGACTCATGAACGTTCCTAAGATCAAAGGGACACATACCGCAATGAAGAGCGGCATGTTGGCTTCAGAAGCCATCTTTAGCCAATTAATCAATGAAAATCTCCAATCAAAAACAATAGGTAAGATCGCTGTACTTTGATTTGTGATTACTTTGGGTTCAACTGGAACCACCAACAGCTTAGCGGTAACTAAATGCATCTGAAAGAATGAGTTGGGAATTTAAATAAATCATAAATGAGTGTGGTGGTTTAAAAAGGTATATATTGTTTATTTACTATTTGTACTGTTAAATGATTTAAGAAAAGAGGAAATTAATAAAGTTTTGCTTCGTTATGATACTTCTGCTATAGCAAAAATATGCCTCTTAACGAGCATCTGAAAAGTAAGCTTATGCTTCCTGTATAAGTAAACACGAATAGTATATATTTCATTCCTACAAATATTAGCACTTTATGGTTCAAAAAGTGTTACTGAAGGACTGCAGCATCGGAGAGAGAAACATTACAAGGAATAGATTAAATGTAAGCAAAGCAGGGTGAGATTTTTCAAGTTTGCTCTTCACTGTTTTGCTAATTCTTAGGATACTTTTTTCCTTCAGTCCTCTTTTTCTGTCTTTTACAGTCTTCTCAGTTTGAGACTTTGTGTATTTCCTATTGTATGTAATGCAAGCCCATTGAAGTAATCACCTGATTCTGACCACACTGCAGAGAGTTATTTAATCCTTGGTCGTTCCCCTAGATCTGTTAACAGAGGCTGTACAGTGGGAGAACCCAGTCAGAATTTCAGTCATTCTGGAAGTGAGTGCTGTAGCCAGGTGCCACATGATTGTTGGTTTAGAAATGTCTTCCCTGTAGCAGTGGACTCAGTCGTAGCGAGCTCTCGTTCAGCTGAAACATGCAATGCATGGTGCCACACAGGGTACGCTGAGCAATTAAAACCTCAGCTAGTACATCAGAGCAAAATGCTTAGAGCCCATCTGAAACAATACACGCTTAGTGGGTAGCATGCCACTCTTGTTTAATTATGGACAGGTTTGGTACACTGTTTCCAGTTTTGTCAAGACAGTAGAATATTACAGCCCACTTTCTTCCCTGTGTGTAGATTACAAGCTTTTTTCAGAGCCATATGTGAGACAGAAAATATGGGCTGAAGCATGTTTTCATGTACAGACGAGGCTTAAAACTTATTATTTAGAACATCTTTTCCTATACAGTAGTAATGGAGAATGGTGATGGGGAAGGTCTCAGAAAATTTTCATTTGAAGAAACATTTTTTTCTTAAGATAATTACTTGGCTTTAACTATGCTGTAGTAGATGTGTCATGTGTCAAGTGTGCAATGTCTGGTATTGGTGAAGAATACAATCAAAGAGTTTTAAGTCAAAAGTTTGTAGTCAAATATATCTCATTAACTTGCTGATTACAAAGGGAGAAAAATGTTCTTGAGCACTGGCATCATCCATTGGGCCACAGTCATAGTTACTGAAATTGGAAAGTTTGTGGTTGCGTAACTTGTAAAGAAGAAGCTTTTGAATTTGACGTTAAAATTACAAACCTGGCTCTTGGATAAAAGGGAGCCTCTCCTGGTCAATTCTTAGATGCTGTGAGTGAGTAGCTGTTTTCCCACAGAGGTGCCAATACAGCCATCTGGCTGGTTATCTTTATGTTTTGCTGAGGTTTCAGGCAATTTAATGCTGCTTGTGGGTCATTTCATATAGGCTACAAAGAGCAGCAGGTATCTACTGACAACTGCCAACAAAACAGATCTCTTCAAGAGGCTGAAATACGTTGTTTAGTATATTCCTAGCTTACTGTTCTGAAATTCTGATTTTGCTGCTTTCGTTGCTAACAAGTGCCTTTATTCAGCCATTATTTCTTATTTCAAGGACAGTCTTTATGCACTGTAGGTACCTAACAAGTAATGTACTGCCTTAGGACTTGATGTGCAAGAATACGAAGAGAACCTGAAGAAGTCCTGGGTCTGGAAAGAGCTGTATGCAGTTAGAAACATCCGACCGTCCTGCCATTCAATACTTGGTGTCTATGGAGGAATGATTTACACAGGTATCTTTTATTGGCTACTGAGAGGAATGGAACCATGGACATTAAAACATCCAGGTAAATTCGTTATCTCCTGAAAGAAGACACTAAATGTATATGTCAGTCTTTTCTGGTCTTAGTTGAAGCCGGAGCACATCTGGTCAAGTGGCGAGGCCTTGCAGTGTAGAAATCAGTGACAAAGCAGTGAAGCAGACCTTGTCATGGTACCTAGCATATAATGTAAATGAAGACATTAAAACACTATTCTACTTGGCAGTTTTTTGTCTCATGAAAAAGGCTACCTTTTATGACATAATTCATTCTGATGACAAGGTGTGCTGTCCCAGTCGGTGGGTAAGGGGAGGTGATCTTTTTCAATTCTCTGCACGGTACCCAGGAGTCACAACAGTGACCCAAAAGGCGTGACTGAAAGCAAAGCTTTACTTGGAATTCAGCAAGATTACAAAAGACGTTACTTTTAATGCAGTGGGGTTAGAACAGATATTGATTTGGCAAAACTTACAACAAACTACAAAATGTAGCAGGTTGACAGACTATAACAACATTGCCCTTATGTGCCTAGGTCAGAGATAGAGGGGAAAACAAAAGGAAAAAATAAAGAGAAAAGATGTCACCACCCTTGGATCTAGTGACGGTCTCTGCTGGTGGTTGGGGTCCTCTGGTGGTGGGCGCGTGCCTGGGGACTCGATTTCAGGGTTGCACAAGCACACTTTGGCTAACATGCGGTCAACACTTACACATTTTGAGCAACAGTTGTCAGTACTTTTACAGTTATGCTTAATCATTCTCTTTCCCCATTGGTCCTTCCATGTCTCGTCTCCATTTAAGGCTGTAGTGTTCCTAAAATTCACTGGGCATGCCCCATGAGTAGTGGTCTTTGCTCGGGCCAGGGTCTCCAGCTCGGGGGGGGGTGATTTTTAGCATTAGAGCATGGGTAGTTCAACTAAGGGTTCATGAATGCTCCGTTCTGCTGCCAAGTTTGCAGCAGACAGAAGACATTCTGATTAACTGTCCTTCTCAAGGTCCAGCTGCTCTAGCGTATCCTTGGTTAAAGACACCAAGTGTCTGTTCTTCTGACAGGAGACGATTCAGTGTCCTCGGCTGAGCAGGTCTGCACCCATGAGATGTTTCTTATCTGGAACACTGGCTGCTATTCAACAACAATTAATCAGACTGTTGTGCTTCCCGCTCGGAATGAGTCGGTGGGCGTGGGGGGGCCTTGGTGGTCTCACAACCCCCCTCTGCAAGGCTGGTGGCTGCCTTGCACAAGCACGTAACTTAGAGAGGTGGGTTTCGCAGGCTGACACGCTGCCTCTGCACAGTCTGCCACGGTCCCGTATCAAGATGAGGAAGCCCCCAGATCACAATGCCTCACTGAGGAGTTCGCTCAATTCACGCATCTCTGTCTGTGTTTCTCAGGATGTTCACTTTGCTCTGGGCCAATACACAAGGGAAGTTAAAATAGCTTAATTATAAATTGTTCTTGAGTAACTGCAAATTACAGTAATTTGTACTGAAACTTATTTATTAAAAATATATTTAGGACCAGATTTTGCTCAGCTCAAGCCAGCCAAAGACTGCACGCCTATCGAGTACCCGAAGCCTGATGGAAAAATCAGTTTTGATCTCCTGTCATCTGTGGCTTTAAGTGGTACAAACCACGAACACGACCAGCCTGCTCATTTAACTCTCAAAGATGACAGCATCCCCGTGAGCAGGAATTTGGCTGTATTCGATGGACCGGAACAAAGATTTTGTCCAGCAGGTAGGTAACAAAAATGTGTCTGAGCTGTTTTGGCAAGACAAAAGTACTTGAGGAAGAATCCACCTGGCCTACTACTTACTTCAACCATTCTATCCCAATCCTCCTCCTAGAAGAGGGTTCAAGTGCAGGTCTTAAAATACTGTATGTTAATGTTTGTCTCCTGACAAAATAGTATACACGGAAGGCGGCAGTCGAATCACACTAACAGCAGCCTTCCCTCGTTGCGCTGGCTGGTCAGGGGGAGGCTGTTCAGCGAAGTGATGGCTCTCTTTTGCTCTTCGCAGGAGTTTACGAATATATTCCTCTGGAAACAGGAGAAGGATCACGACTGCAGATAAACGCTCAGAACTGTGTCCACTGCAAAACGTGTGATATTAAAGACCCAAGTCAGAACATTAACTGGGTAGTGCCCGAAGGTGGAGGAGGACCAGCTTATAATGGGATGTGAACTGATGGGAAATCTATTCAGGGACGTCTGATCACCAACAACTCTTTTATGCTGCAGTGTAATTACCGTACAGCACTGACTTGAATATTCAAAGAGTTTGAGACTAAAGTGCCATTCTGAATGTTACGTATGACTGTTGCATTAAATGGAAAGCTGGTGCCTTCTGGTCAAACCCTAGCCTTATTTAGATAGGACTTCTTTACAGGAGTTGTGTGGCAGGCAGAAGAAAGTTCTTCTCAGGACTGACAAAGGAGCTTTGGATCTTGGATTTATTGCTGAAGTTCAGTGATAACGGGAGGCATGTCCAGAATCGTGGGTATGGTGGAAGAATTTAGTACCTGCCCTTAAAAAAGCATTTTCTCTCTCTATCTGGAGTGATTTACTATATGTAATCCTGCCTGGCAGTAGGAAAAATACATCAGTCTAGAAAATTGTCGCCGTTTGTAAGTGTTGCACATCTCACGTCAAATTTACAGTTAAATTTTTTCCTGATGATAATAGAGAGCCCAGCTGCAATACAACCTGTAAAGCAGTTTAAGAAGAAAGTGTTATGTTGCACCTTTGTTGTATGTCTCTCGGCATTTTTATTCCTTACAAGAAAGAAGGACTGTTCTAATAAAAACTCTAAGAGAAACTGCCTAAATTGTCTTGGTGTGAAACCAAGCTTCTTGGGAAGCACTAACTATTAAGCTGCAAAACCACAGCCACTACTGATTAACACATTAGAAACACATTTCGCAAAACAGAAGATATTACAGCCTAAAAAAAGAAAACCACTTCACCTTTGAATAGTCTGTCTTTATTAGACTTCTGAGTTTTAAACACTGAAAACTGCAGTACAGGGCAAATGAACGAAGCAGCTCCATTTATCCTTTTGCAGGAGTTAGTGCATAGGTTTGTCAGATTAGAAAAAAAAAATCAAGCAAACATTTTAGCGTAAGCTGCCTTCTCTTTCTCCTTCTGGGCTTTTATCTTCTGTTTGATTCTGAGTGTTTCTGTCTGGATAGCTGTGTAAAAAGAAAATCCAGGATACAGTTACAGTAATGTCTTTACATTAGGTCTATCTCCTAGTATGTCAAGACTGGGTCACGCTGCTGCAACTTACCCATGTTATTTCGCTCAATTGAACTGCATTTAATCTTCTGTTAGGTCAGATACTAGCAGCAAAAAAAAAACACTTGTCCCTTACTTTGTTTCACCCAGTAAGGTGACCAGGTAGAGGAAGGTGTAGCAAGCATAGTATTGGTGCCAACACAGAATTTATGAGCTAAAAATCTTACCCAGTTAGAACCAGGAAATTAAGCAGGTCGGTAAGAGCTCTGTGTGATAGGGAGGTGGCTCAAGAGGCGTGCTCTTGAGCTGCATAAGCAGGTTTCCCAGCGCAACAGAAGCATCGCTGCTGTACAAAAACAGGTCTTCCACCTCAGTGGGCTCTGTGCTCAATGCATCAGCCAGAAGCCAGCATTTTAGGCATCACACTGGTATGATTTCCTACTTAATACTACCCTGGTTACTTTGTTACAGTCTTAAAAAAAAAAATCTATTAAAAAACAGCTTTATTTTACCTTTGTCTTCAGGGGCTATTTCATGAGCCTTCTTAAGATCAGCCTTAAATAAAACGGAAATATAAATTAATGTTCTGATTAAATGTTTAGATTTGAAAAAAAAAAATTAAATAGTGGTCATTACCAATGCCTGATCGAGATCTTTTATTCCCTGCCATCCTTGAGCCCGTCTGTAGAGAGCTTTAGTATTTGCTGGATCTATTTTAAGAGCCTGTAAATTTAATAAAATTGTCACATTAACATTTCATATCCTTCACAGCCTCCCATCTCTGCAAATGGCACAGTTCACACCAGCAGACAATCTCTCCAGTTGGTTTCAGGGTAAGCTGTCAAAACATTAACAGCCATGTAAAACGGAACGCTGCATCGTAGCACACGGTATAGGTCGCTGATCAGTTTAATATCCCTGCACCAGAAGGGGTCTGTTCTGAAGGACAAGCGTACATGAGGATAAAATGGAACCTCTGTCTGTCTGTCTACCTATTTGTCAAGGCAAAGGTGTTGCTGCAGTTCAAATTACCCAAACGAGTCTCACAGTACAACTTTCTACATTGCAGCTCCTTCCTTCACAGCAAAAACCCTTCAAATGGCATCATAAGGAAAGCACGCAGATTCCTGTAAAGCTTTTTTTACTGCAGGCTAGGGGGAGACACACAAGCAATCCATCTCATGCTTCAGGAGCCCTGCCAAGTTCCAGTCATTACGCCTTTTTTGAGTTGAATGGTTTCACAAATGTGTATATGCCAGCTCTAATGTGACAATATCAAAATAGGAAATACAGTGGCTGAACAAAGAGATTGTTCCACTATTTAATACGTTATTTTTTCAAAGTATCTCAGTTAGTTTGGCTAGCTAGGTGTGTTGTTTTCTCGCCTGAGAAGGCTGCAGTCTTTTTTCTTATTGCAGATAGTTCTATAGTGTGTCTTTTTATTTTTTTAAAGAATGTAGTTTCTTAGTGGTTAGAGGAAATCTCGTTGTGTGAATGTGTGGCTTTATTAACTTCAATTCATTAATTATTACAGGCATTAGACAATGCATCCAGATTTTTTTAAACCACTTCAGTACTGGCTGTTCCTATAAAGGAAGCATCACTCTGGGCGCTCACCCTCATCTGTCTGCTGTAAAGCCTAGAGCCTCTTCTGTGTCAAGAATTAGAAAATGAGGTGCCTCTGTTACATACACGTAGGCAGCGTTCCTTGCTTTTAGCTTGAGCACTGTGCTTACAGCTATTTTAAAGTAAGGCTTGTTGGAACAGGTTCAGCTGTTTGTAATTCCTTATTTACACCAAATAATGCGTGTATTACAGATTGCTAAGTTAAAATGCTTTTGGCCTGAGGAAATCATAAAAGTGAAAGTGTATAATTTCTCATTAACAATTCCCTTGTACTCTACTAGTCAATCTTAAGAAACTGGTGTTCTGATTAAAACACTGATCCACTGGTTTAGACTTGTTACGAGAGGTAAGCTAAATACCGTACAGAAGTCTATTACAGCTATGGAGTTCCCTTTATCTAATAATTCTGTAATCTTAAAAAAAAAGGAAGGGTTTGGGGTTTTTTTCCACAATGGCAAGTCTCTTAGTGAATCTTCCTTACAGCTAAGTTCTTGTAAGTAACTGCATTTTTCTGAAGCTGGCTGCGTATTTTACAGACACTGTCTGCTCCAAAGCTGGTAACACCTACTGCTTGTAGTTTTACTGAGCTAATGGTAGGAAAGGAATGCAGAAAAAGGCCTCTGTTTGTAATTATTACCATAGTAGGCGAGGTCACTGACAGACCTCTTAGGTCCCACAAGTGAGGAGTCGCAAATGGTCGCACTTGCAGGGAGGGATGGACAGGACAGGTGACCCGATAGTGACCAACGCGCTAATCTATGCCGTGCACATCATGCTTAGTTCAAAGCTGGGGGATCACGAGGGTCTCACTCTCTTCGTCCACAGCCGCCTTCTGAAGAGCACCCTGCTTGTTGTCCTGCCTACGATCCTGATCCAGAATCCGATCCATATGTTCCTGAGTCCAGTTCCTGCCCACTGCCAAGTCCAGTCCGGAGCTTCTGGTGCTGCCTGGCAGCTGCTGGTGGGACGCCAGCGCCCCGGCACCCAACTCCGGGAAACTCAGTGTCAGTTTTGTGTATTTTGCATTATTTTTCTCATTATTAGTAAAGCTGTTTTAATATCCAATTTGTAAATCTCTCTCCCTTTTCCTCCTTTCTCCCTTCCCATGGTGGGGAGGCAGGGGATAACAGAGAGCATCTGCCCCTCTGCTTATGGCCGCCCTGCTCTAAACACCGACACGAGTATTAGGATGAATGATTTCTATCTGTGATACAAACGCTGCTTCAATTTCTACCATCTTCTAGATGACAGACATAACATTACACAGCTTTCTTTTTTTTTCATTTCCTCACCCCCCCATTTGCCCACTCTGAATACAGGTTTATGAGCATTTTCTGTGTGGTAACGCCATCGGCAGGCTAGAAAGCAAGCCAGCTTGCTGAAGACCTCTCAGCCACGGATGAGCCGAGACTCCTGCTTTCAGCATGAAGCCCTAGGAGGTGCTGCTCAGGATCCTCTGCTAACAGGTAAGAGCATTCTTCACTCTGTTTCCTTCAAAATTTCAGAGTTTTGCTGAATTATTTAAAGTTTCCTCAAACGTACTAAATTCTGTCAGTATGTCTATCTCACCTTTCCTTTTTTTTTTCTTTAATTCTATTATTTTTCAATATTTCCATATTTATTGTTTCCTTCCTTCTTTCTTCCTATTCACTGGCTTCATTTTACCACTAAGCCTACCTGAAAGGGCCTTCAATAAATAAAATACAAGACCATCAAATCTAAAAGCAAGTAAAATGTTTTGCTCATACTAGTCTTCCAGAGGAAAGTATTCCCCTTTCACTGAAGACAGTTTAACTGTTTGTAATATAAAAATTAGCCCTGCAAACCAACCTGACAATGACAGGGTGCATTTTTTCTGGCAGTAAGCAACAGCCCTCTTTTGTGTGTTTCTAATGAGTTATTTCAATTTCAAAATCTTTTTAAAAAGCCACATACTGGAAAGTTAGTACTAACTTCACAATCAGCCTTCTACTTTGTTTACTTTCAATTGTAAGCTTGTCGGAAGACTCTTAAAAAAATCTGTAGTTTCAGTCTCCATTTTCTATACAGGCCAACTGTTAATCAAAATACTAAACATTAAATTTACCTCTGAACAGCTTTCAATGGCTCCCTGCCAATCCGACAGTTTTAGTTTACAAGCACCGATGTTTAGAACACAGCTCAAAGCCACGGTCTTTAACTTTGGTTTGTCTGCCTCCTCTGCCACTGCTTCAGAAGCTTCTACATACCTGCAGAAAAACAGATTTACAAAGAACACATATTGGTGTTGCAACTTCTATTTTGTTCTGCCCTCAGCTATCTTTCCACGTGTGAACTGGCCCCTCCAAACTGGTATTTTTAAAGCAGCTTAAATTCCACTATTACAAATATTTATTAAACTAAATACGTAAGACCTACCCTGACAAAAAAGATGAGCTCACTGGCGAATGTTTTCCTGTAACTCCTATCCCTCCACTGTACTGACAGCATTCTTAGACAAATGCACCATTCTAGATGGCATAAAACCATTAGCATTTATCTCAGTGAGTGTTCATTCTCAAAAAACATGTGGCTCATCACTGGCAAAACGTCAACATCACCACTGCACCATCTGCATTCATGGGAAGCTTCATTTCTTCTTCAGTTCCCTCAGTAATATTGTAATTAATTTAGGCATTTATGGCTAAAATGTGAAGCTAACTTTACTTTGTAAAGGAGGGTGTTTATGAGCATAGTAACTCCACCTTCTTTCCACTGTCTTCCTTCATGACTTTCTTCCTCAGCTTCGACACTGACACCAGTTCAGGACTAAGCCGCATCATTTACTGCATCTCCGTTTCACAGGCAAACTGACAGACAAACCGTATCTCATTCTTCTGAATTTACAATGTGCCTGTGCTGTCAGGTTTTTTATTTCAAGTGGCAAAGGTCTGTTGTGGATATAAAAGTTGTAACTCTTTTAATGGCCTGACTGATAGAACTTCTGTGGTTTTTATTTAAAAAATAAAAATCCTGTGCTTGCATACATTCGCATTTTAAGCATGCCATGATTAATGCAGCCTTCACAGATCAGTGCCAATGTACGTTTCTTTTGAGTGTTGCATGGTTTGTATACATCTTTGGACCACAGAAATAAGCAATACTTAAATTAGACATAGTCCCAGTGATTATTCCACTTGCTGGGCATCATGCAGAGATGGGAAACAGAAGGGAGAGAACAAGGTAAGAAGCTAAGGAGAGCTCTAATACAAAACTGTGTTATGTGCGAAACAAACAGAATACCCCTATAATATTTATAAATTACACCAAAACATGAAAGACTGCAACCATCTGGAAACAGAATTAGAGCTTCCAAGTCAAAGAAATTAGTACGATAAATATCAAGGGAGACAACAGGAAGTAATACATCTTTTGACAAAAAAGTGTCAATTGTTACATACAGAATAAATTAAAAAAAAACCTCATTAAGCAGCAATAAGACAAGAAAAAGAACAGAAGGTGATAATGGTTACTGTTGGTAAAAAGGAAAAAACAGCGTTGCCAGATGGTTTGCTAGGTGAGTTGCACGTCAGATACGGGAGATACCCCAGTACGAGTGATTCTGTTCCTATCAGTTCTGGCAAAGTGCCAGCCAAAGTACACCATCCTACATAAAGTATGAGATTTTAAGATACAACAACAAGGCATGTCCACAAACGTGTGACCTATAGAGAAGAGCTGGAATGATCAGATTTGTTTAGTCCAGTAAAGTTACTATCCTTTCCATCCACAAGGACAAATAAGCACCAAATAGAAGCTGTCTAGTCAAACTGGAAGAGCCTTCACTGGGCGTGCTTAAGAGTGAACAAAACAACTAATTGTAAGGGATAGCATAATTACACCTGATATTTACCTGAGAAGGGGGGGGGGGTGCGAAATGGACAGATACAACACAAAGTTCCTTAAAGATCCATTCCAGCCTTTTTTTCTGTATGATTTACAAAAGGTTTACATAGAAATCCTATTTACTTCAGGGTTTCTGTTGGGCTGTGATGGGCTTTTTGAAGGCAGGGGGAGACACTGCATCTTGGGTTACTATCTGTAATTCAAGGATTCATTTTTATGCTTCAGAAAGATTTTATTTCTTTGAAACCCAGTCAGTTAAAAACTCAGCTGAACCATCAGATATGCCTGAATTCTTTTTCTTTCATTATCGTTACTGCTAGTTAACCAGTGATCATTAACAAGTTAGGGATAAAGGTCAGAATAACTTTAAAAAGAAACAATGTTTTTTAGGAGAAGCTCATATACATAAAGAAAAAAGCACGCAAAGAAGAAAGGAGCAGTATGGAGACAAAAGCAGAAGGACCATGACTTTGAAGGCAAGTCTGAATTATACATGGAGTCAGGATGATGGTATGGAGCCTCAGAAAAAAACTGTAATGAATTAATAAATGTCACATTTGGAGGTACTCTCTCTTGAACTCACTAATTTCTTAAATCTACTCGTTTTTAGATATCGGAGAAAGTATCTCCTTCCTTTCCTGTCCATTAACTACCCTGTATACTACTGTGCTTCTCTTCCCAGTTGTGCACCAGCACAGCAAGAGAATTAAAAAAGGAGCATTTAGTCAGTTCTGAACAACACTTTCTGCCTACAGCTCTCACCTAGAAATGAGGAGAAGATCTAACTTTGAGTTACAGGAACTACCTGATTGAATGATGATAGCCTTACCGTAAACTTTTACTATACTTTTTAGCTGCCACTGCCCAATTTTGCGATTTGAAGGAAGTATTTCCTATATTCTTTATGTCTTCTGCTATGGCCACAATCTTGTCAACCTAATAAAATAGATGAAAAATATAAAGTATGAACGCACTTACGAAAGAAGTCTTGATTTACGTAATATTTAACAGTAGGATCCCATGTCCATCCTCTTTCAAAGATTATTATAAAATCTTAGAATAAAAATATTCCAATCTTAGACAAATACTAGCTTCAAACCACTCCTAGAATATTCTCTACTTTATGTATCACAATAGTCTGATATATGAAATTCCTAATGGGTTTTCTACAGTATAAAGGGCGAGAAAATACCAGAGACAACACAGCAGTTCCAATTCCTTCCTCTAAATGCTGCTACCCACACAGAACTATATATAAAGGTGTTGACCGTTATTCATAGAAAAGACGACATGTTAATAGTCGAAGTATTCAACCAAGACCGCCTTATTCCCGAGAAAATTTTGTCTTCTGCTCTCAGAATGGTGTTAGTCACCTGAACTCTGCATGCTCTCATACTAGGAGTCGTATCAACACAGTTCTCCTTCTCTCAAAACACTCAAAACATCTGTGGAAGGAGAAAAAGAACCACTGCCTGTCTTTATCAAATGCATCATTTCTATTTCCAGAACGGCATACAGGTTCAAGTGTTAAGTTACTTTTCCAGGGGCAGAAAACACTTTATAATTACTGCTGCCTATACCACAGTTGTCTTAAGGTCTGTCAGATGTATTTATTGCCATTTTTAATACTGTCAATTTACACTTCTACCCTTCTAGAATTAATAACCTTAAAAAAACCTCATCACAGCATGAGACCATCACCATGGTTTCTGTAGTTAGTTTATATGAAGAAGTTTGAAGTTAAAGGAGGCAGGCACCTGCTAACTTCAGTTCTGAACAACAGCAAATGCCATCCAAAAACATTTCCAGAAGCTGAAGTGCTTCTCAATAGCCAGATGCAAGGAGTTTCTGGTTTCTAGCTGTAATGTTTTTCTGCTATTCCATTTCTAATTCTGTATTTGGAATCTACACATGCAGCCCCCTTTTCTTCCCTCTCACAACCCACTGTCTGATTGACAGTTTGTCTGTTTCACTGCCACAATAAAGTAAAAACCTGCAGAACAGCTGCTTTCACCAGTCTGCTCCCTAACTCTCAGCAAGCGGTCTTCCTTCTGTTTGAACAACCTGAAAAGCAAACTGGGAACGGAGAACAACTAGCTCTGATGTAGTAAAAATCTTCTAAAAAGGTTGATCCTTTATCATTTCTAGTAAGTGAGACAAAATCTTTTTAGGGGTAGATATTTAAAAAGTTACACAGAAAAAGTGTGTAGGTACAACATTAAGTTAGTAGTCTGCTGGATGGAGTTCTAGTAATTACAATCTGTCACTGCAGCACAAACAGAAGTAAAAAGAAATGAACAACAGAAAAAAATTAAGTGTAGTAACTGCAAGTAATGTGTTTTTAGTTACTAGGGAAAAAATCAGCTGCAATTAGCACTGAAAAAAGATAGCAATCCCCTCCCACAGCATTCTCTTTCCTAAAACTGAATGTCCCCGTTTAATCAGAATCTTGATCGATTCTTAAGAAAAAAGGCTTAATGAACATCATCACAGACACCATGTAACTCAGATTGCCTACAAGTCTTGCATTCTGTAAAATAAGTACCTTAAAAGAAAAATACTTACATCTTTCAAGTCTATATCTGAATCTTCAGGAAAATCTGGATAAGCATCTCCAGATCCATCCTGGGGAACAATTCCCCAATCATCTCCTTCCTTTAGCTCTCCACAGTCTGCAACGACGCACAACTGAAAAAACAGAATTGTAAACAGCAGTATTGCTTATTAAGACAATTTCCAAAAAAAAGAGCCACAACTTCTGAGTGCTCTTTGAGATTCAGTCAAAATGAAAATCATCTGTTGTTTGGGTGCGCTGATTTCAGAAGCCCATCACATCATTAGCCTGTCCTCATCAGCAGGCTTTTATCACCCAAAGTGTTGCCTTCAGAGGAGCAGCGTTCCTCAAACACCAGACCCACGCTCCATGGAGAGGCTCGAAGAGGGACTGGCAGCAAGCTGAGCTGCAGCAAAGCACACGACAGGGAAGTTCTACTAAATTAGAGAAGACGGTTCTTTCTCAAACTGCCAACTCTTTTAAAGTTACAGAGGTATTAATATCTCAGACAACCATAGACTGACATGACCTACACACTGACTGCTCTTCCAGAAATACAACAACTTCTGATATAAAATTCCTATCACTTTGGTAGGGCTATGAATTCCACCTTTTTATTTCGTCACCCATCCTACACTTCTAGCTGTGTGTTTCCACCTTCACCCTGAAAAAGGCCTCCACCTTCACGGCTGTGCTGAATAAATCAGTTGTTTGTGCAGGGGGAATTTACAGCAAAAGAACAAAAGCCTCTTAACAAGGACAGTAAAATGGAAGTTAACACTGTTAGTAAAAATAACCGGTTAACATTTAATAGTTCTAAACATGACACCAAGCGTTTAGAAGAAATGAATATACATAATGTAATGGAAGAATAAACATCATCCCTAAGTGCTCTGGATTTTGCTTACCTTAGCAGGATTTTCTCCTTTTACTTCAACGTTTTCCAACATTTTGACTACCCCCATTCCTTTGATCACTTGGCCAAACACCACATGTTTGCCATCCAGGTGAGAAGTGGGCACCGTCGTAATAAAGAACTGAGAGCCGTTAGTACCGGGTCCCGCGTTCGCCATGCTCAGCAGCCCTGGTTTATCATGCTGCATTGGGGGGGCGAAAAAATCACAACCAACACATAAAAGATCTGTTAGAAAACCATACAGAAGATTCTGTAGGGCTGTTAATATATACAGCAAGGACAGCCATAGTGACAACCTGGTAAACCAGACAGTTACGTGCAGTTGGCAACTAACTTCACGTATCGTGACAGAAGAGGGCGAGCGCCCAGCTCTGTGCCTTTCCTCGCCACCCGGCAGCTGAGCAAGCAGAGCCGCGCGTGTGACCCGATGCTCACAGCGGCTGGCGTTCATACACACCGCCTGGGAGAGAGGTGAGGTTCCTCACCGCACTGTTCAACACTGCTGGGCCTCAAGAAACAAAGCAAAACACCACTTCAACCAACTCTAACGCTACACTGTCAAGATGGGTATGTATTGTTAATTTTATAAGGGCTACTCACGCAAAGTATGTTGTAGAACTGCGGGGTTTAGGGGACTGCAGTCTTTATTAATTAAAGGTTGGTGGGGTTTTTTTAACGCCTTCACTCTCCTAGAGAGATAGTTCTTGTTCTGCTGGGATTTTTAACCATCTAATTATTTTGGCTCATGCTGCTAGGGCACAAATGAACAAAAATTACTTAAAACAGGCCAATATGAGAAAGCACTGTTTATCTTGTTTCCCTAAGTACTTTTTCCTTCTTTGAAATAAGAATTATCTTGCGCCATCACACAGACCATTTCATTTTCGCTTGTAGTGCAAAAATGTACATTTCCTATGTGTTGTGAATCTCTTGTTGTTGAACTGGCATGACACAGTCATTTCGGTATTATTCTCCCCAAGCTGATCTGGTTGCTCAGCGCAAAGAGCTCTGTTTGTCAGTATGTTACACCAAGACACTGGTGCCTGTCTGAAGCATGCAAGCTGCGGTATTCCTAAGGAACCTGATACTGTGGGGAGGAGGGAAGTGGGGGGGGGAAATAGGGGGCATGACAGCGTAGAGGAGACAGAAGCAGGAACTGTTGTGAAGTAGACCTCAGAGGTCAACGGGAGATTGACTGGTTTGAGACAACGGTCTGAGACAGCCGTATTTAATCATCTGGTTTGTCCCTGTAGTCTCTACCACTTTGAAGAACTTGCTGTTTTGAAAACTGTTTTTCCACACAGTGTTTGGAATTCCACAGTGGCAGGGAGATGTGCACCCGGTCATATGGCACAGTGAGTCTCAATCTTTCAGCCGGGATTTGGCTCAGGAACTCTGGGCAAAGGTTGTACAGCTGAGAGCTACAACTGCAGCTAGCCAACAGAAAGCTACTGGAATAATCTTGACTTTGTCTCTGCTAATCTTGAGAAAGTCACCCTGGGAATCAGAAGTGGCAAATGACAGAGAGGAAGCCTGTGTTCCACAGCAAGAGAAGGCATCTGGTACCAAGACTGCAGGAATGCAGCCTCCAAAACAAACATCTGACATTTTGCATCATAGTTGCTGGCAAACAAGTTGATCAGAAGAGGTTCCCCCACAGGAGATTTTTCCAGATACCATCTGAGGCTGGTTACTGATTCATTGCCTAACAGGCAGAATAAGACCTGTAAATCCTACCTTTTTTATTTCCCCCCAATTGCAACTAATGCTGGACAGCAATGATTTGCAAACAAAGAGCCAAGGAACACTAAGCTCTGGTGTTGCCTTACGCCTCCGCATTTACCTTTTGTCTGTAAAGATTTGGAGGGCAAGCTGGAAAGCTAGGGACAGCAGCCTGGTGGCTCTGATCTTCACATTTACATGCAACCCCATTTCGTTTGGGACCAAGTCTCAACATTAGTCCCATGACAAGAGTCCCTATTTATAAAAAAAGGTGTTGTCACTCACGTATTTTCTTCCCATGAGTGTGTTGAAAAATACTGAGTGCCTTTCCCACGATGGTTTCTGCTTGTCATTTTGTAAGCTTATAAAGCAAGTATTCTCTGAGAGATTCAAGGCTTGCAAAACTATGCCATGGTAAGAACAACACTGCATGAGGGCTGTGTAAGCTGGGTGTTCCCCAACAGCCCAGCCATGAGCCGGAGAAGTGACACCACCAAGAGCCCAGTGGGATCGATCTGACACGGTAAGGTGACTGCTGATAAGAGTCTTGCAGTCTACTGCAGTTTACAGGAAACCACACAAACAACACAAGAACAAACAGGTAGCTCCAGTGTCCTCACGCGTCAACAAAACCAGCTCGCTGTTGTCTGAGACAGTGGTTTGAGGAGCCTTTGTAGGACTGCTAGATTAAGTGCAAGATCCAGTGAATTTCTCCGTAGTAGAGGCATTTTAACTCCCACTAAAATCCTAACGTATTTGGCCAACAGGTGATGGGAACTGAGCTTCCAGACTCTTTCTTCAACTCATCCCTGACACACCCACAACTTTTGTAACAGCTGAGCAGCCAGAGAAGTACAGAAATGGGGATCATTTGCATTCCATTCATAATTACCTCCAGATCTCACCTGACAGTACAACCAAAAAAGTAACAATGACACAAAGTCTCCTTCCTCAGGGAGCCAGAGATCCCGTGACAAGGACCAATGTACACCAGTAACTTTAAGCAGCAGTGCTACAGGCACCACCACTGTATCAAGTGTCAGACTCCAGAGAACATCTCCAACAGCTGTAACTAACTCTACGATGAATGCTGGAGCTACATTTCCAGCCATTGCTCCGAACTTGGTAATGGACTGTGATGCCCTATTAGTGGGGGATCGCTGGATTTTCTTTTCCTAAAATACTGTTTGGAGGCAAGCACAACTGCAGCCAGAGCTGTGCTTTAACCACAGGACAGCGACGTGTGTAAGGTTTTTTGCGAGTGCTGTTGAGGAGTCACTCACACGCTATCACGTAATACCATGGTTTGTGCCAGTGCTGAGGACTGTCACACCTACCACAGCGGGTGTCCCAGCTGGTGTAAAGGGCATTTGCAGAACTTGTTATGTTTGTTGTTTCCAGGCAGTACTTCCACCCAGGGTCAAGATGTGATTACTGACAGTTCAATCACAGGGGCTTTTTTCAAGCCACGCAGCCCTTTATGTACAGCTGACAGCACAGATGAACACTCAGAACAATTATTATGGTTGCCACTTTTCTCCAGAATAGCCAAGTCTGCTAGCCAAAAAAAATTAGTCACAGTGTACAGTTAATACTTAAATTTTGAGATCTTCAAATACTGTATAAATTGTAGGCTTAAGGTACACACACCTGGTGTATAGCATGGTGAAAAGCAGTCCTCCTTCCTTTCTAGAATACCCGTTTTTAAAGAAAGGCAGAATTAAAATGCTTTTAAAAAAAAAGATTTAAAAATACAGAAGGCAAACATCTCTTCTTCAAAAGCATAAAAAAGAAGTCAATCTCATGTCAAAAGACAGACCCTGGAGGCATCAACTGCATTTGATTCTGATGACAAAGAGAAGCCTGAAGAATGGCAATGGACACTTTGAAGGTTACGCCTTTGCAAAGGAAACACGACAAGACACAGGACACATCCTGAGAAAACTGCTGTTCAAAAACTGTACTTGTGTGTGTGAAGCACGTGCAGCCTTCCTGGTGTCACTAGAAGTAGATATCGAGGACAAAGACGGTTTCAGAATGTCCTACGCTCGCAGCACAGCTCCTGCCTCTCTTCCCGCCGCTGGGCTGACAAAACTGCTCGCGGGACTGCACGAATGGCTGCCAGCAACGAAACGGGGAGCTCTGATACTAGAGTGGGAATAAGTAACATGAGGGGTAGGATTTTCTGCCATCAAAGCCAAAATCTCTTAAAATGACATCCTCAAATCGAGAACTTTGCATATACAAAAACTTGCTTTGTTTGCAGCACATCTTCCCCACATTTTGGATAGGAAAAGCCATTCATAAACATCCTTCTACTTCTCATGCCATTGAAAATAACCGTAGTGGGGGAAACGCTTTGTTTTAAATTTTCCTTTAGATTAACTCTGCAACCTACCATGAATTCCCCACTTCTTAAATAAGAAAGGTATTTCTCACATCTAATCTTAGGAATGTTATTAGTATATGAAAAAAAAAAACATAAAATCCATTTAACGCCAAGATACTGCACATGCTTCAGAGTGTCAAAATTTGCCACTCTTTTAAAATAATATCCCTACTTCAGTGAGAACTAACATACTGTTTCAAACGAATTTCTAATGGTGCAATTAAAAAGAAAATTTAAACTACGGTTGTCGTTGCCTTAATGAGGTTGATCTCATATTTTATGTATTCATTCATGTATTTGTTCTTTATTCAACAAAGACTTTAAGGACAAACTAGTTCAGGGGTTTTCTGCTGCATTCTTTCCATTGCTTAAAAATACGTTAACCTTGGCCTAGAGAGCGCTAATTCTGAACCTGAAGAAAAGTAAAACTCAGTGACATTTCAAAAACTGAATACAATTAGTATTTTCAGTAGAGTACCTTATAATGAAAGTTTTCATCTTCAAATTTTTCACCATATATACTTTCTCCACCTGTGCCATTTTGGTTTGAGAAATCTCCACCCTGGACCATGAATTGCTTAATAACTGTAAAAGAACATCATTATAAAATATAGCAGCAAAGCAGGAAAGGCACGAAGAAAAACAATTCAGAGGTGAAGAGCAATCCCTGTCACCAGAACCTGCGCCTAAATAAAACCGAAACCCGCCTTTTATTTACCAAGTGTCCCCCAAGTACTCCTTTTCAGTTAAGCGGACATCACCTGATATTTAATCCGTTACCTGAAATCTATTTCAACCTACTCACAGTTCATGGTAAACTAGTTTTACTTACTTACTAGTAAATGTGTAATTTACTATTGTCAATGCACGGTAAAAACATCCAGTCACTAGGAGGATCAAAAAGTCAAACACTTACTTTCAGTCAAGTTATTTCTTAAATAAGTACTCCGAAATACAACAACATTATTTCAAATACTGATAATGGGGGAATAGGAAGACAGAGGATTTCACAGCACTCACTCCTGTGGAAGGGACATCCTTTATAATGGAGAGGTTTCCCAGTGGTGGGTCCTGTTCCTTTCTCTCCTGTACATAGCGCACGGAAATTTTCAGCGGTTTTGGGTACAATGTCTGCAAATAACTCAAAGACAATGCGTCCAGCTGAAATGACAAAGAGAGAGTGAGACGTATTTTCAAGTCCCGTCGTTGGCATGGTGATGTGCTGAGCATTACAGGGCAAAGGAAATGAATGTTTCAGACTGGATTGTTCTAATTACTGTTAAATTTACATTTTGGGGTTGTTCCATGGCAATCACTGTCAGAGTTACATTAGGTTTTTAGCAAGGTTATTATCAACAATGAATTCCGCTATCAAGAATAATTTAGAGGGGATAAAGGCAGATTCTGCCAAAAACTACCAAAAATGCCAAACGCATTTTCTGCCCAAAAAATGTGCGTGGGAAATCACAAAGACATATATTAAAGCCAAGTGACGTGTTTTAACATGCATACTTATGGCTATTTTAACATACATATATATGCACCTTGCTCAGTCAGAAACAGATACAATAAAAAAAGACTGTTTTGTGGAGACCTGTTAGATCAAAAAGCTTGCGCCAAGCATCCACCTCAACCTTATTCTCCGGAACTCCAGCGCCAGTAAGACACTCGGTAACGCCTGGCACGCGCAGGCATCATGGCCCTCTGCCGCGCCCGACGCCGCAGGCAGGGTGAAACGCAGCCACGGGCACGGCTGGGGCGCAGGAGGCGAGGGCAGCGCGGCCAGCAGACCCCGCCACGAGCGGTGCCGGGACTCTGCGCCGGGGTCGGCGGGGCCGCGCCGCGGGGGTCGCTGGCGGCGCGGGGCCTGCGCGGCCGCTCCCGGCCGGGCAGCCCCGGGGCCGGGGTGCCGCCATGCCGCCGCTCCCTCCGCGTGCCGGCGGGGAAGGCCGAGGGGGAGCACGCAGGGCCCGCCCCGCTGCAGGCCCGGCCGCGCTCCCCTCCTCCCCGGCGCCCGCGGGGCCAGCGCCCGGCCCGGCCCAGGGCCCAGCGCTCCCTCCCCGCCGAGCGGGCTCCCGCCCGCTCCCCGCCGCTCGGCGCAGGGGCGCGCCGGCCCTCCCGCCCCGGGCCCGGCCCCGCGGCGCGGGTCTCGCCCGGGTTCCCGCGGGGAGGGCCGCTTCCCGCCCGCTCCCCACCTCGCTCGCCCCCGATGTCCACATCGAAGAAGGCGCGGGGGTTGCAGGGCTTGCTGGGCCGGGCGACAGGGGACGGGTGCGACATGTCGGCCGCCGCGCCGGCCTCAGGGCCGCTCGCCGCTCCTCCCACCGGCGGGGCCGGGCCGGGCGCCTCGGCGGCGGGGCGGGGGCGGCGCTGGGTGCCGCTGGCGGGGCCTGGCCGCGCTCTGCGGGGCGCCGGGCGGCGGGCGTTCTGCCGGTGCCCCCCGCCGGGGAAACGCGCGTCTGGCTTGAGGGGGGGCTCCCACGGGGGACCCGGGAAGGCGGGCGAGGAGAGGGAGGCTCGGGTTTGCCCGAGGCTGTGTCTGGTGGGAGAAATGCGGGCTTTGTGGAGAGCTGCGAGCCACGGAGAAATGGGCAAATTGTCGCGAGGTCAGCGTTCGGAAACACGGAGTAACGCGGGTCTCCCTAAGGCCTGGAAACAGACCGTGCTTCTTCCAACAGCAGCCGCTGCGAGGCGGACGGTCTCCGCCGGCCGCTTGTGTCGACCAAGGGCTGTGAAAACCATCGCCAGGCTTGGTCGGGGCTCCTCGGGGCGCAGAATCCCCACGCAGACGGGCGGCCAGCGCGGCCACCTCCTCGGCTGGCGTCGGGGGGCGAGGCGGGGGCTGAGGCCAGAGCAGAAGAGGCAGAAGCGCTGGGCTCCGACTCCTGCACACCTACAGCCCCTTGGGGAATGCTGCTGGTCAAAACGAGCCGCTGGATTGCTTGGGCTTCTCTGATCCATCCCAGAAACCTCTACATTTGTTCTTTGGTTCACTGTGTCTTCCACAGGCTTTCTCCTCTTAATTCATGTCATCTTTACATGTTTGGACTTGAGCTTCGTCAGGCTGGTTTTCATCTCTCTCTCGGTATGTTCTCAATGTTAGATGTGTCAGAGGGCAGTTGTAATTCCCAGACTGAAAGAAAAGATAAAGTAGCATTGATGCTAACAACACTGCAGTCCGTGTACTGCATCGTGGTCATTCCCACAGCCGCCGTACAGATGTGGGGAAGAAGAGCTGATCAGCACCAAGTGCTGTTGCGTATTGCATCTGGGAACCCTTAACAGAAGGAAAAGCCATCTGCTAACATCTGGGAACACTCAGCGAGGAATCAGTGGAACCACGCTAAGGCATTTCTCTCTCTCTGAGCCAGGTCGTGCAGCTGTGTCAGGGATTTCGCCAGCTCCACAGTGTCAGAGGCCACCAGGGCTTTGTGTCATCTGCAAGTCACCAGGCATCTGGCCGTGGCCACTGGCCGAGATATTTTCGTCATTATGCTTAGCGTAGGTGAGGTGCAGTGGTGTAGGAGAAGTGATCTCAGCGAGGCAGTTGCTAGCCAAGTGAGTATGGTCTAGAAGAGGTTTCTTTCGCAGACACCAAAGTGTGTTTTGGTGGTGTGTGTCCCCCGCAAGAGCTGTTGGCAGCTTCCTCTCAGGAAGAAGTAGTGATTCATTCTTCCAGCAGCAGACTTACGCATTCCCTGCAGTTTTTTTTGCTGGCCAGGATGGAATAGTCTAGATTCAAGATTAGTAATTCGTATTACAGTAGTTGCTCGGAAGTCCCTATGTGGAAGGTTCTTTAGAGATACAGAGAAAGAGGCAATCCCTGTGCTGATTTGGAGATGTGAGCTGAACAAGAGAGAAATTAAGCAACTTTCTCGGTGTCAGTAGGAGATTCTGGAAAATATGTGAGCTGAATTAATATCTCCCAAGCACTGCAGTTGCGTAATTACTACACATATTAATTTATAGTCATTGACAGATTGTAAAAAACAAGTACAGTGTGACTTCTGTCAAGATTTTACTGAGTGATTTTATGTTCAAATTAATAGATTGTTACACACTAAATTGATAAATGATCTCTTTCAAAGTCAGACTTAATTTATAAAGTCCTCCAAAATCTCTGTTTTCAAGCAGCAACATTGCCTTTGTGATCCCCTAGTGCTTTGTGATCTTGTAATTTAAAAGTGTTTCCCATCACCAAAACATCTCTTGTATTTAGACACTTCCAACAGTTTATGTAGTAAATACTTGTGAAGCAGTACTTTGACAATAGACTGAATAACTGAATTGTCTGTTAAATGTTTTAATTCAGATATTTATTTTTCTGCACATACAGCTTTGGCTACCCAGGGAAATTAGTTTGACTGTTATTACTAGATAAACATGTGTTGAGGGTGCTAAAAACCTGAAGCTGTTGGCTTCATGTACAGGTCTCCCTTCCACCATTTACATTGGCCTTGCTGGAGTACGGCACTCCAGCCTAGCTGAACTCAAAGATCAGTCAGAGCAAGGGATGTGGACCTTCTCTGTCCAGCCAGTTATGAAATCTTTGGTTTCACCTCTTCTTCCCTCCCTGACTGAAGAAGCTATCATTAATAAATGCATAGAAATGCATAGATCATTCTAAAACTGGTACTCTGGTGGAAGACAGCATAAGCAAAATTTATTTCATAATCATTCTAGCCTGTCAAATAGCATTCACAAAAGAATCCGTTGTAAAAGATTATTTACAATTGTTACTGATTTTGTAAGATGGGCAAATACGTACACATTCAGACTAGGATTTTTTTGCTTTTTGTTTGATTTTCTTGCTCTTTTTTCCACATCTAAATCTGTATTTGATGCTATGAAGAAAACAGAAGCTTAAACATGTTCATTCCACCAGAAGGTCAGTGCTTTGGCTCAATGCAGAAGTGCCCTGTCTAAGGAAATGAAAAGCCATTTTGGTTTGCGTAGGTGTAATCGTACGTTTGTGGGGTTTTCACGGGACTGAACTGTAGCTCCAGAGTACGGCCCAGGGGAATACTGATGGGATCCAGCTGACAAGCGACTGAAACGCACCCCTCACCAGCTTTCCAGAACAGCTATCAAGAAGCTTCCGATACGCAGTTTTTTGGTAGCAGCCTTGGTAAGGATGCTCTCGCTGCCTGCTGTGAAGCAGAGCGGCCACTCAGCCTTCCCAGTGCTGCGTGACACATGGGGCACATCATGTGCTGTTCCCGTGTGACCTGGCACATCAAGCATGTCACCTTCATGAGAGAGACATGAGACAGGAGAGAGGGAAACAGATCTGTTTTCTCATCATCAGGCTTATTGTTCCCCATCTGCACAAAGTTGTTTTCTGCATAAAGCCGAATAAAGAGGTCCCAGATTAAACCCGTACTGAGCAGTTACTGACTCTGAGTCAATTCCTCTAAGCTGAATTAAAATGCAACGTTAAACAATGAAAGAACCATATGTTCTTGTCTCAGGATGTTTTAAAAAGAAAATTGTCTACACAGAGCTGACATAATGTGACAGAAATTGAAAGAAAAGTCATGCATTTACTCATCACTAGCTTTCAGATACGCTGTTCCTTAAAGAAATGGTTTAGCTAAGAACAAAGCAAAACCAGGCAGAGTTTTTAGCTATGTGTTTTAGCTCGGCTTAGAACATTGGTTTAGAGGCAAATAACCACAGCAGCGTTTAGGACCTCGGGAGAGGTGCCTGTGATTTCTGATGGCAGTACAAGCCGTGGCTGGCAAGGAGAGGCCCGAAGCATTAGCGAGCTGCTGGCCGCTGTCGCCACAGTGCTGATGCGGGGTGTCGGGTTTGTGGCTAAATTCCTGCCCTCGCTTTGGATACTAATATATGTCCTGTATATTGCTGCAATTTCATGTAGATATTTAATGCTGTTTAGCATAGTTATCACCAAAAGGTATTAAAATATCAATTGTGATGACTGCATTCTTTATTATGTAGAAATCCTTTTTGGTCTGCATCTCATGTGGGCAGGATGGAGTCCGAGGTGAACTACATCAGCATGGATTTAAAGGCAAGAGTGCAACCAGCAAAAAGTAAGTCCTACAATGGATTTTGCCGTTGAAAATCTGGGACACAGGGACTTCCAGACAGGCTTTGGATGGAGTCCTGGGCAGGAAGCTTGGAAATACAATCTACCAATGCTAACAACTCTCTGTTGTACAGAGGAACCAAAACAGGTTCTAAACAAATGTTTGAACATTCACAAGTATGTACATCTTTGGGCTCTTCCGGAGGAAACAGTATTGTACCTTTGCTTTAGGAAATTTGACAGGATATGTAATTAACAGTAGTGATTTTAGAGGATATGTAAATACCTGTTACCTTCACGCAATCCAGTTCTCACCATATTACTCAGTATTTATATTGTGGTGATTAAAGGAAGACATCCCTCATCTGGCCTTTCTCTCTATTTTTAACATCACTGTTGAAAACCAAATGTTTCATTACATACATCAATACTTCCCAGTAATTTTGAAACAATTAATATTTCCCTTTAAGCTGTCTTTCATTTTCAACTGGCTGTATCTTCTACGCAAAAAGACAGTGAAACTGCTTGTCGGTATTGAGGCAGCACCTTTGTGGCACTGTTCAGGGGCTGGGAAAAGTTGCTGCAGCAACAGTGCAAGTTATGTCATGCTCCGTTCAGCGAAGGATGAGTAAACTGGTTTGCAGGGGGCTGCAATCCCAGGCTCTCCATTGCTGTCTGTTTCTGTCCCTGCTTGCAAAGTGGAATACATTTTATAATAGGCTGTAAAATTGTCTGTGTGGAGTAATTTAGACTTACTGTGCTAAACAGTAATAACAACAATATGGAGAGAGAATCATTCTAGACATTTCTTGATACCACATTTTACTTGTCGTGTTTGAAGTGGCAATAGAAGTCGGATTTTAATTATTTTACAGAATCCAAAATGTTGCTGATGCATTGCAAAGTGTAGCAAGATTTACCCGTGTTCGTGTAACTTAGTGCTTAGTGTAAGTTACTGCATGCTGTGTAAGTCATTAGCGAGCATCCTGGATTAACAAACTTTTTGTTAAATCTTCAGAGCTTGCCTGTTGTGGCCTCTGGCTTCTTTTTGTGGTCCCTCCAAAGCCTAGTTCTGACACCAAAGGTTTAGGAGCATTTTGGATTTGTGTGCTCAGGACTGAGCAGGGTGGAAGGGAAGCGGCCGCAATGAAACTCCAAGTTTCATCCAGGTCTAAGCAACAGGGAGGCAAAGTGTGACTTCGGAGACTTGGCTTTGAACCCAGCCTATCCTGGCTGTAAAACCGAGTTTCTGCATTTTCAGGAGACTCTTCAGAGAGATTTATGCACCATGAAACACAGAAATACTTAACAAGCATTCAGCTATTCCAGGATTTGAATGATCCTTTTTATATAATGACAACTTTCTAACAAAGTCCCATCTATTTCTACATTAAGAATCTGGCTCATTTTCTGACTGAAGTTCCATCAATTACATTGTCTTTCTCTGTACGTAGGAAGTCTGACCCTTAGAACATGGCAAACAACGTTTTGATTCTCATGTGCCACATTTTTGTTTCCTGTATTTCCTAGCAGAGTGAGGGCTGTAGAAACACTATCTTGCTGTAAATGGTCTTTGCTTGACAGATGGTGTGGCTTTTTTTTTTACATCTGCTCATATTTTGCCCTCATGGGTTAGCAAAAGATCGCCGCGTTTGCTTTGCCAGGTGTTCTTTATAGCCAGACTCCGCTTGGGGTGGGACAGCGTGTGCTGACTGTAAAAGTTATTTCATGATCCTTTGCTGATTCTGCTGTGTTTTCCCCATGATTTTTTCAGAAGCAACCTTCAGAACACCAGTGTCTTAATGTTCAGTCACCAGTTAAGGACCACAGTGACTGTCACACGCATTAACAGAAGATGCTGAGAACTAACTTTGCACTGAGCGTCAGCCAGCACGTGGGGCGCATTTACACTGCCGGTTCTGCTCAGATCAGGAGTGTGTTTTCAAAGCCGGTCTCCCAGCTGTCCTCACTGACTTTGCCTTCCCTCTCATTTTGGAGTGGCATCTGGGCATACAAAGCAGATTAAACTAAACCAGATGTGATTTGGAGTGGAACCAAACCAGGTTCTGTGGAGGAAACGAAACCAGGTGTTTTTCAGGGACACATTCAGTGCGCTCCAGCAACTGAGACTCATTCTGCTGACAGGACCAGATTACAACCAGTCCTAAATAAAACCCTGTAAAATGTTGGTGACGCGGGCATCGGGCTCTGTCACACAACTGTTTTAGCCCATGATTCTGCTGAGACGGGTCAGCGCCGCTTGCTGATGCCGCAGAGTGGCAGCCATGGCATTTGCAACCTCAAGTTTCTCAAGACCGTTCCAGGAGAAACGCAGTCCAGTGCTTCTTTCTGGAGTTGGACGCCTGGATCCTCACTCGCATTAGTTACTGCGTCAGCCACGACGTCCTCCGTCTTGTCCAGCCATGCCCTGCTGTTCACCTGCCTTTCAGTGGCCGGTCACCGCCCTACCCTCGCTCCTCTGTCCTTCACCTTCAGCTGAGCGGACTGACCTCCATGACCGGGGCATCTGGTGGTGGCGGTGGAAGTAAAGAGTCAAAAGTGGAAAGAACATCTTCGCTGGGTGTTCGGCCTCACGGGTGAGGAGGCCGGGGGCCTTCGGAGTGGCGATCCCCGCTGAGAAGCGACCCCCAGCCGAGGTCAGCCAGCCCGCTGCTGCAGCGGGAGGGGCCGGCCGCTGCACCAGGCACCGGGCAGCAGGCGGCCATCTCCTCACTTCTGTTTTGAGCAGTAAAGCGAAATGCACCCCACACGGTCCGTCACCGACACGCGCATGCGCATGCTCACTGCCAGCCATCAGCGACATACCTGCACGCGCCGCGCCCCGCCCCGCCCCGCCCCCAGCCAACCGCCACCGCGGGACCCGGCCCGCCTCCCCCGCAGGCCTGCCTCCGGCGCCTTACCACGTGCTGGGGGCGGGGCCGGGAGCGCGGCGCAGCCAATGGGGAGCGCTGGAGGGGCGCGGTGCGCTCGCGTCCCCGTCCCCGTCGCGCGGCTGCTGGAGGCGCCTCGCGTTGCGCCGCGCCGCGCCCCGTCCGGCGGGCGGCAGCAGCCAGCGCCGCCGGGCTCGCGCGGCCCGCGCTCCGGTGGCGGGAGGGAGGGCGCCGGCTGCGGCGCGGCTGAGCGGGCCGGCGCTCCGCTCCCCTCTCCTCCGCTCCCCTCTCCTCCGCTCCCCTCTCCTCCGCTCCCCTCTCCTCCGCTCCCCTCTCCTCGCCTCCGCGCAATGCCGGGCGGCTCCGCGGCGGCGGGTATGCTGCCGCGGCCGCCGCCGCCCGCCGCCCGCTGAGCCGCCGCCGGAGCCGCGGCGGAGCCGCCGGCCGGGCGGGGCGGGCAGCATGGCCCCCACCCTGCTCCAGAAGCTCTTCAACAAAAGGGGCGGCAGCGCGGCGGCCCCCCACGGCCGGGCTCCGGGTGAGGGGCCCGCCTTCAGGTGAGCGGCGCGGGCGGGGCGGGTCCGGGCTCCTCGAGAGACGGCTCCGGGCGGACCCCGCCCGGGGGCTTCCCCGGCGGCGGGGGAGCGGAGCGTCACCGCCGGCCCCTGCCGGGTTCCCCCCCGGCGAAGTTCCCGCAGGGCGCGCGAGGAGCGGCCCGCGGGGAGCCGGGCGGCCCTTCCCCGCCGTTCCCTCACGCTGGGTCTCCCGGCCGTTTTATACCCGAGCGGGGAGGGGCCCGCCGGGAGCGAGGCGCCGGGCCTGCGCTTCCCCCGCATTCGTGCGCGGCTGCTGCGGTGGCTCGGCTTTGGGTCTCGTCAGCGCGGCGAAACCGAGAAACGGCCGGGCGGCTGTGACCTGGAAACACGTGCGTGGCCTGGCGGCCCGCCGAGCCTCAGGTCCCTGTCACTGCTCGCTCTGCTGGTGGTGCCCCGAGTCCTGGAAAGTGAGGCGGGGCGGCTGTGGAGGCTTCGGGGCTTGGATACGTCATCTTTATCTGGTACCGAATTATTACTCTTTTCTCGAGGACGGCGTTTTGCTCAGGCTGGTGGCTTGGAGCTTTGTTGCTCTCGGCATCCGTTCTGCTCGCAAGACCAAACCGGTCCTGGTGAGCACGGTGACGGTCACATGCATGTCCCGTAAGTTCTGTGTCTCTTTATCCATTTGGCATGAGTTGACTAGTCTTGTGATCAGATAATATACAGCACTGAATTGGAATCTGGGCTTTCACTGCTGAAACTACTAGGAACGGCAAGGGAGAAGGGGTGGAAAATATCTCGATCCACAAAGTGCCATAGTGCCGAGTATGAAAGATCACAATCGTGGAGTCATTAGGATCTCAAAGATGGTCGGTTAGGGCCATGGCCATATGCATGGCCAAAGTTGCAAGGCCGTAGTATAAAATGGAATAACATCGAAATGGCATTAGGGTGTTTGGGCTATAAGGCGATTCCTTTGGAAGTGGTAGGACACGGTACTGGTGCTGCATTCATCTGAGAGAACAGGGCTTGTGAATTTTGGGAGGCTGTAAAATCTTATGTGCTATGCTTGCTAGTTACTTACTTTTTGTAGCAGTTATTCACCTTGTGAATTATCTCCTTTAATTTGAAAGAAAACAAGTGTTTTTCCCACATTTAAACTGAGTGGCAATTCCCAGGTAACTCTATTATTTTGCCTTGTGCTTAAAATCTTCCTAAGTACTATATATCAGAGACCAATACTGCTAGTTCTAGTTTTAAGGTTATGGGATTTGTCAAGGACCTCTGTGAAGGCAGATTCCTTGTGCAGTGTGTCGTACATTAAGATCAGTAAGACTGCTCCACCTGGAGTATTCCGTGAGATTAGGGATTGTTTTTGTTTTCTTCTTCTTCCTATTCCTTAGGTAAGATATTCCACATTCGGTTTTCAGTTTGAATAACATTTAAATGGTGTGACACTTCAAACAAAACCTGTTATCATTAAAATATTATTGTAGGTACCCATCACTTTTTGTCCCTAATTTTCCCCCATTCCTCTATCTGATTAGTTTTTGGCAAATTTAAGGTTAATAAAGTTATTTGAAGCATTTTACATGGGTGAAATGCTGTGTGGGTTGGGTGGGGTTTTTGCCTGCTAATATTGCATTAAGCTTCTTTCTTATGACTTTCGAATGTGCTGCAATGCTTTTTCTTTTTTTCCAGTGATCTTTTGATGACCTGTAGGAGCATACTTACTGGGTCTTAGAAGCTTCACTACACGTTTTTAATAGACTTTCTGTTGAACAGCAATCTCTGTTTGAGGGGAGAGGTGTGACTGGACCTAGTAAGATGGAAGACTTAATCCGTTGGTAGCTGCTGTATTAAGCATATGCTGCTGGTCGCTGTTAGAGACAAAGTGGCAGGTCACTTTCTGTTCTAATGGCAAGCCTATATTTTTAAGGATTTTAGTTATTTTTATTCCCTCTTCATGTTTTTTTCAGCGAGGTCACTCCACATTCAGTGTGTCTTGCTGTGTGTAGCTCTGTTAAGCGGCCCCTGAACCTTGAATTGTTATGAAAGTCTTGAAAGCCTGAGTGTATTTGCACACCCTCCTTACCCTGAACAATAGCAGAATCACCAAAAATCTCCTTAGTAGATAATACCTCCTCAGATTAACTTAATTTGACAACTTTTTTCAAGTACATTGTTAGGAAGCTTTGCATTGTCTAGTCTTCCCAGGAACACCAGGAGAAGTTCTGTTGCAGAGGGCCATCGACCAGGCTTAAGATTTGCCTGTAACAAGTACTGTGTGTGCTTGTTCTATTGCCCGCCTCTCCTTTAACGGGAGCTAAATCTTGACCAAATGTCATTGCTGTTTCCTCTCTTTGGCTCTGAAGAAAACAGCAAGCTCCAAGGTCCGTGCTGCTTACCAGGATGAGCTGGCATGGCCTCAAAGTGAAAAAGAGACATGGTGCCTACAGCTGAAGGTGGAGCCACAGGAAATGATTTCTTGGATGCGTGAGCATTAGCATCTTAATTTGGATCAGGAGCGCTCTCTTAAAGAAAACCTCTAAATTGTCTCCACTCACTGCACTTTGGCTCACACAGCCAAGTGGCTTCGGTGCGTAAACTGGATTCCTGTTGGATTGAGTGAAATTAGAAAGTGTGCTCCAACCGCTAATGGGCATTCAGCCCCTGGGACCAGGCTGCAGCTGGTCAAAAGTAAAACCCCGGAACACATATAGTGTGGGCGTCAAGTCCTTAGCAGCAATTAACTCACTCTGTGGATCTGCTGCGCTGTGTGTTCATGTAAACACAACCCTTGCTTGCTGTTTAAGGACAAAGTGAACAAGAGAACATGAGGTGTAGATGTTAATATAGAGCTATTAGGACAGTAGGACTTTCTACTGGCCTGTGCCTTCCTTCAAAACAATGGAGATATGGAGTGGTAGAAGGGTAGTAGTTAGAGATGTAGAGTATCTGAAGTCTTGTTTTTAAAAAGAGAAATTATAAACCAGCTGGAGAACAGATGGGTATTAGTGTCATGATACTGCATTTGCTCTAAGCAGGTTTGTGCACAGATCTTCAGCTTCTCATTTATGTTACTACCGCTTTTTGCTTCCCTTAACTAAAAATATATATATATATGTTTGTGTATATATGTTTATAATGCATACATAAAAATGTGTGCGTATACACACACATAACCTTTCAACAGAGACATTGGAGTGACTGTAGTTCAATATGTTTCTTTTTAGCCTCTAACGCTCTGAGGAAATTCTAGTTACACATTTCTCACACACAAAGTATTTATGTGGCTAAGTTCCCTTAATATTTCTTATTTCCTTATGAAATGTTACTTCCCTAGCGAGACTGATTTAGAGTAGTTTGTATGGGTTTTTGGAGTGCTACCAGGGTCGTGTGCTCAGCAGCATGGTAGCTATTACTGCAGAAACAAAGCATCCTGCTTCCTATGAATTTTAAATTTTAGGGGTTGAGTATTTTATAAGCACGTTGTATCTCAAGACAAGAATGTCTCAAGTGCTAAGCATATATTTGAGTGAGGTATGGGGGGATGGCTTTGGGGAAATGGGTATGGGTTGCAGATAGTTTGAATGTACTTAAATTTATAGCAATTCCTCTGTAATGGTGTTTACCTGACTCCAGAGTGAGATTTCATGTCAGTACTTTTCAGCATGAAAAATTGACGATATCCTTAAATTGAGGGCTGAGGTTTCACACTAATGTCAGTCTTTGATAGTTTTGCTTTTCTTTAACAAAGTACCTATATCCAGGGGTGTAAGAATGAGAAGAAATGTCTTTCAGTTTTCGGAAGACTCTGCTTTCACTGCTGAAGGTGTAATTTCTGCATTGCAACCTCTGATGAAATTTCTTTGATATTGGTATGTTTAGGGAAGGAATGTTGTAGAACAGGGAGTAGTTTCATTTTATGTGGATTCTATAAAAAAAAAATTTGTGTTATTTTGGCTGTCTGAAACTTGCAAATGGGCTGTTTCTTCAGCTTTAAGTATCAGTTGCTCCTTCTGGTGTCCATAATGGAGCGGATGTCATGTTGTAACTGCAGGATATCTGTCTGGTAACAGTTTGTTAGCTTTGGTATATGAGATCATTTGTTTGGCAGCTGATAGTAGTAATTCCTTTGGTCATAGCGCTGAAATGCTTGGTGAGATCCTACTCGCTAAGCATTATTTCACAGCATTTATTACCAGCCTGGCAATGTTCCACCTTCTGAAAAAGGAAGGAAAGCAGTAGTGAGCTTTGAGTCTGCTTGCATGTCAGTTTGTTTTATCTTTGTTAAAATGAAACACTCCTCAGTAAATTCTTGTAGCCTAATTGGGTTTCTCATGAGATTCTTGCAGCTTTGTAGACGTCCATACAGCCATAACACTACTGAGCACTCATGTGTGTCTTCATACATAGAAATATTGTTAAACATCTGGCTGTAAACCCTTCAAAAAACATATGGAAGAAGGTCACTCTTTTACATGCTGTAGGAAGGGTGCTGCAGCCCGGGGCCAGATTTGAGCATGGGGGCAGGGAAGCCACGTACCTCCTCTTCACTGACAGCTGAAGGCGAGCCTTGAGGTGCAGTGTTATACTTCTGCTCTGCCATTAGCCTTTCCTCAGTAATGAGAGCTAAAGAGTAAGTTCTGCAGAAAGAGATTTATTACAGCCTTGCTCAAGAGAACAGCTTAGAGAGGAAGTGATTGAAAATATGGTCTTTTGACTGGCTGTTTTGAAGCAAGACAAACAAACCTCAGGTCCTCTGGCTTTTGAGCTTTGCAGGAACCAAGGCCATCTCCCTCTTAAGCTGCTTTGATTCCCCCCCACTTCTGTCACTGAACAGTCTCTTGGTTTCCTTTAGCTTTGTGCCAATACTAACTCCCATTCTCTCTTAAAGTTGCAAGAAGACACCAGCTTCTTTTTTCTTCTTTCTTTTTTGCCACAGGTGGCTAAAAAAAATTGTCTGGAAATGCATAAGCTACTGACGTTCTGAGAGGAATGGATGTACCTTGGTTATTTAATTTAATTCCATGAAAAGATGCATTCTTGCCTGACTGATCAAATGGGTTTTGCCAGTGGACTGTCTTATTTCTGATTTACAAGTAACTTACGCATGTGCCATTACCAGCTAGTAGTGCATTTCCTACACATCTGACTCTTAAATTGATGTGCAGTTGGATGGTAGGTGCTTGATTCCTTATTCTTTCAGTACTTTTGCTGTTTACATGTCCAAAACCGGGTAGGTGAGTACTCTGCCCCATACTATGCTCAGTAGAAAGTCATTTGGGGAGTAGTAGCAACAGAAAGCCTTGGAGCTACCTTCCTGTGTCAGTAGCACAACTTAAAGCAGAATACACTATAGTCTAAAGCAATGATACTAATGGTGTAGGGGAGGAGTAGTCTGTTGATGTAAATGGATTGGTGTGAGCAAGTAGAGCTGCTTGGGGCTGAAAAACATGGACATTCATGCATAAAAGCAGAATTTGTAGAGAAACTTTTTAAAAGCTGATGCAGATCTTTATTGCCAGTAGATGGTGGCTTCATGTAAACTTATGTAAACTTTGTAACTTTTCTTATGTAAACTCAGTTGAAGGAGCAGAATAGCTTTATTAAAACTTGAGAGGAAAGGAAGGTGGAAGAGGTTTGACAAAAATGTTGTGATCGTTAGTCATCATGTCATCCCACTGACATTGTGGGATGTAGGTGTTCCAGCGCATGGTAGTGGCCTTTTGCTGTAGCTTTGGTCTGAACAGTGAGTAACAGCAGATCGAAAGCCCAGACAGAGTAGATGTGACAAAATGGCTGGGGTCAGAGGGGCCAGAAAATGGAGTAACTTTTCATAAAAGCAATTTATTGCTTGTTCTGGCATTTCAGTAATATTGAAGCTGCAGAGGGCTTCTTTCGCAAAGAGACTTCTTTGAATTAATACTGACTACATGTGCAACAAACCGTGGTGACGTACCTGTTCCTTTAGGTATTCTTTGTGACACTTAACGATCTTGCGCTTTCATCTGTAATCTACTTTGCACCTTAGTGATGTTCAGGGATGGCTTCTGAAGAGAAGACTCAGTTTTAGAGCCATGTGTTGTGTTTTATATTTGTCAACAGTTGTTTGTACTAACTACACCCTTGATTAAGAGCACACTGTCATCTTGCATGCCACTTAGACAAAGCGTTGTAAGAAGAATGTTCTTACAGTATCCTAATTACCAGCATTCGCTATGTGAAGGTTTCCATGGGTACACTCCTTAGGCAAAAGATGAGGAATGCAGTTCTGTACAGTAGTGGTGAACAGGCTTGCTAGAGAGAATAAGTGAGAAAAGGAGGACTTTGAACTGGGTACCTCTTGTATGAAGGCAGCAAATGTGTCTGTAGCCTTGCATGCAGTTCCTGTGACAGTGTCAGACTGCTGCTGTTCTAACAGGCATGGATGTGGTTGTTCACCTTTGCCTATAATGAATCATCTCTGTGTGTGCTCTGCCTCCACTTCTCAATCTTCAGGCTCAGGTTCTTCTCTGTTCTGCTTCCTCCTTATCTTAACAGTGCTCACTGTCTTTCTTGCCTCACTCCATTTGCCCTATTTGTGTGTGTTTGTCACTCGAATACTGTAGCGATGTCATGTTTTTATAGACTAGATTGAGGTCACAAGGCAAAGTGTTCTTCTGAGGCACCGAGAGGGCTAACTGAGGAGTTTCAATTATAGCGCCTGTGCCTTCCCCACTTCAGTTAGGGCAAGTATGGGTGCTTGTACATGACCAACAGCCAAACTATCACTGTTTTGTCAGTCAGCATGCTTCCTGGGTATTGGTAAGATTCTTAGAATTGCACTGATAAATGGGCATGAGGATTTTGCATCACACTTGCTGCTGTCAAAACTGACTCATGATTTTCCTTCCATAGACTGCTGAAGTGAAACTTGAACTGCGTGTGATGTAATTACTGAATCAGTATGGAGCTTTCTCTGAAACGTGTTCTCACCTCAATGCAATACACTTCAAATTTTCTCCTCCAAGGTGCTCAGTGGAGTTTCACGCGTGCTAATGAAATCAGCTGTATTAAGAAAACAATCTGACAATATTTATTTACTTTCCTAATAGAGGTGCTAACAGGTGAATTTGGTATTACCACTTTCAAATTACAAATCTGAACACTTTACTGTAGTACAGTACTTTATATTTTATAATGAAGTCAGGAAGTTTCTTACATAATAACTCCTGGCTTTTATTGTCATTAATTTTACTGACTTTTATGAAAGAAAACAGTCACTGGAATGATCTCGGTGCTCTAGATTTGTGTGTGGAGTCTTTGCACTGAATCCAGATATTATCTGCCACCTGAAATTGCTCAGTTTTTGGGCCTGAGTATATGAATGCACAGCTTCAGGGGTATAAATCTCAGAAGAGTACCTTAAATTATGTTTTTGAAGGAAACATTGGAGAGAATGATATACAAACTGTACTGCAGTTTATATTTATAACAGTTATTCTTTCACTGAGTGTGGATCATTTTACAAATTTCAATAAAAAGTTGTAGTGTTAAAGCCCTCTCTGGTCTGGAGAAGACAGTTATGAAAGTTTTTTAAAATCTGCAACTCAGAGGAATTAGCCTATGTTAAGACAAATTTTTGCGTCTATCTTCTGTGTTTCTATGCATGGACACATGAACTCATCTAACTACTGCTGAACAGTTGAGTGCTTGTGTCTGTCTTTCCTTGCCTTTCCTTTCACGTTCATGTAACATGACTGAGTTAAAGTAGCTGGGCAGAGACCTGTTAAGTTGCCAGAAAGGGATGCTGGGGACCTCTGGTGCAGGCACAAGGAAGAAATGGGTTAGGTGCAGAAGCCTCTTTGCCCAGCTGTACAGCAGCGGGGTTAGTCCGTGCGCGTTAAGGCTCTGGTCATGGCAAATGGCTGCAGTGGTACAAGATGCCATTGCCTTCTCCCATGCTATGCTGAAATTGATTCTTGTCTGGACATTTGTCACTTCCATGTTAGCATTGATAGGATAGTGTTGGAGCCCTCCTCAGTTATGTCTATGTAAAGGTCAGTAATGTAACCATCTCTTGCAGTAGTTTGTGTTAAGCTGTCAAACTTCATGCAGAAATGGTTATAGAGGGCTCGCATGTTCTAGTTCTAAGCTGCGTTGAGAGGGCTGCAATGAAGAGCTGGGAATGGGTAACCACTTCATCTCACTTGCCGGGCGACTGTGGTGACATGCATTGAGCTCTTACTTAATCTTGGCTTTTAGCCTGGAGGGAGGTTGCTCTTACGTGGTAGCCAGCAGAAACATCAGCAGTGCCAGCCTCTGCCTTGCCAAATGTTAAAAGAGTTTCTAAATAACAGCAAGTTAAACAGTTGGAAAAATTAACCCTGTCTGATTATAAAGGTATTTATGACACTGGCTGTGGATAGACAGTGTGCTTACGAAGCGCTAAAACCATTCCACGTATGATTTCAAGCTATGGAGTGAGTAACACCTGATGACTTCAGTATTTGGGAGACTCAAGGATATAAGTCAGTCGTCCACTGTGGACAAGATCAGAGTGCAGTTTGGTTTATAAACAATTTGGCTACTACATGTCTTGTGTTCAGAAGTCCCTGTGTGCAGTCTTACAGACAGGAAGATGTTTGGGAATGCTTTTGAGTGGAACTAGGAAAATAACACGTATTTGAAAACTAGCTTTTTCTGTTTGTCGCTTTATGGTGGCACTTGGTGACTGTAAAATGCCTGTGAATAGCTGGAGTGGATGATGAGTCCAGGGGTAGGTATGCAGTGGAGAGGAAAATAAGAACAGAACACTGTATTTTGTAGTGGACATGGGTTTTTCAAAACAGTCGGTCAACTCAATGAACCTGTGTACACATTGATACTATGTCTGCCTGACTTCTTTGTTTTTAAGCAAAAAACACATGGGTGGAATGTCAAAGATGACTTGAACCTCTAAATTAAACTTTGTTTATTGCTTAAAGAAATAATTGTATATTTATACAGAAATGGGGTGTTATGTGAACTAGAAATCTGATTGAAACAGTGGCTTTTCATTTGTGTTACTGAAGCACTAAAAGTTGGCTAGAGTGTAGACTTTATTAGAGTTGTGTCCATGGACCCTGTTTTGGCTAGAAAAGAAAATGAGAGGTGTTTTTTGGTTTTGTTTGTTTTTTTTTTAAATATAGTTGTCCTGAATCTGTAATTGTTAAGAAGGCTCATAGTGAATCTGCTCTGGTAGACTTCATCTTGGGAGAAGGTCAGATCCACTATAAAGGACTTTCTTATACAGTGTTTTACGGGGGGACACTGGAGGAGCTGGGCCAATTCTTACCTTTTCTTGAGGAGAAAAGTTTCTAATTTGTCTAAATAAATAATTAGTGCATAAGCTTGGTGACTGACATTTTAGAAATTATATTTTGTTTTTATCACTGACTCTTCAATGTGTGAAGCACTTTTCTATGGCATGACAAGGTTGCACTTTGCTCTTTTTTGTGATTTTTATTTTTTTTGTCTGGATATTTCATGATTGACGGGCTGTGACTTGGCAGCCAAATGTTAGCATGGTACTGGGTGTGGTCAACTGTAATTACGTGTCAACCTGGTTCTATAAACTTTTAAGTCGATATAATACCAATATTTTTGAGAAAATGTTTGGGATCATATGTAAGCAGTTAGAGCAGTTGGCCTGCTTTAAGCAGAAGGCTATTTTGTAACTTAATGACTATTTATACATTCAAAGTCCTACGCAATTGGTGGTAAACAGAACGTAACTGCCTTGCGTAGTGTCTTGCAGTAGGTTTAGGTTTGCCCGTGCCAGTCAGCTGCAGGACCGTGGCTTGTTTGGTTGGTTGTGTGTAGTGTTTTTCACTGAGAAGGTGTTATGGCATGAGTGATTTAACTACTCTGATCTTCTGTACGGTGTGCCAAGACATGGGTCCCCCTTCCCTTTCCAGTGAAAGTTGAAAATAAATGTATGTAAGCCTTCAAGATTCAATGCTAGTTGCTGGAACGCTACCTGTAGATGCTGTCTACAAGAGAGGGTTAAGGAAAGTGTTTTGGATGGAATAGACAAATTATCATAACAACAAGAGGAGCAAAACATATTTTTGGCTATAACTAGTGAAAAATGCCGGAGCTGACGTTACATCCATCTGTGTTATCATTTCATTCAATCTAAGTCAGGATTTCCTGGCATTCATCTAGACACAGGCGATGGACTTTGCTGTTCATGCTATAGCAACTTCTGGGTGACCAGGCACCGCTTCTTGTGTATGTGTTCTTTCCCATATCCTGGCCAGTTGGGTAAATCGGTAAACTTTCATAAATATTCGACATACGTACTTAGTTTTTCTTCATTCTCTTCCTGATTATTGCAGACTAACTTTTCAGTTACAATCTCTATTTTAAAAGAAGCAAAAACAGTCTTGCTCTTACAACAGTTTAACATAACCATTTACGGAGGGCTCACCAATAGTATGTTAGCTGATGGAAAAAAAAAAAGGGCTGCTTCAGCTCTTATCACTGCTAGGGAGTCACATCTGATGTCTTTGGTTTCATATGTTATGAACCTGGGAGGATGCACCTAGAACCAGGTGACTTTTGGTTTTTATTTTTTATTTTTTTCTTCTAGTGAAACTGTACTGCTGAATGTGCACTGCTGGGTTCATTGAAACTGACCCTTCTGAATCAGTGTCCCTTGGAAGAAGGGCACGGGGTCCCTGGCTTGCGCTTGCCTCTGGCCTGCCTTGAGAGCGTTCTCTTGTGCAGTGGGAGTGCGTGTTCAGAGCAGGGCTGAGGAGGGGATCTGCAATGCTTTCCGCACCCCTGGACAGCATACCCGAAATTTGTTTGGCTATAAAGTTTGCGAGGGAATGCCCTGTCCTCTGAAGTTTACAAAGCCTTCTTGCAAATGTAGCCTTTTCATAGCAGAAGCAGAGGAAATTTGTAATGAAATTGTTTCTTTTAATATGCGTGTGTTTTTAGTTTCTTCAAGTGAAGGTGTTTGTGTGTGTTTTAGCAAAGGGAGTATTTTTCAGTTAACTAAAAAAGAGTCAGGGGGGCAGGGACCGGTGTTGAACACCAAACAGTGTTGTTCATATCTCTGTATCAGTTGACATTAAGATGTATTTACTTATGTCTAATAAATAGTATTGTTTCGTAGCCATGTTTTTTTAATTTTCATATTCTAAAACTGCTTCTCTGAACAGAGGCTTGAAAGCTGCATACAGACTTTTTCTTATTAAATAAAAAAAAAAAAAATAGGGCTTTACAGAAGAAGGCAAAGGAACAGGAAAGAGCAGGCAACCAAACCCATGCCTCGGGATACCACCCCTAAGGTGTGGTGGCGATGTCTGTGCTGGCCTGCTCGTTTACGTAGGAGATACTAAGGTCTGAGATCCGTCAGTACTTTCATACAGCGCTGAAATGCAACAAGAGCTGGTACGGTGTTATAAATACCAGATTCTGCCTTACGTTATTGCTCAAAATTCTCCCTCAGCTGTGCAGCGTGCAGCTCTTCCTTCTGTGCAAGAGAAGGTGGGGAAAGGCAGAGGCAGTACAGCTGGTGGGATAAGAGATTTCTATTCATCCCGTTTTCTGGCGGAGGCAGTTCTCAGACATGCCTTGGCAGTGTCTGTATTTAGTAGCTGCGTTCCTGGACACGGGCCCGGTCACATGGCGCCGCTGGAACAAGTGACATGGGAACGATGCATCAGCTGGGACCCGGGCTGGGGTGCCGGGCTGGGAGCTGGGGTGCCTGGCCAGCCAGCAGGCCTGCGCCCCGCTGCTCAGCAGAGACACAGGGCCCAGAGCTGCTTACTCCTGGCCATGGCTGCTGCCGTTCGGCTCAGCCCCTTGGCTCCAGTGAAAGCTGCAGGGTGGTTACTGGAGGTGCCTTTAAAAAGATAAACCTGGGGGAAGGGAAAAATGCAACCCCCTAAGGAAAGTTCAGTTAACAAATAAACCTTCAGTTCTTTGAAATGATAAAGATTATTCCTATGAAACAACTTCTGCAAAGTATTTGACTTAATTTGGATCAAGTGAACTCTCGTAGCTGTTAGAAGCTGTGGGGGCTAGGGGGCAAAGTGGGATGGAAGGTGGGGAGATAAGGACTAAGCAAGGTTTTCTGTACCGAGGAAAGGACTAGCTGATGGATCTAGCGTCCATTTTGCATGCTTTCCTTTCTTTAAATAAAGTCTTAGTTTAGCAAAACTAAACATGCTTTTCTTAATAGTAAATTAAATATATGCAGGTTTTTTTTGCAGTTACAAGTCTTGAACTCTTTGTTTTGCTAATAAGGAATTCCATTTCTGGGGCTAGCAAAGTAAGAGCACTGTCTCTGTGCTGTTTATCTTACTACCTCAAACACATTGGTCTTGTTGGGTTTTTTGTTACGTTAGGGGTGGGGTTTGTGTTTTCTTTTTTTTTTTTGCTTACATTATCACTGAGGCACTGTATGAGACCTAGCTCCCAAACTTCTGACTTGTAGATTAGCTAATGAACAGTGAATCCAGACTTACGAAAGTCGGCTGAGTTGTGAAACACTGGTTTAATAGGCTGTTCTTGATTTTTTTTGGAAAGCTGATGGTGTGCAATTTATGGTGACTTGAACCAGTATAGATCTGTTTGCTAGCGTCTGTCAGGTGTGTGTGGTTTTTGTGGTCGTGTTTTGTGCATACATGTGATAGTACTGCTTTCTAGCAACAAAGATTATGAAAAATGCTTCCAACGTTGCAAAAATCCATTATTTTCTCCTTCTCTAAGCAGGGAGTCTGTGAAATTCGAACTTTTCAGTGAACAAATATATACAGTGTTGATTTGCTTTTCATACAGTAGCATATAGTTATCTTTTAAAAAAGAGTAACCTTTCTATACAGTGATCTGATATCAAGAACTTTGTTTTTCTCGGACAGAACTCTTTCTACAGGAAAATCTAAACTCAGGGAGAGCAGTGCTGCAAATAACATGTTCCTTCACTTGTTGCATGACTAATCTGCAATGTATCCAGCCTAACGTGTGTGAAACTAGTAACTATGTATCATGCTTGAACAAGGTGGTTCATCTGAGGTTAGTAGTGCTTTACCATATTAGGACTACTTTAAATCATCGTGGAAAAAGAATGTGGTGTGGCATCAGCACAACTCTTCCGTATGCAAGGTTTTAAAAAGAGGAGGAGCAGTGTGGGGTAAATACTTCAAATTGGGAGGAAGGGAACCTACATAAGCTATTCAATAGGCTGAAAGAGGGAAATTCATCATTAAGCAATTCAAAATAGATTCCACTTCACCTTTCAGCATGTGTTTTGGCACTCATCCTGAATGTCTGGGTGGTAGGCATTTTTTTGTCTATCAATTTTGCTAAGTGTATGTTTTGCAAAAACAGATGCTCACTGAAACAGCAGGTGTGATTACACTTCTCTAGCCCGCTCCTGCAACCAGTTTGGAAAATAAAACCTCACAGGGGGCTCTGAAAATACTGTTAGATTTGAAAACAGTGCTTAAGTTTTAATGGACAGCTGTAACTTTTACAGAAAACTCTTCTTAATTAAATAACTCCATCACACGTTTCCTCTTTCCACTACCCCAAATTTTCATGCTAAAATATTATCTTGGGTTGAAATCATTTAGGCAGTTGTCTCGCAGTGGAGGTGAAGGACGGGAAATAGCCTCCCAAAAGAGCTGGGGACATGCTGTCACATAGCCCAGAAAAAGAGTGATTAAATTCTGCTTCCCAGAGGATTATGTCTGGAGAGCAAGAGCAGGACACTGTCTTCCATTTTATGTATTATCTACTCCTTGGACTCAGGGTGTTTTTCATGTGTGGGTTAGCATTTCTCTTTTTTATGTGTGTTCAGAAACTGTTCTGTAGATTTTCCATAGTAATTCCCCAGGTATTTTGGGATTTATAGTATACTACAGATGACTCATCTACAGATGAGGTAGTTCCTAATTGTGGTCTCTGACATGAATCAAGTATTGTGGACATTTATCTGAATGTTTCAGAATTTTGTTTCGGTTTTTGTTTGAGGAAAAGATAGGACAGCAGTGAAGGCTATCAATTGCTGATCTTAGTCTAGGTGTAGGGCCCTGGCTGTCAGTTGCTTGTTTCATTCGCACTTCAAAGGTGACTAGGAACACTGATGGTTAATGTAGTCCTCCTCAATGAGGTGAGGGCTGGGAGTTTCCCTCTCCGAGGTCGTTTGAATAACTTGAGAACAGGCCAAAGCTTTTCACTTGTTCCCCTGACTTGGGAGGAGGAGTGACTGGGATCTAGTACTTGTCACTACTCTGGGAATTGAAACTGAGCCTTTTTTTATTACTATAGGCTTCCCTCTGCAACTGAGCAAGTTGTTCAACCTAACTTTGCTTTGGTTTTCTGCTTGACTTTTGCCCAGTGTTTAGAGGCTGGGGTTTACTGAGATTACAAAATCCTTTTAAGAAGGGTGCTGTGCTATTTAGCAGGTGTCATGTAGCACTAGATTTTGAAATCTTACTGTGTTTTCTAACTCTACTGCTGTATTTCTGGGTGACCGTGAGCGAAGTTATTTTCCCTTTTTAATCTGGAAGGGAAATAGAACTATGGCCATCAAGTCTAAAATTTTACTGATGGGGGAGAAAGCTATGCAAGATACGAATTATGAGTAGACATGTATGGATAACTTTTTTAAAGCAGGGATGGGGAAGAGGACTTTGTTCTGCAGTGGAATTGCCTGAGCAAAACATCAGGTTCCTTTGTTCTGTTTAAAAGCTTACATTTTCTTGGTCAGAAGTATTTTATTTGATATTTTTTGTCATTAGTACTGCCCTTAAATTGTTTTAATAGGCACAGGACTATAAATTCAGATCAACTAACTTCATCTCGGTGACAAACTTTTTTTGGCTGTGGCTTTCCCTTCTACTTTTTTAAAAACGCTTTTCAAAACAGTGGCTTCAGATTCGTGGCCAAATGTAAGTAATCTTGGTCCTTAAAAGTAAAAGCATTACAGTGCAGAGTATCTAGTGGGTTTCTTGGTGCTGGTCATTTTTTTTTTTAACTGATAACCATATGGCAATGGTGACAGATTCTTATTTGCTCCTAAGCTATATGAGGTTGCTAGGGGTTGTCAGATGACACTTGCTCACATGAGAGCCATTAACAGGGTGTTGTAGCCAGTGTTAGAACAACCTTGCAACTAAGGGCGAGTCACTGCAAAAGCAACTATGCTTTTTTTTTTTTTTAAGAGGCCATATGGTTCAGTCTTGTGACTACATAATTGCCAGCTACCTAATCACATACCAGGAAACAAACATAGTTAAAGTCAATATTAGCTGTTGTATCTGCTACAGCTTTGCGCCAGGCTTGGTAGGAAAAACTAACAGCAGCAAGAGCAAGTCTATGATGGCTTCTGAAACTTGAAAGTCGTGCCTACTCCTCTGTCTGCAATAATTGCAGCAGTACATTAGCTGAGGCTGTCTTTCTGCATTAATGGCTTATAGAATATACGAAGATCTCTTTGGCTTTTTTTCCCCTAACAGGAAATTCAGCAGACTGTGTTCCTGTGAAGGGAAGAAAGCCGATGGTAAATTACCATCGTTAATGGTTGATCTATAGTAAAGAAATCCGCTTGAGGCTGTATCTCTTCAGCGGGTATTTAGTTTCTTTGAGGAAGCTTTACAAGAGGATTTGTGGCAAAGGAAAATGTGTGGGGGTACACCAAAAGCTGCAAATGGCACAGGGGTACAAATAGAAAGAGCAAGAAACAACAACAATGTACCACTTCGAAATAATCTCTCTTGTACCAAATTGGATGAAAGGATTAGAAAATCTTTGAGAGACCAACGTGTCAGCTGTGTCAGCAAAGTGACCAGACTGCCGCAAAACAGGTATGCGTGTAATTTTTTTGATAATATATTATTTTTGACAGAGAATGGACATTTGTAGTTGATACTAGATTTATAATTGTGCCTGAAATGCTATTTTGTAAATAATTGGAATAGTTCTACTAGAAGCTTATTCTTTTTGATGGTGGTGACGTATACTCCATAAAGTCTTCCCTGTTGTTGGAAAATGAATCTATGTTCTTGACTCTGATGTGTTAAGATTTATGCATACGCAAACTGAGGCATGAAGGATAATTGCCTTTCTTTTCAGTTAAGATTAAATAATCTTACCTTCTCTTTCTAGTTTTGTAATTAGTTTCCCCTCTTATTTTTTGCCACCTCCTGTGTTAGTGGGTCAAGTAGTAACAGTGCGCAGCGCAGATAGAGAATGCTGTGAAGTGGGGAAAGAATGGAGAGGGAAACCCTCTGCTTTACTTGTGAATGACCTCTAGATCAAGCATTACATGAAAGTAATCTAGAGTATGAAGAGTGTTTCCCTGACTACTTTGTGGTGCCTCTTTCAGGTGTGTGCTAGGATACTGAGTCTACTGCTATGTGACTATTGAAAATATGGTTCTGGGCAGCTTGTTCCACATTCTAATAGAATGAATATTCTGTATTCAGGATTGCCGATCTAAGAAGCAGAAAAATATGGATAGATACATAGGTGTATATAGATATGTTTCAGTCTTTTTATTTCTTTAGCCAATAGATGTTGCACTGAAGTAGTGAGTGGTTAGTCACTTTCAAAAATGTTTTAAGGTCAGCTGAAGTAGTTTTTGAATATAAGTTTATAGGTCACTCTTCAGTTATGGCATGCATGCGGATTATTATAAAAGTGAACCAAAAGCTTTCTTTGTAAGGATCAGGGTTTGGAGATCTATATTAACTGAAAATACTGATTCAGGGCAGAACGGGGCAAACTGTTTGTGACTTTTTTGTGGAAAAAAACGAGTCTACTTTTCCCTAAGTAAGAGAGATCTTCTTGCCTCAATGTGTCATATCTGTAATAGAATAAATGTTGAACAAGCCAAAGTAAAGTAGCTGATATGCCAATTTAAGAGAAAATAAAGCAAACTAAATCTTAATAGGGAATTTGGGGAGAAAGCTTGCGAGGATATCTGTAAGCTGTTCCAAACTTGTGGCTTTCTTTAAAAAAGAAAAAGATTATCCATAGTGTTTTAGTATCTTTAGTAGACCTGGTTTTCTTGTTGTATGAACATAGACAGATTTATTTATTTTGACTTGAAGATGTTTATTAGTTTTAGCATCTTCCACATGCAGGAGAGATCCACTCTGAAGGTGAGGCTAGATGAGCTGAGCTGTTCAAACAGACTGCTGATGCTGAAGGGAGTAATCACATTGCTGCCTCTTCTTTTGCTTGCTGGCATCATGTTCTTGTCCTTTTTCCACTTGTGCTGGCCTTGGCCTTTCCAGTCCCCTTAGGGAGCCAGTTCAGTTCACTAAGCAGGCAGAAAACAGACTCGGGAACAAGAAAACTCAATTAACATTCTAACTAGCCTCAGTACTTATTTGGAATGTATGGGCGGCATTTTCTTTGTGTCCTTTCCTAAAGGTATATAGCTCCATGGGTGAAGTGAGTTAGTATAACTCATGCTGCCACCAAGAGGTGGAGGTTCCATTGCCTCCTACTTCTTCCTTCCTTTTTCCAGCTGTTTCTGATTCACTCATTTGCTGGGACAGACTTCTGTTGCTGCAGAAGCTCTGGTTACTTTACAGAAGGGTCCAGCAGTTACCAGAGCAGACATGAGTAACAGGAAGGGTCACGTAGTTCCAGAAAGAGGAGAAAGGATATGTGGGGCTTTTATTTTTGTGATCAAATAAGCAAACATTATGTTTGGTCAAAATAGTCATGACATCCACACAAGCTCATATTAATTTATTTCAGCTAATTTTTAAGAATGTGCAGCACCTGGCATAATGCATTGTTTTTAAGCCAAAATGAAACGTTTCCATTACCTGTTAGTCTCTTCACTTCCTGGCCTTTCTAGGGTGTAATGTTGTTAGAAGCCTGTTTTGTCAATCTGCAGTGCATTGACACTCAGGTGGCTGAAAAAACCGCTACTATAATTCTATTAATTTTATTTGTAACATTTGTTTTATAAGTCACAAGTAGTTCTCAAACAGGAATTGAACATGTAAGATTTTTCTTATATAAGCAGAATGAGAACATTTTTATATAAGTAGGGCTAAGGCAAATGATGTTTCAGTCAGTGTTTAGTGAAACTTATTTTTGAAGGCTTTTTTTTAAGCTGACTGAAAAAGCAACAGTTGTTATCCAAAAGTAGTGATTATAGCACATTTATTCTTGCTAAACATTCATAAGAAATATGAATCTTAGCCTGGGGATTATGTGGTTTTGTTATCAGAAGTAACACTTTCAGCAGTAGGTACATATGCAAAACTATTTATGTTGTATAACTTTGACATAGCTTCTTTCAGTACTTACGTATGGTTGGGTAAGCTGTTTCAGGCAGAAACAGAGAAAGAGGAGACAATCAACAGTGTGCCAGTGTAGATTTTACCAAATGAGTATAAGGAAAACAACTGAGTCTTGAGACATGAAGTAAGAGAGCGTTGGGAGTGGTGGTGGAGAGCTAAAAGGGCACTTCTGATACACATAAACATCGATATTTGCTATAACTGGACATGGAGTAGACAGAATCTCATAATGTGGTGCAGCTGGAGAAGAAGGGGCTGCTTATAAGCATATTGAGGGTTTGCTTTCTAATTAATAATTTTGTTACAGAATTGTCAATAAAAAATAGAAGATTCAATCTAGTAAGGTGCAAATTCTGCTAACTTTTCACATAACACTTTCAGAATCTTCTCCTTCCCCATCCTTTCCTTATCTCCCACAAATGCATCGTGAGGATTTTTTTGTTGCCTTAAAATTAACAATAGTTCATATTGTAACCTTGGAGGGGAAGGGGAAAGAGTGTGCTCCTTCAGTGTTTATTTTTGGAGGATAGAAATATATATCACTTGTTCAGATTTCGTGGTTGAAATTGATTAGTGAATTAACAAATAATTGGGCAAGGTGAACCTGTACGCATATAGGTTGCTTGTGAACTTAGGAGCCTTTTTTCTTTAAGAAAAAAAGGGCTAAAATATTTCTGTTGTGTCTTTCAGATATTTTGGTCTTACTTTTTAGAAACAACTGATGGAAGAGTGAAAGGAGTTTTGGGGTTTTTTTTCTTAGTCAAAGCCTTAAGCTGTTACTTTTTAACATCTAAAGATATATTAAGATGTACAATGCAATAGTGTGGTGGATTTTTTTTTTCTCATGAACTGGTATTTTATGCAAGAGAATCTTATCTCTTTTTAAAAAAACTATATGTGAAGATGAAACAAAAGAAGCACATGCCTTTCAGCATGGCTAAATAATCAAGAAGCTGATGCGGAGACAAGTAAGTAAGAGTTTGGGGTTTTGGTTTTTATGCATATGAAGACGGAGTCTATGTACGGTCTGTATTGTTCAACACTGCTTTTAGGAGATGACTGAATAGTCGTGCTGTCCCTGTTTTGGGCGCTGTATGTTATATAAGCTGGCTCAAACAAAGAGTGGAAGTGCTGTGAGCAGTCTGCTCATCAGCTTTTGTGACGGGGAAAAACATCCCAGTCATCTGACTAGTCTTGGGGCTGGTGCTAGATTCCACGTGGAAGTAATGCGACCATCATTTATATGCCTTTATAATTTGCCTATAGACGTGCTTGATCTTACCAAATGAGGTTTTAGTAGGATGGATCTCTTCTGTAATGGGTAGGACTGCTGCAGTAACTGCATCTGTGTTCTGGGTAATAAAAAGCCTGATAGCAAAGGCTTCGTTAAAACAGAAGTTTGATATTTGGTAAGTACTGTAAGAAGCGTTACCTGAAGTCACTTCCCTAGATTTGGTCTGTTAGTCACATAATGCTCTGTATGCTGCATTTTATGTAACTTCTTAGCTTGTTTCTGTCTGGTACTAGAATCTGAAGTTCTGACAGGTTGCAGCATTCTTTAATTCTAGCGTGCTGTGTGGAAAAGGCTGCTGAGTTGGCTTCTACTTCAGCATTTGTTAGAAAACTCAGTTCAGGTCTTATACAGAAGTTGGCACCACACAAACAACATGAAGTTTGCTTTAGTGCAGAATGTGGGAGCTCACCTGTTCATAAGGAAACCTAACTTCCTGCCAACCCAGTTATCGAGCATGTTTTCAGCACTGGTGGGTAGAAGCATGGCTGGATTGGCTTAGTCCATGCCTGAAATGAATCTTTCTCAGTTTAGACTTGCAGTCCTGTGGTCCAAACTACAGGTCCTGCTATGCCAGTCTTGGAGATAAATATGGCTTTGCACTTGCATACAATTTAAATTAAGGCCAGAGAGGTGTACCATTTTGTTGTTAAAAGGAGGGAAGACCTGTGGCCGTTTGAAGAAATCAGTATAGTTTCTTCAGATATTGTCTGTTGCAGAAACTGTGTAAGTAAATAGGTAACTGTGTAACTGAAAAGGTGTGAGAGTATCTAGTACCGAAGAGCATCAGATTCATGCAGCAGGCTAGAATGAAGTCTGTTGACGGCTCTGAGTTCTCTTGTGTTCTGTATAACTGGATTTTATAATAGCATTGCACAGGCAGCGGGCTGAGAAACTAGTAACAGACTTTTAAAACAGATGGTGTAGTCGCAGCTCTCTGTACATGTGAGGTGTGTAGGATCTTTGTTGGGCAACTATCAACAATGGTATCAGGTCTGATCTCATGCAGGTTAGCTTAATGCTGTGACTCCCTTTGAAAGGGAAGACTTGAAAAAGAAATCTGCCTGACGCTCCTAACGTTTTGAAGACAACATGTTACAAACACGTTACAAACACATGAACTAGTTTCTTCACTGTTGATGGCAAAACAGCCTTGAGCATCATTCCGTGATCTGGCTTTGATGTGTACTGGACCTTTGCATATTACGTACACAGAGTATGCTTGTATCAGAGTATCTTACAGTGGAGACAGGTATCTGCCTCTTTCTGTCCCTAGGTATTTAAAAATAGAATAAAACCTTCCAGATTGATGAGGTCTTTCAGCTTTGAAAAAGGTGCCTATTTAGGCTTATTTTTCCTTCTAGCTCCATAGGAAGGGGAGTTGATCTCTGAAATGCAAGATGAAGCACAAAGCAAAAATTAAGCTGGCTTTACTTAAAATGATTTTAAATTTGCAAGTCTCTGAGTGTGCTCCTAAAGCAGTTGCCCATGGTTACCTTACTGACTCTAGCAGGAGTTGGTCTTTACCTCACTGTTGATTTATGGCTGTTAACAGAGCATGGTAAAAAAGAAATAGCTACTGAAATTACTGTCTTTCAGGTGTAGAGAGTTTTTGTGCCCTTCCCTCAGTTTTCTACCTTTCCTCTCTGTAGGGCATCATTTGGGAAAATTCCGAAATGAAATATCCTTTAGGATGGGAGATCAGTGTGGCCTTGCCTGAAGTCTGTTACACAATTTGCTAAACCAACAACTATTAATAACAGTTGTACTCTTACCCCCTAGAAGCAGTCCATCCAGGTCAGGGATGAAGCAATATGACTGAGCACCTGTGCTGTGTGGCACTGCTTTATGCCACGTAGGTTTTTTCCATTCATTCCAGCTTGTCAGCTAAGTAACACGAAAAGCATTTTCTGTAGCTGAACCTGAGGCCAAGCAAACCTCCATGCTCTGACCTGCAGTCTGACTCCCTTTGGAATTAGGAAGTGAAGTCTCTTGCTGTCACAGCCATGATCAGCTGTGGTCCTCAGCCTCCTGCGGTAGCACAGGGAGGCAAGTTGTGTGCCATGGTGTGTCTCTGAGGAACAAGCAGATTCTGGCTTGAGAGAGTTGTTTTGCTTCAGGTTGAGTCTCAGTGGTATCTTGGTTTTGTCTACTAAATGGGTTTCATCGTAGTCGGAGATCAAGTCTCGGTAATCTATGATTGCTCTGTAAACCCTGAAACATCTCAGAAAAGAAAGAGGAAAAATAATGGAGCAAGATAAACCTTTTCTTTGATTTATGAGAATTAAACTTTGGAAAAATCGTAACTTGCATTGACAAGCATAGCTCAAAAGAAATTGGGTTTGTGTTGTTTAGAGGAGAAAAGGATAAGGGAGGGTGTAAGCCCTGAGCTTGTGAAAGGCTGTGACAAAGAGGATGGTAATCTGTTGTTCTTTATTGCCACTGAGAGAATTGCACAAAATAATACACCTACCTTGCAGTAAGGATGCTCCAGACTGTATACAGAGAAGGAAGTGAAGTTAAGAGTAGTTAAGCCTCAGAGCAGATTGCTGAGACAGTTTTGTGTTCCCTTTCCTGAAAATGTTGATGAAAGTTTGGGTGAAAATTGGTCAGGCTGTACCTGCCTGTGTATCGGTGATGCTGGGCTTAGACGCTCCTTTGAGTTTGTGTTTGGTCAGTGTTCTGTGATTACAGCCTGATTCTTGTAAATGCCGAGTAAAAGATTCATTTGCTGAATACTTCTTTCTTCACTTTAATGAGTGTGCAGAGTAAGCACACTATTTTAACATCTTGTGTTTATAATTTGCAGCTGGTCCTCTTCAGAGTTTGACTTGAATGAAATCCGCCTGATAGTTTACCAAGACTGTGAGAGGAGAGGCAGACAGGTCTTATTTGATTCCAAAGCAGTCCGCAAAATTGACGAAGCTGTGGTTCAGGTATGAAATGCTGATTTTGCTTTTGTCCTACTGCTCTTTTGTTTCCCTTCCCAAAAGCAGGAATTTTAATATGACAGTGTCAACTTGTTAATCTTATTGTGATCTTTCACTTGATCTTGATTCTGTGATAGCTGCAACAAGCATGTGTTAGATTCTAAAAAGCCTACAAACACATATCTGATATTTGGTATTTATAATATAAATATGGTATTGAAACTTTACAACTTAGACCAGATTTGCTTTCAAGCAAAGCAATCTATACCCCTTTCAACTGCGTATTTGCTTAGCCATTTTAATGTTGACTGGGATTGCTTTTTGTTGTTAGCCCTGGGTGTGCAGTCCCATTGTTCCAGTGATGTCTAGCATGTCTATAAATGTGCCTGTCTTCCTTTGGTGTTTGGATTAGTAAAGTTGTTGGCTTTATGTGAATCAGAACAACTCCACTTTGGGTAACCATGCCATAATGTGTAAGAGTGACACATGGCAATATATGGCCACCTAAGTTTTGGTGACACACATAGAAGCAGGAGTAGATGCTGTCAAGGTGCAAATTCTTTTGTGGTGCTCTTCAGGCACACAAATTGTGGAGCAATGCTACCAGCAAACTTAGGTGATTTGAAGTCAAGTAAAACAATAGTATTTTCAGGTTTGAAGTTGTTTTAGTTTGGTTTTTTTTTCTCCCAGCTCTGTGTTTCTTTTCTATTTTGAATAATTTCAATTTTTTGTTTATTTTGAAGCCTTTGTTACAAGCAGCAGCTTCAGCCTGTCAGACAAGCATGGTTTATTGTGGAATCACTAGCTAGATATGAATAGTTATGACTTGTAGAAATCGCTTATGAAGATGCCTGAAAAACAGCAATCTCTATTTCTGTCACGCTGCAAATATACCATTGTGCTAAATCAGTAAGACTGATGAGCGTCATCAGCTGATGACTGATCATCTACTTAAGAGGGTAGATAGGTCAGATTGGTCTGTTAATCTTGCTCCTTCCCTACCCCCCAATGAAGATGGTTGCTTTGTGTCTTAAAGTGGGTTTAAAACACACAGCATGAGAGGAAGAAATGTATTTCTGGCTTCGTTTAAATACTCGGACTATTTCATTTGCTTGAATACTTTAAACTAAAAGCTAACTACAAAATGTCCTATCAGAAACTGTATGCAACACTGACATAAAACAGATTATAACCTCCCTCAGAACAAATGATACAGGCTGTAATCTGTTTTCTAGCCAGACATTAATCTGGGTGCCCTTTTAAAACAGTCAAAGCACTTTGAATGGCATAGAAACACATAGATGTTAGAAGTGATCTTGGATGTTTGATATGTTATCAAACAGTGAGCCTAAAACTTAATTCATTAAAAGTTAAGGCAGAATTACTCTCAAGATCAGTCCTGTTTAAACTGAAGTCAAGAAAGTGTGTGTGTATATACTGTGCATTTATCCATTTTCCTGAAATACAGTAAAGCTTTTTCACATTGAATATTCAAATACATTGTTTGCCTTTAAAGTATGCAATAAACTTACCTGGGAGATGTAGCAGGTCTGTGTTCCATTTAACCATGTTTGTTTAATATACTGCATTTCTTTTTGGTGTTTTTAATCTAATCTCCAATTCTTTCTGCAGATGACGTGTATCAGACCATTTTTATTAGGCATTTTTAGTCAGTAGGTCATTAAACGCACGAGCACTCACACTGATACATTTCTAAACCCGTAATGACAGTCACATTGAGATTAGACAAGCAATAGCACATAAATAGTATGCCACAAAAAACTGCACAAAAGGAGTCCAAATCTAGAAGTCCAGGATTTTACTTTTTTTAACTTACTAGTGGGCTTATTTTTAAATTGGTAAAGGAGCTGTACCATCGCTGTAGTTTAAACTCAATGTTTTAAAAAAAATGGCAGATCATCTACTCCACTCCTCTTGGCTTGCTCTTCCTCTTTTTCTTCTGCATCTTTCATTTTGCCCGTTTAATCAGCTTGTCATCATGACTTGAGTATTCTAAAACTTACTACAGTTACTGCACTGTACTGTTCAAAGTGTTCGTCTTAAAAATCAGTCTTGTGGAATATTGGATTCTACTTTTATTTCCCTTTAATTTCCTGTTATCATTCCTTTCTCATCTTGCTGAGCCCAAAATATGTGGTGTAAATTTGGTTATGGATGCTTTTATTAGCTTCTAGGTTATTACTATTTCTTTTTGCCTGATTACTTGTTTTTTTCTGTAAACTATATCTACATGTACCCTGTTGACATATTAAAAAAATTTAATCTCTGCTAATGCACCTTCGCAATGAGGTAAACCACGCTGGTCCAAATGAGACTTACAAAAATACACTTCATTCCAACGTGCACCAAAGAATGAATGTTTACATTAATACGCATTAAATATATGTTCATTAAGGGATTTTGAATTTCTTAATGTATAAAAAGTTTAGGAGTGTGAGATAAGCTTTCTAAGACTTTCTAAGGAGTTTTCATTGCTGCAGGGTTACAGTTTTGCTCCCTTCATACAAATCATTTTAAGCACATGTGAGAAGTATGTTCAAAATAATGTGGTTCTTTTAACTGACGTCTAATGTACATTCAAATTGGAAAAAAAACTCAGTCCTTAAAGAAAACAAGAAATTTTTTTTTAAACACAACTACTTTACAGGTGTAAAAATAGATTTTATAACCTGTTAATTCTACCGAATGGTGCATTATTCACCTCTTCTTTTTGCTCGCTGTGCTTCTGTTTAAGAAATCTGTTAATCAGTTGGGGAGCAAAATCTATATGCAATTGGAGTGATTGTGCAAATGATTACAGAAATTCGCTTGTAAGCGACACACAAACTGAGATTTTGTTTACATAAACTTTGGCAAATGTTACACAGCAATTCATAACAATTGGGCATGATCTTCCAGTGGAACTTTGACTAATTACTCTGTGCGACACTATGACAACTTGTCTGAAGTTATAAATGTGAGAGTAGTTCTGCACTTTCTCTGATGCTGACCTTTATAAAAATCTTTAAAAACTAATACAAATTTTTTTGAACCAAGAGTCTTTTATTTCTGTTGCTTACCTGTAGTTTAAGAAAAATCTTACTGTGCTGTGTTTACAGATGGGAGTTCCCATGTTTGCTTTAATTGTTTGCATCATATTTCTCTGTTTTGACACAGAAAATGGCAGAGGAAGCTGCTGTAAAGACTTCTGTCAAGAACTGCCAAGCAAGCAATGGGAACAATAATGTTTCTTCCCATAGTCCCTCGATAAACTGTATGCAAAACATCAAAGAACAGATACCGAAGTATCAGGTAATGTTTTCCTGCTTGTATTTATCCATTTTACTGGATAATTTTGTGTATACAAGTCTTAACTTAAATGCATTGAATGACTAGTTGTACTTCTAGTCTATTACAAGTTAATCTGAACCTTGAGATACCTACCCTATCTCTATACTGTTGTAGAGTAAGAACACGTGGGTACTTCTTAACCTTTTGGTCTATCTTGGTCTTGTCCTTGAAAGAGTTACAAAAGAGATTTAATAGCATTATTATTTTTGAAGGTCAGAAAAAGCACTATACCGTTTTCTCTTCTTGTTTTGAAAGATATCTACCTATGCTTCAGGTCAGTTCTGAAGAAGCTGTTGAACATGGTATATTAAAAGTCCTTTTGGTCTGTCTTACTATAACATGAAATCTTTAAGAGAACTGTTTTTTTAGGTACTCTGGCTATTTCACAGTAAAAGCATAAACATTTAATCTAGAAAAATGTAATTTGAAGCAGGTATAGATTAAGATAGAAAAAATTATATTTAATTAGGAGGTGATTTCCTTCAGAATTAACAAACTTCTCTCCATATTTGCTATTGATGAACAGTCTTTGAAACAAAATAAGAAATCAGTCTGATTATACTTAAAAACACAGTCTTCACAGGTTATTTTACAATCAGAAATGTTTCCAGGAAGCTTTCTATAACAGCAAGGAAGGAGAATTTACTCATTTGAATAAGAAAGACAGCTTAATGCTTGGAGATCCAAGTCCTGTGAACACCTAAAGGTTTCATCAAATGCTGTTATATGGGATTGTTGCTGGACACAGCTATTGCTTTGGAAATACTGTAGATCTTTTTTCCTCTTTCTTGCCTTTGGAGGTCCCACTAGAACAAGGGTAACAATGTCCATCTAGTGAGGAAAACAGAGTACATATTCCAGCTGTACTTGCATTCAGTGTGTTAAAAACACACCGGATCTTGATCTGCATGGACAAGAAGAACTTATTTGCATTTTCCATTCAAAATGTAGCACTATGGCACTGTATTAAATTGAAATAGTATGCCAAGTTTTTACTGACTATGTTCTTCCCATTGACTTTGCTCTTCCCATCTTCTTGTCTGTGTAGTACACCAGACCAGCCTCTGATGTCAACATGCTGGGAGAAATGATGTTTGGCTCAGTGGCAATGAGTTACAAAGGCTCCACCTTGAAAATTCACTACATACGGTGAGTGTCCTTTTCTGTGATGCACTCTCTTGTCAGGCGCTTGGAATTGATGACTCACTGAAATGACTGTTTATCCTTTCAGCTCTCCCCCACAGCTGATGATAAGTAAAGTCTTCTCGGCCAGGGTAGGAAGCTTCAGTGGAAGCAACAATAAGTAAGAACACTTTATTTTTTTCTTCCGCATCCAATGCAGTTGTCTTTCCTTCTTTCCCTTTTTGTAGTCCTTCTGTTGCTGCTTCTAAATTTGACTTAGCCGGGGTGGAAAAGTCTAGCAGAAAATCAGAAGTGGCATCTGTGGAGAAGGATTTTCTTGATAGAGCCCATCGAATCTCTCGGGGTTTCTGCTTCTTAATTTGTCCAGGGCATGCAATAAACTTCAGAGGTTAGGTGCTTTGGTCAATCAAAGCCTGTCCCTTCCTGCTGCCAGAAGGGTGAAGAAGGGGTGTATGCTGAGAAAGCTTTGTGTCCCTGTACCTCACCTCTGTTTCCTTCAACAGTGACAGGAGATACTCTCTCATCTGTTCCCTTTTTTTCCTTGTCCCAAAAATGGGCAAATCTGAATAAACTGAATCCCAAATGTGGCATACAGAACTTACAATAGTTCAAAGAGGGAACCTGTGTAGAAAATAAATGCCTATTTCTTTACAGTGTCAGAAAACCTACTGGTCCTTGAGTCTGACTGTAAAGTTAATCTTCAGTCCTCTATTTCCATAAAATGAGCCTAATTCTGAAGCTAATATTAATGCCTATTAATCACATTCTTAAGGAACTGGCTTTTCCACTTTTTTTAGCTTACAAGATAGCTTTGAATACATCAACCAAGACCCCAGCCTGGGAAAGCTGAGCTCGAATCAAAATGGTTTGGGAACCTGTCGCAGTGGAAGTAATTTAGGTAAATATTTCCAGGTTCTATGTCTTCTTGACAACATGAGGCCATCTGTTTGTTCAGTTTTTTTTTCCTGTACATCACCTTCTTTCTTTATCTCTTTTTTTTTTACTTTTTTTGCATTGCATTTTCTCTACATTGCTTTTGTTTCCTAGGTGTGTTACAGCTGTGTAGCAGCAAACTGCTGCAGGGTGTGTCTGAAGGAGGTCCCCTCCGGCTCATCCGCAGTGCTTCTTTCTTTGCAGGTTTGTGTGGAATGCCAGCCACAGTGTGACCCATCCATATGCACACACAAATCCAGCTCCTTCTCAATCCTTGAGGGCATACATAATTACTCTCTAGAAACAGAAAGGGCTAAAATAGGGACAACAGAGGTATTTGGCTTATAATTAAAAATCTTTCTTCCAAAAGAGTAGCTGATGTAATTGCTTTTTTTCATATTTCTTTTCTAATTCTTGTGTTTAATTTTAAAGGTATTTTTATGCAGTGTTTTTAATAATAAATGAGCCCTTATGTTTCTTGGAGAACTTATGTTTCCTGGCTTGTAGCTGGTTTCTTGCTAGTGTGCAGGTGTCTTGCTGGTGTACAGCTTTTTATTCTCTTACCTCTTGCTACTATTTTTAATTTGATGGCAGACATTCAAAATTAATTCTTGAGCTAAGTCTGGGAGACTTTAAGGTTTTTTCTTTAACAATATCCATTTCTTTAATTTTCAAACTTTAAACTACGTAAAGTGTCCTTTTACAGGCTTACTGATGACCCATACAGGTGGGTATATCTTCGGCCTGACTAGTTCTGTTTATTGCAAAAATGTGACCTGGAATACCAATGGAGTTTCTTCACAGCCTTTGCAAATCTTGCATGCTCTACAATTTGAGTGACTCTGCACTACTAACACTTCAATGTAATACAACATAGGCTGAATGTTTCTTACTGTGAGGCTTTGTGGATAGTAAATCTCTGCTTGGGGAGTGAATCAGAAGCTTCATGGACCTCGTATTTGACTATTTCATTATGATGTTAGCCTGTATGACAATCTTGCACATACAAAAAAATGTCAAGAATGACCAGTGGGGGTACCGCCAGCCCTCATTTTCAAAGCATATCTGATTTCTGATAATGTAGGCTGTATTCGCATTCTTAGAGATGTCTTTAGATTGAGGCAAATAACCAGCTTCCTGTAGTAACAGGGTAGTTGGTATGGGAGTACAGTTTGCTGCCACCTCTTCTGCTCACACCACGCTGCTTATTTGGAGTAACAGTACAGGATGTAACTTTGCTGTTTTATGACCTTTAAAAGTAAACGTTTTTTTAAATGCTGACAAATAGTATGATGAGTTATGTAATATTTTTTGTTGATCTGGTCTGTTTGTTTAGCACACAGCACGCCTGTTGATATGCCTAGCAGAGGACAAAATGAGGACAGAGACAGTGGCATTGCTCGGTCAGGTATCTGCTGTCTTGTTTACCTACTTTTGTAATTGTGTTACAATTCTTTGGTGCAGTAATTCACCTGAAATATATAGCCACCTTATGACCTGTAAATCCAAAGTTTTTGGATCTGCTAAGCTGTTTTCCTTCTGCTTTTGCCCCAGGCCTTAATGTGAGAACATTTGTGATGATATTCCTATTTACAGCCATTATTTTCTGCGTTCTTAACCAACATATAATTTGGAGAAAGAACTGGCTGGAGCCTTTGCTAAAGCAGGGGAAGAGAAGATGTTTTTGCACTGAACAGGGAAAGGAGGCCAGGAGACCAGGGGATCTGTCTGTTGTAATGAGAGGGTAACACCTCTTAGGACAGAATGCTTTTAATGAGAATAAGACTTTTAGTATGTTCCATTAGGGAAGATTTCTGACTTTATAAGAAAAGAATGTCCTCAGGCAGCAAGATTTATTTAAAATAATTGTCTCTCCTGTTGCAAGTGAGTTATGTGAAAACAATCAGCAAACAAGAGCAATACCTGTGCAAATTGTTTTCACAGTTGGAATATGAAGAAAAATATTTAACCATCATGATATGTAATGCAGTATATGTGGGTTTTCTTGCTTTCTTAATAGCATCTTTGAGCAGTCTTCTGGTCACTCCTTTTCCATCTCCAAGCTCTTCATCATCATCTTCTAGCAGCTACCAACGTCGCTGGCTCCGAAGTCAGACAACCAGTTTAGAGAATGGAATTATTCCAAGGTGGTGAGTGCAACACCTTTCTTCTTACAACAGCTGCTTGGCAGTAATTTAAGCTAAATAGAGTTTAAGCCTCTTTTCTTTAAAATGACAAATCCTGTTATTAAATGCTCTCAATTCAATCTAACTTCTGTGCATGTTATGTAAGATTGCCAATATGAAGAAACATCAAGTTTTGGCTGAATATGAACTGCAAGGCCCAGTTTGAAGCATACTTATATTTATTGAATGTATGGGCTGTGTCTGAAGTCACAATCTGAAAAGCAAATTAAACTGTTTCTGAAGGAGCAGAGCATCCTATTGAGATGAAAGGGACTGTAACAGCACTGCTGCTGTAATTACATTATACTGTGATGAAGTCTGACTAGTGAGCAGTTACTGAAATTTGCAGTAATAGCCCATGACAACTCTCTTGGCTGGTACAGGATGTTCCTGATGTGACTTCTGCCAAAACAGGAAAGAAAAAAAGAGCTGTGATCAAAAAGCTTGGCTTCTATTTTGGAATTTTATTAGCTTTTGTAGCTCAGTGGCATAACAAAGCATGGAATGCAGCAGACCTTTCATAGCTAATAAGCAAATTCTTCCTTTGTCAGTTGCGAAACAGTAAATGGTTCTTGATTATCTGCTCATCCACCTGCACCCAGAGACAGCATGGAATTAGTGGAGAGCTGCAAGAATTTCCTACTGTTTGGCCTCTCCGCCTCTTCACTGTTTGCAGTTAAGAGAAGCTTAAAAGCTGCCAGTGAAAATATGTGGTCAGTGAAAAACAAAAGCAAAACCTTTTTGAAAAGTCATCTTTCCTTAGTGTCAACACTTCAAGCTTTTTCTTGGGTATTCTTACCAAATCATTTCTAACATGAAGAATAGTGCAGTAGTGCTAATGCAGCCGTCATGCTTTCTAAATCATGCTTGCTGTTGAGAATAAGCTAGTAAACATTTTGCTTTCTGTAATTTGAAGTACTTTTTAGTGTAGTTTCCTAAAGAAATAAGGCTGAGAGTAGTGCATGCAAATAAGTTCAAGCATTTAGGGTAAAGAAGATAATTTCCACCCAGTTGAAGTAGCAGCCAAAGTTTCACAAATAGAAATTTCCTCTAAGTGTCATGAAAGTGAAAAATTGTCTAGAGGGAAGTAGGCTTTTTGGGCTGCTTGTTCTCTGTAGGGAGTAGGTTGTGTTTCTTCCACATTGAAGAATGTGTGCTGGGAAAAGATACTGGAAATAAGACCTTATTATTTCCACTATCTAGAACTACTCTTGAATTGGTTCTTTCAAAGCCAAAAAGCCTCTTCAGGTGCTTGTTGTCTGATTACTTGCTAGGGAAACAGTAGGCTTCTGGTTGAATACTTCAGTTTGTACAGCCAAGATTCTGCAGTGTCTGTGCCTGATGTTTTAGGCCAATAGCTCAAAGAAAATGACATGTCTAGCTGGAACTCCACGTAGTCAATTGGCAGGCAAGCTAGATTAGCAGCTTTGTTGAAAAGGCTTCTCTCACAGACCTAAACTGCTCAACTTCTGTTCCTGGTAAGCAGTACAGAAGCTTGTGATGTTTCTTAGATGCTGACTGATCATCCTTTCCCAGCTTCCTTGGGACTTTCTGTCTCCGCATGCAAGTTCCTGAAGTTCAAATGAGGTTATGTTTTTGTCTTGAACTCTGGTTTCCCACAAGCTGTTTCTTGCTGGGGTTTTATTGTGTGTGTTTTTTCCTGTATTCCTGGTCTCATACCTCTATGATGAGAAACTTTTGTATATTTAGCTTTGTCAAACCAATTAAACTGTAAACCACTTATTTTTAGAATGAACTTAGAATGAATGCTTAGCATTCAGACTTTCCTCTTAATTGCTTCATAGTAGTCTATAAATGCCACAGGCTCCATTTCAAGATAATTCCGATAGGAAAAGCCTTCAAGATTTTAATTACTACTCACTGGTATTGCAGTCTTAACTTAAAAAGAAACTCCAAAACCAAGCTATTTCCATATGAGCTGCTGCTTTGAATGTCTCCATTTGCTTTCTAATGGCTCTCTTGTCTGTTCTTACCCTTCTCTCACTGTAATTTCTCAGTGGATTAAAAGCCATTATTCAATTAAAGTCCCTTCCAAAAGAGATTTTGACCATACTATTTTACTCATTGGTGTATATACTTTTTAAAGCCCTTTTTTCAGTGAAATCGATCAAGAAACTTAAAGGAAGAAAAAATAGTAGTTCTGTAAATCCAGCAATGTCAATATCTAGCACTGCAATGCAAGTATTTATGGAGGAACAAGGTGAGGGGATTGCCACCCTTTTACATAATCACAGAAAAACTTACACTGGGCTGAGACTTGTGGATGTCATCCAAATCAGTTGCCTGTGCAAAGGACTAGCTTGGAATTTAGATCAGGTTGTTGTGGAACTTGTCTAATTGAGTCTTGAAAATCTCCAAGGATGGGGTTTCCACAGCTTCTCTGGACAGTGTCCTCTGGTGTGTTGACCATTTTCCCCCCATTTGGCATCATCTGCAAACTCACTGAAGGTGTGTTTCGATCCACAAGTTAGGCTGATAATGAAGATACTGAGCAGTATTGATCCCAGTAGCAACCCGTGTGTGATATTGAAGAGTGGCATAACTGTTGAAAAAAATGTGGCAGAACTGTCAAGTGAATAAACAGAACTTGGGGAAATAATAATGGTTGTAAAATAACCACTGTTTGGCTTTTTTTTGGCAGAAAACAAACCATTTCAAACTAAAGTATATCCAGCTTTGAGCTAGGCACACATGTGTTTGTAGGCGTTAAGTTTGTGTTTTCACAGTAATTACTAAGCGGTGACATTTTTTCTTCAGTTAAAATAGAAAGTTTTATTTTGCGTGCTGAAGTTCCTTAAAACATCTATCTTAAGATGCTGGAACAGTATAGGTAGCACATTTCCCAACTTCCCTCATAAGCAGCAGTACAGATTGAAGAGTGTCATAGACATACTGCTGAGCACCTAGGCAGGAGCTGGAGTGCTGGATGCAGTTCACAGCTCTGAATACCTTCAACCTTTTTTGCTAATGGTTTTGTACATTGTGTCTTCATTCCCTTTTCTTTATCTCTCTTAAAGAAAAGTCCAAAAGGAGGGGTTTTGTAGTAGCTCTGTTTCAGAAGAAAGTGTTCACTTCAGGAGCTGGCCTCTTTGGCGGTTGCCTTACTCCTGTCTGGGTGAACATCAGTCGTATTCATCAAAATGTTGAATATCCTCTGTTCAGAGACAAACGACAGCAAATTCTTATGTAGGTCTCAAAGGAGACCTAAGAATGAATTACTTTCTACTATATAGGGAGATATGGATAGAAGATGATTTGCCTCTCGACGCATAGGTAACTGTCCTAACAAATCTGTCTTACAGGTCTACTGAAGAAATGTTTAGTATGGCTGATGAAAGCTGCAGCTCCAATCCTGCGATGGTTCGGAGGAAGAAAATTGCAATCAGCATAATCTTTTCTCTGCCTGAAAAAGAAGCAGCACAGAAAAACTTCCAGGATTTCTTTTTCTCTCACTTTCCTCTTTTTGAATCTCACATGAACAAGCTGAAATATGCAATAGAAAAGGTACAGAATACTAGTTTGGCATAATGTGGAAAGATGTGTCAATAAGAATGAAGTATTCTAGAATTTGATAGATGGAGAGTGGGAGAAGGTGCGTGGTTTCGAGCTTCCCTCCCTCCTTACACATGTAGTCTTGAGGCTGAGCCCAGTGTAGGAATTCAGCATTTGCTGAAAAAGAGATGCAGTTTCTTTTCTAGTTAGAATGAGAATGGAGAGTTTTATGCTATGGATGTTTTTTTCTTTTTCTTTCCTTTTCACCATATTTTGCTACGAGGTTTTCTTGACTCCCTCAAGACTGTGGAAATGATGGTATTCTATCCTTTCATGCAGTCACAGAGAGACACAAAATGTTTGTTGCTGTCTTCCCCTTACTGTCAAAAGTGTTCTCTTACCATGTCCAGTCTTAGGGACTGGTCTTTCATGAGGTGGAGGGAGGTTGGCAGGTGTTGCTGTCCTGAGAGACTGTATAGCACTGGGGCTAGATCTTAATTATTTTGACGTGTTAATGAAGCTTAAAAAGATGAAGAATGTGAATCCTTTAAGAAGCTGTTTTGTGTCTTTAACTCTTAATCAAGGCCATGATCTCATGTAGAAAAATAGCAGAATCCAGCCAAAGAGTGCAGGTTTATATCAGCCGTGTCATGGATGCCCTGGGAGAATTCAGGTGAGTTGATGGAATTCTGAATTGCAAGGACAGCTCTTGCCATGCCCCTCTAAAGATATTTGTCATTTCCTGTTAAGGCAGCTGAGTGCAGGGCCTTGTAATTTAGCCAGTCTTGAATTTAGTGTAAATGAATTTTCTGTGTTGGGTATTGGGTAAATGTTTTTAGAAAGCTTTAGCAAAACCAGCTCAGTCATTTTCAGAGTGAGAGTAAAAGTAGTTCTGTTGCACTCACCTGTACATGGGACTGTCAGTTAAAGTCTTTAAGATCTCATTAATAGTTGGTTTCTGCTGATGCGTGTGCAGAGGAATGGATTGATTGTTGTATTCAGGCAGATGAGTTGTCTACTCCTAGCCATAGACGCTGAACAGCGTAAATGTCAATAAAGTTGCTGCCCAAGGCTTTCTTTTTAGTACCTAAGAAAGGAAGGAATGGCCAGAGGCCAAGACAGACAGCCCAGGAGAGAGAGAGAGAGAGACGAGGCTTCCGTGGGATGGAGTTTCTGTAATGTCTGGAATGTGGAATTGAATCACTGCAATGAATAGAATGGGTTCTATCCCCCCTCAATTATTTCTGAATCATTTCTCTGCGTACAAATACACAGGGGAATGCAAGAAAGGAAAGACTAATATGTAATTCATATGAAGACACTAAGTTACTGGTACGCTGAATTAAACAGACTAGTGTTCTGGGACACTTGTAATTAGCGTGTCTGAAAAACTCTTCCAGTTTGTTTAGTCTCCTAGATATCACAAAAAAGAAATAAATAAAATTCAATGGACAATAGAAGAGGAAAGGGGCTACTTGTGTTTGCCAGAATGAAATGTGCATATTAATGCTTACTTTTGGGGAATTTTCTTTGAGCAGAGTTACCATCTGGAACTTATATTCTGTTCCAAGGATTGCAGAGCCTGTGTGGCTTAATATGATGTCCAGCACCCTTGAAAAGAATCAGCTATGCCAGCGTTTTCTTAAAGAATTTACGTTTCTAATAGAACAGATCAACAAAAATCAGTAAGCTTTCCCCACCCCCTTTTTCTTAAAAATAGTTTGTGTGCTTCCCAGTGCATGTAGATATGTTACAGCACTTAATGGGATATTCTTTTGCTGATGTTACTTTAATGGTGTTCTCTTTCCTAGGTTCTTTGCTGCTTTGTTAACTGCAGTGCTGACATATCATCTGGCTTGGGTCCCAACAGTAATGCCGGTTGACCATCCTCCCATAAAGGCCTTCTCTGAGAAGCGCACATCGCAGTCTGTGAACATGCTGGCAAAATCCCATCCATATAACCCTCTCTGGGCACAGCTTGGTCAGTAGGAGATGGAAAGCTTCAGACTTCTCTGTAACTAGCACCTTCCTGCATCCACTCCTCTTAATCTAAGAGCTACTTGTGATCCAGATCACATCTGCTGATTTGCCTTGCTGCAAGCTGGGCAGAGCTACCAGCAGATGTCTTGTGCCTGGTTAAGCAGAGCATTTGGAGGCCTGTTTGCATAGCCTGAGTGCTCTGCTCTTTTCCTTGGGCCCTTGTTGTCATCCTTTGTTACACTGCCTGGTAAAGTAACTTGGTATAGAAGTATTAAGGCAGTACAAGTGCTGTGAATGAATCTGAGCAGTTTGGGAAGAAGAGGGAACAGACTGGACTGACAGGAGTTCTCTGGGCCTTGGAGGCCCTTTGTAGTTGAAACTGCCCTGGCTACCTCTTTTTATCATTTTCTCATAGAGTTAGGATGGACACCAAGACAACAGAGTAGAAGTCTGGCAACTGGCAGTACCTCCATTCATTCACAGTTATGTTAGTGGGCTTGGGCCAAGATTTTCTTTCTATACCCAGCTCCTCAGGCTGTTCTCTGACAAATATTTTATAGCTTATAAGTTATCTTGATACAGGGGATTAAATAACTGCTGTCAAATGAGTAGGTGAGTGAGGGCTGAGAGAATAATGCTGCCAGTGGTAAATCCTTGAAAATTCTTCCTCCTCTTGGCAGCAGCTGTGAGTCTGATATCAGATCGGCCTTAACTTTTACGTGGCAATATATCATATCAGTTAAATATCACACATGCACAATAAAGCAATAATGTGACTTTTACACTGTGCTACTAGTTGTTTTTATTACTAATTGTCTCAGTTATGTATGTTATTTTCAGTAATCTTTATGAAACTAAGAATTGCTGCCTTGACCATGTAGTTGTAGCAGAAGTGTTCTGTGTTTTTAGTATGTCTTTAAAATGTTATGCAGAGGAGTAATGGATTTGACTTGAAGGGGCAAATAGAAGCTTGCTCAGGGTATTGAGGATAGAGCGAGGCCTGGGGTTATAAAAAACAGCTGGACTGGAGGCGTAAGATCGGCAGTAGCTTGTGTGGTCTCTCCCAGGAGCCACCACTGGTGACTCGTCAAGATTCTGTTTCTCTCCTCACCTTCCTTAGGCTGTGTGTTGCTACCAGCATTGGCCTAGCCAAGTTCTGCGTGCCTCAACTCGAAATGTGTTCTGGTTTTATTTCATTCTTATAAAGCCCAAAACCCATTATCAGTTGGTTTCAGTAACTGATACTGAAAGTAAGATGTTGCCCTCTGCTGGTCTCCTCTTTTAGAAAGAAGGAGGGGCATGGAATAAAATATCATGGGGCTTGGTGCTTTAAAATAGAAATTATTTTTTATTAAGGAAAGAATTTTGATGTACCTATCTTTCTACCTTCATATCTGTGTTTTCATTATGTGTTAGGTATCAATTACAATTACGTACTGATACAACTGTAAGTACCACTGTCAGGAAGATATAATACTGTCTCTTAAACATCAGCTTCAATCTAACTGTCTTAACAGTCGGCATTAGTATGTTTTGAAGACCACAAGTTTGACTTTTTGTACAGTCTTATTAGTAATGGCTTTATATAAAAGTCAGTTGTGCAAATGAACATGAAGCCTCAATCTGATTTCCATAGCAGCTATGCTCAAGTCGAAAGTCAAAAGATATCTTCCCATTTCCTTTCCAGCTTACCAGTCCTTGTGGCCCATCAGGTGCTGAGGTTAGTTTCCAGCTGAGTAGTCTGAAGCCCACTTTCCACTACTGAGAAATGAATTTTCTGGCATGTTAGTCTACGGGGCTAGTTGCAAGGGTGTTTTTAACCGGGGCAAAACAGCACACTGATGGATGCCACCACACAGCAGCCTCTCCAGTGCATTCGCTGGCATCATGGGAAATGGCAGCTCTTGGCAGGGGAGACAGTAAGTGAGAGCAAGGGAATTACTGTCTCATTGATCCTTGTTTTGTAGGACTGGACTCAGGAGCCTAATCCCTTGTATGTTCTGTATGGCAAAGAGGAGGATGAGTGTAAATGTGTTTTTTTTTATTTTTGGTTGGTGGGGCTTTTTAGTAGTTTTAGTCTCCTCATGTAGAAACCAGAGGTCCCCTTGTCCATGGTAGAAACCTTCATGAAGCTCTGATTATAACGTTCATTTCGTGTTGCTTCTTGAAGTCTAGTACAAAATCCTGGTGGCAAACTTGGTCCAGAACATTTGAGCATCCCTGAGCAAGGACTTAGCACCTAAAACAATCTGGTAGATTAGCAGGTAGCTGATAAAGCCTCAAGCCAGAGAAGCCTGCTTTGAAGGTGAACACTTAAGGTCACTAAAGGAAATTGAGATTTTGGTGGTTGTCTCCCATTTGCTGGTGGTGTCAGCCACAGCTTGGTTAAGCAAAGACTTTTAGTGGGTCTTCTCTAATGGGTGTCAGGTGAAGGCAGCTGGGTTAACTCAACCTGGTAGTAGATGTTTCTTGAGTTAACCCATCTTTATCTGATAGAGCATGTGAATGTTCCCTTATAGGCTATCTATGTTTACTTCTCACAGAACTTTGGAGTAAAAACCCTTCAGTAGATATAGGATTATAGGCAACTGGAAGATAGCACCTCTTTCCCAAACGAATATGTTGAAAGTAGGATATGTATGACCTTAGTTCTGTTAAAAGAGCAGTTCTTCAGGATAAATGAGCTAGCAAATAAGCAGTTCTTGGGGGGACTCAGATTATGTTGTAGTACCTACCTTTCGTATTATAGTTATATTTTAAGCAGTGAATATATTTTCTAGTTCTCTGCCACCCCCTGCCAAAGATAAATGCTCATGGTAGTGATGTTGACTCCAAGTATACAGAAGTGCTCGTGCCTTGCCCAATAAGGTGGTTACATGCCCATTTTTTCAGAACCTTATTTATTAAGCCTATACTGAATACTTTTTTGCTTTTTTGATATCTTAGTCCTGAAAAATATAGTTTAGATTTTATCTGTATGAAAATTCCTGTGTTTAGCAGAAAAGTTGACTGCAATAAAACAGAATAACTTTGATGTGAAAGAAAATTAGTAGAAAAATAGAAAATAGTATAACTGGCTTCAGAGTTTAGCTTGATCTGTCTACCCCCTGTTGTGTCAATTTCTGAGTGATAATATCTTGTAAGCATCATGTAAATAAAAACCTTAGTGGCTTTGAACAGAAAGAAACCAAGCAACAGCAGCTAATCCCTCACAAAAACACCAAAAGCCTTCTGGACACAAACCAGGCACAAGAAGCGCTAGGGGACTTTTTTTGTTATTCTTTCTTTTAAACTTGTATGAACTTACTGTGAAAGAAATTAACTCTATGATTTGTGTCCATAGCAAACTCTGTTTCAAAATGTGTTGAATTTAAAAGGTAGAGCTTCTATTACAACCAAACACAAGCATGTGAAAATCTTGTTTTCCCATATAGGTGATCTCTATGGTGCCATAGGCTCTCCAGTTAGAATGACTCGAACTGTTATTGTTGGAAAACGCAAGGAGTTGGTGCAGCGCTTGCTCTATGTTCTGACTTACTTCATTCGGTGCTCTGAGCTGCAGGAAAATCAGCTGACATGGAGTGAGAAGGCTGGGGAAGGAGAGCAAGTGCTAAATGGAAGCAAGATCACAACTGCACTAGAAAAGGGAGAAGTAGAGGAGTCTGATTATGTGGTTGTCACTCTTAAAAATGAACCTGCTCTTGTGCCTCCCATCCTACCTCCAAAGAATGATGCAAGTAAGAACAATAGTATTGAAGAGTGGGTACATGACCCAGAAAGCACTCATGGTGTCCCAGCCTCTTCAAAAGAAAAGGGAGAAGCAATAGGAAAGGCCAGTCAGAACCCTGAAGTATCTGTTGAGTGTCTAACTAGCAGTTTCCACAAAGGAGCAGCTGATGGTAGGAAAAGAACTGTCACTGATACAGGAATTGTATCCTACCATTTTCAAGAGCCATCTCAGCTGGAGAATTTAGTGGATATAAAGAAGAACCAGAATGAGAGAAAGGTGGAAAAGCAGTTGTCTAGTAGGTCATCTGCCTTACCTTGTCCTGAAAGGTCTGGCCACAGGAGTTCACACTTAGAAAAGGTCACTTTTCAGATTGGAAGTTCTGCGTCACCAGAGTCAGACTTAGAAACTCATAGAAGAGAAATGGAAGAAAATCTGAAGGCATTCAGAAAAAATCCAGAGGTGATACGCTGTGCCTCAAGTTCCACGAATCTAACTGTGGATGCTTCCCAGAATCAAAAAGAAAGTTGTGAAGCTGCTTTTATACCCTTCAGTAAACATAATGTTTCTTATGCACAAATCCCTCCTTGTGAGGGGAAGGAGAGTGTACTTAACCAACACAAGGAAAGCACAGGAACTGAAATGAATTTAGCAAACACAATATCTGGTGAACCAGTTTTGCCCAGAGATAACATAGAAACTGTAAAATTGCCAGGCTTGAAAGAAACTAGAACTTCATGCTCTGGCAATCTGGAGAACTATTCCCCTGGCTGCATGGAAGCTGTCAAACAGGAGTTCCCTAAAGTAGGTGCTAAAGATGTCCCCTGTGGGGATGCTGGAAGGAAAATCTCCTTCAGACTTGAAGGGGACATTCCAAGGAACGAGAGTTCAGACAGTGCTCTTGGAGCCAGTGATGAAGAAGGTGATTGTTGTATCACTGACGAAATGCATCATGACAATGTCAGCAAAAGACTTGAAGAGTTTGCAGAAGTGGAACTTCCTTTACCAAGGTAAAGAAATTTAAATTAATTTAGAATGAAGTGGAGTCAAAAGTTGTTGCTACTTTAGAGATGTTCAGCGTTTCAAGTCTGAAATTTTCTGGGATCTTGACTAAGTTCCCTGCAAACAAATCTGTCGCAGACACTGCTGATGTGGTTAGGATTCTTGTAAACAGGCTTCACAAAAAGAAAACCAAGACAGAGCAGATTTAGGTAGTGAAGTTTTCTGATAGGTGTTCTTCACATGTCTAATAAAAAGTGGTTAAACATTTTTATATAAACTGCCTAAAACATTTCGTGTAGGCATGTAGACAGAATGTCTGAGGACAAGCAAAACTTCAGCTTTACTTAAACTGATGACAGTTTAGATCTGACATGTATGACAAATCAAAGACAGATTTGAAATAAATAAGAGCATCCTATTTGAAAACTTTAGAGCTTTACAGGTGTACACGGAGCTTCCTGAGGCTTAAGATAGGTAGCTAGAAAGAGTTTGCTTCTTGGGCTGCGTTGGAGAAAACTCAAATTTAGCAAATCTGTTAGCTACAGAACAAGGAGCTCATACATACCACAAGCTCTAATACCTGTGGATTTGCCTTTTCATAAATTTGAAGTAGTCAATACATTATTAAAGTTCAGCTTTTAAAATCCTTTTTTCAAAGAGCACCTGTAATTGGTTTACTGTATTGTGAGTACAATTGTTGATTAATATTTGCAGTACAAGCAGGGGTGATAAGCCGAACTTCACATTCATGTAAAAGCTGAATGCAGTTTGTCAAGCAAAAATCTTACCTGCTTTGTTTTTCTGTATTTCAGGTCAAACACAATCAGCAGCCAATATGTGAAAAATTTTGGAAGATCGCTTCTAGGTGGTTACTGTCATACATATATACCTGATCTAGTGCTGCATGGAGTAAATAATGATGAAAAACTCAAGCAGTGTTTACTAGCAGACCTACTTCATGCAATGCATGTGAGTTAAAATACTGTTCTGAGTCCTAGTAGGAGTCGTGATATTACTGAGATCTACAGAAGCAGGTCCTTTGAATAGGTTTCTTTCTACTTAACTGTTCTTAACAGCCACACCTGACATGTCTTCCTTCGAAAGGTGTAAGCCCTTAATTCATTGTGTGCAAAGCCTGTTCACGCAAGGATCCCATGTGCTTTCCTTTGTACTCTCTTAAGGCTTCTCTTCAAAGACAGACACAAGGAAAATTGTTTGCAACTTCAAGTTACAAACAAGGAAAAAACCCTCAAACTGCTTCTCTTTTCAGTCACAATAATAGATAGAATTGTCTGTTTCATAAAAATGGTATGCAAGTTGAAACATCTTACTTTGCCACTTAGTGGCATGTGTTGCAAGGGAGAGGAAGTCTTGTGGAGACATATTGTACTAGATTGTAGCAGAAGTGACTGGCCGCAGAAAGCAATTGTCTATAGGTAAGAACTTTGCCATGTTCTTACTGTACTTGAGGTACTTCTAAATTATATAATTAAATTGTAACTGACCTTTCAGTAAAGTAACTGTGACCTTAGTGTGCAATTTTAAATGTTTATCTAGTAATTGTCAACAGCTTCTCCCTATAGCAATTAAGAATCACCCTGCTGAAATAAGTTCATGTACTGCCCAAAACACTGATGTGTGTGCATGCAATTTCTTTGAACAACATCGAGCTGGTCTAATACTGTCTCTTCATACATACCCTGCCTTGGTTGCGCATAGTGAAATCCCTTACGTCTCCAAAATATTAAATGTACTTTCACAAGCACTAGATGAGTAGAATTGTTACTCTTTTTGTTTTGGAAGAAACTTACTGTTTCAGGGAAGGTGGAATACTTGAAGAAAAAAATATTGGAGTAGTGATTGTGAATCACTACTTAAACAAAATTAAATGCCTTGATCAAATTGGCAGTTAAGACTTAAGTGACCAGATGTTGCTGAGTGTAAACTCTGTCACTAAAGTTGGTATTCCTTGTAATTTTTGAGATGCCTTTGGCTTCCTATTGGACAAAAACATGCATTGGATCACTTTCTTATTGCCTGCCTACATGTGAATAAAAGTGGAACTTCAAACTACATTGTGGAAATATATATGAAAGTGTCTCATAATGTCTGTGTTTATCTGTTGCAGCATCCAGTGCTAGATGAGCCCATAGCAGAAGCTGTCTGCATTATTGCAGACACAGATAAATGGAACGTACAAGTAGCTACAAGCCAGAGGAAGATGATGGACAATATGAAGATAGGCAAGGATGTTTTGGTTTCGAGTCAAGTATCCAGTTTATTGCAGTCTATTTTACAGCTTTACAAACTCAACGTCCCAGCTGACTTTGTAAGTATTTCTTTACTGAAGACTGAAGCTAAAGAAAATTGCTTAGCTTAGGTAGCAAATGCAGAGTTTTGTACACCATGTTGCTGTACCAATGAACTAATGCCTGAAATAATGCAGAGTTGGTACAACGTATTTAAAAGAATGCCTGCCACAGTCCAGTAACAGATACTGGTTTATCTGTAGTTTACATCTAATAGATCAAAGTTAGTTACTCCAAAATACACACACCAAAACTAAAGTCGTTTAGGCAATTTTACCATGGTCCTCGTGTGTTTATGATTAAGGGCTCTTAAATTTGGCTTTAATTTTTTCACTTCTGTCATTTCCACACTTCTGTACTCTTCAAGTTGTTGAAGCTTCTATCTGCCCAAGCCTGTTTCTAGCATACAGCTTTCTGTTCTTGAGCTTTCTATCCAACCCCATGCAGTACATGCCTCTTCTCTCTCCGCCGCAGGTGACTGTGCCTGTGTGTGTTTACTTGACCCTTCTGTTTTATGCGTATTTTGGTCAACCCTGTCAGCAAGTGCTGTCTCAGCCTTGCTGATGTCTCTGTAGGATTACTGGGAGGAGACTGAAACCTGAAAACACCTGGGGCTGGGTGGGTGGCAGCAAGGGATGTTACTTTGTCATATTGCATACTCCCTATCCCGCAGCATCCTTTCCTGCCCTCATTATTAGTGGAATTCATCAGAGAAAATCAGTAATGCTGGTTTTGCTGATTACAACAAAATTACCCACAAGTCTGACAGTGATAATGATAATACAGTTTTTAATGCACGATTGTAGGTGAGGGGTGATGGGGTGGGTTTTTTTTATTAGTTGCCCCTTTTTCAGTTAACAGAATTGATTTGTCCTTCAGCAGATAGCCTTGAGAAACTTTGTAGGAAGCCTGTGCAATGACTGTGCTAGCAGATGGAAGAGGAAGATAGGGCTAAACACTAACAGCTGTAAATAGCATCAGTTGGCACTGGTTTGGATAAAATTCGTGGTGTTGATTATGCTAAATACTTGAAGTCAAGTGCTAGGCAAAATATGTGGGTACATTGTCAATGTTGTCTCTGGATTCCTCTGGGCATCAAAATATGTACAAGCTTGGGTAAAATTATATCCTAACACTTGCACAGTAACACCTTAAATTCTGGTATTTTAAAACTGAATAGTTGATTCTGCAACTGAAGTGTTCGTTCCAATGTTGCCTTGGGGTTTGTGTATTGAATTTCTTTATGCTTTGTGTGGTGTGGGAGAGGTTTGGAGGTGCAATGTTTTTCAGGGTTTTTTATTTCCTTTTTCTTACAAAAAGGAACAGTGAAGTGCCACTGCTAGTAGTTTGTAAATTTTCTGTAATCCATGTTAGAGACACTTTGATGCTTCTGTCAGTGGATTTTGCAGCTCTTTGCTAAAACAGAACCATCGGTGCAGGAAGTTAAGTGTTCCACTAAACTCTAGGGGGAGAAGTGTGACTTTTTTATTGTAGTGATTCTATTGATTTAAATTTTGACAAAAACATATGTACTAATATCGATCAGAGATAATGTGGTATGGTTGATGTTTCCATTAGGAGTGTATGTCTCTTTACATGCAGTTACTGTTCAGATGAATAAGTTTTTTGGGTTTTTGTGATACAACAAAAAACAAAACCCAGCTTGAGATTGGATGAAAGACAAGTGGTGATATCTTTGTTGTGGCACTTCAGACTGGTAGCCGTACTGCAGAGAGCTTTGCGGTATGCCAAGGTGAGAGGGAAGTGATGATTTCAACTGTTGCATGTCAGCAATATGTCAGAAGATTTACCTGCACCTTTAAACTCATTTTAAGCTACTTTTCTATTTTTAGAAGTGACTTGACTTTTTTTTTCCATTTAGTCAATGAGAAATGCAGAGGAAGTTAATACTGAAAAAAAATACTTCTGTAACTTGCTTAATGTGGACATTTTGAATGAAATGGATTCATGTACTGAACTTATGGGGATAAATGTCTTTTGATTCTTTGCTGGCATTCAGGAGGAGCAGATAATCCAATGTAAAGAATCCATGTTTTAGAATAATGTGGAATTCTTCCTTATTTGCTCCCTCTGAACTTTAAAAAAAAAATCCATAATCTTTTAGCACAAGTACTGGAATTGAGATTTATTGAACAGCTACTTTGTAAATCAGCTGCATGTTCCCTGAACCACTGAGGAAGTGATCATAGGCTTTTGGCGTTACGGTTAGCTGTAATGGAAAAGATATTTCCCTTTCAGCTAGAATCAGAAGTGTTATAATGACTTGAGTGAAAACTTGCTTCAAGCAAATGGATCAAACTACTCTCAAAAAGCTTTTGCCTTTTTTCCATTGGTGGCAGTGATCTTATTCCACTACTATATAGCATGTTTTTTAAAATGCTTCTTTATCTTCCATGATTAAGACCTGATATAAGCTCAGAGAATCATAAAAAAAAATCTTCATCTTGCTCCAGACCATCAGAAAAATACATGGTAGGCTACCTACAAGCATGAGTCTTTTTTTCTCATTATTTTTTTTAATTAGCAGAACTGGTTTCACAGGATCTCATTTCTAATACTTATGGTTTTCATTCAACTTGAAAAGTGTGCTGGACAATGGCCTGAAGCTATTTGCTGCTACTGTTTCCAATTGCTGTCTACGCCTGCTGGATGACTGTACATTTGATAATGTGAGGTTCTGCATGTGCTTCCTGCTTTCATCTCCTGGAGTTTGGAGAGCTGAACTAATTTAACTTCTTTGAAGCAGTCATCCCTGTGGAAAGAAGGAACATATCAAATTGAATGTACCTTTTGTCCTAGAACAAAATACCTGATAAGACATCCTACGTACTCACCTTGTGAAGACGTCCTACCCACTGACCTTGTCTTATCAAAAAAACCCCTCTCTGTCTCTGAAGCTGAGGTTCATCTGTTCTCCTGCAGCTGGTGTCTGAGAAATTACCCTGCATCTCATGACTGTATTTAAAACTACTAGGCATTTCTAGCATGCTACTGCTGAAAGAAAAGGGGAGTGATTAAATTTTTATTTCGGCTTGAACTATTACCTTTGTTGGCAAACAGCATCAAACATTTAAGCAATTTTAAACTAGAAGTGTCTAGGACTAAGAGAAACAAATGCTTAGAAAGGATTTGTAACCTGGCTTCTACAGTAAAGTCGTGAATGAAAGCTGTCATTTTATGACAAGGAAGATAATGGTGTCTTCCACTTCTTGAGTCTTAGTTGCTTGAATAGCAGATTCCTAGAGCTAGAGTGCTAATTCTAGGAACTGTTGTCTAAACTGAGTCTTTCAGAAAAATAGTACTGACTTGTGACAACGACATCTTGATCCAGGTATTCTGGTTTGATTCTTAGTAAGATGTCTTGAATGTCTTTGAACCTGGTTAGAGCTATTTGTCAGCAGAAACACTATGGCTGACTTGTGTGGAAAATGAATGTGCAGTCTGTGCAACAAACTGGCTGCCCAAGTAAGCTGAAATGCCCCAATTCTGTGAGGGGATTCCCCTTTGAGAGGGTAGGGGAACTTTTTAATGTTGCTAGCACAGCTGTAACAAAACCAGTTGCCTGTTACGCATTTTGGAGTGGAGATTTAGTTTGAAAGATGTTCTAGCTAGAACAGAAGCTAAAATGATATGCTTACACTTCTGTAAAATTTGCATGCAATTTCTAAAGCTGTTCTGAGGTTTTTGGTCTGTGTTTACAGTGCATAATGCATCTTGAGGATAGACTACAAGAGATGTATCTCAAAAGCAAAATGCTTTCAGAATATCTGCGAGGACATACACGAGTGCATGTGAAAGAACTAGGAATTGTATTGGGGTGAGTATTGCAGGTATCGGTCTTAACCAATGGCCAAACTTGAGGCAGTTATTTTCCTTTTCAGTTTCACCAGCATTTGCCTCTTCATATTTAGCACTGTCCTCTTTCGTGTGCCTAATAAAGTGTAAAGATGGGTTCTATTGAACCATCTGAAAATCAGGAGGAGACACAGTTGTACAGAAAGAATAAACTACTTGTCGTTCTTAAATCTTCCGAATGAAGAAAGTTTGGATTTTGGTCATTAGGACATTATCCACGCAGTCATACACACTCTTTCTGTCTCAGTCTCCTTAATGAAAACTTCATCGCAACAAATAGTTGAGAATTCTTGGAAGGTTAGGTGGTGCAGTTGTATGGTGAGGGAAGAGGGGTTCTCAAAAAACAGGTGTAGGAAGAGAGACAGGTGTCCTGTTTGGCAGCTGGTGTCTAATAATAATACTTGATTGGCATGCAGCCTTTAGGGGTGCACCTGCTGACAGCAGAAGAGGGGGAGGGGGGAAGAAGTGAATGCACATTCCCAAGAAGGTGTTTTTTAGCACTGTAGGTACAACCTAATTTATCCAGACTGTTCAAGATTTCATACTGAGAAATGTAGCTGTAAACAGTGAAATCCTGAAATAAGCACTTTTCTCAGTGTGTGTGTATGTGTATAAATATATATCAATGTATACATACGTCCTGGCCTCTGAGCAGCTTTACCTTTGGGACAGGCTGCCCAGAGGGGTTGAGGAGTGTCTTTCTCTGGCGATACTCAAAACCCGCCTAGACGTGGTCCTGTGCAACCTGCTGTAGGTGACCCTGCTTCGGCAGGGGGGTTGGACTAGGTGACCCACAGAGGTCCCTTCCTGCCATTCTGTGATTCTGTGAAATTTTGGAAACTCACCATTGCATTTGAGACATTCCTGATACAGTTATTGCATAATAATTAATAATTCCAGCTTTTGGTTATTTTTGGGAAGACAGTACGACTAGATGGTGAACTGAGTTATATTAAAAACATTTAAATGCACAGTCTTCCATAAGCTGATGTTTAATACTTTGTTAAACTGGGCTTATTGGTGCCTCTTGACTGCTAGGACTACAAGCTAAGGCTTATGGTTTAGCAAATAAATAAAAGATTTTATTTAAGCCACAAAAGCTTATATACCACAAAATGTAATACTGCTATCTTTTGACTTAAATGGTAGCATACTTCTTGGTTTTAAACATTATTACCTATCTTTACTGGTATGTTATGAGTAATGGCAATAAATAATAATTAAACTATGAACTCTGTTATAGCAAGACACTTCCAGTTTCTTTAAAGTGGATGAAAAATATCTTCTTGTGTTTCTCTTCTTCTGTGAAGGTGACTGTGTATTTTAAAGTCTGTCTCTCTTTTTGATTTCTAGGATTGAATCCAATGACTTGCCTTTGTTGGCTGCTATAGCAAGTACTCATTCCCCCTATGTTGCTCAAATACTCTTATAAGTTAAAATCTCAGGATAGTCATTCCCTTAAAGTAAAATAAAGAAAATGGGAATGTTGAATGAAGAATAGAGGTGCCAAACACTGGTAAAGGGAACACTGAGGAAAGCAGGTGATGACTGTACATTCTACTACCTTCGGATTCTGATTTCAGCTGGATGTTTTATCGGAGGACTTCAGTTTACATAACGTAAAAGGCATTCAGGTTTTTCTTACAATCTCACTTCTGACTTAATTCAAGAAAGTGACTGCATCCTTGCGTTTTGTTTTTATTCAGAGGACAGAAGTTAACACTATGTGGCAGACCAGGAGCTGCCATCTGAAACGCTGCTCAAAACCATGAAGTAACCGTTAACAGAACAAGTGGGTTAGAATGGATTTCATAATACTACGCTTGTGAGTGTGGTGTGGTGTATGTTTCTTTGCTGGGGAGGAGGAGGAGGAGCTGTAAACTATGTATATAGCATTCCTATACACAAGTGTGTTAGATGGGACATCATAATTTTCTTGCAGAGCACACACATGCCTTCGTATAGTAGAAGTGACGGGCTCAGAACAAGGAACCTGGATTCAGCAGCCGAATGTTATGTGGGAATGGAGGTGTGCATGAGGTGATCTGACTTTTCCCTTTAAGGACAAGTGGTTAAGCAAGCTGTGGCTGCTTCTGTTTTTAATGAGGAGGCATTCAAATAAGCCCATGGCTAGAAGTGGAATTGAATGGACTTCTGAGATAGGGATTTTGTGGGAAAGCCTTATGGAATTTCTGCTACAAGTTTACATGTGTTGCTGATGCAACTTTTATAACTCTCTTGAGTTTCTGTATGGCTGTAGGCCTGGGAACTAAGCCTGTGTCTTGGTGTTGTCAAGTGTTACTATCTCCAAGGAGTATGAATTTGACAGACTTCTGTATGATACCAGTGCTGTTAGTGTGCGTGCCTGTGTGCACCTACACCAAGCAATTGGCACAAACCGAAGACAATCTTGTTGGGGAAACAGAAGAAAACAAACCAACCCCCCACCAAACCTGTAGTCAAAAGTATTACTTTTTTCCAGCTACTAGTTGTCACTCAAAGTAGGAATAAGAGAAGCATTGTTTGAAGTAAAAAGAAATGTGGGAGGCAAACCCCAATATTTGATATTACTATGAATGTTTGCAATTACCCTTTTTGATTCTACAGAGATCTTGAACTATCATCTGGGTGCCTTTCCTTAGTAGGTTAACTACTCTGAGACCGGAAACTACTTCTCCACTAGTTGATACTGGCCTTCTGTGTTTCTAGAAAGCAAAATAAAATTTTGTATTTTACTGCTTTCATGTGGTTGATAACATGAATGTAAAAAAAAAATTACTTTTTTTGCATAAAACACTGTTAAGCTGGATATGAAGCTATGGACCAGACTGAGGAGAGAACAAAGGATCAAAACAAATATTCTTAAAGAAATGGAAAATTCAGTGTTGGATGTTGGACCCTTCTGTTGTGAGCCAGCATGAATGAGGTGTCTGAAATTGTCAGCTTGCAAGCAAATTGCTAGCAATACAATTGCTTGGGAATAGTGAATTGTAATAAGAAACTCCTGGTCACTGGTTGTGAGTTCTCCTTGTTGGTGATTACAAATTTTTAACACTGAAGGGACACACTTTTATTAAAAGTGGTTTTATTTCCTACTACCTTGATGTTTGGACTTTTCTACAGTAAATTTCCAATGATTTGAAATAATGAAATGTGTATATTGTGAGTTGTTTAAATGTGATGGGGGGTCTTGGTTAACCTTGTGTTGCTTTTTGAGGGAAATAGGTAGACTGACGTACTGTGAAGAGAAGTTGTTTCCAAGTGGAGGGATACTTAATATTCTGATACAGCGCTTCTAAAGCTATTCCTTATGTGCTGAGTTTCTGACCTGACATTCCAGATGTTTCTTTTATCGTATTTTCATACTTTTCCCTAGTGTTCTACCTAAAAAGGCTAAAACCTTTCTATGGTCCAGGTTTTCTCCTACTACTTATAGTTAAGCAAACTTTTCATATCTTTGGTCTGTGAATCTGTCTATCTGCTGGGAAGTAAAGTTACCTCCGCGTATAGCTGTTAGCGGGTATCACTCTCTATTCCGCAAGGTTAAGACAAAGTAAGAACCACAGAGCAAGTCACATATCCCTGAACTGCCCCTGTGATGGAGAATGTGTGCGTGTGCATGCGTAAGATGACGAAACTGCTTCCCTGAGTGTATATAGATATCCTCATGTACTTTCTCTATTTCATGTCACTCTTAAATAGTAGCTGAGTTCATTTAAAGTCAATTCCAGTTCTCTTAAAGTATTAGTTGGGTTTTTATCTGAACAGACTCTGGCAATTCTTCAAAGAAATATGTGCTAATGTAGAAATATGTGCTTTTGTTGTCATAGAGTGTACTAAGGAAGTCAAAGGTCAGCCAACATTCAGTGATTTCAAGACTAATACCATGATCAGTAACACCTGATTTTTACTACATCAACTATTTAAAATTAAAAAAAAAAACCTGCCTTTTTGCAAGACATCAGATTAACCTAGGGGGTGGCACGTGAGCTGATGGTCAAAAGCACTTGGATTTTCTTCAGCCCAGGCTAAAACTTTATAATTCTTGCTGCTTTCTCTAACATTTTGCTGCTCTTCAGAAATTACATGATGAACTATCTCTTTCTCACAGTTTTTAGTTTTGGGGAAAAGAAAATCCAAAATGGAAGCTGTTTATTACCTTTAAAAGGCTTTAGACTAAAGAAAGTTAAATACATATTTTCCCCTCCACCAAATGTACTACCTCAGTTGACAGGATTCCACCTTCTAGGGCTTTTTTTGACTCTAAGTCTTTAACTTGTTTTTGGTAGCATCTTGCTGTTTATGTGAATTAGCGTGGCATGACAGGGCAGTAAGTATTTACAGATGTGTTGTTAGACATCTTTAGGGCATGTTTCTGGTTTTATTTTAATAGGATGAAAAGTGATATGAATGTATAGATGTGTTTAAAATTGATAATGTAGCTTAATTTTCAAATATTCCAAAGTTGTTTTTATCAGTATTATGTAGGTTTTTGTAAACTTAAATACATACTTTCTTGGTTAAGTGGGAGTGCACAGTCTTTCCAAAATCCCACATAAATTCAGTTTACACAGTGCAATTTAAAGAATGTGTGCTTTTTTCAGGCAAGACTAAACCTTCATACACAGAGGGGAGGAATGAACTGCTAAATTGTAGTATTTAAACTCAATGAATTCTTTAACCGCAAACAATACCAAGATCTAAGCATTTTGATTTAATTAGGTACTCTCTGAACTAACATATACAAATTTCTTCTGCCCAAGAGAAACGAATAGACACAAATTCTGTAATTCACATTTCTGGTGGCATCCTCCAGAGTTAGATTGATCTCTTCCGCTCCCCACTCTATGCATCTTTTTTCTTAAAGTCAAAAACCCTTTTCAGACACACCGAACTCTTGTATAGAAAGTTGACACTAAATGATCACTTATCCCTCAAGTAAAACTTCTACTTCAGTTGAAAGGACCCAAATCAAAATGAAGTCTGAACTGCTGAATATACTCTAGACATTTGTTTTTGAGGTCAAATGGGCTAATTTGTTATACATACCAGGTTTTCCATAATAGAAAAAAAAGTGTGTTGCTATTGCATGTTTGGAGAGCATAGGCTTTTTTAGGAATGACTGAATACCTATGTCAAACTACATGGTTTTTTTTCCTTATAGTTGTTTATGTACGCTATCATTTTGGTCTATTTCTTTGCGGCATTTGGTGCAATAAACTTTCTGAAATGAACGTAAGTGGTATTTGGTATCTTCCTTTTTAAAACTTAATTCTGCAATAGCTGTTCTTGGTGTTCTGGCTGAGATCTAATAGCATGTGGACATCCGATAACCCATTTGTGGAGCAGGTAAATGTTGCAAGAAATGTCTAACAGGAATGCTTCACAAAATTTGGAACCTGATTGAACACTATTAGCATCTTTGGAAGCTTTACCCCACCTGCGTATCTAAACTACAGCTCTTACAGTGTGAAAGCTGACTGCAAAATATAAGGGAGAGTGAAGACACTGACTGTTGGAATCGGTCCCGCGGAGGTTTCGCACACCTGCATGGCTGGCACTTAGCTCAAGTGCATAAGAAAAGAGCAATGTCTTGCTTTCCCATAATATATCCAATTTTAAAAATTTCTCAACAGGAATGAGTGACACCTTGTGTCTACTAGATTATGACTTGGTTGATGGACTTGACATGAATGAGTTTGATAGAGGCCTTCAATTTGTGTCAAACTCTCCATGACCTGAATTTCTATTTAGTATTCTGCAGTTTATACTGAAAAAGTATAAAAATAGTGGAAAGTCTGTATTTACAAAATAAAAATGGAGAAGAGGTCAACTGTAATTATGCTGAACATGTTTGGACACAGGTCTGAGGTATAGTCTGATTTGTAGAGTTGTAAGTACTTCTTACCTGTAGACTGAGATGTTTGAGGTTTGCTCGTTGGTCAGGCTAACAAGGATTGCAAATAGAACAAAAGCCCAGGAATGTTTGCATTGAGGACTTTTCACAGTGCTCTGAATACAGCTTCTGGCTGTCTGGCCTGGCTCCAGTAATTATCAGCTCTGGAGCATTTGAAAATAAATCTACTTATTTTTTTATGCTCAAAGGTGCTTAAATGCTTGCATGCACACACTTGAAATACGGAGAAATGTCTGTTGTGATGTCTACTACAACTCCTGGGTAATTTGTGCTGCTGTTAGTACTCCTGCACGAATGGTGATCTGCTAAAGAGGTGTTTATGAGAATGAAAGGAGTTTTTAGTGTGAAAAGTACATCAAATGATGGTGCTGTGGTGAGCTTTAACCTCACTCCAGCTCTCTTCTTCCCAAATTGTGTAGCTACCTCCCTCTTTCTAAGTGTGCTTCCTTGAGAAGGCTTGAAACAATTTAATAGCTAACTCCTGTAACGTGGGGAAGACCTCATTGCCCTGTCTGGTATTTCCTCCTGTCACACTAGCTGCATCTGCAAGCTGCTGATGCTGTGGCTCGCTCTGTTGCTCATTAAATCACTCGTAGCCCAGTGCAGTGTGCTTGTAGAAAAAAAGCAGCTGGTAGTTGTCTGCTGGGTTAACGAGTTGAATCTGCCTCCCGTCAGTGCTAGTGTAAGGGCAAGGGAAGAGATGGCTTCCTCAGCTGGGAGCAAGAGAGAAAAGGAGATTGTGTCAGCTCCTGAGGTCTGTGGTACTTGCAGGCCAGTGGGCTGGCTCAGCAACCTGGGCTTCCACCCAGGCTTTGTAAGACTCCATGGAGCTCCTCTGCTCTGACTTGACTACTTTTAAAAAATTGTGGTTAAGCTGTTGAGAATATCAACTGGTTAAACTTTCTTCTAAAGCGCACTGAGCCAGTCTCTTTCAGAACTCGTAGGACTGGGACTGTGGCAGGTCGGCAAGAGGCAGATGCACAGGCTGATGGGTGTGAAATGGCCAAGCACGGGGAAAGGGCAGAGACCTGTGTTAACAAATACTTCGTGTGGTATGGCTGAGGGCTGCCGAGGAGCTTTTGGAGCTGACAGCTGCAAGAGAAAATAATACCTAGATTTGAAAAGCTCTCGAACTCAGCAGTCAAATTCCGTGATTTGTTCAAAAGATGTGACTTGAAATAATACAAATATTAATAGTGAACAATTGGTTAACTGTTTTCCCTCTTACATAAATAAATGGCAAAAAGGATCACAGAACCGATGAAGAGATTCTCCTCATGTAATGAGGAGTTCAAGGCTACAGCAGACGTAAGTAAATGTGAACTATACCACAAAGTCTTGTGCCAAAAGTCTGCCAGTCTTTCTCCCTCCTTTTCTCTGTAAATGAAAAAGTCCATAGAATGTAGCAAAGCTCTCGCTGGTCATCAAGGCACCGTAGCCTTTGGTTTTTCTGTACATGTACGGTTGAAGAGAGTGTGACTGAACATGTGGAACAGGATTTTGGACATAAAGGACATGCAGGTGAGTGACAAACCATGAGACTGTGACCTGTCAGGCTTCTGATCCCATATAAAATTAGCTTCAGTGGCCGCATGCTAGTAATCCACATGCTGGAAAATGCCTCTTGTAATAGTTGCAGTCAGTTGTCTGCCTGGCACAATCCCAAAGCTCAAACAGTTTAAGCAGTACAAGTAGAGCAGCATCTCGCCTCGCAATCCTAAAGGTCAACACAAGGCTGAAGGGCTTAGGAGTGACAGTCAAGCACTTAGAAATAAATATAATCTCATAAACTGGATTTCTTCTGTTTGGAGCTACAAGAGAGGCTCCACTGTCATCTGAAAAAACAGTGTTTGAGAGTGCACTGACTCCCCTGGGGAAGGAGTTTCCCACCAAGGAAGAAAGCTCCCACTCCTCCAGGCAGACAAATGTTTGTGGATGTGGAAATACAAAGTGATGCTTGGGTCTGCTTGAGATCTTCCCAGAGAGCGGTTGTGCTGTCTCATGGGAGTGCTGTGGGGTCGAGGGCTGGTGTGTTTGGCTCACAAAAATGTTTTCCCTTCCATTGGAGTGAATTCCAACCCTGTATATAGCATCCTCGCAGCCTGCTTGCTGCCTGGGTGAAGAGAGCTGTTGTGGCTGCCCGAGCCGCGGGCCCGCCTGGCCCTGGGCTGGTGGCCTCGCTGTCCAAGAGCGGAGGGCACGGGCTGCCTGACGGGGGGCAAAACAGCACGGAGTTGGCGCCCAGGGAAAGCCAACCATTTTCCTCTGCCCCGCTATTGACCGTAATGGCCGTTCTGGCTGTCTGCTGGTGGGGTTTGGTGTCCCTCACGTGAAAGGGTGGCAGGAGCCAGAGGCTTGCTGAGCAGGGTCTGCTGCGTGCCCCCCCGCCTGATGCGATTACCGATGCGAGCGACGGGCTGACCTCTGCCAGTGGTGCAGCTGGGGACAGGACTCAGACACCAGTGTTCCGGGTACCTTGGTCAGGCCTCTGGCATCTAAACCATTTGTGTTAGACCTAGCTGTGGCTGCACCCCGAAGGTAGACGGGCGCCTCTGCTTTTCCTTGGGCCATTTTCTCCCCACAAGAATGCAGTGGCCGCTCCTGTTGCTCAGCAGTGGGTAAACACCAAAAGCAAAAGATGCAAAGCCCATTTGTAATGTTGCTAAATAAATTCTGAGCATCATCAGTAATTCGCTGGCTAATGGGAGCGGTTGGAGGAGGAGGGGTGCGTTATCACATGCTTGAATTAAATAAGCTCTGGAGAAGACCTGGTGGCTTCCCAGATGTGAGTGCCTATGCTCTTGATAGGCAAGGGAGCTGGTAACTCAAGAATGCTGTTCTTATCTTCAGAAGGCTCCTGTCCTGAGCCTCGTGATGTTTAAACTACATTGCTGCTAAGGACCTAATCTAACTATTTCATCGCTGGAATCGTACAAAACTTTACAGGAAAGCTGGCTTGCCTCCACCCCCACTTGCTTCTTTTTATATTAGTATTCTCTCCTTTTCTTCTAAATATATGAAGTGTTTTCTGCATGTCTATTTTTGTGGCTAGCAACTGCTCTGCCAGCCCTGGAGAAAGCTGGTGTGGACTTTGTGATTTGTGCCAAGGAGGTTTCCAACCTTGGCCTGGTCGGAGAGTGGAGAGCTGGGTGGCCCCATCCCGGGAGGCAAAGCACTGGGAGCAGGGGTCCCTAGGAATCCCTGCCCCAGTGAACCCAAGGGGCGAGCTGCACCCGCAGGTCGTCTCGCTGCTGGCCGCAGAGTATCGCTAAGCGTCACTCTTTCCCCAACAAAAGAGGACTATGCTAACAAGCACATAACTACAGTTTTGCACACAGAGGAGCTTGTTAGTAGTCCGGGGCGAAGTCTCTGGCAGCATCAGACTACCTTTCGCACCAGGACGCTTCCAGTAGTTTGATGGTGTTTGGCTGCCAGCGTGCACACACACCGCTGCCCTTTTCCTCACAGCTGTGACGCTGAGCTGGGTTGCGCTGTAGATGAGCTGGAAGCGCGACTGTGAACTTCACTGAGTGGAGGACTTGCTCAAGTTAAACGCAGTTTTATGTGCTCCACAACGGTGTGTGGGGCACAGCATCCTGGCAGCACAGCTTGTCAGCGCAGGGCAGCGCTGCGCGGCCGTACCGAGATTCACTAAACCTGTCTCCAGTCACTGTGTAACGCAGCTTGATCTCGGTACCACGCTGAGTTAACCGCAGTGATTAACCACTCCTCATTCTTGATTGAGCTTGGCTGGTGGCAGGTCGGGAATTTTCACCCTGTGTCTGTGGCTCTGCGTAAAAGCAGCTCCTGTTTGTTTTCTCAGCATTCTGGTAATTGCCGCCGCTCGTTACAGGAGGATGCGGCAACTGGCCAAAGGTATGCAGGGAGGCTGCGGCAAGCCTTGTACCTGGTCTTCCGAGTCCGAAAATAGTGCCTGAAATAATGCCTTTGCCGCTGGAGCATCCTACTGGCCAAGCTGGGGTGGGGTGGGCGGGGGATGCCACGCACCTCCCTCTCCCTTCCTGGCAATTGCTTTGAAGAGTCAGAGACACAGCGCCTGGCATCCAGGCATCTGTCTTTTGGGAAAGAAAAAAAGAGAACAGTGGTTCTCTCATTCTTATCCAGCACCTCAGAAGCTTTTTACGTACAATTACAATTGTGCCTGTAAGGGTAGAGATTTAGCTGAAAGTATTTACCACATGGATGCTGCCAAAGAAATGTATTTTGGTTTTCCAAACACCTGCTTCTTTGCTCTTGTGCATCTTTATTTTTTGCTTGGGATGCATGAATGATGCGGGGAAAAGTAACTCATGACAAGCTGCTGAGCAACACTTGGTGAGAAATAGCAGGAGTCAGTAACCGCTCAGGAGAAGTGCTAGTTTTTAGAAAAATAAAGGCAGGATTGAAAGATCAAACTTGTTTCTTGTTTGAGGCAGTGGGAAGGTGTTACAGGCAAGCATGTGGAGTGTTCAAGACGTTAACTTACTGCTTCACAGAAACAACTCATGCGCCAACTTTTACACATTGGCGTGCAGGTATCTGTTATGAAGACTCTGCCGTGGCAATGCAGCATCTTTATATATGTCTTTTAATATGGAAAATAGCGATATAATGCGGTTTTGCTCTGAAGTATGTATGCAAGCTGAAAGCCTGTAACCAGTGTTATGGCTGTAGATTATGTGAAAGGATAGGGGCGGGAGGAAACATAAGAAGAATGAGCCAAAAAGTAAAATTATGGGTCATAAATGCGACTTGACTCTCTACTAGCGTCTGTTATGAGTTCCTGATTCAGTCTTGGTGCTGCTGATTTTAATCCATGTGGTGGGAATCAGCAGATGAAAAGCAGCCGTGACCAGACAAGATGTGACTGTCATTCTGTAGGGGGATAAATTGCCATGGCAATCCTGGCCCTTGGCAGTGGGGAGCTGACGGATTCTGGCCAGCTGCTGGGTAGCTGGAGATGGTGGGTCCCCTGGAGGATAAGGTGCCTTTTGGGTAATTAGACCAATGCAAACTGTGTCTTAAAACAAAGGATGTTAAATGATTTTTTTCCGCTTCTTGGGATTAAGTAGGGGCTCTTGTTGTAAAAACGAGTGGTTGAGAGGCACCACTGGTTTCTCAAGGACAGCAAATGCCAAACCCAGTTGGAGCCTGAGTTTTTCCCATATGCCATGAGGAAGAAATGCAAGGTTTGACAGCAAGAGAAAGAGGTGGCTGAGCGCCTGCTACGGGAAGGAAAAGAGTTTATAGAATCATGAAATAGTTTGAGTTGGAAGGGGCCTTTAAAGGCCATCTAGTCCAACCCCCCTGTGGTGAGCAGGGACATCTCCGACTCGATCAGGTTGCTCAGAGCCCCGTCCAACCAATAAGGACATTATGTGGATCTCTGTGCTCATCACCTGAGCGTGCGGGTGCTGCTGCCGGTGTGAGGGAGGTGGCTGCAGCAGGTGAAGAGGACAACCGGTCTGCCCCTTCCAGCACAGTTTGCTCAAAGCAGTGGTGAAATGGGAATCCTGGGCAGTGGGTTTCGTGTTTGTGAAGCCAATCCACTGCTGATGGCTTGAGTTTGCTGATGGAAAGCTGCCCTTAGCTACCTGCTTGCAGTAGGGGTCAGGTGAGAGCTGCTACTGATGCCTTGAGAATCCGTACCCAGGTGTTGAGGATGAGAGGGAGAAGCACAGCTCCCCTTTCATGCACCGCCTGCCCCTTACTTCAGCTTAGCTGCAACATGAGAACTGCATCCTGAAGGACTGGCCAAGTAACAGCTACAGCTGGCCATAATACCGAGACACGTGTTTTGTGGGACCGATGCCAACTCTTTTCTCCTTTTCCCCAGCTGCAGTTAGTGTAAAAGCTGGTTTCAGATTGCTTGCCTAGCTCTACATTGGCATCAAATAGCTCAGCTTTGCAGACCTATTACGCTTCGCAGTATGTCATATCGGACCTGATTCTTATTCCACTGGAGACTGTCTAAGGTAACCTACTGAAATAGATCCTAATTGTTCCCTTCCTCACCACTGAACCCCCGTGAGAGGGTAGCTGCTGTTATTTCTAACCTTAATAGCACTCTAACAAGAGGAGTAACTCCTGGAAAAGTGCAGAGTATATTGATTCTGTTTCCAGTTTGTGACTCTGCTCCCTGACCATTACAGAGCACCGACAGGGATGTGGGGCTGGTGGTGGGTGTCAGCGGGAGTGGGGCCCAGCAATCCAGCCAAGCATCTCCCACAGCTGGGAAAGCTGCAGAAGGGCGTCGTGCAGCATGTGTTTCCTTGAAGAGTGGAGTCCCAGTTCTGCATGAGTTATAACCATGATTGTCGGTGCTCTGAGCACCAGCAAAGCAAGCTGATGATAAATTAGGTGCAGTAGCAGCAGCTGCAAAATCGCTGTCCTGCTGGCTGGGGAAAGGCAAAGTCACCAGAGAATTAAGATGAACTGCTAAGCATATTTTGCGCTCAGAAGACAGCTTCGTAGGAATTATAAGGAAGACCGCGCCATATAGAAGTTTTTCTAACTTCTGCTGGAGCTACAGCTGTTGTTCTTCAGGCCTAATATTCCTCCACACAATGAACTGCCCCACTCAGCTTCTTCAGATAGGATCAAAAGGGTCAGCCAGAAAAATCCATAAAGAGTTGGAACAATTCCAAGAAGAATGCAAAGGCTTTGAGCAGTGGCTGCTCGGAAATCAAGGTCAAATCCTACCTTAATAGCTAAGAGTACACTCTGGAGTTCAGATGTCTTAAATCAGACCCTAACAGTCATGGCTGGGTAAAAGACAGGAGTCCACATCTCTGCTTAAACTCCTGCCTAGTGCATGGAAAAGTGGCTGTATGCCACCAACAGAGAATAAGAAAATGTTGTGTTGCTCTTTCAAAGCTTTTTGCTCGTGTAAGATTGAGGCTTCACACCAGCTGTCCTATAAAAAAAAAATCAGTGGGGAACCCCAAAGTAGTAGTTACCACTCAAGCCGTGCTGTGTTTGGGACATGGAAGTCCCACTGGAACTGGGACTTGGTCATCTTGTTAGTTTAGACAAAGTTATATTCACAATACCAAGTTTTAAATTGTTTTTCAAACTTGTAGTTCAGTGTAACTTGTCCTCAGTTACCTTGGTCACGTGTCCCTGCAGTTCAGGGCTTGTGACCGCTGCAGTGCTGTTTGTACCTGTTGCAGTGCGTTGTTTCGGTTATACATTAAGTGTAGCAACTCTTCAGTTTCTGTCATTTGCTCTGCCGCTAGGTTCCTTTGCCAAAGCCAACTGGAAGCTATAAAAAGCTTGCCTTAAAACCAGCAATGGAAATAAAGCTGCCTTCTGTATTTCGCTGTTGTTGGCACCCAATGCTTCCCGGTGTGGTAAAAATTCAATTTTAAATAACCTGTAAGCGCGACCGGCTGCACATGTGAACATTGAGACGTTAAAACTTTATATTAAAAGCATTTTGTTAGATAGCTCTGACACCGCGCTGTCTGCAGAAACGGCCTGAGAGACCTGACAGCAGTCTGTGTGGCTGAGCGGCTGACTTCTACCTGGTCAAGATGGAGCAGACTGAAGTAGACCTGTAAGACTGGTTCCCTCTGCATTTCTCACTCTGGAGGTCACAAGCAGGACTTCATCGGCTCTGAAATCAAATGATGGGATGCTCCTGAACCACCCCTCGTGAGGAGCGGGTGCCCCACCACAGCCTCTGCATCGGGACGCAGCTTCGCCCCACGCGTCGTGTCTGGGGCTGCGGGGCTGCGGCAGAGCTCGGGGCTTAGGTTCAGCCTTTCTCCCTCGGGTCTAAAACCAGGCCGTGGGCAGCGTGGCCCGGTGGAAGGGGGTGTGTGTTCGTTGCCCCCTTCCAAGCCCCGAGATGAATCTTCCCCTCTTGCGCTGGCACCGCTGTTCTCCCTCAGCACGGGAAAAGGCAACCTGGCTGCAGGCGAGCCAGAGGCGCGTGAGCGAAGAGACAGATGACTCCTTCAGCCTGACAGACCTAGGCTCTTTCGCCATCTCCGTCTGCCCTGGGGTTTTGAAACCTCTTAGCACACTGCAAAATTCCCCAACAGTAGTGATTCCTCCTTCCCAAAGGTGCGATAAGGGGAAAAGCTGGCCCCTCGGCCTGTGGTTCAGCACGGCTTCCAGGAGGCGACGGGGCAGCGACCGCGGCTGATGCTCTGCTCTTTCCCGAGACTGCCTGCGCCGCGGTGCCAAGCTGCGTTGTTCGCAGGGGCTGGCCTTGCTGAGGTCAGAGACGTGCCTGCCGCCACCGAGCCACTTGCTGCCATTTCGGCAGGTTTCACGAGATGGTGGAGTTACTGGTGAGTAAAATTCACGAACAGAAACCTTGGCCCCTTTGGAAAACCGAAGAGGAGTTGTGAGGCACTGTATGCACTTCAAAAATTAGTTTTAAGGTGTTCTGACATGCAAGTTTAACTGATGCTAATGTCAATGATTTTTTTTTTTTTAATAAACTCTTTTCAGCTGAAAAATGCAATCACTCCAACAAAACAAAAAGCTTCACCTGCAGAAAGGAAGCATCTGCAGCTGGCGATGTGGCCGTCTAATAAAGTCCCTCGGCTAGCAGCCTGTAGCCGCGCTGTCGTAGCGTGTGAAGAATGCGCTCGGTGCCGCGGTGATGCCCCGAGCCGATAGCTGTGTGTGGCTCCCAGCCGGGGCGCTGGGCGCTGGGAGGCACCGCCAGCCGAGCAGATCTCTGTTTCTGTGGAAGCAGCATCCAAACCAACCCCATTTCCAGCGCCTCCTGACCCAAATCCCTGATTAGCCAGGAAAACATTGACCTCCTCTTCTCTAGCTGAAAGGCAGCAGCTTTCTGTTCATTTTTCTGAGCCCCCCCTTGCTGACTGCTGCAGCTGGCTCGGCTCGGGTGACCTTTCTGTGGTGGCGGACAGTCGGCGTCCACTACTGCAACTGAAAGCTCTGCTGTTGGAGAAGGTCTGATGTGAGGCTGGCAAAGAGATAGTGGCCAAATTTAGGACGAATTCCTGTTCTGATGAGCGGAGAAGCTCCAGGGAGATGTTTAATCACTGCAGATCAAATGATATTAACGGTAAAGATTTTTATCCTTTGCTTTAATAACGAAATGTCATGCTGTGTGGACATGCGCTGATTGAGTTACACTGTTCTCTCACTAGCCAGAATTCTTTCTTTGCTAACCCTGCTCTCTCTCTAATATTTTTTCCTTCCTGTTCATCTTGGCGTATCTAAAATTAGATGACCAGCTTTCCCAGGCAGGCACCTGCCCATGCTTATAAAGTTTCTGGTGTACTACTTGAAGGCCACAAATAGATAAGTTAGCTCTTTCCCTTACTGTACGGTCTCAAAAGAGAAACTGCTGAGACAAGATCTTTCAGGAATGTAAATGGATCCCTTTGTCTGTGCTACAAATGAAGAAACAAAGATAAATGTCACCCACAGTGACTCCTTTGGAGGCTGTGAGCAGCTGGATTGCTTTGGTTCAGGTGTTCCAAGCCAACACCATTTTCATACCCGAATTAGGAAATTGAGGATTTAACTGATTAATATAATGGATGTATTTTCCACAAATCACATATGTATTAGGGGTTCACCTCCAGTACAGGGTTTGGGGATTAGCGGAGTGCTTCTCCCCAGTCTGGAGGCTGGATGGGACGGCAGAAGACGACCAATGGTCAAATCTGTTTTTCCAGGCCGGGTGACATGAAGAGGGCAACGTGCTCTGTGACCTGCCTGCAAGCGGGGCATGCCAGGGGAGCACGGCGTAGCAGCCCTGTTTGCACACTCAGGGTTTTCAGGAATCCTGGCTCTTCTCTGGTGGCGAATGCTCTTCGCTCATCTTTTTCACTTAGGACAGAATAATTCCCAACGTTTGTGGCTTTTCTTCTTTTGAGGTAGGGAATACGCAAACCACGGTGGCACATCCAGGCTGCAGTTTCAGAGAAACTGGTAGAATTTAATGTTGATGAAGATCTGATGTTCCAACTTTGAGTCAGCGCGTCATGCGTCAGGCTGTCAGCAGCAATGACTTGCTGATACCTGTAACAAATTCCATATCTATCTGGCTATCCTTAGCCATAAAACCGACAAAAAAATCTCAGCTACTATCCAACCCTAAACCTGTTGGCTTACTGAACCAATCTGGGTGTCTCATATGTTATTTAAAAGCTCATATCAATAACAGTTATTATTAGTGCTTTTCTTTGAATATTTTGCCATTTAGAACACTAATTTTTCTCTCAAAACTTGCTTTGAGTAAGGGAGTGTCAATTATGATTTTTGTTTTCCCGAGTTGCATGGATAATTGATGTTTAAGATGCACATAGGCAAAAAAGCCTGAAAGTAACTGATAGGAGTTCTATCCACACACCAGTTCTTCTGCGAGAGGATCAGTATTTCTAGGTTGTCAACTCTTTGTTGATTATTTGCATTCCTTCTGTGCTTTGTCCAACACTCAGATCTGATTGTCTTTTAATGCTGCTCCAGTAGGGATTTTTTATTACATTGAAAAAAAGAAATTAAAATAAAATTAAGGTTGCAGAAGGCAACATTACAAGGTAGGACGTGAGGGGAATGAGAAAGCATATTTTTCCCCATTGGGTTTTGTAGCTGTTTCCTAGGCAGCCGAGGTATGTCGAGGCTTGATAGCTGTTTGTTCATTGTCAAAACAAAGTGTGAGAGAGGGCTGATTAAAGATGTCTTCAGTTCCCACCTCCACCTCTCCAGCTTCTGCCCTTCTCTCCTTCTGGCTTGCAGCCTTTTCCCCCATTCTCTGCTCCTGCTGTTGGGTTTGGGCTCTGCTTCTCGCATCTTTTTCCATCTTCACAGCCACCTTCTCTCCTTTCACATTATTTTCATACCTTCTCACCTTTAGATCTGCTTGGTCTTTTCCCTGTTCAAAGGGTGTGGAGCGCATGCAGTACTGGGGATATTCACTGAACTTCGGTGACAAGTTCTTCTAGATTGCTTCAGAGAATGGTGAGCTTCTTGCCCTGAGCTGTAGGGCTTGGTCAGGTGGAAGCTGCAAAAGCGCAACCTTGTCGTGGTGGCAAACTTGAGGAGTCTCAAGTGTCCTTTCTGGAGTTACTAGGTGTGAGACCTAGCAAAACCCATTCCTTTTACTTGTTTTTTTATAATAAGGGGAAAGCAAGATACTTTTCCATTACCCAAATTCTGAGATAAAGGTGATCCATTACAGCAGAATCTTTTAAAAAATGAGGCTGCCCATCGACCATCAGCCATTTTAATTCAACAGATTCTTTGGAGAAGATATAAACCACCAAAAAGTAGGTCCATAAAAAGAAACCGTAATTGCAGGTGCTGCTGCCTCTAATACTTGACATACGGAAGCCTGACTTACTTTAAAATATCACTTAGGTCAAAAAAAAGAGAAGAATGAATATCATAGGCAGTACTGCATTTCTCCTCATTTACCTGGACCGATGAGTATTCGTCTTTTTGCTTGGACAGCATTTTAAAAAGACAAAAATTTAGCCAATACAATCAGCAAAATTCTCCTCCTTCATTAACTAAGTGCCCAAGAGACAAATGGAAAAAGAGCTAGGCTCTTCTATTCAGGAGGATGTTGCAGATTAAATGATGCAATAAATTTACCCCTGGATTAAAAGTGAATTTTCTTCTAGCACAAAAATCACCTTTCAAAGATGTTGGAAACTTTAGAGGATGCAGGCTAAAATGATAGCAAATAACCCTTTGGAGCTATGGATGAGATAATGCAGAAGTGGTGTATGTCTATAGCAGTGTCCTTTACACCGTGGCTGGAAGCAGACTGCTGTGGCTGCAGTCATTTAGGTGGAGAGGAGGAACCCCCTGAAATGGCAGTTTGGCTTAAATATTTAAAGTTTAGCAGCAAGTAGCTGTCTTCTAAATAAATGCTGTGGAATGTTGTGCACAATTAGATAAACTGCTAAAACCGATAGTTACTGGTTTTTCAAAGATTAATGTTTTTCCCAATGAGACTCTGAACAGTGCGTTTCCCATATGTTATCCACTTTATAGAACAGTGTGTCTTATTTCACACGTGCCTCATTTTAAATATTCAGTAGTATGTATTTTTAATTTATGACCAAATAGTTCAGCATCTGCGAAGGTAGCTAAATACTATTGGTCTCATGTTTTGTAGCTAAGGCAGCTAGGGAATAGACAAGTCAATGCTTTGTGATATGATATTTTGGCATTTTCCTTGTGACTAGCAGCCTCCTCAAAACTGAAAGCATGACCTTTTGCGAAATGGCATTCTTTTATTGAACAAATGTGGTTTTAATGTGTTCTGTTATAGCTGCTTGCTGTTGTGATTATATGAAACTGAACTGCCTTTTGCAACAGTGAAAACTACAGCGGGAACAAAGGGACTGAGCTGGTTTTGACTCCTTATTCTCTTCTGCAAATCTGCAGAAGGATTTGTTGTAGCCTGTGCAAAGCGGTCGCTGCAAATATTAGATCTCAACTTCCACAGTTTTGCTATGGGCTAGTCTGAAGTCGTGAGTTAGTGACATGAGAAAAACTTGAGCTGCAATGTTTTAATGAATTAATCTTTTTTTTTAAAGTAGAAACATTTAGTCAAGCCAAGTAAATCCTTACTCGCTTGCTTGCAATTTTAACTCAAACGATAAACTAGCAGTGGTTGAGAACAGGTTATGTGAGTTCTTTGTGAAAGCTCTTTCTGCAAGAGACAACATCCTCTTTCCCTCAGCTGAAGGCTGAGAAAACAGCAGGTCAAATTTCTGCTTATACCAGAGCCCCACTTCTCACTAGTCCTGCAGCAAGCACAGCGTCAGCAATTGTAATTCCTGACATTTCTAACTTGGAGGAGGGGCGTGAGAAGGGTGGAGGAAATCTATTTACTTTAGAGAGAAATGGAAGGTATGTTCATTGCCAAGAGTGTATCAGAAGAGGGCACAGACAAGAAAATACTTTTTGTACTTCATTGCTTAAAACAAAATATATTCTAGGTCTTGTACATAAAGAAAACCTTCCAGATTTGAATCAGTGTCCAGCTGACAGCGTGAAGGTAGGAGAACTAACTTCTCCATTGGGAACAACACTGTACAGCGAGACATGACAGCTATGAGTCAGAACTACCACCTTTATCTCTGAACATGTCCACGTTTTGAATTGTTTTGCTGCTGCTCACTTTAATAAATACAACGAAGTACATAGGCAAAGCTCAGAAGAATACCAGCGTAGCCTTATCACTAGCCTTGGTTGCATCCGTGGAGACAGAAGCTGCAGAGAAGGTACATGACCTCTTCATTACAAAGAACTGTGAGGTGTTAGTTATTGAGATACTAATTACTCCTTTTTGTCTAAAATGAAGATAACCAGGAAAAATACATTTACACTGGGATGAGAAGGATTGTCCTTAGTAACATCTGGATTAAAAAATTGGGATAGACTATTCTATTCATATACATGGAGAGAAACTGAAGGCCAGACGGACCCAGGAGGGGCTCTCCAAGGCGTTTGTGACTTGAGATCCGCTTAGGACATAGCTCAGGCTGGTGGTTCCTGAGTCTGCTTGTGAGGACGTGTCTCCAGAACGTGGCTGGCTTTGACAGCTCCTTTCTCTTCCTCTTCCAAAATAACTCACAGCCCATCCGGGGAGTAGCTCCGTGGTATGCAATCGTAACTGACCTCTGCATAGGGAGGCAACTGCCAGCATTTCCTACAGCAGCCTGTGATGCCTGGATGCAGTCTGGCAGCTTTGTGTGTCTGACTCACAGTGGATCTGGGCTGAGGGTTTCGTTCTTTTGTTTTGTTGCCTTCTCATGTTTGCGTCTAAATTAAACGCTAAGGAGTAGTGAAGAAGGACGATCTTGTGGTTAAACGTATTCAAGCCACAATCTGGAACTGAGAATTATTTCTGGCTCCACCACATCTATGGCCAAGGAGAAATAATTTAAGATCTCTGGGTTTTCCCATTTATGAGATGAGGATGAAAGCCCTCTGTGGGTGACTGAGTGGCTGGAGTGCTTTGATTCCCAACAGAAAGAGCTAGAGAAAATTAAAAAAGGATTTCCAAATAGTAAATATAGATAGCAGATAATTGTTCTATCACTGTCTCTTCTCCGCTCTGTCAGAGCAGTTCTGGTTCTTGGTGAGGAAGAGGATGCCGCGCACGACCCGTCCCGCAGCCCACTTCCGCAGCTGGGCAGCTGCGTGGCGAGGCAGGCAGGTGCCGGTCTGTGTGCCGGCCAGGTCGGAGACAGAAAGCGGTACGCCTGCAGGAGTGCTTCCCCATAGCTCGCTCTGTAGCTGTGCCTGAACAAGCAGTTTATCCTCCTGTACGCTCAGGAACAGCACTGAACAAGACTAATGCAAGAATCGGTCTCTGGCTTTGCCTGACTGCTCCAGTGGGCTTTACAGCGTTAACGGTGAATAGCAGAGAAACAGCCTATTTATCCACTCTGATTTCACTTGCTCTAAAGGGAAGTAATTCCCCTGAAGTCAGTGGGACTGCAGGGCTGTAAGAGCTGTATCAATTTCTGTGCCCTCAGGCTGATGAGAAATATAATATATGACCATACCGTAGCAAACATATATAGAAAAGGCCTCAGGGCAGGGAAACATTCTGTAAATGATATAACAGCAACATATTTAACTGAGAAGCATTTAACAAGCAGGAGCCTGAGGAAGGCTTGCTGTTTGGCCAGTATACAGAGCTCTCCTCAATATTTTTGCCTTTCCACCTCAGCACAGAGCTTCAGCTCTGCTAGAAACAAGCCGGCCTTTGCTGATGGGCCAAAAAAGTTCACAACAAGGCAAAAATGTTTGGTCATTTGATGGGGCCTCCCCGGGGTGACATGGCAGGGGTTACTCGAGGCGAGTGGGGAGTGAGGGCGCGGAAGGTGCAGGCTACTGGAGGCAACTGGGATGATGCTGGTGTCAGCAGGTGAGGAAGGACAGGGCGGGCAGCAAGGGGAAGCAGTAAGGAGGTCATGAAGAAATGTGGTCTCTTCCGTGCTGTCTCTGCCTGAGTGTTCTAGGGTCTACTTTGGTTCTCAAGGAGCGGGAGGCTTGAGGGAGAGAGAAAAAGACGGCCGAGTTCGTACCTCCCTTTCTTTGTGGCTGATCAGTCTTTTTTCAGCTGCAAGAGAGGATCTGGGTACATTCCACACACAGCTCGCACCTGATGAGTTAAAGGGGATTATATTAACACAACTTTGACAGTAGGCAGTCTTAAATCAGCTTTAACTTCACAGGGGCATATTAACTGCGGTGATTTTTTTAATATTATATTTTTAAAATCACTATGAGCATGTCCTCAGAGAAGATTGCAGCAGTTTCACTGCAATAGCTGAGACCTTTGTGAGCTTTGTGAAGGAAAACGCCACGTCTGCCATTTTCACATCCCATTCAGAAAAATCCCTTTTTACTGCTGAAGTCAAGCCCAAAGAGATTCACCCAGTAAATGACAGGAAGAAACAGGTTATTCTGAGTGGTTGCCATGGGCAGAAGGGACAGCTCAACGAGGAGTTGAGGGTGGAAGTTCCTTGCTGGAAACCTGCTGGGGAAAGTACCAGTGTTGGGCTGGGAGAGAGTGAGTGTGAAGTGGGGAAGCATTTTTAAGGTACGGCGGGAATAAGGGGAGCAAGGCCAGGGAAGTGGTGGATGGTGGTGCTGGTGGATATTTAAGCAGCTACATCACCGGTTCAAAATATCTCAGTTACTAAAAGCTGCCCACAACTTAGTTATTTGCTTTTTCCAACAAGGAAAATATTATGTCTTGTGGGAAGTTGTGAGGATGACATACCCAAGAACATTGCATATGTGATCGCTAATAATATGAAGTAAACATCTTTTAAATATTTCCAGCAACATCTGTCCTAGTTTAACTACTGGTTAATGTTGCATTCCTTTATGGAATTATACTCATCCCAGAAAGCAGAGCGTGTGTCACTGCCATCCATTACAAGAATTAATCTTGTGGGATTTTCCCGTCTGTTGAAGCTGAATCTCTTTCAACCTTTAAAAAATGCTTTCTTCTCATTTTTCACCATGCATAATCCTGATTCTCCAAAAATTTGAGTGCTTGTGTATGATCTTATATGTTTAATATTTGGCTTGGATAAAAAGGGATCATGGTGAGATAGTGATTTCACTCATGCTGGGGGGAAAATTCAGGAAAAGTTGCTGCACCAATTTAATAGGAATGTAAGCTTAATTTTCTAGAAGAAAAAACCCAACCAAAACATCTTTGAGCCAATAGAAGAGATTAGCCTCATTATCCAAAGAGAGAGAAAAAAACCCGATAAATTACTTAAAGCTGAAAGTAGCAAACAGTAGCAAACCAGAATATGGACAGAACTCCCCCTGTAGCCATGGACAATCCCTATAGGGCTGTTTACCCCTCTTGTATCATCTTGGGAATGTCGCTGGTCCAAATTTGGGCAAACTGTCAGAAGAGCATAGCTGAAGTTTTGCAGAAGGAGAATGGTGGGGAGGGAGAGGGAAAGCCCCAAATTTCACAATAAGGCAGATGTCCCGGCACAAGGTGGGGCCAATCTGTTTTACCGAGATGGCACCAGCTCAATCACCCCTGTGGCAGCTGTTCTCCCTGTTCATGCAGTGCTAAATCCTCCACTGTCAAGCTATGGATTGGAAAAGAATTGTTTAGCATTTAAAGCATTGGTGAGCATTTTGTCTTGCTCACTCAAGGACGAGAGAAACAAGGAGAGCACAGCTGCTCGAGGCCAGGTTTCCCTAGGGTGATGTCTACCCCTGGATGAGGTCGGTTTGCCCACTGATGCTCCTATGTCAATTGCCCATACTATCAGCGTAAATCTCTTCACTTCTTGTTGGCGTTGAAACTAGTAGCCTGGCATTGGACTGCTGTTATCTCCACCTCTCTTCCCTGTGAAGGCTGTTGGACTCTGCTTTTGGCTACAGAAGTAAGATGAAGGGGAGTGGGGAGTGGGACTGAAACAGCAAATAAAGGTAGGATTTTTTTTCCTTCTTTTTTTTTTTTTCCTTCAGATTAGATGTGGACTCTGTAAATCAGAGATAGCAAGACTGACCCGAAGATCACAGAATCACAGAATCACAGAATAGTAGGGGTTGGAAGGGACCACTGTGGGTCATCTAGTCCAACCCTCCTGCCGAAGCAGGGTCACCTACAGCAAGCTGCACAGGACCTTGTCCAGGCGGGTCTTGAATATCTCCAGAGAAGGAGAACCCACGACCTCCCTGGGCAGCCTGTTCCAGGGCTCCGTCACCCTCAGAGGGAAGAAGTTCTTCCTCATGTTCAGACGGAACTTCCTGTGCCTCAGTTTGTGCCCATTGCCCCTTGTCCTGTCACTGGGCACCACTGAAAAGAGCTTGGCCCCATCCTCCTGACACCCACCTTTCAGATATTTGTAAGCATTTATTAGGTCGCCTTGCAGCCTTCTCTTCTTCAGGCTGAACAAGCCCAGTTCCCTCAGCCTCTCCTCGTAGGGGAAATGTTCCAGTCCCCTCATCATCCTCGTAGCCCTCCGCTGGACTCTCTCCAGTAGCTCTTCATCCTTCTTGAACTGGGGAGCCCAGAACTGGATACAGTACTCTAGATGAGGCCTCACTGCTGGCCACACTCTTCTTGATGCACCCCAGGATCCCATTGGCTTTCTTGGCAGCCAGGGCACACTGCTGGCTCATGGTTAACCTGTCGTCCACCAGCACTCCCAGGTCCCTCTCCGCACAGCTGCTTACCAGCAGGTCCACCCCAAGCTTGTACTGGTGCATGGGGGTGTTCCTCCCCAGGTGCAGGACCCTGCATTTGCCTTTGTTGAACCTCATCAGGTTCCTCTCTGCCCAGCTTTCCAGCCTATCCAGGTCACGCTGAATGGCAGCACAGCCTTCTGGTGTATCAGCCACTCCTCCCAGTTTGGTGTCATCAGCAAACTTGCTGAGGGTAAATTCTAACTCTTCATCCAGGTCGTTGATGAAGAAGTTAAACAAGACTGGGCCCAGTACTGACCCCTGGGGGACACCACTTGTTACAGAGTTAGTTTCCATAGCAATGAGACCTATGAGTTCTCAAAATATTTAAATCTCTATTAGGCTAGAAGCAGATAAAAATAATGTGCTTATATAACGACATGCCAGATGTCATCCAGCAAAGCACTCCATATTAAGCATGTGAGTATGAAGATAATGGATCTCCATATGTACCTGGCTGTTTTGCTTGCCTGGGAAAGAAACGCTCTTGGTGAAAAGCACCTTTATGTCCCTAGCTAGCTCTTCTTCAGCCTTGATGCCCCTGCCCAAGACCTTTGCCTAGCTTCGTGCTGTCAAGCTATCTTTAATGCAGATTTTGGGTTTTTGCATGGGACAGATCGGTTCCTCTCCACCGAGAACGAGAGGCAGTGCTGAGCAGCGCTCCTTCCTCCAGCCTTCTCTCTGGCTTGGCTGGGAGGCACCTTGGAGCCTCCACCTTGGGATTTGGTCAAGAGCAGTTACGCTTGCAAAGAGGAAGGAGCGTGCTCTGAAAATACGTATGCGGAATAGGTATGTACTCACAGGAATTCTCCTTGTCCCTTCTCCCCCTGTCTCTTCAGCAAAGTCTAGGTGGAGTTATAAAGATGTGGCTGATCATGCACTGCATTTCCTAAGCCCAGACCTGCAGCGTCCCGTCCAGAATGGCGTGAAGGGAGTGGGAAGTCTCTGCTGCCACACCACGCAGAGCACACCACTGTGCCAGTACATCAAGGAGGTACTTCTGGCCACTCTGTAGCTGTCCCCAGCAAACACCACACTGTTGTTAATTAACCTAATGTAAGTTGGATGGAGCTCATCCAGAATAACATTACAAGGGAAGAACTGCAAATTCAAAATACTTCCATCTTCCATTTTCTTTTTTTTTTTGCTGTAAAAAGGCACCAGAAGCCACCAATGAACATGCTTGAGTTGGGCCTTTTTGTAACCAGTGGCGCTAAATCATATGATAGCTTGTGAAACTCACCTCTGAGAACACCAAGGACCATTAGAAAAATCTGAAATGTGTTCCTTGTACTCGTGATTTGCACCAAAGTTATTTAGCTTAGAAATGCTTTTCACAAGTTAGCACTGATTAGAAAACTGAACGAATCAGGACAGAAAGGTATGGCAGAGAAAGCAAAAAGCCTATGGTGAAAAATAATCCCCTGAATATTTGAGACAGTTTCTGAAAAAAAAAAAAAAAAAGGTGTTAATGACTTGAAGAATCTCAGCGTATTAGGAAGAACTAATTTAATTTTCTAGTAGCGCAACCTTTTGTGAGACACTCCATTAGCTAATTGAATGCATTTAATTTATTTCGCTCCAAGTTGGGTGACTTTGTTTTCCTATCCACCTTCCTGTGGTGAAAAGCAAATAAACATTCCCCAACAGCAAATTGCTGCTTCTTTGTTCAACAATCAATTTAAACTAGGATTACTTTCCAAGCGCTTAATAAGGTGCATGCTTTATGAACGCTTTATAGAAATGACAAAGCTGCGGCGCTGCCTGACGATGCTGGCTGCCTTCCAGCCATGGACTGAAGACACCACAGGATCACAGATTTTGTGGAAGTGATTTTTATCTTGTAGCTTGTCACCAGGCTACGAGAGTCTCCACAACACGCCACTGTAATAACCAAAACAAGCAGGAAGTCGATAATGGCTTCCCACTCCCGGCACACTGGGAAGCATACCTGGGCCGTAGTTTAGAGAGTGGTGATGATAGCTTTGGAAGACCAGCTGGCCAATCTGTTCCCAGTACTGCTGCTGCTACCAGCAATGTGGAGTTCAGCTTGGAGGGGCTGCTCTGGCTTCTCATGGGTCTCTCTATCACACCCGGTTGAGCCCCCGGTAGCTGTGGCAGTACTGCTGCTGCTCCAGGTCGTACAAACAGGCATGAGGAAAAAAAGAAGCCTCTTTAATAGGCTACCCAGGGAAGTGGTGGAGTCACCATCCCTGGAGGTGTTCAAAAAACATGTAGATGTGGCACTTCAGGACATGGTTTAGTAGGCATGGTGGTGTTGGGTTGATGCTTGGACTTGATGATCTTAGAGGTGTTTTCCAGCCTTAATGATTCTATAAGATGCTGTGAGAGCTCTTCGTACCATGGGGTGCCATGCAGGGAAGCAGTGTCCTGCAGGCAGCAGCTCCTGTTTGCAGCATATGGGGGTGACAGAGGCTGAGCATAGCTGTGTCTGTGTGTCTGTCTGCACGGCCTTGCCCTCCCGCAGCACATCCGAGGCAATGCAGAGACGTGGTGATGTCTGCTGAGCAGGGACAGGATGCGTTTCCACAGTCCTGGGAGCAGGTGGGCATGTTTGGAGACCCGCTGTGACTGTGAATGCCCTTCAGTCATCACCTGCTGCTTCCCAGGCGAGTTCGAGGGAATTTAGGCATTTCCCTTCTTCCAGCAGAGGTCATTGCCTTGCAGTCATTAACATAACTGCATTTCCCACTGGTTATTCTTGGGGGAAGGAGAAGAGGTATGACAAAACTCCTTGGGCAGTCCTTCTCCGTAAATGCCCTCAGTCCATTTCACCATTCTGTGGTTTACCTAGGTTTCCATTATGAAATCCTCAGCAATTAAAGCTGCTGGTCGTGGTGAACCTCTTAAAGTCTTATATATTACTGGCATGGTGTAAGTTCTTTTCATATGCGTGGTTTTGCTGGAAGAGCTCTGCCAGTCTCACAAGGGCTTTTTCTACTGTCACTGTCCAATTTCTGTAACATGTTCCTAGCTGAAGATGATTATTGCTAATTATTGCTTTATGAACCTGAGATTTCTTTCAAGATGCATTAATCAAAGTAACTGAAAAAATTAATTCTCACTGAAAACTAAAAAGGGTTCTGTGAAACAGGACGCTCTCTTCAAAGGGGATTAAATATTCCCTAGAGAGCTTTTCTAGCTGCTTGAATCGTATTGTAGTTTAGCTCTGGAATACTTCTATTGATTTATGACAAAATATCAGCTAAATACTCTATCTTTAATGGTTTTCTGCAGCAGTGGGTGCCCGTGGTAGGCTTTCGTCAGATCTGTTGATCTTCAAAGTCAAATATGCCAATAATTTGCCTATTCCAGCAATTCTCAGAGAACATCCTCACAGGGCACTGATTAAACTGTAAAAAATTAATAAGTGGTTACCATGGACTTGGGTAGCGAAGTGTTGCTTTGTCTTCAGCAGCCTGTCGAAACGGTCCTATCTGTCAAAGAGAAACAGAAACAAAATGTGGTGCAAGGTTAACCTTACGGCATATGTGCCACTCTCAAATAGTACTGGGAAGGAAGACTAGGTCCATTTTCACCTGGAAGATTTAGGTGGAGACGTGACAATGAAACTAGAGAATGTGAAAAATAACAGCCGCTGCTTGCTTCCACGTTGTGCACGGGTTGTGGAGACAGTGAGCTTGGCAGCGGTTTGACTCCTTTAAAATTTTGAACAGAATTATCTCATGAGGTAATAAAGTGTCACTTAGAGAAATGCCTTCTTGCAGATTTTTTAAGCAGAGGAAGAGTTTTTGTACAGGTAAGGGGTTATTTAAAATGCCTCTAAAGGTCACAGATGGAAAACAGAAAAGGGATAAACCCAAAGTCCATGACAGACTGTACCTCTGAGATCACGAGACACAAGTGCAGCCAGGATAGCAAATATTGCTGTAAATAATTCAAGGTTCAATCTTCAGTAACAAGCTGTTTTTTAAACTTAACTTGCTAGAGTGAGATAACCGTATGTATTACATTTGTCTTGGGGAGAGAAGCAACAGCGCAGCGTGTGTGTTTGTCAGCAACACCTACAGCCCGAATAGTCTTTATTTGAATTCCTGGCATGCTTATCTGCAGGCAGGACTTGGACCATATGTTGGGAAAAGAATTGGTACAAATAGCTGAATCAGAGCTCTGCTGAAGCTCAGCAAAACAGGGTGGCTTAATTGTCCTCCTTGACTTCTCTGCTTCTTCGGCTTTTTTTGCTCGGTGTAATTGTTCAGGTCCTGTGCAACCGAACAGGAAAAATGCCAGACAGAGATTAAGCAGTGACAATTGCTTAGGCAATTTCTTTTTCCTTATCTCATGGAATTCAAGTAATGTTGAAGCTGTAGCTCATGATTTGCCCAAGCTGTCCTTAGACCAGTAGCCGGACAAAGGCTTCGAACTGGCCCATGTCGTTCTGTTTGTCTCCCCACTCACAACTGTCCTTCCCTTCATCCTTGCTGTCCTGTTCTCATCTTTCTCTCTGTTTTCCTTAGGACCATACTAAAACAGTCGTGTCTGCCTCGTGGCCTCGTTCAGCTGCTGAAGAATTTAGACATGCACTTGAAAAAATAAGCATCCCCGTTCCCCACCAGCGGCTGAGAAGAGCTCCTGTTCTACGTGTGAACCGGTGCCGCAGCTGCAGTACTACCGAGTCTGAGCATCAGGGAGCAGCTTCTCTGAGGGAAAGCTGCATGTCCCTTGTGTGGGTGTCATAGCCCAGCTAGAGGCATCATGAGGAGGCAGCCGGGTAGACGCTGGTGCTGGGACTTGGGCGTGTAGAGTTGTCCCCTTTGCTCAAATGGAGGCGGACTTTGCGGCAATGCACAGTGCTGGAGGGGACACGGACCCCACAGCAGCCCCCGAGCTGCCTTGGCTGGAGTCCTTGGGGACAGCATGGCAGCCCTCGTGGGGACATCCATCACAGCAGTCAAGGGGAGTTACATTTTTTGCGGGTTGTTTTTTTCCCTGATAAGGCATGTTGAGAGATAAGCATGTAGCAGCTCTGTTTCTCAGAGATGTCAGAGGAGATAAACCGAAGTTTTTCTGTGGTTTTCTCTGGCAGACGTGAGCAATTCAGAGTACAAACTCTAGCAAAAGGAGTAGCAGCAAATTACTCTCAAAAATATTCGTTAGTTTTGGCTCCGCTGTACCATTTGCACAAAAGGAAGATGGTTCCTGCCTTGGGGAGGTTTAAGCTCCCAGCTCACTTTTGCCTACTACAGCTTGAGAAACAGAGCTTCACCGGCTGTACCTAGCCCCTCTGTGCCAGCTGTGTGTGTTCAGGCCCAGGTTCACCGAGTCAAGTGCCTCAAATCAGGTGAATCCGTGTTGCCTTCGGGGTCAAAAGCACAAATCCCTGACACCACCCATCCCGCGCTTCCTTTTTCTTGTCTGGAGAGGCAGCCCGGCTATTTGTAGAAAGTACAAGCAACATCAAGGACCGGGGGATTTGGGCCAAGTGTGAGGTCAAAGCTGACATGACAGAGCAATTAGATAATCAGCTTCTGAAATCAGTGGCTGTTAAGTATACGTAGCCCAGGCGGCACGGGGATTGGCATGTAGCAGTGTTGATGCCGAGGGTCTGCTAGCTGAACCAGCAGCTCCTTGCTCCAAATGCTGGTGGTACTTGGGGAGAGCAGATGATCTGCCTTCAGCTCCTCTCCCCCTGCAGCAGCCATTAGGGGTGGCAGGGCGGGTGGAGATGTCCTCTGGGTTGGATTTGGCCCGTGGGTTACAGTGCAAAACTTTCTGTGTTAGAGAGGGCTGATCACTGCAGCAGCATTTTGTTTGTTATCATTTGATATAAGCTTCATCAAATCAGTATTTTAAGAGGTTTTGTTTTTATGACTGTAGCTGTCATGGAAATGAGCACAATTAAGAAAGAATGAACTAGAGTAAAAGTCAGAAAAGAGGGGCAAACCAATCGTTTTGGCCAGCAACTTAGGGAATGCTGCTCCTCGGGTCTAGTGTGGGGTTTGTCAGGAGTAAGGCTGGGGAAGCCAACTGCAATGGTATGCAGCAAACCAAACTCCACACGCGTTGCTGACCAGCAGGGCCACCCCCCACTGAACAACACAGTCAGGCTTGAATACGCTCAGTCCAGAGGCACGAACTTTGTGCTGAGGTCCCTTTTCACATTAAAATAAAGTGTGGCTTTTGCGATCAGATATTATTTTCCTTGCTCTTCATAAGCACTTATGCAGAACTACGAGTGTGCGTGGTACTTCACCGATCAGAGGAATTGAGTCCCTGCAGCGATTGCTCAACGAGGGTGGGGGCACGGACTTCTTGCGGTGAGATTGCACAGCACAAAAGGCAGCTGGCTTCGGAGATGGAAGTGTACAGCACTTCTGCACTGCGTTGGTTTAATAGTTGCTAGCTATTACAAAACAGGGCTGGGTGGTTATTTTTGTAATTATATTATTTACTGGAAAGCAGCTAATTATATGAATTTGAGTTCAATTTTGCAAAACTTTCTACTGAGAAAAAAAGAAAAATATTGTAAAAACAGCTTAAAAATGCCTTTTTTTCTGTTTTGAAGAAAAATAAGTGGTTTTGGTTTTCCAATCCTAGAGAAATATTTTTGTTTTGGTTTACCCAAAATATTTTCTCTCTTGTATTTTCAAGTTCATTGGCCAAATACAAATAACAGGTTCTTTCATCCTTTTCTGTGGAGACAAAGAGAGTGTCTGTTCTGTCTGTCTGTCATTTTAACTAAGGAATTTCTTTTGCATTTATTCAAGCTGATTGTTGCCTTTCTTCTATCTGAAGGGTTACTGTATTCTTTATCTCGAAATATTCATCATACTACAAAATAATTTTTACATCTGTACAAAGACATTATTGAAAACATCATCTAGAGAAATCATCCTCAAGAAACCAAAAGCGTTTGTCTTGCAAAGAGAGTGCGTTTGTTTGGTGCAATCGAGGAGACGTAAATAAGGGTTGTGGTGTCATCTCTATGGTGACAGCATTGAGGCCCTTGTTCAGCATGCAGTGTGCTTTCACTTTCCGAAATTTGGGGGTGTTAACACTGGCAGAAGCACTGCGAGTTACGGATTACCACTTTGTACAATATGTTTGAAAGCATTATTCTAATAAGGCTGGGTGTCTTAAACTCACTTGGTTAGAATATGTCAACAGTGTATCTATGGTGTAAAGGAGAGTAAATATAAGCACTATATTTTAGCTTATATTTAGTTAAAGATCATATGATAATCAAGGAGCTAAAAGCTTTATTTTTCTGATAAATTGCTCTAAAAGCTATTTATTTTAACTTCACTAAGCAGCTTAAATTGTTTTTATTTTAATCTGTGTTGAGAGCAGTATCTGCAGATCAGTAATGAGAGTAGTGAAATTATTTGTTGGTGCTTAGATATTTAAGGGAGAGACTTGGAATCTGTGTCCATTATTGATTTTGCATTAAGAAAATGGATCAGATCCATTTTAGTCCTAGAAAAAGCCCACTCAGAAATACAAAGTAGACCATAAAATCTATAGACTGTAAAAAAGAAACCCCATTGAATACTGAGAGTTTGTTCTATATTGGAGAGTTGCTTTATGAATAGATAACTGATAATGGAAAAAACCCTGTTGTATTATGCTAAATTTATCTGCCCTTTGCTGACCAGGGGGCAAGGCGGGAGGACCTCTGGTCACCTATGCAGCGCTCAGCTTTTGCTGGCCTCTCTCACGGCCGGAGCTGCGGAATGTGTCAGGCTGTGACAGCCCATTTTACACAGCAGCTTCTTCCATAATTCAGAGAGACCCAACACCCCCCCTCCTCTACTATTAACATCCAGGCTGGCTTGGCACATGGCAGTACCCCCGGCATGTACCTACTCGCATCAGAGAAGTCTTTCCCAGATGCCTGCTGATCGTAAGCACACACAGCTCTGCACAAACGTGCCAAAGTTAGCACTGCCCATTGGTGCTTTTTTGTTAAGAAGGAAGAGAATTCAGGTGCACGTTGTTATATTTGGAAAAGCAATATCATAAAACTAGTGTACAGGTAGAACACACACTTATACCTATACAAGGAGGCTGTGGATATGTGTAATATATATGCACACCCTTATTTTTGTTTTCACAAGTTTGGACGCACACCAGACTGGTTCCAGTAGAAAATGTTTTTTGAGTAATGGCGGGAGATGTTAGTTAATACAATAGTCCATGCCAGCACTGCACATCTATTCAGACTTCGCAAAGAAATGAAGTTTTATCAGTTTTGTACCAGATATCATTTCCTTTCAGATAGGTCTGATACAGTTAGGCTTCTTAATTTCAATGGCTAGTTAGCTGAGACAAGTAGCTCCATCCACTGAATACACTTCCACCTGCAGCTACTTTCATGTCGTGCTACTGAATATATTCCTTTGCTTCTGCATAGCTGTGAGTAGGGAAAAACAAACTGGGAGAGTGCCTTCTCTTCCTATGCTCTGCGGCCAGATGGAAGCGTCAAACAGGAAAGGCTACCCCTCTGCCTTGCTCTGCTTCCCCTGGGGAGGGGAGGACAGTCTGCTCTGTGTTTTGGAAGAGAACATTAGAGCTCCGTGAGGACCAAGCAGGGCAGCTGCTCAGATTCAATAACCCAGCGGCTGGTCTTTGCACGTGAGGGGACTCCCAGTCAGCTGCAGATTCAAGGTAGCCCTGCAACTTTTCTTCAGAGGTCCTCAAGAAGCACAACAGGGCCCTTAAGCTCAAAGCTGGTTTCACATGAGCAGATATTAAGCCAAGGCAAATTTTATAACTGCAGAAAACTCAGGCTGAAACCAGACTGTGAAAGGTCTGTACACACGCCTGACCCTGCTCCCTCAGTCCGTGGGGCATGGGTCCTCTCTTCCAAGTTCACTCCTGCTCTGATAACCTTTCACCAGCTTCCTGGGTTACAGCAGATGCTACACACTGGCCTTTGGCTCCCCAGAATTATTTTTCTTTCATTCATTTCAGGAGCCCGTGCATCTGCTATTCCCAGTAGTTTTCTATTCCTGATTGTGCCACAGCTTTCCAGTTCCCAAGATTTCTCACTTCTACTTGCTTTTTCTAGCTGTCTAGCTCTGTCCTTGGGAATCTTCCTCCCCACGATGCAGGCTCATTTTTTCCCAGGAGGGACCAATTTCCCTTCCCCTTGCTGTGTCCAGTTAATGAGTTACATCTATTTTCAACACGGTGCATAACAGATGAAAAACTATGAATGACTTGCATGCTTTCTCTATTTTTGCTCTTTTAAGAAGGGTATGCTTGGAGGGATACACAGTGTGCTATGCAGACACACCGCAGCACAATGTAAGAGTACCTTAACTATTGAAAAATCTTTGTTTAGGAAAAAAACATTGTAGTATTTTTTCATACCGTCCTAAAAAATCAAAACCCTAGCCTATTTTGGGCTTCTCAAACTACTATGCAAGAAACATAGCAATGTTAAATATACCCTTATCATCACGTGTGAATTTGCATGTATCTGTATATATAAGAAAAATGTGATATATGTCACATCTACATATATAAATATAAACTAAATTGGTTTTGGGAATCAAGCTGTAGGACTTTTTTTTATAACCTTATGCAAATGCAAATTCAGCTGTAACTAGATGTGTAATGCAGGGGTTCAAAATGAGGACCTAGAACAAGTGGAAAGAGGAACAAATTCGGGAGTCTGAAGATCGTTATCTACATCCGCACCCCACACCCTGTTCGAGACTGAGTAACAGGTAGGGCTGCAGGGTTACCAGGGGCCTTTAAGTGCCTGCGAGCACACAAACCCTGTGGGATTCTGGTCTCACAGAGCCTGCAGACCTGCTGCTGTGGGTCTCTTGGCAGATCAGGGAGTTGGCCAGGCGGGATCACTCGATGGCTCGTGTCGTGCTAGACCTCGGTCCCTCAAACAGCTCCTCCTGCATCTCTGTCTACTCTCATCATGTGGGGAAAACCCAGCCCGCAGCTGCTCAGCCCTTAAATGCAGCTGTTGTATTATGTTTAGTAGGATGCTTTAGTCAGGTTATTTTTCAGGCAGCTTCATCCACGTGGGAACTCGACTTTGGGCAAACTGTTACAAACATATTTCTTGAAGCTTCTGTAAGCCTGGGCTGATGTTTTGCTTAGCACGGTTTTTGATTGAACAGCTGTGTTCTCTCTTGTTCCTTGCTTAGCCCATGATTACGCTCAGCCCTAACGATAATTCAGAATGCAACTGCAAAGCAGAGCACAGCTTTCTTCTGCCTCCTGCAACTCAGGTGTTTTCATATACGAAGTCTTCCTCACCTTAATCTGCGCTCCGCTCTGGAGGTGTTCTGCGGTGAAGTGGCTGAGCTCCCACACGCCCCAGCTGATCTCGCCCGGGTGGTGAGGTCTGCGAGGCGGCACGTGCGAAGGACGGGGGGCCGGGCGCCACGAGCAGTTAGCATCGCTGGTACCCTCTGTTGCTGGAGACGCCGCTCCGATGCAGAGGGTATGTTCAGGCTTCCTTGTTCTATAATCACGTATAGCATCCGGGCCTTATGGGCAGAAAAGAGAGAGAAACTCGTTGTTTAAATTATTTTTCCTACTAGCCTATTTCAGTACGCTTTACTTTCTTTTATCTTACAATGCAGCAATTTCAGACAGATGTTCCACTTTGCAAGAACATGGTACTTGTTATACCTTTTCTTAGATTGTCTCTCCTGGAGTTGGGGTCACGTATGGGTTTTTTCACCGAAACGTTCCTTTTTCCTGCTCTGAAAATCTGGCTATTGAAAAAGGGGCATGACATGAAACAAAATTAGCCTACTTCTGGTGAAAAGCAACATTTTGTTATTTTTAATTGGGTGCCTACTTGTTAAAATGGTGCTTTCAGTTTTATTTATAAAAACATGATCAGGAAATGAATACATATTAGCCAAAGACATGAATTTGAAGTGGTTTTCATTTACTAAATTAAGTCAATATAGGTATTCTAATCCAGAATTAAAGTGGCTTTAATTCATTTTAATTGATTTCAGTGTCACATTGAAATACCATTAAATGCAAAGTCACTTTAAATAACAAAGCCCAGTGATTTTAAGAGAATTCCTTCAGGTCATTCAGAGATGTGCCTGCAAGGAATTTACAAAAGGGTCTGAATTCATGGCATGAGATGATGTTCCAGCTGATCAGGTGCACAACCAGAAGGCACAGCACAAGAACAGTGAAGCGAAGCCACGCTCCCCGCTGCCGCCCCACTGAGCCTCCAGGTGGGACATCTGCTTGGGAAGCATCACAGCTCCCACCCACCCTGAGCACCCGAGCTTTCCTTTGTTGAAACTCAAGGCACAGGAGGGTGGAGACTAAGGCACAGAGGTGACCTCAGAGTTTCACTCGCGCTGAGGTTCACCGGTAGCCTCCACATTGCACTTTCGCAGTCCGTAAAACAGAGGCAACGGTGTTCTTTGCAAGGAGCGCTGTGAACTTCATAAGCTGCTGTTACAATCTGTATGGACTAAATATAACTAAGTAAATCTACTATTTAGAAAACCGCTTTAGCAACACGTAGCTAGAAACTTAACCTGAGGGCTCGTGATTGCAAACTGTGTCTCTCACCTGTGCAGACCGGGCAAGAGTGTTACGGGAACTCATAAACCACTAACGCCTCTGCAGCGTCAATATGCAGCCTGAGATTAGTGTTGATACTTGTTCTGCCAAAACTGAGGGTTGGTAGAGTTTGACAGCATATGAAGGCAGATTCTGCCTTAACAGTTATTACAAAGCACTTGGGTAATAGCTTCAAAAAAAGATACCCCAAATTTAGTATGACTAAGTTGTTAAGATCGGGATTGCCTGAGAGGCACAGTCTTGTTACTGTTTCCATCACCACCTCGATAACTGGGACTTTAGAAGGATTCAGCCATCGAACATCATTCAGCCAGACAAACCCTACACAGGTTTTCAGCTGAGAGGCAAATATCTGTCATACATGTTTGTCAAAAAAAAGGTAAACCTCTAGAAATGTTTCATTATTAAAGTGGAAGACACGCCTTTGAGCGCCAACCACGTCCTTTTGCGCCAGGCTTAGCCCTAAGACTCTGTCACACAGGGAGATGATAAAGCGTAGTGTGGGTTCAGGCCTCTGGAAAAGCCACAAGCCATGTTTTTAGTTAAAAGGACAAACCATTAGAAGCGCACTGACAAAGTCTCCTACTGGAGGAGCAGCTGATGATGCGGGACGACTTCATTGCTGGTATAGATTTAAATCAATTCCCTGCTGGTCTACTGATATTTATGCTATTGCTTTATCTAGTAGACCTGTATTGATCCAGGCTGAGGATGGAAGAAAAATCATCCTCCAAACTACCATAGTTATTAGAAAATAAAAACAAAGGTGCAGAACAGGAGGGTGAATTTTCGCACAAAGCAGCTGTTGAAAATGGATGAACCAGAACAGGAACAGAAAGCAGCTCTTTTTGTGAAACACTTGGAGAGTTATTCCAGAATAGTTTCTGCAATTATATGTTAGTCCAACTGAACTTTCAAGTGTAGGTAATACTTGACTCCTGTTCCTAGGCAAGGGATTCATTTCCAAGCCATATGTCTGCTCAGGATCCGTAATAACTGAAAACAGATCGCTGTGTGTAGAGACAGTTGAAACAAAGATCACTCCAGTGGAGTTCAAAGTCAGGTTAGCCTTTCAGTAAAGGCTGATGTTCTTTGCTTTGACTGTATTGCATTAACAGGGATGGGCACCTTTGAAAACCAGATCCAGCATGGGGCTAAATTTTCAGCATGGGCAGTCCGTGCAATGCTTCCTTTAACACCGTATCCTGTAACCAGCAGCTGAGCTCTGAGGAGCAGGTACTGAGCCTGCTTCGCAGAGTTAATCACTGATGCACAGTGTGGTTCCAAGGCCTCTGCGTGATGGGGTCCTGCTAATTGATAGCATTTTTCACTGTTAATTAAAGGTGATGTGGAAATTTTCCCAAGATTGTTTCACTAATGCAGTTTAGAGCACAGCCCCCAAACAGACACATCAGCACAAGTACAGAGGCAGTGGACTGTGTCATAGGTGCAAAAATAAAAAGCAGGAACCTCTTAAATTAGCTTTGCTGCCAGAGAAAATACAGCTTGGAACTATGTCCTGATTTTTCCATCAGGTTTATTATTTTTCAACTCCATAGTCTGGACTCTCATGTAACTGTACATTCCCCTTTCTGGAGAAGAATCTTCATTAATTATGTGTGTTATTGTTCTGTCTGGGCTTCAGAACAAACAATGGGTTTGAATAATCGGTAGAAATTGAAGTGTTATCTAATAGAAAACCGAGCAGTCTCCCAGTGCTTCCCACTGTGTGATTAATACTCTGTAAGGAAGGACTTCTTGTTTGTCATACAGAAAGCAAAGTTTAGGCTTTCATTCCTCCTTGTAGAATAGGGGAAAGGGTAAACAAAGAAAATCAATTATAAAAGTTCCATTAATAAGGGTGAAGATGGAATATATCTGTCACTGGGAAAAACCCTGGCTTGATTCCCGAGGGATTGCTTCTCAACAGTTTTGGCTTAGCAAAGGCGTTTGAGCAGGCTATTCTTGGTCAGATAAAGAGATGCGCTGCTGGCAGCACACGCTCTGTGGAGACTTGAAATCTCTGCAGTATGCTCCCGAGCTTGGTCCAGATGCACTGATTCTCTAGGCACAGTGAAAGACATATTTATTTGATCAAGGTTTGGAGGAAAGATGTGGTATATTCCCAGAAAGGTGACTGGGAAAGAGATGTTGGTAGGAATGACAATTATTTAAATAACACTGAGACTAGTTTTCCTTTTTTTTCACTGTTACTGCTGGAATATTAATTATAAGTTAGCACATTAAGTTTTATTTATACTAATGTAAATAAATGATCATATAAATCGTACCAGTCTTATTCCCTAGCAAGCACATATGCTAGTATGGGATGTTTAAATCACAGAGAACCAAATCATTGCTAAATATGGAACCATTGCTCAAATTTACAACACCCTTTAGGGAATTACTGTCCTCCCACTCCCTGAACAACAACCGCAACAGTTCATCGGGCCAGCCAAACAGTAACTTCCAGATGACAATAGTTTGACCAGCTGAGGCTGGTGGTTGGGATTACTACTCGTGATGGATACGGTGAAGTGTATTTTGTGTAAGGTTTCAGGGAATCAAGGCCAAAATTGGACTTGTCACCCTGCGATGAACATCTTTAACCTGATCGAAACCATATAAACATATAGCAAGTACCATGAGCTGTGCTTGGTATTGCTCTGATTAACTCTTTTCAAATTAATTCCATGTGTGAACTTTCTTTTTCTGGAGTTCCTGGTTCCAGTTTAACTGGAACATCCCAATTACTTTCCAGTGTAAAATGTCCCCAGCTGGTGTTATCTAGGAACAGCTATTTCATGAAGGCTTAATGAAAAGCATAAGCAGGCCCAAGATGTGCATTTCCAACAGAACCTATGAATTTCCAGAGGAGCTGAGGGTACTCCGTGATTTGCAGGAGGATTAAGCTGCTCAGAAACCAGAGCCCCAGGGCCAGTGACTCTAAATCAGTGATAAGAAGGTTTTCTATTCTGTTTTAAAACTGATAAGTCAAGCCAGACCGAGTGCTAAATAGTAATTTGTGAATGAGAAATGAAGAAAGCATTAAAAGCTTAAGCTCTGTTACAGATTATATTTTCAAAAATTACTCCAAATGCAAATATCTCTCTCCAGCTTATTTTGCTTCCATTTTTTTCTTCAAAAGATGGATGCAGAGTTTCAGCATCACAAGGTGCTTTCCACGTTTCATCCATTAAATTATATCTCCTCTTGGAAAGTGTCAAATGGCAGTCAGTAAACAGAGGTAACCACTCGTCAGGGACAGCATAGGCATCTACAGTTCCTGCATCTCACTGCTCGTTTTTTGCCTATCCTAGAGGAAAAAAGCTCTCCGATATCTCAGCCTCATGGGTATACCCATGCAAATGGCAATCACGACATTCACCTGCTCCCTGTAGGAATCCACCCTCTGAGAACTACCCTGAGATCACCACCTAACGCGAGCCACCGGTGCTGGGTGGGATGCCACATGCCATTTCATTGCAGTGTCAGCAGCTCCAGCCCCTCTGCCTGCCCACCTGGCGCTGCCCATGGCACTGGAACAACTGCTTCTCAACCACAGGGTAAAATGCTTGGGTTTTTTTCCTGGTTATTTTTAACACAGATCAGTTCACTGATCTTGTTTTCCATGTAGCCTCAGGGGACGGCTTGGGGAGAAACATTTGTTCCAAAACGAGTGTGAGGTGGCAAGAAGTGGCTGAAAGTCAGAACAACTGAGCCGGCATTGTCCCGAGGAGGACGGCGCCCGGAGGGAGCGGTGCTCCCACCCCAGCACACGCACAGGTGTAAATGCCTTTGGTCCTTGGGGGGACTGTGGGCAAACCAGTGACTGCAGCAACCAGCACCTGAAGGCTGATGCAGAAGGAAGGTTTAAGTCTTTCAGTCTAACCCTCCTGGTACATATGGAAGTACAGACTCTTGTGTAGTCATGGTTCTTCTTTGGCACTTTCTTTCTTCACATGTGTGTTATGAAGACAGAGATAATGAGGCCCTTAGACATGAGAAGTGTCATTTAATACCCCATTTAGGTATTTTCAAAAGGTATCATGTAATGCATGCACTATACTTCCAGTGCTATTTAACTGCTTTTATTTGCTTAGCTTTTTCTCCTAAATTTGACAAATAGCCTGAGGCTGGAAGAGACCAGAAGAAATAAAAGCAAGCTCTGCCCTCCTGTCACCTGCTAAGAGTCATTCAAGCAGTCAGTCAGGATCCTCTATGAGAACAACTGAAATGATAAAATGAAGAAGTTCTGCTTGGTCAGGTTTATCATTCATTTTATCATCTTTACTTCCTTGAGAAGACGGTTTATGAGGCTATATGAGGAGGTCAAACCCCTTTTGACCTGAGGGTTGCCAGTTGGATCAGGAGATCGGTAGAAATTCTAGGACACAGCTGTGGAGGTGAGTGCACTATTTTTTTTAAAATTGGATGACAATTGCACAAAATAAGAGTCATATATCTTGTTGAAACTGGAACCAAGAAGCTTACAGATATGATTACATAAATAAATCTCATTGTATTTTTAAGGAATTATTTAAAGGATTTTTAAAAAAATTAATCTTCTAATCTTTAAACCACTCGAAATGGAACAGTAATCGTAGGCCTATCTGGAATATTAGGAACTTGAAACATAAATGCTTGGCTCTTAATCTGAAGAGTCCTAGAAAGCATATGAATAATATGCTAATTGGGAACCAATCTGCTAACTTGTAAATCTGCAATAACATACTTGCTCCATTACGTGCAACAGAACTCTATAAATAATCAGGTGAAATTTACTTTTCCCTTCACAAGCTATCAGTGTCACTAATAGCAAGCTGTGCATTCTCGATTAGTGATTATGTTGCTGCGATTAAGTTACTTCTGGTGCTTTAAAAATAACCTTGACTATCCCTCTTGTCTCAGAACGGGCTGGCAGAAATAATTCGCAGGAGCAGCGCCTGTGTCACGCCATACCGTTGCAACGTTATTGGATTAAGGACAGTCAGCAAGAACAGTCCAAAGCACTTTCCACGATTAGTTCCTCAGGAAAAGTGCTTTCCCCAGAAAACCTATGCTCCTGAGAGAGTGTAATCCACCATCTACTGAGAGTAATAGCAATCTTACCATGATATTGGATGAAAAGCAGGGTCAAAAAGCTCTTTGGTAGAAAAACCTCTTAGGACAGCATGTAGCCCAATAGTTGAACTGAAATAGGTTTATCCAACTTGACAGTTTTCTGAAACTTGCTCTGTTTTTTAATGGTATTAACGACGCTGCAGAAGAGTCGAGTAGGTAAACTGACAGACTGGTTTTTGTGACTGGCTGCTGCTTGTACAACTTGGACCATGCAGTTCTACCGCTGTGTGCTCCTTCTGACAGGGAGTGGGGATGGTACCGTGTTGGCTTATAGCGAACAGGCCACTCAACACCACCGCCAGGTACTATGCCACTGAATACATCGGTGCTGCAGCTATATCCTGAATACTGTGTGCTGTTCTAGTTCCCCATTCTTACCAATGTCATGAAATGATCTGTTAAAATGAGAAAAGGTACTGAAAATGGTTGATATGGGCGTGCTTATCTACCTGTGCCATTCTGTTAATCTTAACATCTGAAATTAGCAGTAGTCTGGAATTAAAGACAGTGCATTTGACTCCCATTTTTTTGGGAGGCTGAAGTAAATGTTATGTTCTCTCTCTCGGAAATGACTGAAGCGGCTGTAGTAGAGAGCTATTAAATAATGACCTTTCTGAAGAAGATGAATAAGGAGAAACTGCAACATTTCATAGCCAAAACCTAGAATTAAATTGCTGGGAATAGATTTAAAACATCAAAGGAAATTCTTTTTCATGCAGTTCATAGCTAAATTGAGTCACCTTTTGTGGCAAAGAAGTTGCAAGGCAAAAACTGTGAGTGAGATTTAAGAGCAGTTCTGGCAAGGATATTAGACTATATGAATTTTTAGTCTGACCCCAAACTGCAATTTTTATGTTCCTGTGGCTTGTACCCCAATAAGCAGGAGCTACTGCTGTGTGTAACTTGAAGAGCACATACTCATATATTCGGTGCTACTGGAATACATATACTGTACTGTAACACAATTTATACCACCCGGATACTCTCTAGTGCCTTGGCATTTAAGGAAGAAAGAGATCATCAAAGCACAAATTGTACAATTATTGTTTAATTATTACCAGATACAAGTGCACCGAAATGTATCGGTCTCTAAATTTGTACTGTTCAAATATCATTAGTAGTGTGAATCTGTATAGAGACCATCGCCATAATTTAAAAGCAGGCTCCAAGACAAGATTCCTTTCAAAAAGTCACATATCTCTTTGTCCATCAGTTTTATTCTTCGGTCTGCTCTTTTAAACTGGTGCATTTGAAATTCAAATGGAGCTCTAGCAGGAAAGCATCTCTGTGACTGCTATTAACTAGAAACACGGAGAAATCCTCGCTGGCACCCAGCAGGAGGCTTTCATTCAGCCCCTCGGACCAGAACCTCGTTCTCCCCTCCAGTATCACCAGGGCTTTTTCTTCAACGTGCCGGTGCAAGGCACAGTTCGTAGGTCATGAATGAGAACTGCTGAGCAGGGCACAAAAGCTTCCAGACCGAAAAAGTATCCGGTTGGTGCTCCTGTCTCTGGGCGTGCATGCATGTGTGCACCTAGCACACCATAAATAATCCCCTGTGGCCGAAAAATACCCAGATATCTACTTGATGTGAAAAATGCAAACAGCAAAAGTAGGGTGTTTTTTTTTCTATTTAGGCATCAAACTGTCCAACGAAACAAAAACTGGGGCACCATTTAATGTGTATTTTGGCCACTACTTAATCTTTATCTATGCTGCTTCTGCTGTAATTGCCAATCTATCGTCGTGAACAAACGCAGGGCAAACACCAGCACTGCATGTGCGTCGCCCTTCCCTCTCCCCATGGGACCCACAATCCTGCTCCCGGCTGAAGCAGCATCCCTGCCAGCGAGGGGACCTGAGACGCCGGCGCCATCATCTACCTAAGAATACTCCCATCACCTTTGCGAGCCCCTTCCCCGCCGCGGCTCTGCCAGGGGAGGAGGGCATGACGCAGGCTCTCCTTGCCTGGGAAGGGTCTGGACACTGCTGCGCTGGGGCTCCTCTGCCCACCACCATGGTGGCTGCGGGTGATGGGGCTGGCGCATTGTGACACAGCGTCCCCTTGGCTCCCTGAGCGTCCCAGGCACTGGCCTGGCCATTCCCCCCCCCCGCCCTCCGCAGAGCGGCAGCCCCGGGGAAGCGGCTCCCGCGGGTGTCCTTGGAGGGCCAAAGGCAAGGAAGGCCCATGTCTGGTTCCAAGACTGCAATAGGTCTGCTGGAGACTGCCCACTGAGAAGTAAAATGATTTGTCTTTAGGAAATCAGAGTCATAGAAATGCTGACTTTTGGGGTTTCAGCTTAATTTGGTGTCTTTATCCAAAAAGGTGTCTCCTGGGCAACGCTTGTGGCTCTTCAGGACCCTCCATTCCATGAAAGTGATCTAACTGAGAGCATGCAGGGCTTCTTCTAGAGTTATTTCTCTCTCTGGTTCACCCAGTAATTTTGTTCATAATTTTTTTGTTCATATTTTTTTTGTTCTAGCTAAAGACATGGAATAAGAGAGCCTCAGACAGAAGTCTGGCTGGTGTGCCTGTCAGAGCTGCCTTGATTTCTACCGATCCTGCAGCTGCTGGTTCCATCTGTTGTCTCACATTTCTTCTTTCACTTGTAAACACCTTAGGGCACAAGCCATTTCTACCTGTGCAACTCCAAAGGGACCGGCATGGTGCAGTGCAAATCCTCCGTGCTTCAGCAATACACACAATATTGAAAATGCTCAGCAAGAAATTTCCAGTATATTTCCAACCACAACTGAAATAAGACTTCTAATTAAAGAATAAGCAAGCATGGTGCAGTGTTTGGTAACACTCTAGTGAAACACAGGTGGCAGCTCTGATTTCTGTACTGAGGCTTTTTTTATTGCTGCTTTAATAGTTTTTCTGTTTCCCAGATGTCCCTAAAGGGCAGTATCTGCGATTTGCTCAGCGATGCTTGTCTGTGCGTGCTTGCTGGCACATCCTGATCTTCTGAGTAAGAGCTGAGCTGGTGGACACTGGCTCTGAATCACTAAGGGTTACTTGTTCAACAACATTTTGCTCCTGGGGCTCCTCCTGTTGACCCTCCAGCTGCTCCTCCCAGTGTGACTTGGTCTCTCCTCCTCTTCCCAGTCTGCTGTCTCTCATTTCTCACTCCTCCTCCCTCTACTTTCCCAACAGCCTCTTCCCCAAGCCTTTCAGCCAGGCGGTTTTGCGCTCTGTCGTGGTTCCAAGGCCTGGGTGCAGCCTCCTGCCAGCAGCAATGGTCGGTTGCAACCAGGAGGCAGGGCGCAGGCAGGCTCAGAGGCTGGCATCGTCCTCGAGCTCTTGTCTTCACGAGAAAGTGTAGCCGTTCAAATACCAGCGTAGCTGAAGCGGTGTTATACTGACGCACGTGATGCTACTCTAGTTAGGTGTGCTTATGTTGGTATTGAATTTCATGCAGGAAGGAAGATAACCTTCAGTTTTCTTGTCTGTCTTTATGCTATGCAAGCTTCTTCCACAATCAATGGTACATGTCTAATTATGAAAGCGAAAGACCACCCTTCTAATTGCCATGGTTATAGTTTGTATAGAAAAATCCTAAAAAGTCACAGCAAGAGAAAAGATGAGAAAACGTGACTGCTGTGATGCTGGACTGCAGATCAAATCATATGGCTTCAAAATTTTCGGCAGCATCAAGAGCAGTGATGTCGCTAAGAGGGTTTGCAGAAGGACATCCAGTTTAGAAGCAGCTGCGTGGTGGACATCAGGGCTTCCGTGGGCCTGACCAACAAGCTTCCTTGCTGGAGGGTTCTGTTTCTGAGGTGGAGGGAGGTATGAGCCAACACTGCAGCTGCGGTACACATTCTGTTTCTTCTACCTGCTTAGACTTGGCAGTTTGTTTTATTTTAGAACACAGCTTCTAAGTGAACAACTGTGATAGCTGGGTGCAACAATCTATGATTACAAGAATATATGAACTTGCTGCCAAGGTTTTTGCTGAAAGTCTGGGGGAGAAAAAGCCCTTATGTTTTGCTTACTGGGATTTATTGGTAGCAGATATTAATGACGCTATTTATTTGGTAGCTATGCCGTTGAAGGTGGTGTGAAGATGGTAAGGCACGCTGAAGACTTTATCCTTAATATGCGATTTTCATGCTTCCCAAGGTTTGACTCTGAGGATTGTGCTTTGTCTGTCACTACATAGAGTGGTTTTGTTTTGGGGTTTTTTACTCTGAGTATGAATATGTTTGTCAGAACTTACGGCAGGTCGGAATTTGATTAAAAAACCCCCTGGAGATCTCAGGCATGTTATTGTTTTATTGGAATATTTATTAACTTTGACTACATTTGAATCACTGCTCTCAAGCTCTAGTTAGGGCGGCTACACTGCAAAATGCATCCGAAATAACATCCACATGAATGCTAATGCTACGTTCACTTTTCCACGCCGCAGGTCTGCAACACCGCTGTTTCCAGTTGCTGGTCTGTGCCGCAGGCTGCCGTCCCTGTGGTGGCTGAGGGGATGCCATATGCCCGTGTTTGCTGCAGTCCACGGTGCGGCATCTCGGCTTCAGCTGCAGAGATTTGGGGTTAAGACGCCAGGGTCTGGACTGGAACAGCTGAGGCGTGCACACGTGCTCTCCTGCCAGCCCTGCTGCAGAGAGGGGGAGGTCAGGAAATCGAATGCTGGGATTAGTAACACGAGATACCGCAGCAGAAAAAGTCACCAGGGCTCATCTGTTGGATCTTCATAACTTCTGAGAGCATATTCAAAGTTTTTTGCTTTGGTGTGGCGTTGGGGGGAGGGGTGGGAAGTAGTGGGGTGGTTAGGGTTTGGGGGCTTTTTTGGGTTTGGGTTGGGTTTGTTTGTTTTTGTTTTTTCATTTCAGTGGACTGAGCTCCTCTATGAATTGTGCCCCAGTGAGCCAGCCATGGTGGAGCTGGCCTGTTCTTCCTGGGCTCATGGGGCAAACTGCAGGAAGACTTTGAGAGGACTAACGGAACTCTGACGTAGATGACCTGCAGCCGCATTAATTTTTGATCATGTTAGCAGTTGATGACTTGTGCTAAACTGATCTGTGGCAAGATAAGGTGAATTAAAAGCCGCTTAAATATTTAATTCCAGGCTCTTTCTATATGGCAGGTATTTGAATGAAAGGCTGCACATGAATCATGACTGGAATCAACTTTGCCGAAAAGAAGGGTTATCAGAATAAAAGATACTATCTAAATGTAAATTATGATTTATTAGAGGAGAAATCTCTTGCATGTAAGCATTTTAGTGGAGGATCGGAAAGATTTCCAGATGAAATTCTCTAAGTATGTGATCATAGATGGAGATTTTCTCATTATTGGTTCAGTTCCTGGGTATTTTACTTTAATTAAACCTTGCTGCATCTGAGATAGTGCATGAGGCACTGTAGGGAGAGAGAGAGGCTGAAAGCCTGTAGGCAGTGAAGGAGAACTATTGGCTGAAACTCCATATATTTGCTGCAGCATTGCAACACTGTACAGCTGGAGCACAGCTTGAGTGGAATGAATCCATAGATGACTGGTGAGAGGAAGTAAGCGGGCTAGTTCTGACACTGGAGTTATATATACATATTTTTATATATATATATATATGTATATGTCAGGCAAAAGAATTTGCTGATGATTCTTCATGGAGGCCTGTAATAGTAGGGGAGGACTCGGAGCCAATGCCCGGCATGTCAGCAGCACCAGTTAAAGTGCCTTTGACAGTGAAATAAATCCAGTTGAATAAAAAGCTCAGCATCACTCCACCTGAAGAAGAGCTGCTCAGACCTCCTCAGCATGCGCTGACGTTACTGCATTGCCCCACAAACTTTTCTGAAGGACTTTGTGGTATCGTTAATACTGTTTTGAAGGTCAGCAAGCCTTCTTGGTTGGCTTAGGTGTCACAGTTCCAAATAAATTCCTCCCTGGCTTCTCACAGCCTCTCCACAGAGAAACATCCTTAACGTAAAGCAGGCCTGGTCCTGAAGCAGGAATGTGTTTTATTTCAGCATTATAGTGCATACAGGCTAGAGTTATCTTCAGTGAGAAGAGGACACTCCTGCCTACTGCAGTCCCTTCCTTCCCTTTCGTCTCACTTCACTCCTCCATGTACTAGAGAGCACTTTGGCAGTTGAGGGTATTTGTCTTGTTTTTTCTCACCCTTCACAAAGACTGTCCTCTGCTTAACATGCACATTTTTTCCTTCGGAGCCATTTTCCTCCGTCGGCTCTCCGAGCTGGCCAGCCGCCAAACAGTAGGGTGAGCTGCATGAAAAAGCCTTGATCATTGACAGGCTGTCTTACAATTTCTTTCTTGTATTCAAGATGCAGATGGATGTTATTAGAAAGGTTTTTACTTCGAGTGTGCGCGGCTTGTCCACATGCCTGGGATTAGTGCTCAGTACTCATCTAATGCTTTTCATCCGCAAAAGGGCTTTAGAAGTGCCAGCCCTCAGAACACCCCTGAGAGGTGGGTACACAGGTTTTGTTATGTGCTTTATAACAAGGAGGGACACGTGTTGGTGACTTGTTCAAAGAGGTATCACACAGCAAGCATTATAAAGGAAGGAAGTCTTCACGTTTCCCTAATGTTCTGCTGTGATGTTTTCGTGTCTAAAAAGGTCAGAAGATTTCACCATGGCAGCGTGTTTTTTCCATACGAAAGAAGGGATTACTGGCATCAAAAATTAAAATGTATCTCAGGTTGTAGTGCTTCTAGATAAATATGCAATGTTTCTAAAATTTATGAGGACAAATTTCCTACTGCACTAAGTTTCAATTAATACAGCAGAACGGGAGCCTAAAGGGATCATCAAAGGGACCCAAGTTTGACAGAAGATTTGAAGCACTTGCCTCAAACCATGCTTCAGAACAGACAGAAATGATTTTTAGGAGGAGTGATGAAAAATGCCTGTCTTCTCAGTTGAAAGGACAGTGCAGGAATTATTTTTTTTCTGCTTTAGCTGCATGATTGTAATTAAAACAGCTACAATAACAGCAATAGTCCCAATATGAACTCCCTTCTCCTGAAAGTTCTTGTAATATTATGTCTCATCTTAGTGAGGGGCTGAAATAAGCTGTAGCTGTAGCTGTGAAAGGCATCCTTATAATTATGTATTCTCCCTGAGCTTTTACTGGCATGACTACGTTGGCACGCTTCACCTTGCACAGACAAGCCAATAAAAGTTTCAAGTGTCGACCAGCATACACAATCTAGGGCCAAGATCACTCTATGAGATGTGGTTTCTAAACTAGGTCGGTAAGCCCTTGAAGGTTGTCTAATAATCAGCCTTAAGGGTCTTTGTAGCCTCAGTGAACCTCAGGGCCTTCACAGGTAGCTGGAGGAAATTGGCTTGGAAAACAGCGGTCACTTTAGCCCTGTAAGGAAGAGTTAATAAGGCTGTGAGATGGTGAAGCACTTGTCGTGAATAAACTAGCAGGGACTGACTGGTAGGAGACTGTAAGCACAAGGATTTGCTTTATAGACGTACACCTTCTTTATGCTTTATGGGTCATTATGTTGAGAATAGTCTGTCTAGCTCAAGTCATGAGAAGGGTAAAGCTAGATAGCCTAAAGCTAGTATTTATTTTAATTCTGCTCCATCTTCCATATTTTGACTAAGCTTTGTTTTCTTTAAGTTTGGGTTTTTTTCACCAAGTAGATAATCACATAGTTGAGTGAAAAAAGGATTCTGCAGCATTTCGGAAAAGATGTTGAGAATTAGTTACTCAACTCCCTGGTGCAGCAGAGAGGACTGTCTTCTCACGCTGCATACAGTAGGGTGAAGGAGCGGAAGAGAATAAACCCATCATACTTTTTTAACCCCCAAAAGGGATCCTTACTTATTTTCCGGAATTTTTCTATGTTCAGATCTTGTCTCCCTCTTGCTGCTCTGGGAAGCGTATCTGGCTCCAGTGACTACTCTGGAGAAAGGGTAAATGTGGGTTCTTTGTGGTTTTCTGACCATTACACGATGTTTCAGATGATTTCAGGGAAACAATAGGCAGATAAATTCACAAAAATGATTTTATGGGAAATTACAGCTGGAACAAGTTATCACATTTTTATGGATTCCACATCCACAGCCTTTAATGCCAGCTACCCTATTTTACTTTATAATCATGGAAGTGAGTACATCTGGGCCAATTAAGCATTTTCAGTTGCCTTCAAAAGAGTTGCAAAAGCCTGCTAGAGGTTGAAGACACCATATGATTTAAACTTAAACATCTGGGACAAAGAGATGCTCCGTGAGGGCTATGATGTACCTGCTTGGTTTTGAGGACAAAACATACGCAATGCTCATTGCAAAACCATGAGATGTTTAAGTTTGTATCTCAAAGCTATGTAATGCTTTGGTATGCTCTGTACTTTTATTTCACTTTAAAATTCACAAAAACAAAGATTTGGAAGCACTGCAGAATGGGTTCAGGCCACTTGTGGACCAGTTTTTTTCATATGCCATCACATCTCCATCCACCTACAAATCCCTTTCTTATTTTCTGCGAGACTGCTCTTGGAAGCGTCAGGTTTGAAGCTCCCACAAAGTGAAGTGCAACTTGACTCCCACACGCACAGATCTTTTAAGATCTAACCACAATAGGAAAACACTTCCCCTAGCTTCAGTTAGTCTCCAAATCAACTGAATATCTGTGCCGTTATTGCTTGTTTCAAAAAAAGAGTAATATTTTTGCTTAAAAGGCCCCCCCTTTGCTCTTTGAAGATGTGCTGATGTGTGTTTTTGTTCCATCGTATTTACATTGCCCAGGAGTATCAACTCGCTATCTGGCTCAGAGATCAACACAAGGTGAGCGGGACCTGTCCTAAAAATGTACTAGGAATAAGCGTGGGTTAAGAATTACAGGTAATTCAAATAAAACTTCAGAAAGTCTATTTGAATATAACAAAATATCCATGCAAATGCTTAACTCCTGGAGCACTGGTATTATCTTTAGAACACAAGGAACCAAGACAAATTAATTTAAAGATGAAATTTTCTCTTGTACTTCAGCTCAGTTTCTTCACGGCAAGAGGAATCTCACTTCATACCCGAACGCAATAGTAATGCAAAGGCTTGAGGGGAAGTTGTTGGCTGTTCACATCAATGGAATGAAGTTATGCAGCTCACTTCCACCTGAGAGAAGAACCACTGCAAAGGTTTGTGCGTTGCTAACAAGACACAGATCTCACCACTGGGCAAACGGGGGCAAGGTTGTTTCGTTGTTTGTCGTGCACCCCTTCCCAGGGGCACGACTGAGCGTACGTTACAGAGTTCTCTCTTTTGGGGGGTGGGGAGTAAAATAGTGCACTGTTTTCTCAGCTAGAGACCAGAAGGGGCATATCCGTCCACTGCCGCAACACTGCAAGAACTGCCTGCAGCCTGGCCAGGGATCTGAGCCAACGAGCAGGTCCTTAGCTGTTTTAAACTAGAGGGATTTCACTGATCTCATTGAAAGGCAAGGATCTGAATCAGATGAGGACCTGGGCTATGATACGAAGATACACCAAAGCAGGAGAAATTATTCATCCTAGCCAGCTCTTCTCCCACTGAAGATCGGCATCCTCACGTGGATGCTAACCGCACACGAGCAAGAGCACGTGGATGCCAATCCCCACCCTCCAGTTTATTTGCAGGAGCATGCTTCTAAAGTATTTCAAGACTTCCTTATCCCAAGGACTAAATACACTGAGCTGTCTCCATTCCAGCTAGCTTGAGCTGAAGGAAGAGAGATAAAAGTTAAGTATGGATAACAGGAGTGCATTTGTCGTGGCAGTGTACAGGGCTCTTGTCGTGCCAGCCAGATGCTAGCTTATGTCAGCAGTCTTTTAAGTTTCTAATAGCACAAAAAAGGGAAAATTCCTAGCAAAGGGCTTTCCCCTGACAAAATCTTTAAGAGTTCACATGTTTCTCAAAAACGTACATCTTCCGAAGAGTCACTTGATTTCCCACAAACCACTAATCTCAGCTACCGCTTTCTGTACAATTGCTTCCCACATTTCAGTTTCTCTTCCTGACTTAGAAAACACATTTACAAGATAGACTTGGTCGGCTGCAGATCTTTATTGGCAACTTCCCCCTGATAGTTGTTCTGCTAAGCACAGCAACAATGAGAGGCCATTTTTAAATTTTTTTTTTTTTTAATTTATTCTGGAAATGAAAAGTGAGCCAGACAGCAGGTTCCATGTTTTTCCAGCAGTGGTGCAACAAGGCAATGGTGGATGTTCTCAGCACAGATCAGCTGTTACAGGAGTAGGAAGATAGTGTTTATCACAGCTAGCTGCTGAATGTTTAAAGTGTATTAGAACTCTCTGCTTCATAAAGGAAACAAATATCAAAATTAACAAAAAAGAATGGAGGGAAAGTGATAATTTATTGGTCTGTCTTAAATACGGATCCAGGTAACACAAAGAACATGTTGTGTAAACTTCTACCCCACAGTTAGTGACTGCCTGCCTGAGCAGTGCTGCTTATTTCTGCTGTTCCTTCGTGTCCTTATTTTTGAATTAGTCAAGGATTTCTTGCTCCAACCTAATTTAATGCTTGAGTTTATCACTGAGTATTTGTACAGAAGCTGAAGGTCCCTGTGGAAATAGGGATCTTTATGTATTAAGTCCTTTACAAAAATGAAGGAACAGAAAGTCTTAATTTTCACTACTGACATTACTGGTGATTGTACAGTCTGTGTGAAACAAACTTGGTCATAATAATGTTTTTAACATAAACTATTTTTTTCTATAATTTGTCTAATAAGAGTATTCTTGGACTATGGGTGCAGCGAGGAGCTCTGCACACTCATGGTTAGGCATATTGTCATTAAATCGTCCAGAAGGAGCAGAACGATTCCACAATAAGCTTGGATCACCTTGGTAGCTTACCTCGGTGTTGACCTATCTGGAATATGCTTTCTCAGGATAAGGTAAAATTAGATTTTAATGCTGTTTTATTCCAGGTACCAGATGATTTCTTCCTGGAAAAATAAATGAAAAATAAACTGGCGGAGTGTGGTATCGCTGATTTGTAAGTAACAAAAATATTAACTTTTCTAGAATTTACTGAACTTAAAGCTGATTCTATCTGTTTAAATTGGTACCTAGTACTTGTCACATTATGATATAGGTGTGAATATGCTTTGCCAGGATATGTATGCACAGCACAGAAACATTCACTTCAGTTCACACCCACACATCCCCATATGCTTTGAACAGATCTAAGCAGTGACTGAAGGAGGAAGAAGGCTGAACCGCATAAACATCATACACAATGACTCTTAATTTGAAAGCAAGGGAATAATTTATAAAGGTTGTTAGGAAGCCATGTAAATGCAAATACTCTTCTAATAAGTGCCAGTAGTATCATGTTGGACCATATTTGTGATGCAGTATAGTGTGTTAAAGCGAGCGGGGAAGAGCGCGGATGATTTCTGTGGAAGATGGTGACAAGAGTAAAGAGGTGAAAGCTGACAGAAATGCGGCGTCTGGGGACTCGGTCCAAGGAGCAGCTCTAGCACGGGCTGACTTAGCAGTGCTTGGTGGCTGAGCGAGGGCAGGCAATATCTGGAATAATTAATCAATAATTCATTATGGAAAAATGCTACCAGCTGTAAACTTAAGTTGTAGAATTATGCCCTGCAGGAATGCCAAAAGGTATAAAAATATTCATATTTTTTGAAACAGCTAGTACGGACTGAAGCAAAACACTTCAATCATATATAACAAAGCTGACTTTTTAAAAGGTTTCTGATGGTAGACAGTGAAAGTGAGGCAATCAGTGTAGAATACTATATACTGAAAACAGTGCATTTGGAGTGAAAGGTCTTAATCACAATGCTAATAACAAAATTTTCCCTTGTAAATATTTCGTATCTTTGTGCAGGATAAAATTCCTACCTCCTATGTGTTTCATTTTTCCTTGCAAGAGCTTTATGTGTTTTATTTATCATTCTGTGTGACCTATTAGATAACTTTATCATCTTCTAGTGTTTTATGAGAAGCAGTATTGTTGGATATTAATGATCATCTGGCTATCTGTCATTAATATATATGAGTTACGTTCTTTTAAAGTCTTGGCCAGCTTTTAATAAATAGTAATCCTATCTTGATTGACTTCTAGACAATTTTCCCTTTTCACAGTTTGGCACGATTACGTGATCATTGGGTCATAGAAACTTCAAAAGATTATTTTAAACAACTCAATTACAGTTATTTTAGAAAGAGTAAGTTTGTATTTTCTTTTAGGAAATATATCCATTTAAAAACAAAATGTAAAGTGGCTTTAATTTTTTCAGTAATTAAAACTTCAAAGGCAGTGCAAAAGAATGAATGTTTTTTTCCTTATTCGGGATCCTATTTACTGAAATATAATATTAGAAATATATGTGGCAGCAAATATGTAATTCACCAAACTGTGTTGTAACATAATTTCAACAGTTGAAATCGCTCCTGTGTATATCCTGCCTGTATTAGATTGTGGATGACCATTTGTGGAAAGGAGTGGACTGCACTTTTTAACCTATATATCATTCAGAAAGGGTCATCTATGTAAAAGGACCCTGATTTTAGTCTGTCTGATACCTTTGCCACTGTGTAGCAGGTGCAATTCAAGAACCACCACCGGGTACATGTCCTTGCTGGCAGCCTGTCCCGGCGCACACCAGCACGGCAGCACCGACCTCCTGCCGTGTGCTTTGCGCCATCCCACCAAAACAGCCTCTTGTGCTACGCATCCTGATAATGACAGAAGATGCTGTTTGACTGTTTCTGTGTCCGTGGTTAATTTTCTGTTTAAAAAATATCAAAATGACGTTGATGTTGTTAGTAACAGCACTTTGCAGTGCTTTCCTTGTGTCTCAGTATACTTTACCTAAGAAGCTGAGCCAACACTTTTGTGCCTCTCTTCACAGAAGGAGAAGCTGGAGCAGATGATGTTGAAGCGAGGTCCTGAGCACCTCTTTCCCAGTGCAGGTACTGGGACAGGAGACTCACAATCATCTCCCATCGTCACTCCCACCCCTGAGAGATAAGGGGCACACCTGTGTCATGGTTACAAGCTTGAATGAAGCTTGTGGAGATGTACCTGAGCTTACTTCAGAAATACACGCTTGACTTTCAAGAGTTCCTGCTAATTTGTTCAGTGTTCATACAGTACGTAGCATGTGGGGGCCCCCATCCATTACTATGCCTCCTAGGTGCTGCTGCAATACAGATTTGAACCTCCTTTCCTTTTGTCTGGGCACCTTTATCAGTGCAGCTGAAGGGAGCGCTGCGTGGGCTGCGAATTCCTCTCACACTACCATGTAAATACTTGGACAGTTAGTTCATGTTGGTCCCTGAGCTGCCACTGCTGGTATTAAACCTACTAGTTAAAGCCAGCTTGAATGCATCTGCAGCTACAGCAGAAGTTGAATGATAAATAGTCCCAAATGCGGCTGTGCAATTAGTGGCCAATTCTGAATAAATGTATGAAATTCATTATAGTAATCACAAATTCTTCTCTTTTTCTTTTAAGAAAAAACAAGACAAATTTTGCTTTATGCCACTGGCCAAACTCTTTTTTATACCCTGTTGAATTTTGTGCTGCCTTACAAGTACAAAAGGACCATAAACCAATGGTAAAGATTCAAGAATTATTTTAGCACGGACAGTGTTTAACTCACTGCTACCTTTCTATCCTGCCCTCGGGTTCAGGGGCGCAGGGGGGTGGTTACCATGCCTGTACACTAGTGATTGCTAGTTGACAAATAGCCATGCAACTAGAGGACATTACATCAAAAAAAATAACACCCCAGCCCCCCAAACAAACTAAAACTCACATGCCCTGCATTGTGTGGCAAAAGATATTTAAAACTGGAGTTGCAGATGGTAATATTCCCAGCCATGTATAAATCCCAAAAGGTGAGAGACAGCGCTCTTAGAAACGTTGCCACCCCAAAAGACAGGGTGTAGAGCCTAACCTTATTCAAAGGAGGTAGTGTCCTCTCAGTAGCGGCCTTACTTGTACCTGAAATCATTCATCTTTGACTTAAAATCCAATAAAATTGGCTTCTGCCCAGCCCAGTGGGGATGGCTACTGTTCCCAAGGTCAGCTCCAGATTGGTTCGCCAGGCCGATGCCTCCATTCCCCTTCACTGTCCACCTCCACAAATGCTTCCAAAAGTAACTTTTTATGGTTGCTAAGACGGTGCCAGGAGAGAGCTGGGAAGGAGATGGGCAGTCCTGAGGGCTGAGGGCTGGAGGTTGGCCACGCAAACCTGCTTCAGCTGCCATGCCATCTCCAGAGGAGAGATAAAAATGAGTGTTTCTCCAAAGAAAGGGGATAAAAGGACGGGTTTATAGCCATCCCGGCCGTATGGGATCACAGAATCAAACAGAATGTTCAGGGTTGGAAGGGACCTCTGTGGGTCATCCAGTCCAACCCCCCTGCCGAAGCAGGGTCGCCTACAGCAGGCTGCACAGGACCTTGTCCAGGCGGGTCTTGAATATCTCCAGAGAAGGAGACTCCACAGCCTCCCTGGGCAGCCTGTTCCAGTGCCCCGTCACCCTCAGAGTGAAGAAGTTCTTCCTCATGTTCAGCTGGAACTTCCTCTGCTTCAGTTTGTGCCCATTGCCCCTTGTCCTGTCGCTGGGCACCACTGAAAAGAGTCTGGCCCCATCCTCCTGACACCCACCCTTGAGATATTTATAAGCATTTAAGAGGTCCCTTCTCAGCCTTCTCTTCCTCAGGCTGAACAAGCCCAGCTCCCTCAGCCTCTCCTCATAGGAGAGATGTTCCATTCCCCTCACCATCCTCGTAGCCCTCCACTGGACTCTCTCCAGTAGCTCCTCATCTTTACTGAAGTGGGGAGCCCACAACTGGACACAGTACTCCAGATGAGGCCTCACTAGGGTGGAGAACTGCTACTAGAGGGATCGACTGAACTCCCCAAAGACGCAATGTTCTTTTTCCCTACCAGAGCAGGCCAGCCTCTCCTGGGCAAACCAAGTGCTGAACCGTGGGTGACCGATAACTGCTGTCACGAATTAAAAGCCGTGTGGCTGAGTCCAGTGCAAGCCTTTCAAACTGTGAGTATGTTCTCAAAAACGAGGGTTAAAAAATTAACAAAGAGCTCACAGAAATGCTGAGTTTGTTTCCTTGGTATTTAGTAACTGTTTGACTTAACCATTTCAACTCATCCCTTAAAAGAAATGGAGGTATTCGGGAAGGCAGAATCTCTGTATTTCTAAGGCAAAATACTTCTTTGAAACACTTCAAAGCAGTACTTAGTTACAACTGTCTAAAAGGATATTATGCTGAGCTGTCATATTTTGAGTTGCAGCCTTTTCATGTTGCTGAAATATCAATACTGTATGTACCGTATGTAAAATGCGCATGGTTAACTCTTGGTTTCCTAGTGCAACACAGGGTGGGAAACCTTTGTAATGTGCGAATGTGACCAGCGCAGACGCTGCTCCCCCCCAGTCCATTGCAAATCAGGCTGGACGATGTAGGCTGAGGAACAACCGAAAGGCAAACGCAACGTGAATGGTAGATTCTGGTGTATTCTAAAATATACTGATCTACTGTTGAAATTGGACAGCAGGAGAGACAGTGAGACTAAGAGAATGTGGGAGCTGCAAAAACGTTCGACAATGTAAATTGTATTTTGTTGAACATTTGCATGAAAAATAGGGGTTTCCAGTGATGTGTTCTCTAATAATTGTCCTTACTCTGTATCTTGATGGTTATTTGCTGTTTTTCTTTTTATTCAGATGTAAGAACTGCTCTAAATTGAGCTAGAAAAAATAACAGCATTAAGGACAGACTTGTGTATCCACCATGGAGAAAACAAACGACCAGAAGCATCTGCGTTATACGAATACGTTGCTTACAGACACTAAAAAACAAAAAGCGCAACATATCCTTAAATATTATTTAGAAGTTGTTGAGTGTATTTTAGTGTACTTCTCCAGCTTTCATTCATTGCCATCTCTGACGATTCATGTGGCGTGTGATGGGCCTTCGACACGCGTCTACAGCCACGGAGATTGGTTACCCTGAGCAGGGTGCAGTCGGAGCCCCCAGAATCCTGTCGGCTGAAGTTAAATACCGCTGGGGATCATAGGTGTGGTGTTACCTGAGAACACAACAAAAATTAATCGGAGCAAAACCCTCCACTTGATGCTGTTACAGCTAACAGGTCTGAGATGAAAGATAATTGCGTATTAAAATAGAGTGGGTAGCTCAGTTGTGATGCAGAGATAGGGAGATGTCAGGCGAGCCCGTCTGCAGCAGGAGGGAATGGGTGCCCTGCAGTGATGGAGGAGCGGAGCCCGGGAGAGCATTCCTCGCATTCCTGCGGCTCGCCCCGCGCTTGTGCCCTGCGAAAACAGGGAATCTCAGCGCTCCGGGTTGGCAAGCCGAGCTGCCTAGGAGCTGGCGCTTTCCTATAGCTGCAGGCTTGATTCGTTTGAAGAACTGCTGCTCTCCGGATGATGAACGAGAGGCATATTTAACACTGTTATTTTCGGTGGCAAAGGACATTACGTTTTCAATGTTAGTTAAAAAAAAAAAATAATAATCCCCCACTGGAACTACTAATAAGCACCGACAAGAAAGAGGTAGCTGGGGTGTGGAGCCCTCCCTAGCCTTTTCCCGTGGTTTGCCCAGAATTATCGCTATTAGCTGCAAAAACATTTTGCTGACACACAGGAGCGGGATTAGCCCGAAGAGTTATCTTTGTTAATGAGCCATACGAAGAAACTCAGTGGGTTTAGTAGATTACCGTCTGAGGACGCGGCCGGTTTGAGAGCCGTGTGTGTCCACAAGCGCAAGATTTTTGTCTCCCGAGAGAGTGTGTGCTGTGTGAGAAAAAAAATAAAATGGTTATCCCGGTGGAATTTTTGCAAATAAAAACTACGAGTGAAAATTGGTCGTGATTAAAACGTGTAAAAACCCTGCTAGGGACTGGAAATCAAAGCCACGTTCCGAGACCTTCACTCTTTAAAAAACTTAACTCCACGTGGGAAGAGCCCGCTGCTAGACAACAGGTGGCCTCCCCAGACCGGATCCAGCAGAATTATGATGATGATGATGATGAATTATTATGAATTATTATTAATGGCCAGCTCGCTCCCCACCCAGACCATTAGGATGGCGTCACCGAAGCCGTGATGACGCGGGTTAACGCCACGGAAGGCTTCTCAGGGAGGTTTTGGGGGAGAAACACCGGGGGGGGGCGATGCGCCTCCCCCCCCCCCCCCCCGCAAACCCCGCCCCGCCGCTCCACCTCCCGCAGCCAGCAACTTCCCCGTCGGCGAGGCGGGCGCGGAGCCCCCTCACCAGCCCGGATGGGAGGAGGAGGAGGAGGAGGAGGAGGAAGACCAGACGGCGCCCGGGGGGATGCGGCGGAGCGGGCCGGCGGGAGGCGTCGGGCCGGTTAGCGAGGGAGCGCTGGGTCGTTGCCGCCGCCGGGGCCGCCGGCGGGGCTGGGCCGGCGCCGGGCGGCGGCGCTGTTGAGCGCGCGGTGCCCCCGCTCCGCGCCGCCTCCCGCCTCGTCGCTCCGGCCGCGCAGCGCCAGGCCGCGGCCGGCCCTCCCTCTCATCCCCCTCGCCGGGCGGCGGGAGGCAGGAGGGCCGCGATGGCGTCCTACGTGGATAACAGCTTCCGCCAGGCCGTGATGAAGAACCCGGCGGAGAGGAGCCCCCAGGTAGGCGGCACTTCCCCCCCCCTCCCCCCTCCCGGACCCCGCGACGCCCTCACACGCCGGGGGTTGGCGGGGGAGTCCGCCCCGCTGCCCTCCGCGGCTGAGGGGGAGCCCCACGGCCCCGCTCCCGGGGGAGCGGAGCGGCCCCGGCGCGGGTTCCACCCCCGGCCGCCCCTCCTCAGCGCTGCGCTCCCGGCGGGCGGCGAGCTGAGGGGACGGGGACGGGGACGGGGAGAGGCGCGTTCGGACGCGCAACTTTCCTCCCGCTCCCGCATGTTGGGGGCGGGTGGGAGCGGGGCCCGCCGGGTTTATCCCGAAGGTTGCTTCCGGTAGAAGGAAAAACGCGCTCGGAGTAGAATTTTGGGGTGGCGGTGGGGTTTTTTGTTTCGTTTCGCGTTGTTGCTACCCGGCGGTGCGCTGTGGCTCCGGGTTCGGATTCAGCCCCTGGTCCTGCATCACGGTTCGGTAGGGCGGGGGCTGAGGTCAGCGGGGGTCTGCCCGGCCGGGCCCTGGCTCCCCGGAGCGGGGTGGAGCAGCCGGGCACCGGGCAGGGAGTTTCGAGATGCCCGCGCCGGGCTCCTGCGGCCCGCTCTGCCGGAGGAGCGCTGGAGCCGAAGCTGTTTGCCAGCCTGGTTGCGCTTGGAGAGGCTGGGAAAGGTTAAAGCGGGGACTGGAGCGCGTACGGAAACATTTTGACTTAACATGACCTGAAAAACAACCAAACTGAATGAGTTCCTTCTGCTCCCGGGCGGCTGCTGCAGTGGCTGTTGCTGCCAACTGCCTGGAGACTAATAAGCTTTGCGCTGATCCCTGTGTCAAGCCGCGGTTCGGTGGCTAATGATACAAGGAGTTACTTTGCTGGGAGTTGTGATGCCATCTGTCCTGTTTCCTAAAGGCTCACCCTGCTCTCCAAGCAGCCCCTGTGTTCTGGTTCTGGGGAAGAGGTGGTATTACTGGTTGTTTTGGCTGGCGGCTGGTTGCCTGGTGGTGTTTTAAAATTGGGGGCAAAGAGGAAACCTTGGCTTTCGGTCGGCACCCATAAGTCATTCCTCCTACTATACATACGTCATTGTGGTAATGTTATTTTTATCCTCATGCTCATGGAATACGTGTGAGAAAATAAAAACTCCCATGGAAAAAAAATATACTGACTGCATAGGCATTGCACTTAGCATGTCTCTTTTGCAAATCTTCCTCTTTTTTCCTCCCCCTTCTCTTTTTTTTAACAAAAAAAGCTGCTTCTGGAATGTGTTTTCCTGGTGCTAAAGTTGCTTCTCTGTCCTTGTTTGACCTTTTCCAAATGTCTGTTTGCCTTCAGTGCTGGACCCAGCCCTTCAGCGTGTTGTGAAAGCTGAAGGAGGCCGGGTGCTCTCTCCTGGGGAGGACACTCTCCGCAGCCTCTCTGGCGAGATCCCTCGCATTTGTTGTTGGTAGAGGTGTACATTCCAGCCAGGGGAGCCTGCCGGTGGTGTCCGGCCTCCGGAGATGGTTATCGAAGGGTGGTTGGGTGTTTCGGGGGAGTGACCACAGCAGATGCTCAGAAACCAGTTGGTCAGGCCGTGGGGCCACCGGGCTGGGCCCAGGGGATGATGCTTCCCCTGTGACATGATCTGTGGAGGTGACCTGTTAAACTTTCTCCTGTCCTTGCTGCTCAGCCCTGCTCCCTAGAAGGGATAACAAAAAAAAAAAAAAAAAACAAACAAAAAAAAAAAAAAAAAAGGGCAGAAAGTAAGCCATGACGCAGTGAAGAATTCAGCCCGAATGCAGGCATAAAGCTGGTGTGAAGGGCACGGAGCAGAGAGCTAAGTCGGGAACACCAGGGCTGCGTTAATGCTGTAAAACCTCCCGAATCAGCAGACTCGAAACCTGCTGTGGCAACTGCCACAGGAAAAGAAACCCACTCTTAAATCCACAAAGCTGACACTGGCCAAAATAATCCACAAATAAGACCAAATTCGTGGGAAGCATGATGTGTTGTTAGCACTGGAAATACTTGAAACCAGTGGTCAGACATGCCATCCTGTTGCTGCTGGGGAGAGCAGGGCTTGCAGCAGAAAAGTTCCCTTGGTGTTTTTGGGAGCAGCTCGTGCTGAATTGAAGGTGTCGAGGAGTTTTCTAATGTTTATTGTCCATTCTGGAAATTCAGTTTTATTTTATGACAGTACTGAAATTTGAAAGGTATACGCTTATGCATATCATCTTTTAGTCATTAAGTAAAATTAAAAAAATAAGTTTCTATAGAAAGACACAAAAGCCTTGTTTTTTTCTTCCTCAGAGTAACTTCTTATTGTCTCTTTACTTGCTTTTTCATTTCCTTGCTACACTATCTCATAAAGATAGTGACTTATTTTTGGCTTTTGAGAAGTCATGAGATGTCTTTAAATTGAGAGAGGCTTGGAAAGAGTATTTGTCATACTAATGCCAGTATAAGAAATAATAGAAGTATGTTAGCAGAATATTTGCTGCCTACTTGCGTTAACAAACTCATTGGGACTCAGCTTCTCCCGAATCGCAAGGGGGTAAATATGTGTTTGACATTACTGTTCACCCTGGATTGTCGTGGTGCAGATTTGGCAACATGACTTCACTGCAGGCTCAGAGGAGAGGAGGGGAGAGGTGTGACAGCAGGATAGCCAGATCCAACTCGCGTTTGTGTGTACAGCTTCAAGAACTGCGAGATCTGATGCACAGTGTCGGAGAAAGCAAACTTAACTTTGCCTGAACTTCTCTAGTGCAAAAGTCTGTCGGTAATTTTGGACTGGATTTTTTTTTTTTGAGGTAAATTGTGTGTTCTACAATTGCTTTGGAAAATTCTTAGATCTGTATCTCTTTGGTGTATCCTCGTTTTCAGAGTTTTTTCTGAATTTTGTGAATTACAACTCAATACTCCATTGACTAAAGAGACACAAAAATAAAAAGAAGTGTGTACGTGGCCTGTACTTGAACATGCCTGTTGTGTAACAGAGCTCTGCTCTTTAATTGCTTTATTAAACTATTCATTTTCTCTTTGAAGATGTGAACTAGGAAGTTAATTTAACTACTTTGGGGAATCTGACTTCTAAATGTTCATAAATTACAAATGGTTTTATGCCCTTAAGCTGTGAGTAATAGCGATCTATTTTTTTTTTCCCCTCCGAATGTCATCTTATATGAGCTGTTATAGCTTTAAGTCTTTTCAGAACAAATTCTTATTGGCGTCACAGGCCATTTTAGAAAGCGTGCAGTTTTATACTGTGTAGCTTAATGTGGAAAGAAAAAAATAGGGCTGCTTTTGTTTTCAAACGAGAAATAGAGCCCTAATCTCTCTCTTTATCCTGACAACTCATTTGCATGGCATAGTATGCGAATAACTAGTTACCTCAGAAACTCTGCATACTAGTTCACTGTTTTCATGCTATGTAGTGATGTCTGCAGGAAGAAATATTTTTAATGTATGCCTTGTATATGTTAGGTGCCTAAGGTTTTCTTCTGGAAACTGCCAGTTTGGTACGTTGAGGCAATTCAGTACAGCAGTAACGAACAACAGAGAGGTAGCAGCGTTGGACCACATCGTAAAGGGAGGGGAGAACTGTACAGTAGACCTTAGTTTAATCCTAGTGCGTCATTTCATGTCAGAAGACGTCTAAACAGGATGCTACTGTTGAGCAGATATTCCCTCCTCGAGCACTTGAGAGGAACAATGGCTTAATTATAGGATGTACCTATGCTTTTTCCAAATAAACTTTCAGCTTATTCCCCAGTGGTGTTGTTTTTATACTTGTGGCCACCGATAACACGATTGTGTGCAATCTTCAGATAAGCCAGAAATGAACACTTCCTTCTTGCTATAGTGATCTCTTAGCAAATAAATACGAGGCAGTCTCGTTCTCATAGATCATAGAAAATAAGCATTTTGTGTGTAAGTCTAGCATGGAGGATTATAGTTAGTCTTTAAATTTGGGCTTATTGTGTGTATGTGTGTTGAATACACCGGAAGACTAAAATAGTCTGTTTTGGAAGAGCGTATCTGGGATTTCTTTCATTTGGAAAACAAAAATATTTTGCAGCTTGGGTTTTACTTTCAGGTTTTCTTCACTGTCAGTGTGCTGCCCTGTTACCATCTTTTTGATGCCAGTACTTAAAGAGGAAGATGACGCCTGTTACTGTGCTGCCAGCAGCGGTATCGTGCTGAGAACTGGTTCTCTTGCTAAATTCTCCTGCTGGTTCTCAGCAGCCCTAAATAAAGCGTAGGACTGTGACAGCTGATGCCTGATATTTGGCTGTATTACATCATGAGAATGGTCTTTCCATCACGCATCTCAGGGCTTTGTAATGTGGTTATTCAGGAGTAGCTTTACTTTGCAAGGTTTAACGTTCTGTTTTTTTGGGGGGAGCCCATTTGGCCAACAAAATGAGCTTCCTGACTGTGCTTCCCATGGTAGCGTTCAGGCTTTCTGCACCAACCAATTCTGAGGTGGGGGCACAAGCCCGTTATGTTTTGCATTAACATTGTGAGCGTCGTTAGTAATGCAGCTTAATGAGGAAAGGCTGTTGCAAGTTCTTGGTCCAGGCACTTTTCTCCTGCTTGACATTTGGTTTGAAGTAAAGTTGCCATCATAAAGTCAGCTGTCAGGGTAGCTGGTCTGAGTGACAAAAAGCCCTCCAGACACTACAGGGTTTTGGAAACTTGTTCAAAGTAGTTAACATCCCTAGTATGTGTCTGATGAACTGTAAGTTAAGTGGTGTCTTGTGGTGTCTCTTGGGCTGTGAGTGGGGGAGACAGATACAGATAAAACAGAAGAAGTTATAATAGACATGTGTATGTATAGATTTGGCCACAGAGGTTTTTCTTGCTGTGTTTTAGCACTTAACTGGGAGGATAAAAAACCAAAGTAACTATTTGGAAAAAGTGAGACTTTTACCTGACAAAGCAAGTAATGTATTTGTTTAATACAGAAATAATATTAGAGAATGTATTTTTGAGGTAAATATACATATTTTTCTCTTAATGTTTTCTTTCGAGCTAGTATTACTGTGCAGCATAATTTCATGCCCAACAAGCTCACTTGTATGAATGCATCTTTTGGTGGCTGATAACTAAACCCGAAAACCCGTGTGTAGCCCAAGTTTTCTTGTGACCCCTCTAATCTCAGTCTGCTGAAACAGCCCTGGAATGTCTGATTCTGAACTTCCACTGTATATTTTCATCTGCTTCCTAAAACTAAGGGCATGTACTGCAACAGGCTGCTCAGTATCCTGTTTGTTTTGAAAGAAAATATGTTTGTTTCCCAGTCTTTCTGATGGAGGGTGCATTTTCCCATAGCTGTTCGTATGTTTGTTACTAAGAGCTTTGAGAGCGGTGAGAACATTGAATTTTTGATTTCTTTTGCAGTAGTTCTTCCCTGTCGTAGGACTGGTACTTTCTGCATTTTTGTGTCCTGTGGTAACATGAGTTTCACCAACGCTTGCAAGGACCTTGGTGTGATCAGGGAGCCTTTACCTGTCAGTGGAAATAGCTGATTTGAAGCCGTGTCCAAAACACTCGTCCACTTTCTCATTACATCAGATGATTGCAGCTCGGTTAGCTGTACATATCCCAGCCAATTTGAAACTAGGTAGCTTGGAAAGTGAGGGTTGAACTGCAGCACCGATAAGCTCTGTGTAATTTCCTGCTTGATTAATTACCTGTTTGGTAGAGTTTGCTTTTGATTTCTGCCCTGCTGTGGCCGCGGAGATATTTGCACTGGGTTCGGGCCGGCTATGTTCCTGCGAGCGGTGAGCGTGCGTGGCAGCCCTGTGGACATACTCTCCTGCACTTAAAAACTGGGAGCAGAATGCTGCTGCCTTGCCTTGCCCTGGCCATCTTGCCTGGGAAGGTTACCGAAGTGAGCTGTGCTGGGTCTGAAGCCCAGGGGTCTTCTCCTCAGCCCGAGCCTTTTTTTTTTTTTTCACCTGCTTGCCCCCTGACGTGCTGTTCAGAGGTGGGAGCTGTGGTGCTGAGGGGACAACCCCATCCCGCCCGTCCTTGCTCGCCCCTCGGGGAGCCGGGTGGCTGGCCCTGCTGCCAGGGAGGCCGCGATGGAGGACAGCGTCGTGAAGCCAGGCCGGCTGCCGCGCCGGGCTTCTGAGTGCTTCCTCTCGGCCTCGTCGTAAGCAGAATAGTTTGTTGAGCTTCTGAGACAAAAAGGACTGAGAGTTCGTTCCTGTCTTGGGTGTACAAGTGTCCATCAGCAAAAGCAAATGACACACAAACGCTTTCCCAGAATCGTGTTTTTCCGTAGTAGGAGTGTACAGTGTTCCGTGGGTTATCAGGTTGTTCACGGAAAACGCTTTGTACCTGGAAAAGAGGAAGGTTTAAGCGTAATCTCTGAAGATGCTTCATTTATTTTGTGCTAATCGCAATAGGGGTTATCTAAGGTTTTGTGAAAACAGTTATTGTTGCTTGAATTGCATTATTTTTAACAACCTGTATGCTTAAAAGTCTTTAAAAGTCTGTATGCTTATGTGGATTACCAAGTGGTAGCTACCAATTCATTCTGACGAATTACTGATCTGATTTTGATAACTTTTTTTTACCCTCAAATCAGAATGCCGCTACTGAAATCTGTTAGCATGTTCCGAGACTGACCGTATGTACACTGAACAGTCATTGTAAGAACTTTGACTTCCTCATTGAGGGGTTCTTTTTTGTATCCTCATGAGAAAATATATTTTGGCTTGTGTTTTGGGAACTTTCCCACAGTAGGAGATCTAATTTTTGCGAGGTATTGTTTGGGAATTCAAAAGGAGCGCTGGCAGCAAGATAGCTCTACAAAGATGCTTTGTGAAGGGCAGCTGAGCCTGCGCCCCTGGTTTGCTGCAGCCAGCGTTGCAGATTTAATTTGCTGGATATATTTTGCATGAAGGGAGATGTTTGAATAAGTCTCGAAATGGAAGTGGTGCTCCACTTCCCTTTTTCTGAAGTTGGTGAAGTTGACCACGTTTCTTGAAAAGGGGGAGAGAGGAGCCCCACTGCAGTGCTTTTCTCGCAGCTTTGTTTTGGAGTTAAAATTAGCTGTTTGTTCTCTCTGGGTGTCTCCGTGTTCTGCCCATATATCTGTAGATGTATTTCTTTGTGTGTCTCTGTCTTGTCTGACCTGAATAAAAGTGATTTGATAGTTCATTTTCAGCAGCTCTAAAGAAATGTGGCCAACAATACTGAGCAGCATGTCTGTCATTAACTGATTAAAACACTGAAGGAATAGGATAAGGTTAAAATATTTAAATTTTCTTAGAAAAGAAGAGAATGACTTTATCTTTCAGTGCTGGTAAAAATTGAAGGAATTTGCTTGTGTTAATATTTGTACGCATAGCGAGATTTCCTCATTTTTCTCTTGTTTGTGTGTATTCTGATAAACACAAGCAATGCAAGGAAAATGCACCTGGCATCAGTGTAAATTACCTGGGAAATGGTATTATGTTTCGTGGAAGACATGCTGGTCAAGCGTGCCTATTGTTGACTGTCTTTACCAGGCTGTTTGGTTTTGTTTTTGCTTGCTTTTTGTGTGTCTTAAAGTAAACTAGGCTTAGTAAATGAAAACATTTATTTCATAGTTATTTCAGGTTCCCAAAGGGGAAGATGGATGCTGTTCCTGGTGGGATGACCCTGTTCTTTGTGGGATGACACTTGAAAATTTTTGAGGGTGGGTTTTTTTTTTTTTTTTCCAGTTTGTATTTGCAGCTCTGTATTTTTAAGGATACTCTTGTCTCCCATCTTTATTTTACTTTTTTTGTAGGTGAGGGAAAACATATTGGTACAGTCTTTTCCATTTGGAATTAGTCATTCAGACTTCTTGTCCTGTTAAGCAAAAAATAACCCAAAATTTAGAGGGGTGAGATAGGATGTTATACAAATGTGGTCTGTAAGCAGTTGATGGGAAAACAAGCCTGTACCACCAATACAGTTGGAAGATTCTTCCGTCTGAGACTTGACTTGCTGAAACCAAAGGGGAAATCTTTTGCGGTACATTGTATTTTTCTAGCAGCAAAGCTTGTTTAAGAGCTTTGTTTCCCATGCTGATGTTGGCTGCTGCCTCATTTGTGCTGATCCAACTGTTTGTGCGGCTACAATATAAACAGGATAAGTGATACAATCTTGTTAACTGAACAAAAGTGACTTATTTTCGAGAGGTAGTGTGTGTGGGGGGAGTTTTTCTTACTAAAATCTAAGTGACTCAGTCTGGTTTAGATTATGGCTCCAAATGTCAGTGTTGGTGCAGCTGACGGTGTGAAGACTTGCGCTACAAGATTGAGAATAAATGCTTATGGCTGTGCGTAGGAACCTCTGAAACAGCTTAACCTCCTCCAGAGAGTACACGGTGCTCTGTTTTCAAACACTGTCTCGAAGCATAAAAAAAATTAAACTGGATGGAATATTATGAGATTATTTATTCTTGATGCATTTCCTAAAATGAGGATTTTTTTGTTTTGTTTTTTACTTCCAAGGCATATGTGCAAGAGAGAGAAGTCTTTCGATATTGTTTGCTGTTCCGAAGATTAATCTTAAAGGAAACTTTTGTAATAAGTCTCTAGCTCTGAGGTTTTTCCTGGTTAAAATATAGCGACAGTAAGAAACCTGGGTAGTAATACTGCCTTTGCGTGCGCTGAATTGAGTGGATAAAGATGCTAAGGCCTGGTATGTCCTTATACTGCTGATACTGAATCTTGTGTGTATTTATGTTGTTTTGTTACACGGTGGCTGAAAAATGGATGCTGGTGGGCTCTGTTCCTGGGCGCAAACAAAGCTGTGAAGTGAAACTTCTGTTTGTTCGTATGCAAGTTAAGTGACTTGCATGCTTTTCCATTTGGTATCTGAAATCTACTGGGACATACCTGAAATGGGTACCTCATAATGTTTTTGTTTTCACTTTGAGATGAGTGCTTCATCTTGTCAGGAATCTGTTCCCTCAACCAAACAGAACAGTTTCACAAAGTACGTGGTCTTGCTGAAATCGGCAGCACCTTGTGATTGTGTGAGTGGTGGAACAGTTGAATGGATTTCGACTGCTTTTCAAAAGACGCGGCAGAACACACAACTTAGTGATAAATACGTAGAGACATTTTGAACTGAGAGAGGGACTTAGCCCTGCGGTATCGCAGATGTCTTGGTACCTGCTGTCGGTGTTGCTGTGGGGCGGGTGGCCGCTGCCAAAGCAGACGTGGTGCTCCAGCACTCGCTTTTGCCCCTCTGCTGCAGCTCCTTCCGTTTTTGAAGGTGGCATAGCTATAGTCGTAAAAAAGACGCCATTTAAATAGCTACATCAATATTTTGAATTCATGGCATTTTATTACGTTTACATATGTGGTACTTAGTGTTGAAATAGCTTTGAACTTTATGAGTTAGCAACTGCAAAATTAAAATGTGGTTAAAGTGTGTTAAGTTGTATCATCAAGGAAGAGCAGGCCTCACAGCAGATACAATGATATTGTTAAAGTATCTCTGGATTCTGTGACAGCTGATCAGAAATTGTTGCTATTAAAAAGTGACTCCTGCTGGGGAGCTCTGCCACTGGAATCGTTCCCTGACTCTGGAGGAGCCACAGCCTCCAGAAAGATTCAGAAACTGGAGGAAAAATGCAGGTGCCAGGTGCTGCTGAAGCAGAATGTGTGGCAAAGATGTTTGGTGTGGTTGGGCTTTTTATCTGGTTATGAAAGCCGTAACAAGATGCTGAAGGCTGCAGTGAGGTAGTTGATCTTGGCACACGTTGTGGTGATTTCCCGTTGAGGGTAGTTAACGACTGGCAGCTTCTCCAGTGAAAGCAGTGAATGGCCCATCGATTGAAATTACATTAGTACTGTTCTTTTATAAAATATTAATTCAGCTCGTGGATGAAATACCTGTTGAGAACTTGGAGAAATACAGTCTGGTTGCGTAGGTTCTTTTTTGGCTGTAGTCTCAAAGGACCAAGTAGCAAATGTATCTTAAGAAAACAATATATGTTCATGGAGAATGCTCTATCTGAGTATGAAACAAGAAAAAAGATTTTGCACTGGTTGATGAAGAGTGCAGGTCAGATGGTCTCTCTCTAAACTCTTTTTTCTGAGTGCAGTAGCTAAGTAGCTTGTTGAATATATTCCCTGCTAAGGAGGCAGCGAGCAGATGGTAAACACTCTCAGCGAGGCAGTTTTCACTCTGAATTGTGGAAGGGTGATTGTGTGAGGGTCTCAGGCTGAGCTGCATTTCGTGATCTCCGCCAATCTATGGTATGCATTTCTAAATGGTGCATCAAATTTGTTGGGGGTGTATAATGTGTTTGTTAAAGCAGAAAAACATCAGACCGCTCCGTGAACAGCACGCAGCGATCTGAAGTATTTCACATGTGCCATAGGTAAGGAAACACAAGTGGCTCGCCAGCTACATGCTGACCAGGAACAGGCGCTTGCTGGAATGAGGGTAATTGAGTTTCCGTCCTTGTCACAGCTTCCCTGGTACTGCTGAAAGCTGCTAATTGGTGCCGATGCCTTGCTTTAATTTGTGATGATTTAGTTTGAAAATGCCACCTCCTAGGTTGTAGGCCACTGAACGGCTATCAGGTGGCAGTGCAATTCAATCCTAGCTATTAAGAATGATTTGAGGTAACAACGCCGAGGGAAGGATGGTAATTGTTGTTGTAGATGTTTGACGAGGTGGAAGAGGGGAGTGTATTCCAACTCTGCTGTGTTTTAGGTAGCTGTATGCTTTAGTGCTACTAGCTCTTATTTTACCAGACTGAGTATTGATGGATAGCTGGTCTTCACTACTCCTAAATCCTCCTTAAGAAGCTTGTAAGACTCTCCTATTTAAGAGAACTCTTAGAGGGATATCTCTTTAGTAGTTGAAAAATTTCTGTGCTACTGGATATTGATGGAATATGATTGTGTATGTGACATGGCGGTGTATAAAGGCCTTGCTAGCTTTGTAAAGCAATTCTAAGGACCTGGAGCAAAGAAATTTGAGATTTGTGGTAGATTACTTCTTTTTGATCCATGTGAGAAGATGGTATGTCTCTGAATGCACAGGTGAATTATTACTACTTTTTAAATTTGTCTCTTCTCTTACTTGCTCTTTGTACCTAGGCCTGTACAGTGGTTTAACCTCTGTCTTATGAATTTCATGTCTTATAGTTTCTCACTGTCTAAACTTCTCTTGGTGATGTTTGTTTTTTTTTTTCACTTCAGATACTTTTACTAGGAGAGCAGTTGGAAAGAAACAGCAGGGTGCTTTTGACTAATGCTTTCATTCACTTGTATTAATTTCTGAGTGGGAAGTAAACTCCTCTTTATTTACAAATTGCGATACAGTGTACATTGTAAAAGTTATTGTCCACTTTTAAAACAAAATGTACAAATAACCTCAGTAGGTCCTCATTGGAATTGGTGTACATCAAATTTTTAACTCCAAGTCGATAAACTACCATTTGTGTTTGGGGTCTGATGTTCTCATGTGGATGAATACTCTACGTGAATTTAAAACTAAAGAGAAAATACTGGCACTTTCTAACAGTCTGTCTTAGCTCGGTAGTAAATGAACATTTAGCCATGACGAAAGTAGCGCAGTTTATAGTGACACAACCTGCATAAATCCAGTTGGATTTGCTGTTGACATTGGCCCACGTTCCAGCATACGAGTTACCTTGAGTTTCTTTTGAACAAAGGAGGCTTGTTTCAAACAGGTGCTCTAATGGTTACCCCGGCCTTTGTAAATAGTTTTTAGGTGAAGTATTACTTCTGTTAGCTGTGGGTAACTTCACAAGGCATCTTGGTTTATTGCATGAGGTTTGAATTTAAAAAAAAGTTTTAAAAAATCTGTGCTATAGCTTTGTAATGTTTACTGCCTCATACCTTGCTGTTTATTTTTAGAGTGTGTGTGTCACAATTTGTCAGCCAAATATTGGCCTGTCACCTCTGCTGTTAGATAGCTGCTGAAATACCATTCCCAAGATCACTTTTTTAAGCTACACATAATGAATTAATACCTACACTGGTTGTTCCAGAGCAGTCTTGGTTTCAGTAGGAGGTAAGGCAGCTAGAACTTGCCAACTCTCAAAAATGTGTAAAGCGGTCGGAAAAAACTAGACACTCTTATTAACTATTGCAACCATACTATAATGTGTTCAACTCATTTAACGTGCTAAACTGGTTGTGAGTTTGTGGTAAGTTGCCTGAGGGTGTTGAAAGGCTTGAATGTTGTTTATGGACAGTAGTGAAGAATACTTCCAAATCAGTTGTAAAATGAGCCGGGAGATGAGGAAGAAAGAGCAGGGCCAGTATCTAGGCTGGTAAGACATGGCTACTTACGCACTGTGCATTGCTTTAGGAAAGCTATTTTGGAGTTTCTCTTAAGGAAGAAGGAAAGTTCTGCTTTATACAAATGAAATCTGGTATCTTACTTGATTTCTTTTCCTGTTTCTTTTATTTATCGATGCCTTGAGTTTGGGATTTATCTGAAAGCTAAGGTCAGGAAGTGCCTTCTTCCAAAAATGCTGCTTGTTGTGGTTTTCTGGCATATCCTCTCCTCTCTCCTTCCCAAAGGGAACTGCACAGAAAGTATTTTTCCACAATGAAACACAGAACCTCAGCTCCGCAGATTTCATGCTTTTGACTGTGGCATATACTGCTTCACCTCAACATATGAGACTTTTAAAATCACGTCTTGGTGTCCACATCAGTTGTATGACTGTTTGATTGAAATGAAAAGACAGTAACCACTTTATTTGAATTATTACTGCTTTGAATAGAGCCTACATTTGAGTTGGGATGTGGAGGCAGAGGAAACATAGACTGTATCCTATTTGGTAGGACTTATTTCCTATGTGGATTTTCAGATGGCGGTAACAACTTTATTTTAGGCAGGAGTATGTATATACATGCTGGGGCCATGGCCATGTGTTCCCTATGCTTCCACCAAACATTCAAGGTTATGGTCTTAGTGCCAACATGCCTTCATCTCTCCCGCTTCAGAGGCGGTGAGAGTAAAAAGCGCAAGGTCATGAAACATATGAAATTTTTTGCAAGTTGTGGTGCATGTAAGAGTTTTTCCCAAACTTGCAAACAAAAGGCAATTACTGAAACCAGTCCTCTGAGAGAATACGGCAATGCTGAGGGCAGCAAAGATGTTGGAGTGCAGTGAATGCTTTTGACTAAATAACTCGTTTTGTCATAGTCAGGGTTCAGTGCAAGGCCTGAAATTCAGGACTGATTTCTCACAAACAGCCCTGTTTAGTCATTATTGTTTATGCAGCAGAGCAACTGAACTTATATGCTTGTGGTATGACCACTTCCAGCAAGCATGTGCCTTAAAGTACGTCTGAGGAATAGCAATCGCTATAAGGAATTTAAAACAAATTTATATTTGAAGACATGGTTGAAATCTTTAACTAAACAAAGGCCCTACCCCCAAGTCTTCTTGTGATGTTCCCCCTTTTTATAAATTTGTTTAAACCTATGTACTTGTTGAAACTGATGACCGGTAACAACTCCTTTTTGGAATACAGGTTTGACGGTATGTTGTACAGTCTATAATGACTATTATGTCATTTGACTTTGTTTTATATTGTTTCATTCTTCCATATGCAATAAACTAAATTGTATTTAGAATTAGGACGGTCAACAGTAGTTTAACATTTTATTTAACTTCAGATTAATGTATCTGGCTGTTGTATAACTTTTTATAATGGACCTGATTTGCGGTTAGTACTCTGCATTTACTTTTGAAGAGACTTTGCAATCTGTTGTCTTGAATACGTTTCAAGAAAACAACATGTGAGTTTAACTGTCACTCTTTAACTATCTCATCCTCAGTTGCAGTGACAGATGACAGAAGCTTATGAAACCAGCTCTGTGTATCTTAAAGCCTTCTTACCTGTTGAAATTCAAAGTACTGACCAGACTCTTTTAAGTTTATTCCAAGAATTTTTGGGATTTGTTACAAAACAATAACGAACAAATTATTTCTCTGTCTTCTTCCTATTCCTAACCTTCTTGGTGCCCTGATGATTGGTACATCAGTTTTTAATTTGGTATTTAACTAAGAGGTCTAAAAAACCCCCAAAAGTGTCATTTTGATGCGAGTTGCTCAGAAGGCTTATGAACTGGAGCTGCTCCTTCTTGCTCAGCCAAAATCCTCCACAGACTCTGCAGCGGGAGAGTAACTTGTGTGTTTTCACAACTTCACTTTCCTTTGGTTTTCAAATAGTCACCAGAACAATTAGGCTACTTTTATGTTTTTCTTGTATTCCTAATTGCTAACCTTGTAAAATAACAGGGACCTGCAATTAAGACAAAAAAATCCTTGCCGTCTAACCTCTGCGTCTTCTCTTCCAGCTGTAAGATGTAGGGGGGTGGTAAACATCTTTTTGGTGCTTTGCTGTCTGTCGAAAGTTGTCCTTGAAACAGCTGGAACCACATTGCATGTCGAAATCAGTAATTTTGTATTCAATTTAATGAGTAGAATTGGCAGCTGTAAACTCAGGTGAGAGGGCATGTGTTGAGTGCTGAAGATGATCCTTTCTGTGTCCAGTGCTCTTAGTTTAGTGTCTGAATGCTCTCTAGAATTTCAAAATGGACATTTATCTTTTGGGATGGACATGTGGGGTTTTTTTTTCAGAAGAAAATGGCTAAGATGTGACTAAGTAGTTGCAGAAGCAAGATCTAGTTGTTCTGTAGATGAGCTATGACTGCATCCAGTGGCAGACCATCACATGTGGTGGTCTGTCGGCAGCGCAAGGGTGCTCAGCAGCGCGTTGTTGTTGTGGAGGCATTTGAGCAAACTCCAGCTCTAAGGATTGTGTGGCCCCTGCGATACCTGCATTGCAGCGGCTCTGGGAGGATAACCTGCTCAGAGTACACTTGGAAAACCTGAAGATGCTGCAATCGTGAGTCTTTTAGAAGATTTTAGTCAGGAGCTTGCTGTTCAGGAACATACATATTTATGTACAGTAGCTTTTCAAATAAATTCCAACTTATTTCACTTACAAATTCTTTACTGTGAGAGTATTAAAAGGAAATTATTCCTAGGGAATTAATTCACCATTTTAGTTAATCTTCTCAGGAGATCTGTGAAGAACTTGGTAAAGGTTTTTCCTGTGATTTTAAAAAAAAAAAAAAAAGGGAGGGGGGGAGTGGAAGTAAATAAATGATGTGTGAGACCACCTGCTAACCAGAAGATTGTATGTTGATCCAAGATACAGAAAATGGTGTGAGAAGCTTCCAGGTAGTGACCTGATAAAAAGCCAGATGCAGAAAAAATGTTGGACTACTTAATACAGCATCACCCACGTAGTGGATCATTTTGCATATTATACTACCATTATCTAATTCTGTTTCTTGGATGAGCAGAAGACTTTTTTCTTTCTCTAATTGAGAATCTCCCAGTTAGTATCAACTGTGATTTTTTTTTTTTTTTTTTTTTTTTTTCCTTTATGTCTTCTCATTCTACTGTTCATGCTCCTTTCTCTTCTCAGTGTCTTCAAAGTTGCAGGCTTTTCTGTGTGGGGATCTTTATTTCTGATTGGTTTGTGCTGCTAGGATTCAACTACTAAAATTCACAAGTTTTTCATTCTGGTAATGAACAATGCATGAAAAAATGCTTTAGGGGTAAATGGGAATTCAGTGTGTCATAAGCACTGAAGGGTACTTGCTGCATGTGGGACAGATTCCTTTCCCAACCACAAAAAATGCTGCACTTATAAATCCCATACAGTGTCAAAATCTGAAGGATGAGATAGTCATTGCACTGACATCTCTGTATGCAGAATTTAAAAAAAAACCCCACTCTAGGATTATTTTTTGGGGGTTGTTACTTATGAAATTTCTATTTAATCAATAGTCTGTGGTTTACATTGCTTTTTATTAAACAATAAAGTTCCCAGTAATAACAACATGATACTGAAATGACACATATTAGAAATGGTTTCTGACTGTGCTTATATTAAAAAAATTCTATTCAAACATCTGTTTACATTTGGATAAAATCAAGAAAATGCCCTTGCTGTCCTGTGGGTTTCTTTGGTTTTGTTTTATTTTGTATTAAGAATAAAGGAGTTACGGCAACTGTAACTAACTTAGCTATACTGAATTGGTACTGATTGATAGCATGAAGTGTTTGAAATAACAGGGGTATGCGCTACGTGTTCAGCTGTGGAGCGTGTTTTGTTAGTTTGTTCTCACGATGTCTTTCTCTGGTTAGTGTGAGTTACAGAGGTAACATTTCATAATTATCCTCAGTTTCAACAAATAAAATGTGTTCTTTAAAAAAGGAAATAAAATTTATCCGCTTTGTGTAGTAGGACTGTAAAATAGCATAAATGAGTGTAAGAACAAGGACGTACTTTCCAACTTGGTATTTTGTATTTCGGGTTATGGGTAGCAGTTTGTCAGGCTTTCCCCTGGTCTGTTAAGGTTGTAATCTGGAAAATCGACCAGCAGTAAATTATTCAAACACTATGCCAGCTTTAAAAATATAGATGGCATCCAGAATTAAGTACTAATTAATAACTTTTAGTGAAACCCTGAAGGTGTTTAGTTAGATTTCGATGTAGTTTTGAGAAGTGAGGTTTATCTCATGCACTTTCTGTTAGCTGCTGCTTGTTTGGCACTTGACGAAGGAGCAGTGGGAAAAACTGTGGATCTGGACACTAAGAAATGCTTTTATAGTCAATGTAAACTTAGGGTGAGATTAGAAGGTATATTTTTGTGTGTCAGCAAATATTTTAATGCCGGACTGTTTTGCACTCATTAGAGCGAGGAGAGCAAGCAGAGGACTTGAGTATTCTTTTTTTCCAGCCAATTTGGCTTCTAGTAAACCCTCTGCTGTGTAGATTTGTGTCCAGCTCCTTTGAGCATCACTGGACGTTGCAGTGCTCCCACTGACAGCAATGTAGAGAAAAAACCTTGGTGGTGTTTCTGCCTAACGAGTGTACTGCCCTTCTGTAATCGCTACCCTGCGGACAGCTGGCAGACGGTGCCTGCTTCACAGGGCTGCTCTTAAGGCTTTGCTGTTGGTGGGGCTGGCGGTAGGCTGCTGTTTGGAGGGACATTAGAGCCATTTAAATTATCTGAGTCATTAAAACGTTAGTTTTAAAATACCAGAATCGATTCATCTGACCCCCATGTGCACTTTTAACGCTCCCAGGAGAAAATGATTTTTGTGCATCTTTGAGTTCTTTAAGGATGACAAAAGGTGTTTCTGACGCCCTGCAGTTTGACTGACTAGGTGAATGTGTAAGGGTCATGCAGTCCTCAGTAGCTAACGCAGTTACACCACATCCGTGCGTGGGTTCTTGGCTCTCCGTGATTAGCCTAGACAAACACTGAGAATTGTGAGGATGAGAGAAAAGCTTTCGCCAGTCAAACTTAGTAGCGACAAAAATGATTATCGGTGAAGCTATCCTGGCAATCTGGAAGACTGAAGTAGGCTGTTGTTAGGGAGCCTGCTACAGTTTCAGATCACTTTGACCCTCTTTCTGAGCTAGGGGAGGGGAGAGCGTTTTATCACTGTTAGGCTGGTTGAGTCAAGGTGTGCATGTGGGCTTGGGCCTTGCTGATGGAAGGGGATGGGTCTTCTCTCTTTCTTCTCTGTGGGGCTTGCCTAGGTGAGATACTCTGCGTCAACCTGAGCACCACCATGCTGCTGTCTGTGTAATGCTTTTATTCAGATAAACATCTGTAATTCTTTTTTATTTCCTTCAGAAGGAAGACAGCATCCTGTAACTCCGTAGAATGCATTTTGTATACAATTAGTATTTTTCCATGTTAATATAAGCTTTTCTTCCTAATGGAATATCCTATGTTGTTTAAACCCAAGAAAGATAATTTAGTATCAATATTTTGTCCTGTTGTGTTTTTGAGGAAAAAAGTGTTCATATGCGAACGAAATTTAATGGCCAGCTTGAAAGTGTATGTTGGATCATCTCGTATGAAGAGGTGCTAATATTTAAGAATAATACAGGCAATAATTACTCTCTTGAACAACTTGGAAATATTAGCTGCAAGCATTTAAAAATGTTAATAACCTTCAGCCCACTAGTCCAGACAGTTTCTGGAGGCTGAGGAAGCTGTTAAATAATGAAGTGCAGTCATGTTCGCCAGAAAGAGTTGAACAGCCAGCGGAGTAGGTACTACTTTGTGCGACGTTTTAACATGTAGTGGATGAATATTAACCACTTTACCAGAATGTTATCTTTCTAAGAGCTTTGTGGTTTTTTGAAGGCAAAGTCCCAGATGGTTAATATAGGAAAGGGAATGAAACAGGAGAGGACAGGAGGTCAGAGTACGTGGTGCGTGTTTCCAGGTAGCTCCGTTCCCCTCCTCCGCTCCCCCGTTATCTGTCCCCTCCAGCCACTTGGCACTTGATTTGTGGCTCTTTATAAAGACATATTGTTTCATTTACCATAGTGGTGGAAGAAACTTTCGGAGGAAGGTTATATAAGGAGAAAGTGACTCAGCCCATTTTTTTTCCTTTAAGACAACTGAGCTAAGTTTTAAGATAACCTCGTTAGTTTTAATTTACAGAAGAAAGTATGTGAATATCTTTTATTGCAAAATAGTGTGAAGGGCTTTTTCAGTATGAGCACCTTTTAAACATATTTCTGAATTGTTTTTTCCACCCACTATTTATAGCTTTCATTCAGATCCAGGTAGAAGTGTGCTTTAACTGGAACTGGATTTTAGCTGCTCCTTGATTTAAATGACATTTTTAATGACTTAGGAGACTATAGTGTCATACATAAATTGCATACAGTACTGTAGCTGTGGGAGTTTCTTATATCTGGACCGGGATGCTCGGAAGGAAGAGAAATGTCAGTGATGCTCTCCTGTACAGTGGTACCAGCCTAACTTATGCTCTTATCAGTTTTACACCAGCAAAAATGCTTTTGATCATGTCATGTCACCAAATACTCATTTTGTTTGGAGTAGTGACATAAACTGTGCTAGCAGAGCAGCTTTTGTAGATGTCTCCGCTCATGTCAGCTAGGTTTGACTGCCTGTGCGGGCTGTTCTTTTTATAGACCTGTCTGGAGAGAGAGGGAGTGTAGGAGTGATAATAACAGCTTTCATTTTCATGAAATTTAGTGAAGTGTTTGCAGTCTCCTTGGTATATTCCCGTACAAGTATTATTTCACCAATGAATTAAACAGCTGTTAAGCAAACTGATCTACAGGTGTTCCTAAATTTTTGGATGTCTGTGACGTTGATAGGTGTGTCCCCTCTCACTATGCTGCTATTAGTAAGAAAAACTGAAACAGCCCCCTAACTATTTCCAATAGTTTACAAAAATGTGGTGCAACTCATTGCACCCATTGGTAAGGAGATAAATATTGCTGTATGAAACCATGAGGCAAGACTGACTTAAAAGTAAGAGTTGGAGTACTGCTTGTATTTCCTAGTTCTGGAAGGTGTGCAGGGCCATGGGCTAGCTGGATCTTTTGTAGCATTATTTCTGATCTTACCAGTCTGGCATGGCTTTTGAAAGGAAAGTGCTGCTGTCGTAAATGGGGTGAGGGAGGCAGCTGTCCACAGATTCATGATTGTGTGGTTTGGAGGGGAGGATAAAACTTTCCTGTGGGGAGACCAGGTATACTTTTAGTCAACTAATTAAATAAACAGCCTTTGTGTACGTTTATGCTTGGCTACAAAACAGTGCTTATAGTGGGAAAGTCGGTATCTGGCTAACCTTTTTGTCCCGTTTTCATTGACAATACAGTATCTGTAAATGCAGGACTGATTTACAGATGCAGGAAGTTTTTGTTGCTTCAAAACTTGGTCGTGACAATTCGAGTAAGAGTCTCTCTTCTTTCCGTACAGAACCATAATCTAAAACCTGAGAAAGGCTCAACCATTTGTTGCCATTAGAAATGAAACGCATTCGTTCCTTGGCATCTAAGACAGCCAAGCATTTCTGTGACTTTAAATGATCTTGAAGTGTTAAGAGTAGGATCCGTATTTGTGTTTGGGATGCTATTGTTCTTGCTAAGACTGTATTATATGCAAGGAGTTGAAGTAAAATTCATAGCATAAAGTTCATAAATACCTTAAATAAAGTTTTCTTTCTTAATTCTTGGTTCCAGACTGTACTGCAGAAAGAGGCTATGTTTTGGTAATCTGAGAACAGATCTGTTTCCATCATAGCTAAACAGTAATTTTGGAGACAATGCTGCTTGTGTAAACTATAGAGGCAAAAAATAGACTTCGAATAGCCTAAGACGTGCTTGTTTTTCATAGCTGCATTGTTGGTCACTGGAAGATTTGCATTTTGTTTAATTAAAACTTGTTCTGTAAACAGTGGAAAAACTTACCCTTTTTTCTACCTGATGGTTCTTTTTATATCCTTTGAAAACTGGCATGCCAAATTTGACAGGAAAACTGACAGGGTGTTTTATATGTTTGCTTGTTTTCCACACCTGAAGTTAAGAAGGAACTTACTTTAGCTATAATCTAGATTTACCAGATCTAAAAGTGAATCATTTTAGCGCTTTTGACAGCATGCATTTGACAGCACGTGTCGTGCGTAGCAAAGAGGGAGCAGCAAGGAGATGGAGTAGTCCATCAGCAGCTGCCAAAACTGCACGCTGGATTTAAGCCATAGCTATTAATCAGTTCTGCTATGAACAAGAAAAAAATGCATCAAAAGCCTTTAGGGCGTTGGGAGGGGAAATTCCTTCACCCTGCTAAACAGAGAAATATACTTTATTTAGTCATACAGCAGCTTCTTAAGTTGTCTGAACTAGTGGAGTTGCCTTTAAACCGTGTTTCACTTCGGTGAATTTAATTTGTTGCAAACATGCTAATAAGTTTTTTTTCCTGAAAACACAACTGAGGCTATCAGGATTAATTTATTATCTTTTAAACTAAGCTGCAAAGATTTTATCTATTAAATATTCTTTCTGTGTTTCCTCAGAACAAAGAAAGAAGGGCATGAATCAGAATTTGTTCTGCTGTTTCTTTCAGGTCTTGCAAGTTCACTTTCCCTATATTCTCATCTGAAATATCCTTTCTGAATCCCAAGATAACGCTGTAGAAATTCTAAGTTACAAATTGTGCAACACTGAAAATTACTGGGAGGTCCTTTACTTGTGTGCTGTCGCTCAGAAAGTGTAAGTTGTGCTGAACTGAAAGTAGAACTCTAGAAACTGGTACGTTGGTGGAACCGGAGGAAAATGTTTTCTTTCAGATTTATGTAAGCTACCCATACTGCCTGACTTGCTCAGATTTAAAGGGATGTATCTGGCAAAACCCCCACAGTGAGTCACAAACATTTTTTTTCCTCAGGAAACTTTGAATTTCCATTTCAGGAAGTGGAATATAAATAACCTTCTATAAGAAGGCTGAAAATTCTTTAGTTAATATAAAATTTTAATAGTAGATATTAGATCGCTGATGTTTTCAAGGCCCAGAATTAATCAAGCAGACACCATAGTAGTTATGCTGCTTTTGAAAAAATTTTTTTTAATGTTTTTATAGATCACTAATGATAAAGTATTTGCAAAGATTAGAGATAGATATAGCTATAGCAAGTCTCTGATTTGCTTTTTTAAAATTTTGAATTATGGGTTTGGAACAGGGGATGGGGCTATTAAAAAATTAATAAATAGCCCATATTTCTCATTTCTGCTTGGATCGGTAGAAGCTGGATTTTTGTTATTACACTATTCTCTATAGACTGAAAATCAAAGCTACTCTTGGCTCGTGGAAGATGTGGCTGCCTGTCAGTAGGCAAAATGTCACTTCTGTTGCATCATGATTTAAAAAAAACACCTCTCATACAGACCACAACTCCAGAAAAATACAAATTTTGCAGTGGTGTATAGCTGTTGAATTGCTTATGTGAACTTGTATATTTGCTTGAGCACTACAAGGGGTGGTATTATTTCACAAGAGACAGACATCTTAAATTTTTTCAAATAGATTTTGCAGATAGAATGCTGATGCTTCTGGTTTTCTACCTAAACTTATTCGAAGATGTGCCCTCAATGTGAAAATAAACCTGGTCACAGCTATTTACGTATTTCTGTTAATTTGGAAGGAGACAAGTCATAGTTTCCCAGTTACTTCTATAGATTTTTTAAAAGATGTCTGCAAATAGGAAATTTCTGGTTTATGTTTGCTAAGATAACTAGGGGTGTTTGACAAGTTAAAGGTGGTTTTTGTTCATTCTGTGTTGTCACAGCCTCCACATTTCTTCTACTGCTGCATATAATTTTCATGCAGCGTAAGAGAAAAATGACTTGGCAGTACTGAAATGATGCCATTCCTCCTATGAGATGTAATTGCATTAGGCATCTACAGAGGAAAACTTGGGAGGGGGGCGAGGACCAGGTAAGAAATTAGAAAATGGGATCTTTATTGCTAGTGGAAAAAACAGACCTGCTCCTGAAAAGAGGCCACTATTAGTGAATGATGCTACTGCTTGCTTTTGAAATGAATAAGAGTGGTACAAAACTAACTTATTTGACAATACTGGCTTGCAAGGCCTGCTCAACTTTCTTCTACAGATTTCTTGTTTTGCTGCAACAGTGACTGGAGGGGAATCTTAACAAAGGAGATCCTAAATTAGTACCGAAGAGTGCGAAGAGGAATGTTGCCGGTATCTCTTTTAGTCCTGACCCCCCTCATGTTTTTCGTGTTCTGTTCAGCAATTATGCTGTCAGGGAAGCTAACTGATTGACAGTTATGCTTTGCATATTGGACAAGTGAATGATGGAAAAAAACGGTCTTTGTGGCTTTGAAAGAGACCTGATTTGCGTTGGGTGGAATATATGCAATTTTATGTCATTATTTAAAATGCAGGATTTAATTGAAAGAAGTAATGCCAGCTCACTTGTGTAGCGAATAGGAAGGAAGCAAACATTGTAAAATAAATATGCAGATATATTCTTGTTTTCTAGGCTTATTAACTTGCTATAATGTCTTTACAGTACTGCCTAGTAATAGCAAAGTTAACAATCCTAGCGATCTCTTTGAGAAAGATTTTTTTTTTTTTTTGTGATTCTTGCATTGTCTCAACTCATAAAGAAGCTAGAGAGCAATGATATTGTGGGAGAAAAATTAGTAAAAGCTTCATTTTATACTCTAATTAAATATCAAGTTAATACATGTCTCAATGGAAGACAAAGTACTATTTGCCTGCCAAGTTCAAATACTCAGTGCTGCCCTTGCTGATAACCGACATGATGGTTGAAGGCCTTTCTTATGACAGCTGCTATATATTGGATAGTTTCAGGAGGCTTAGCTGAAATTTGTGTAATATTGAAATGTTTTGTTGTATCTGTTTCTTGCTTCCATCATTCTCCCAGGTGCAGGACTTTCTAAGGTTAGCCACCTGGTAAACAGAGCTCTTGAAACAGCCATGTCTGTCTCCACTGGAAAGACTGTGCTACATTCTACGAGTGCAGTTGTGATGTGCACAATCTTGATACTTCTTATGCATATGTTCAGAAATATTTTAAACACATTGAAGTACATAGAGCAGACTCCCTTGCAATTTCTCTGTATACAAGCTTCAGGTTGACTAAAAACCTTTAGTGGCCAAATCATTTGAAAGGATACACAAGGATTTCTTGTAAGTACTGGTAAGAAGAATTCTTGAGCTGTGTGGTGTGATTATGCCAATCTATTAAACACAATGTTGTTAAGGAAAAGGACGTGTGTACAGTTTTTGTGGGGTAGTTAAATGAGTCCTGAAAAGATAGCCCTCGTCAGTCCTGACCCTGTGAATTGATTTAGCTTTCAGTCTCATTATTTTATTTAAGAGACTTTAGTAATGCTTGAACTTGGTGGTATGAACTACATGCCTTGCTCAGATGCTTTCCAACAGTAAAACAGTTGCTCTGAGTATGTAACTTGTGTATGTATTGATAGATGGTAAATGCCAACCACCTTAACTTCTGAGCTCCTCTTTTCCCAAAAACTGTCTTTTAAGAAGTGTGTTTCCCTCTGCTTCCGTAGTCCATAGTGTGTATTGTGGGCCGTGACCTGCAAGGGTTTGGAATCACAGAATCATAGAATAGTTTGAGTTAGGAGGGACCTTTAAAAGTCATCTAGTCCATCCCCCTTACAATGAGCAGGGACACCTTCAACTAGACCAGGCTGCTCAGAGCCCTGTCCAACCTGACCTTGAATGTTTCCAGGGATGGGAAGGTGCCTAAAGCCTGTAGCTTGATGTCATGGCCTTGCTTTATACAAAATGTTGTAAAAAAAGATTTGATTTGTACTAAAAGAGAAATTTTACCCCAAACAAAATATGTAAGTGATTCATGCTGTCCAGGGGATCTTAGAGTTCGTTAAAGGTCATCAGTGAAATGTCTGACTTCTTGGCTTTCTTTGTCATGAAAATATCTTCATGTCACTGTGATGTATCTAAAAATAGTGACCATATTCTCTCATTTTTCTGCAGTTCCAAACAAAAATGCATCCTGTTGACCATGTAAAAAAATACCCCATTAATAACTACTTTTTTTTAAAAAAAAGCTGTTTTGTTTTGTTGAAGATTAAGGGTGCGGTCACTGAACAGGAAGAGAGATGTTTGCAGATGGGAATGCTGAACCTTTTTAGAAACAAAGACCTATCTTTTAAGAAGGATGAATTCTTTTATTCTGTTCTTTAAGTTTATATGAGCCTCAGAATGCCATACAATCCAAACTGAGAATAATACAATGGAAGACATTTTCTCATAGTTCTTTCTATCTGAAAACAAATGGAAATGATGCGTGTTGGTCCTTTCTGGGAGAGAAACCCAACAGTCCAGGAGTCTAACGTCCTTAGACAGAATGCAGCTGATTAAAGGAGTGTTGATATTCTAAAAACTGTAGCTTGTTTTAGTGTAGGTTTATGCTCAATCTTACACTTAGGGCTTCATCTTTGCTCAAATCATGTTATTTTTTCCAAAAACATAAACAAAACTCCAAGTTTATTACAGTAGGTGTATTTGATCTTTTTTTCCATTTTAGAAAGGCCGGATTCTTCTTCTTCATCAACGACCTGGATGAAGAGTTAAAATGTACCCTCAGCAAGTTTGCTGATGACACCAAACTGGGAGGTGTGGTAGACACACCGGAAGGCTGTGCTGCCATTCAGCGTGACCTGGATAGGTTGGAAAGCTGGGCAGAGAGGAACCTGATGAGGTTCAACAAAGGCAAATGCAGGGTCCTGCACCTGGAGAGGAACAACCACATGCATCAGTACAGGCTTGGGGTGGACCTGCTGGAGAGCAGCTCTGCGGAGAGGGACCTGGGTGTCCTGGTGGACGACAGGTTAACCATGAGCCAGCAGTGTGCCCTGGCTGCCAAGAAAGCCAACGGGATCCTGGGGTGCATCAAGAAGAGTGTGGCCAGCAGGATGAGGGAGGTTCTCCTTCCCCTCTACACTGCCCTAGTGAGGCCTCATCTAGAGTACTGTGTCCAATTCTGGGCTCCCCAGTTCAAGAAAGATGAAGAGCTACTGGAGAGAGTCCAGCGGAGGGCTACGAGGATGATGAGGGGACTGGAACATCTCCCCTACGAGGAGAGGCTGAGGGAGCTGGGCTTGTTCAGCCTGAAGAAGAGAAGGCTGCAAGGCGACCTAATAAATGCTTACAAATATCTGAAGGGTGGGTGTCAGGAGGATGGGGCCAAGCTCTTTTCAGTGGTGCCCAGCGACAGGACAAGGGGCAATGGGCACAAACTGAGGCACAGGAAGTTCCATCTGAACATGAGGAAGAACTTCTTCCCTCTGAGGGTGACGGAGCACTGGAACAGGCTGCCCAGGGAGGTTGTGGAGTCTCCTTCTCTGGAGATATTCAAGACCCGCCTGGACAAGGTCCTGTGCAGCCTGCTGTAGGTGACCCTGCTTCGGCGGGAGGGTTGGACTAGATGACCCACAGAGGTCCCTTCCAACCCCTACCATTCTGTGATTCTGTGATTTATTGTATGACTTCATTTTATAAGAATAAAGAGAGTGAACTTGTATTTGCTAATAGTGCGTCCTACAGAACACATGGAAGGGTGGATTGATTTTTCCCGAGGAATGCATAATCCAAATAATGGCATTGTCAAGAAACAACTATCAAATATGCATCGTGATTGAGGGAGACTGGGGTGGCATGAGTGTTGGCAAAAGATGTAAACCTGAAACATCTTGGAAAAGCTAACTAGCTAACTAGCATCTGGACGGGCACAGGCTTGTGGTGAGACATTAGAGTTGCACTGGAATCTCAATGTGCTGGAAGACTGTTGGCATGTGCTGCAGAGTAGTGAGGAAAGCAAAGCAAACATTTCTAACAATACATTTGAGTATATCAAGCTATCTGTTACAGTATTTGAGTTTCTGATGCCCCTGTTGGAACAGCATAGATGAAGAGAAATTAATTTCTATGGAGTAAACCAAAAATGACCACTGATTCTTGTCTCGCTTGAAGAAGTTGCTATCAAAGATTGTTCTGCTGATCTGTAACTCTTCCTGAAGGTAGCCTTCAAGGGTTTGTCTGGCACCTAGCTTCTCTTGTAAATATTTCGCTTCTCACCTTCTCATCATGACGCTTTACCTGCTTTGACTCCATAATTAACATTTACTATCATCTAGCTGATAGTCCTTGTAAGGTGTCCCGCAACTCCTCCTTTGGAGTCTGAAACTAAAGGAGGTAGATATGGCAAGGATTAACTGTTGGATGCTTAGCTGTTACATTTGCTTAACTTAGTGGGGGGGGGGAAAGAAGAGAAAAGATGGTTGTGATGACTTGCAAGTTTTCTGGTTTGGAATTCAGAAAGCCCTGGAGAAGGGGAGTGGTGGAAAGAAAAGGTGTTTATAGAGTTAATGAAAAAGGGGAAGGAAGACAAAATGGTATCAGAATATTCAGAGAACATGTTTCTAATGAGATACTGCACACAGAAAGTTTCCTGCGGGAGGACATCAGAAACCAGACTGACGTGCTTGCTGCTTGGTTGCCCAAGGTGGCCGAGGAGGTGTGCCTGTGCTTGCGGAGGATGTGCCGGCTGGTGCGGTGGCAAGCTTTTTGGCTCTTCGTTTCTCTGATTCAGTTTTACAGCACAGCTGCTGTGTGGGATCAGCTCCTGTGTGCGACTGTTGCAGTATTTATGAAGTGCAAATGAACAGGATTTGTCTTTGTTTGTGGCAAGACAGGTTAGAGATAATAAATGGTAATTGTTCGTTAATGAGAGAGGTGTCACTTCCCAAATAAGCTTAAGCTACACTTTTCTTTTAAGCAATTGTAGTCTTTTGTTTGCTGCAGCAGATGACAACTTTTACATAAGAGAAAAAGATGGTATACAGAAATTATCCTAACAGCGAATAAATCTGTTCGAGTATGATCTCATTCAGTTCCCTAAATGGGTTTTGTCCTTACCTAAAGCAGCAGCTGGGAAGTTGGGAAGTGGGATACCAGAGAATACTGGCCTCCCAGAAAGTGCAATGGTGCAAGCTTCTCCCTGCCTGCACCTCTTGAAGCTCTTGCTTGTAGTAGGAGATGTTATTTTTAAATGAACCGACCAAAAACATGTGGGATTATTCAGATCATAGTGAAACTTGGGGAAAAAATGGGATAATATGTTTCTTTTAGAATTGCTAATTCTGGGTAGTGGGACTCGCCACTCAATAGCTATGCAAAGGATAAACATTATGCTCTTAATACTTTAAAAGCTGGATTCATTGTGCACACTGCTTAATGCTGAAAAATGAGTTTAATACAGGAAATCCTGTTTTAGTGGCACTGGGAGGATGACAAAGGAACGCATTTCAGAAATAAACTTGTTTGGCAGAACCTACAGCTGTTTTTGAGCCCCGTTGGCAGACATTGATAGCTCTGACTGTCTGGGGTTTTTTTCTTGTTAATGTTGTGGCTGCTGTTTTCCTGTTACCTTTCTCTTATTAGCTTTCTTCTGTTTGCATACGGCTTTTAACTGATACTCCACAGCACAATTATGGAATTGCCCTTTTACATTCCAGATCATAGACTCTTATGAAATCAGAATAATGTAATGGGTCAGTTTTGAGCTGGGATTTTCCTTTCTGTGCTCATGCATTGATCGGGGCATAGGAACTAAGCAATGGAGAAGGCTAAAGTTCTATTGAAATGATGCTAGAGGATACTGCACACCCAATATATAGGTCTAAAAAGGACTACCCAGAAGACATTCAAGGGAACCACCTGAATTATTTGAACTCTTAGAGATTTGAGTTTTGCTGCTTTTTCTGCAAGCCTTTACTTTTGGGGGCAGACCCCTGATTAGCAGAAGCCTGTGGTCTAGTCGCACTGAGTACAGGGAGACCACAAGTTAAACCAAAGAAATTAATAATCTGATGATAATTAATAATGTGTAGGCACAGAACTATGAATTTGCACCTCCATCTCTCCTTCTTCCTTCTTTCAAAGGAATCTGTTTATAATTCAGCAAAGCAAACAACTTCCCAATGTTGATTTTTTTCAAGCTGTAAGACTGCTATGAAGCATGAGAACTGAAGAGCTGAGCAACTACTTAAAATTGCTATTCTCACTTTCATTGGTTTTGCTCTTCTCAGTCACTTCTTATGAATGGGAGGACTAAACTGAAATCTTCGTTTACAGTAAATATATTCAATAGGAAAAAATTGAAGGATAAATTGGGGAAGTAATTTTTCGTCTTTAAAGTAAATATTGAGGACTTTCCTGCCTTGATTGTGGTGGGTGTACTGAATGCTGGGCTGTGCTGGATTTACTCCTGAGGCAACCCTGCTTCCCGTTACCTCACGTGCTGATCAAAAAGGATGCAACTAAGGATATAAGTTGGGTTTTGTTTTAGTTTTTGTTGAAGAAATTTGCTAAGTAATGTTTAAACTCAAGTTTATAAGCAAATTGAAAAGAAGTATTATTCTTGTGTGTCTGTGCTCAGAAAGCTAATTGTTATGTGGGCAGCTTAATTTTTTTTCTCAGTAGTGGAGGCCTGACCAGATACTTAGTTTTCTCCTGGTCCATTCTTCTACCTTTTATTTTTCCTTAATGTAGCTGAGTGTCTTGAGTGTGCATTAAGCCAGGAAACAGGAGTTTAATACAACTGTGACCAGTTCTAAATTCTCCTGAGTCACCTTGAATAAGCCCAGTGCTGGTGGGAGGAGGAGGGAAAGCAGGAGCAGCAATGGTTTGTACCACCCAAATTGAGCAACAAGTTATCGCTGCACGCAGTTACTGAGAAATCTGAATTGTGTTGGTCTCCAGAAGACGGAGCTTTAATGATACCCTCTGAAATGTTGCTTGCCCCTATTTATGTTTTCAAAACTCTGGTCAAGCTTTTCTGTCCGGCATTGTTCCAGCTTTTGAACTAAAAGAACATGCTCTCCTTTCACAAATGCGAGTGAACTTTTATATTAAATGTCGTGCAGCATTAGTGTCAGTGCAGAGTTGCAGGAAAAGGAGAAGAAAATTCTTGGCACTCAGACAGAGTGAGTCTTGACAGTGGCAGTTGGTGAGTAGTAAAAAAAAAAAGGCATTTAAAGCTTAAAATTAGGCTCATTAGAAGAATTTAATACTCATTGTGAAGTGGAAAAAATTACTTAAAAGCTTTAGGTTCAGTGTTGATAGGTCTACTTCATGCAGTGAAGTTTTTGCTTCTCTTTCAACTGTCCTAATTCGGTGATCAGTGTGGTCTATGCAACTCTCTTTCTGCTGACAGCATCGGGTAGGGACAGTTTATTTAAAATGGGGCATTTTGAAAGCTTTAATGGCGAGAAGAGATCATTCACCTATTTGTAATTTGTGGGTCTCAGTGCATAGGTGAAGGCTGGAGAAGGACTCTGTCTCGGAGGTGTGCAAGAACTACGGTTTGTCTGATTCAGCTTGTGGAGGAGAATAGTCCACGGTTAATCTTGTCACCTGCCTCCTCCTAATTCAGGTGCCAAAAGGTAGGAAGAGTCATAGGGAAGGATGTGTGCCAGAGCTGAGATGAGTATCAAAGATAGATTGAAAGGAACTCAATTTACTGGTTTGGGAGTCCTGGAACCAATTACTGTGCCTGGGCTGATAACTGGGGATACCACTCCTTAGTAATATGAACTTCAGAAGTGTAAAACTGACACCTGAATGTAATCCCAAGTGTCTGTCACTCATTTGTCTGCATGCCCTATTTCTTAAGCTGAAAACGAGTAGATGAGCTTGGAACAGTCGGAGGGCAGGGACTTGTGAAGAGCAAGTGGTCGCGCTCACCAGTAGGCAGTGTTACCCTTGGCGAGTTATACAAACTTCCTAGCTAATCTGTGAAATTATGGTTACTGTTCCAAACAGTAAAGTATGCAGCTATAAACCCTTACCTGTTAAACTTCCTTGTGCAAAGTGGGGCAATAGGCTGCCTACTAATTGTAGGAAATGCATGAATTGATTTTTTTTTTTTTTTTTTTTGTCAGCACAAATTGCAGTTCTAAAGTGGGCTGGGACATTCAGCTTGATAGAAAAAAATCCCTTACTAGTATTTTAGTCGAGGTGGGTTGTTTTTGTTTTGTTTTTTTAAGATTTTAAATAATTCTCCCCATTCAACTACGAATAGTTGAATAACATTTCTTGGTAACCACAGGAGTTGAATTTACTGTGCTTACTACTCTTTGATTTGCTAAAATGCACACATGCTCTATTCCTTTTTATTATGGCAAGAATAGCCATCATCTTAAAAGCTAAACATCCTAATTATTGAGGTAATAAATAGTTGAAGTAGCTGTAGCCCAATGATGCAGTGTCTTTGTACCATCTCCCACAGGTGTTTTCTAATAAAGGGCAGATGGCTGTTACTGACTCCTCCGGGACAGCAAATTAGGAGAAGGCAGGTATAGTTTACTGCTTCTAGAAAACAAATTTAACTCCATGCAATTTCATTGTTTTAAAGGTTTCTCCTTGTTTCTGTCCTTGCTAGAAACTTTAAAATGTTTACGTAGCTTTTACTAAAAGTGAAATTAAGAAAGAACACAGAATTTTGATCTTGCTGTTCGATTTAAGTTACAAGCCTTTAGGAATTGTTTGCATGGGTGAGCATGTGTAAATTTTAATACTTTGTATATATAATTTGTAGTATAAATATTACCAAACATAAGCAATCAAAAAATCACATGATGGGCCTCAACTATGAAACTGGCTTATTAATGAAATGAGAAGAGTATTTGTTTTGGTTTTGTAGCATGATACACTTGAGCCTTGTTTTAGGACTGAAACAGAAGAGCCCCGCAGGTGACTGAATCCATCTTTTGCAGTTGGACTGTTACGCAGCACGGCATTTCCTGAACTGTTTGTATTCCTTCCCAAATTCCTGTTGCAGTGGCGCTTGTGTTACTAGGTCAGATTTGTCTTGTAATTGTCTTCTGTGTATTCTAGTTAACTTTCTTTCTAGAGACCTGCAAATGTCTGTGACCTCTTGCATTGCCTTAACATAGCCAGCTTTTTGGGAATTCACTCTTGCAGAGCAGACTCTTTTCTGCAGCTCTTCTGGTTTTGAATTAATGTGAAGGAAATGACTAGATGGGGTCACAAGAGCAGTATGCAGAAGGGCTTAAATAGTTCTGCTCTTATAGGATTTACTTCTTTCATGGCTATGTTAATGGGCCCTCAAAACAGTCGTGTTATCAAGTAGTATGCAAGTATTTTTTATTAGTTCATGTATGTTTTTGCATCGTGTATGACTGAGCTCTTTTGTGATTAAAATCCATCTATTTATGTGTACTTTGTTTGTCCCCTGACTGTACTCTCCCAATTTGATACCTTTAGCAGATTATTGTTTTTGTCATAGGCATAAATTTTGGAAAAAGTTGAAAAGACTGGCTTTAAAATTAGCCCACAAGGTATTCCAGTAATCCCTTTCTATAATACTTAGCTGTATCCATTTTTAAGTAAATCCTTGCTTTTTGTACTTCTCAGTCAATATTTATGTTCTCCAGCTGTGAAAGTTATCTACATGGCACTGTATTCAATGTGTTGTTTGTTAAAAACATCTAATCTTTCTGGATCCTGTCTAAGAAAGCAAAAAAACCCAAAACCAACAACCAACCAACCAACCAAAAAAAACCAACAACCCCAAAATATAACTACTGTGGATTTGGTTATATTGTTGCCTGTGTGTTGTAATGACTTAAATTTTTTGATCTGTGACCTGTAAATTTGTTCAAAAACCTTCTGTGTTGTCGAGCCCGGCTTCTTACATGCCCTGTTTAAATGAGGCTACTGCAGGTGCTCCGTTGCTCTGTGTGTACGTGCCCATCACTTGGCAGATACACTGGAAATCCTAGCACGGGTGAGCTGTTGTGTTTGAGTATTATGGGATGAAAATCATCCAACCCTCTGATTTAGTGCATTAACCTTTGTGCCTTTCACTTGCATTTTGTGCATGGTAGTTTACACTTACATATCCTTTTTTTTTTTTTCCCCCTTTAATGATTGTTGTTTTGCCTCTTACATCCAGTGTTATGTTTTGTTCTTGGCTATTTGTAAAGGTGCAGTTAATTTTGAAGAAGGCGATACCTGATATGCAATTACATGTTTCGGAACAGCCCTTTCTTCTTTCTTTGCTCTCTGCTAAGGTGCTTGAAGGAGCTTTGGATGTTTAATTTGCCTTGCAAGCTTCAGCTCTGATTTATGATGATTCTGCTTTCTGTCGCTGCATGTCCTGGTGTCAAAGTGTGGCTGCTGTTCTGGAGTGAGTAACACAGTGCTGGGAATACATGCAGGCTGCTGCTTAGCAAAGAAAGAGAGGAGATGAGTGCTTGGGAGGGTGGCGAGATAGGGAAGATGTATAGTTTACAAAAATACCTCTCCAGATTCATTGTCACTGTTTGAAGACAGAAGACATTGCTATGGCAGAATGAGTTTTTAAACTGCATTGGTAGCATCTGAGCAGCAAAACATCTGCAGTTAGATATGAACATGTGCAGCCTGAAAGGAAAGCAATTTTGCCAAAAGGGAGGAGCGAAAGCAATGTTTCTCATTTTGTTCTTGGTATCCAACAAACTCTTTCCTTTCATCTGAGGGATAAATAAATGATCAGACTGCATCTGTATAGGCCTGGGGTGATTGCAGATCAAATCTTTGAACAGGCTTCATTGATTGTATCAGTGATTTTTTTTTTCAAAACTATTGTTATCTAGAACATATAGACAAATTGATGCCAGTGTCACATAACAAATGGTGTAGGCCAAGCATTGGTTGTGCCAGCGAAGGGCGAAAGACTTGTTCACACAAATACTCGATGTTGTGTAAAATAATTTCTGATCTGCCTTTTCTGGTCCATCTGGTAATTGTCCAGCTTCTGGCTAGGTAGGTAAAAAGAGTAACAGTATGAGAGCTGCCTGTTAAAATGATGGTTACCCATCATTAACCTTATTTCAGTTAACAAGGTGAATGTGACGGATTTGTAATTCTTAAGGTTCCAGGCTCACTGCAAAACCTTGGATTAGTTGAGCAGGCAGATTTCCTTTCTGTGGAGCATGTTGATCTCCTTTGTCCAACCACGTCTCCTCAGCATGTGCTCCTGCAAAATAATAGCAAATATTAAATCCTAGCATTCTGTACTTGCAAATCTGTGTTCCAAAAGATGAATGGGAAGAGTAAAATTTGAAGATCTGTGAAAGTCTGTTTAGGACATAGCCTCTTCTGCTCAAAAAGAAAGAAAATGTTCTTTTCATAGACAAGTAATGAAAGAAGCAATTTTTGTTCTCGTTCTGGAATAACAAGTTTTCTTTTTCATTTTAAGAGCCCATAATTATTCAGTGTGCAGCTATTGTTAAATGATAACTACACAAAAAACACAAAAATTGCAAACGCTTATTCATTCACCACAAACCCAGTATGGCTAGTAATCATCTGTGTATTTTGTGCACTGTTTCGACATTCATATCTCAGATGCAAGTACAAAATAAGTTTGACCTTAAATGTCTATGCTTTTTGAAAGAATATGAAGTGGTATGTGGCTTTTTTTTTTTTTTTAAAGCAGAATCAATAAGAATGCTCATTGTACATAAACATTTGTACAGCAGGTGCCTGGGGGGTTGGGAATTGTGCAGAGGAGAGAAGGAAGGAAAGCTGTGGCTGCTTTAATTTGCTGGTATTGTGGTACCTTTGGGAAATCAAAAGTAAGGAGAACAGTATAGGTCGTGATCTTTCCTGTTCATATCTCTGCTGTGGCGGAAATGCTCAGATGGGTTGTTCTGCTATAGCTGTTCTTCCAAAGGGGCAGAAGGGGATATTTCCTTATGCAGGGAGGAAGGTGCTTCCTTTTACCCTCAGGTCTTTGTGTTTATGCTGCAGCTGACTTGTACAAATTCTTCTATTTTGAGTGGCTCTTTTTTTGTTAATATGGGGATGCTTTCTGTGGTCAGTAGCTCATACTTCACAATGCAATGTCGATGCATATGGTTTATAGTTTTATCTATTTTACACACATATGGGTTGGAGTAGGAAAAAAAAAAAAGAAAACTGGAGGAGGAGTAGTTGCTTTGTACTGGGACACGAGAAATACCTACATTAAAATCTGTCCAGAAGTCACCTGGCAGCTTTGGATGTGGACAGCTGGAAATATTTCTTTCTAATGAGAATGTTGTACATGGCCTTGTTATGCGGAACAGTCATATAAAAAGACTTCTAGATATTCAGCTCTGTCGTGTTATTTATGGTACCTAATACAGATAATAAATTGAGTGCTGCTGTAGCTTATCTGGTGTTCAGTTTAAGTAGACCTAGTATGCTATTGCTCTACTTTGAGCATATGCTAAAGAAATAATATTTTTTTTCCTTTGGTCTAATACAACTTCTGTCAGCTTGATCTGAAGCTAGAAAAATACCTCTTCGTTGTTGTATGGTGTATGATGCTTCATAAATTTTGTAGTGTTCTTTTTTTACGATATCTTTTTTTTTAATTGGTGAAATGTGCGCAATGGGCAGTTGAAAAAATACCATTATTAGACTTAAAGAATGCAGTTTTGAAACTTTGTCCAGTTTTTTTCAAAAATAAGAATACATTTTTGTAAGTGGTAAATAACTGTTACGTTAAGATAACTTTGTAATGTTAAGACTCTTGACACATTTCTGTAAAAGTTAATGTGCTTGACTACACAGTTGTCGAGCTTGTATAGCTACTGTATGCTATTTTTTAATATGTCTGGAAGCTATTTCAAGTCACTGAAATCCTTTATTTGATTGATAATCCAATGTTACTTTTTTTAAGAAGAATTGGGAAAATACAGTCCTTTCTGAGCAATGGTTTGAGAACTTAAATAATTCCATATTGCATCTTGTAAGTGTGTGTAGCTTGTCCTCTTACAAGCTAGTAAGTGACTTAGCCTGTTTTCAAATGGGATTTTTTATTATAGTTCCAGATACGATTCGAGACAAAAATGATTTTCCAATGCTTCTGACCATGACTAAAAGGGAACTAGATCATCAGTAGTCTGGGGCCATGTGAACTGATACAGAGTTTATTTGATTTTGAACCTAGGCTTGTTCCTCAGTTTGGACATTTGTCAGAGGGGGAAATGTGTGTGGAGGCAGCACAGTTTGCTGTCAACAGTCTCTGATGTTTTTCTTTAGCTAATCAACTTACATGGTTTTGCTAAAGAATAGTGTTAAGGCACTTGGTGAATACTGGGTTTCAGTTTGGTACTCTTGATGGAAGTCACATTCATCACTAATTGATGCTGGAAGCTTGTGGCAGTACTGAGTGTAGAAATAGGGTTTTCCTGCTTGCAAGCACAAAGGAGAAAGTTTCCTGCAACATAGAACTTTTGAGATTAAAAAGCATGAGAGTCATGTTCTTAGCTGTTGTTCCTTTATTTATAAGCACATTCTAGTTTCTGTTGGGTTGTGCTTTTAGGCTGTCAGGAATGCTAATAGTTTTCATTCTGTCTGCTACTTGTTTCCTTCTTAAGTGCTTCTGACAGTTCTTCTCCCTATCCCCATTTTTAGTTTGTGTTTTTTTGTTTTTTCTTTTTCTGAGGGCATGCTTACCCTTCAAGTCAATGTAGACAACCCAAAACTTAACTCTAAATTTGCCACAGTGGTATTAAGCTCAGTACAGACAAACCACCAGAGATTGTATATAGCTTGTTAGGAATATCTTATCTATCTACCTACCTGCCATCCTTACATACAGATATTAAAATATAGAATATAGATATTCATTTTATACTGTGTGGGACAGGTACAGTCTTGGATAGCTCAGCTGTTTCTGAACTTGGAGCATGCTGGGATGTCTTTGCCAGCCTGGCAGACTGTGTTGTAGATGCACCTTTGAAGATGGAAACACTTTTTTCTGCAGGCTGCAGATCCTTTGTGGGTACCAGTGGTGGGGCTCAAGGCTCACCACCATCCTAGTGCCTGGCTGGCAGCATCTATTGGGAAAAGTGAGCTAGAAGACACCTTGGCACAGGGTCTATGAGTCTTTGGAGGAGGAAAGAGTTGTTCATCTCCCAAAGCCGAACAGCCAAGCAAAGCGTCTCTGCCAGCCGCGGCTCCCAAGCATCCCGCGGAGCAGACAGATCCAGTGGTGGGCTTACTCTATAGCCACTGCAGTACTGTTGTCTTAATATACTTCATCAAGAAACCCCTAAATTATACTTTTATGAACTAAGGATGTTGATGAAATACCTAAGTATTTCTAATGTAATTTAACTGATAATAGTGCCAATTTGGATTAGTGGTTGGTATAACTTAATGTAATTGGTGTAATCAGGAAAGAATAGCACATCAGAGAGGAAATCTTTGACATGGATTGGTGAAGTTTTAGTGTCTGGTGAGGGTAAGTAGCAGCTTTCTCCTTCTGCCCCTCTTTATTTGTGGATCCCCTCCTGCTTGTGGCACTGGGATCCATCCTTGTGTCCTTGAGATGTGGTTTCACAAACCGGTGCTGAAGGCATTTGGATTTCCTCATCCTCCTCTCCTCGTGTCTCCCTCGTTCTTTTGGTCACTCGGGGGTGAGCTCAAAGGGCTGGGAGCCTGCAGGCTGTTTTGGAGTGTGATGTATGTTAAACACTTCCTAAACTCATGCACCTAGTAAAATGTACTCCTGTCTTTGTTGGCTGGTGATACAGGCTTTTATACAATATTCTTCGATGTCCTTCTTGAAAATTTGAGGTATGATTAAAAAACAAGTAAATACGTACTGACAAACCTTCCAGCTACAAAAATCTTAATGAAAGCTCAGATTTGCTCTTTCCCACAGGTCTTTTAAAGTATTGCTGGGTGTACAGAATATGACAGCTTCATAATCTGATAAATGAGTGTTAAAATACAAAATCGGTTTCACTGTTTAGTGGTTTCCGTCATTACTGTTCAGGTTTGTCTCATGTCAAGAAGCTAGAGTGGATGGGAGGTGACTTGCATAAACTGTTGTATTTCTCTTCTGTTCACGTTTTTGGTCCTGTATTTTTTTCTTCTAGAATAGTGGTCCTCTCAATTCAAAGAAAGGAGAAAAAAAAAATACACCTTGACCCTTGCTTCTAATCTTCTCATGTAACTGATGTACTGCTGAAACAATAGCAGTCACATCTGATACAACATCATCTTATTTATAGATGGAAGCAGCTGCATCCTCTGTCTTTGCATGCAAGAAGCCGTATTGTTTTTCCAGTCACCGGGTTAATGAGACTGTGGGAAAATGAAGGCTTACTATAAAAGCATTATTAAAGGTAATTATTTAACACAAGAAGGAAGGGAGGATGCGGCTGGTACAACTTGCACCTAAGACTGGGTTAGGTATAGTGTAGATGTAGAAGTTACCAGCACTGACAATTTAAGCTGTAGTATAGCCCTGAGTTTACTTGTGGATTCTTATGTCACACTTACATGTGGCTACATCAGAGATGTCTAGTTCCACAGTGCTGCAGTTTCTGATGACTGAGGGCTGAGCACTAAACAAGTTCAGTACGCAGGGAAAAGTCCCGTTATGCTCCTTTTCCACCTTCTACTCGTGTGCCCCCCTCGGGTGGGTTACCAGCCTGGGCAGCATGGTTTACCGGCAGGTACTCCGGTACCGTCCTCGACGGGTCACTGGGGCAGGGCTTTGCGGGGGATGCAGCGGGGAGCGGGCCGCACTGTCTGCTGGTGTGGCTTTCTGCAGAGAGGAGATGCTCCTCCGGGGTCTGTGACCATCTGGCTGGCCTCGCAAACCAGAGCATGGAACTGGGGAGCTGTAAGGTGTTCTTAATCCCTCTGCTGTCATCGTCGTTTTTCCCCTCTGTTGGATGCCCTAGATGGAAGGAAGGATTTCTGTCTTCATGCAAGTGCTCTCCCAGGCTTATGGAGAGCATCTTGAGCTTGGGGGCTGGGAGAGTCTGTGGATGAGCAGCTGGCACCTCAATCCACATCCCGTTTCGGTCAGGCGTCAGTTTAAAGATTGCAGCCTGTGAAGTGGGGGATACGGCTTAGCCCAGCGTGTGCTCCCCTTGTGTTGCACCTGCTCTTGGGAGCTGTAAGGTGTTTCCCATTTAGTTCATGCTGATGCGAATGAAAAAAAAAATAATTAAAAATTGCTAAATGGAAAATATTGGTTGATAGGAGCATTGAGAGTGAACTTTTTTTCAGTGCAAACTCAAGTGACAACACGGCTAAGTTGGTTTAAAGTTTTTCATGTGAAATACTGTTTTTATGAAGAACATACCTTTAAAATTCATGTAGGTGGAACTCTCTGGAGTAAATAATCAAGAATGTGTTAAGATCAATGTAAATTTCTCTACTACATATGGGAACTCCTCTGGCATCTGCTGTAGCATACCTGTAATTTGTAATGAACGCATCGTTTGAAAGCTGTCTGGTTCTGGTGTAAAGTGATAGGATTTGCTGAACCCTTTGATGAGTGGACTGAACGCTCTTTTTTCACAGCCTACAAGAAAAATAACAAAGATTCCAATAGCCCCTGAAATTTCTGGTTTGTATGGTCATGTTCCAGGATCTGGGCTATTGAATGTCACTCTGCCATCTTCTGTTGAACTGGGATTTGGAAGTCTGACCCGTGATGCTTGCTTGCAGGTGGTCATCAAGTCTGGGTACCTCAGAGCCTTCTTTCGGTTCAGCGAGGATGAGCTGATCAGCTGTTTGGTTTTTTTTTTTTGTTGAACTTAGTAAAAAGTTTGTGTTCTAGATCTGGCTTTGGCTGTTTTTGCTTCCCTTTAAAGTGGTTATTATAGTTTCTGGGAGAGAATCCCATATCTGAATTGTGGAATGTACCGAATAGATAATGTTTTTACAATTACAGTTTTAGACTTTTCTCTAATTTCAGTTAAAATTTGGCTTTAGTTTGCTGATTTGAAACATTATGCTTTTCCAAGATACAGGATTTTTCAGGGGGGATGGGAGTTGGGTAAGGCGTGCTTTTTTTTTTTTTATTTTGGCATCCGTTCTTGATCTTTAAATGTAATTAAAAACAAAGGACTTATTTTACTGGCCAGCTTATTACTTGGCTTATGTTGTAGTGTGTTTATAGTAATTTTGTCTCTTGATTTAACCTGTCTAGAGAGTTTGTTTTTTTTAAATGAGACATTTTTATGAAAGGTCAGCAAGGTAATATCTTTTTCCTCTGGAACGTATTTTTATTTTTAGAAGAAGTCATTATTAGGGAGATGTTTTGCACTGTTTAGGTCTCTTGACCCTTCTTATCTTGTTGCAAATCTAGCTTCAGTAATCTTTTAGTATTAGACTGCTTTGTTGAACGGATTCTTTGGTAAATAGATTAATCTCTGGGTCTTGTGACTGTATTAATCTTGCTCTGCTGCTTAGGTTTGTTGAGGGATTTCTAATAATTAGGACGTCTTTGTGCTTGGTCTTAAAACAGTTACTGTGTTTTCCCGAGATTCTAATGATGAAGCAGGGACCAGTGGAGACAACCAGATGTATTAGCAGCGTGAGGTTATAGGGTTACTTTTGCTTTCCATGTTGTGTAAAAAGCTTATAAATATTTAAGTCATTTTTGTAAGATACTGACCTGAAACAGAACCATCTAAAACATATTGACTGTGGGATCCAGTGTTGCTATGTTCATGTAAGAGATGTTAAAAAGGAAAAAACAAACTACTTCAAAAAAGTGCAGGCATTTTATTGCGTCTTCTGATACTTCAGCATGGGTGCTTGTAGTAATATCAAAATGTGTTTCTGCAGTAATACAGTTTTTTAACGACGTCCAGGACTTCAGACAATCACATGGTATCACTTCTTGCTGAAAAATTTGTACTTACCAAAAGAGCTTGTTTGACTTACCTCCTCATACCTTTCAGTAATACAACATTCTTAATAAAAATGTTGATGCCGGAGCCAGGTACCAAGAGGCAGTGGAATATTTTGTGTGAAGAAATGAGCACTCTTAATTGTTATGTTTGTTGCAAGTCTGTTTCAGTATATTTCTTCCAATTACTTATTTTTCAAAATTTTACTGTTGCTTCAAACTATTTTAGGATACTTTTTAGTGTCCAGTGAATAGTGAATACAAGAAGCCTTTGTTTGTTTTACACAGTGCTGCTTGGTCAGAATTTTTTTGTTCTTTGGATAAATTGTCAACCCCTAAACCTTTTTCTGTATGTGATGTATGTTGTGTTTAATAAAGCATGCGCTCCCCAACAAAACACGCTCCAGGAGTTGATCTGGACACGTGTGAGCCAGCTCAGTGTTGTGAGTGCATTCCAGGCCCCTGAGACTTTCCTCGGCTGGCTTGAGGTCAGAAATAAAACTTATTCTTGGTAATAGTCATGTTAAGCACTCAAACAGCAGGCTGTTCAAGTGAATGAAATGCCACTAACAGAAGGGCCGTGAGAGCATTTTTTGGTTTGTTTTAATTTGCTTAAGAGAATGAGATTAGAGCCAGAAAATTGTCTTGTCAGACAGCCAGATATTGACTTCTTGGTCTTCCATTGCCAAAGGCTCAAGCTTCTCCAGCTCCCCCTGCGCCGAGCCCTCTGCCAGCTTGCCATGAGAGCCAAGACTGAAGGCTTGTGCGAGTCCTTTCCTTGTTTATTGGGCAAAGTGATCTAAGCATCATTTTTTACAAGATCTGAGAATCTGAGTAAGGCGTGTTTACTTAAAGACTAACAAAGCTGTGTTATTCTTGAAGTCACCTTTTATTTGGAGACAATCTAAAAGTATATTTGTAACTTGAAAGTAGGTAGGGTGAGGGTACTCTGGTTTACTAACTTATAACTCACTTTTAGTAACTGTACTAAGGGGAATTTAATATTAAATATTAACTTTAATTTAGAAAGCCTGGAAAAGCTGAACTTCTGTTTCAGGTCACTTGCATTGGTATGAAGTACTTGACAGGTTTTTTAATATTTAAAAAGAAGTTATTCTGTGACCATAAAGAATGTGTGTAAATACTTGTGTTTTCAAGTGCGTGGTGTTCCCAACTTGTGCTTTCTGTGTGCTTCCCAGCCCTGTAGCTTGTTGCTTCCTGTTTCTTTGCATTTCTTGATTTATTCCCTTCCTGTTGTAGATCTTCTGTACTGACAAACAGGCTTAAAACTAGCTAGCGGGCTTGTGAGTGATGAAAATTGAGACATACAGAGGTTGTGTAAAAAAACCCCTTCTTTCTTCAATCAAAAGAATAAACATCTTGAAAGAAAAGATGGAGCCCTTGATTCACTTATTTGATATGTACCTTTGAAAAACTAGACCTTTGTGTCAACTTTTTCTGTTACTCTTTTCTCTGAATTATCTTTCAACTTATTTTGATCAGGTTTGCAAATTTAATCATTCCTGTAAAACTGTTAGCATAGTACTGAGGTTTTTTTCTGCCAGGGCAAAAATTAAGCTTAAACCCGTGTTTTCTTTGCTAATAAACCTTTAGAATTCCACTCAAATTACTTCTGTAATTTTTTTTTTCAAGACTTCCTAGGTTTAATGGAATGAAAAAGAGAGTCATAAGTAAGTTTTGAAAAGTCTCTGTGATATCAGGCCTGCTGCAACTCAGTTTATTACTGGGACTTGTGTTTTCTTCTTTGTGTATATCTCTGGATCAGTGTTGAATACAGTATTTGCTCCCCTTCTCCCATCCCTCAGGAATTCTAAGTCACTTGAAGCAAAAATATGACCGGTTCGCCTTACATAAACTCCCATAGTTATCAAGTGAGATCCATACCAATGCCACAAGATGCTCAGCTGTTGCTAAAGCCTAAAAAGGAGAAATACCTAAGGATCTATTATACAACATTGTTGCTCAAGAAAATCCCTTATTCAACTGTTTAAAATATAAAAATGGTGTAATGAATTACCAAAGCACTTAATATTTTTGAAGTGACTCCAGAAAGCTCTATTATATAGCACGGTACGAAGCTGACCTGAAGACTTTCTTAGAGTAGCCTGTGCATAGTGTTGTCCTGTCATCTCCCGGCACCCTCGCTGTGCTGACCATTCCCCCGAACGCCAAAGGAGCCCCTTGCCCAGCACCTCCGCCAGCCCAGCATAATATTAAGGATACGTTGTTGACCCTAAGCTACCTGGAGTTATGGGCTGGTTCCATGAAGGGTAGATAGTCTTTGTGTGTACTTCCGTGGCCAACTGCTCCCTACGCGCACTGTGTGTGACTGTAATCTTAACCTAGTAAACAGTAAATAGCTAACCTCTAATAGCCAGCCTCTTACTTCTTACTCAGCTTGTATGTTCTGTAAGTTCACAGGGCAAGTTAATAATTTCAGAGACTAGGTGTTCTTGCATTTAGTCTTGAGTTAGACTTTTTTGATGTTGGAAAGAAAATCAAGATATCCTTGGAAGGAAACTGCTTTGTAATTTCTGAAATCCATGATTTTTTTGATATACTAAAATGAAAATGTATTATTTCAGTGCTTTAAAAAACCAAACAAAACCACTAAAAACATGAAACAAGGAATTTGCTGTTCTTGACTTTTAAATTAATTCAGAAGTTTTCCAAAAAAAAAAAAAAAAAAAACCAAAGGGAAGAAAAGGACAAAGGAGTGCAAGTCAATGGCAAAAAAAAAAAAAAAAAGAGCAGAGCTGACGTCTCGGTGAGACAACTGTTACAGAGCCAGCTAAATCATGACTGTAACATTGGAGAATCTACCCTGGGAAAACCTGCTGTGGAAACTTGAGGAGCGATCGTCCCTGTCTGTCAGCGTGGTCTTTCATCCGTGCAGTACCCACACCAGCAGAGCTGGCAGAAGAGAGCACACAGAACATGCGCTCTGCCCGTACATAGCTTGTGATCCTAAAGCAATCTCTGCAAAAAGGCCTTCCTGATTCTCCGGGGCAGAATTTCAGCTGAGCAGAGGGAGCCAGGACACTAGGGAGTGCAAGTTTCCCCAAACTCTCTGCTTTTTCAAGGCAGGTTTTGGACCACGGTACATACTAAATAGAAATGAGCAATGAGGATTTGGCCGAAGTGAGCGAAGGTGTGACGTGAACTGCAGGTAGCTGAAATATGTCGCTTGTGACAGCGATCCGCAGCCAAATGTTGCTTTGTTTCTAGTCAGTTCAGTTGTGGAAGAATAAATATCAGGGACAAGCAGTATCGTCTTGGTGTCCTGCACTCAAAGGAAGGAAGCGAATGAAGCCGTGGGATCCCCTATTTGAGAACAGCCATGGAATCTATACAAAATTTTCAAGAAAACTATTGCATTGCTGGTTGTTTTCATAGACATATCCAGCTGATGTACTTGAGCTCCTGGCTGCTTCCCATACCTTCACAAGTGCCAAAAAGCTTTAGTTAAAAGTACAGCTGGAACCTACGTAGAACTTTTACTGTGTTTTGCAGGATTTGGCTGGCCATAAAATGTGTGGCGCCTTGGGGCCACTGCTGCATTCATTCAGTCTTTTTCTAGTATCTGAGACTGCTGAAAGAGATGACAATTTCTTTCCTCCTGTGGTAATTTTTTTAGGGCTGTTTGCCCTGTAGCAGCTGCTTTGAGCTCTCCAATTCAGTTTTATGCTGGTCATCAACCATATGTCTGCCTGTTGTGGCTAAATGCTAGTATCAGTGAAAATATAGAAGGGAATGTAGCAGAAATGAAATGAACTAATTTATTTGAATTAAGGATGAGGAAAAAACAAATGGGTAGACATGTTTGCAAGTCTACAGCAATTGCTAGGTTCATGAAGGAGCAAAAAACCTCAGATCTTTATGCAGAAGCGGAGCTGGTGAAATGGGTTAAAAAGGCTGGTGAGGGCAGCAAGGCAGAGCAACTAATGTGACTAGTCAGGAACTTCACTTGGCAGAAGCGCATGGGTCCTGTACGTAGAGGCAATGGCTTTGTAACCCGAAACCACTGTAGTTGTGTCACCCACTGCAGATGACAGTTTGAAGTCTGACTACTGTTTCTTGAACTAGACGGTTTGCCTCAGGCTACTAACCATTTGCAGATTAAATAGATAAAATCCGACAGACGAGCCACCCTTTGATATGTTGGACACTAGAAATAATAATCATGATCTGTGTGAAATGTAACTGAGGATGTTGTTTTAAAATGAGAAAGTCTCAGCCCTCGCAGGCTTCCCTGTCGGTAGTTATCTGGATTACACGTGCTGCGGTGATCCTTCCCAGCAAGGTCAGGTCCCGCCGGACGCTCTAGTTGAGACGCAGCACTGCGTGGAGGCAGCAGGCATGCTCTGACAAAAGCTTGTGACGATGCAGGGCTGGCGTGAGTAACTCCTGAGCGATGTTTCTAGGCCTGGGGGCAGTGAGCCGGATGCAGAGACACCTTGGGTTTCCACAGAGCTAGTTTCGATCCAGCTCTGTTGCTCCTGAGTTGATTCCCTGTGGATCTACCTTCTGCACATCACTCTCCAGGGTTTCTGTGGCTTATTTCACCAGCAGAGAAGTGCTGTCTAAATGTGTGGAGACTGTTGTGGGTAATGCCAGGCTCCTGACTTAATGAGCCCTTCCCAGTGGGGCTGGAGAGCAGAGAGCAGAAGCAGTAATTAGCTCTCCTGGTACCAGCAGAGGCCGAAGGTAATAACAAGGCTGCCTACATCTCGGTTTCTTGAGCCGGACGCCACAGGCGTGGTGTCCTCGTGCCTCGCCCTCCCGGCCCTCTGCAACCTGAGAGCCGATTTGCCTCTGTCACCGTGCCCAGCTTTTGTAGGAGTCCTCTGCTTTTAGTCACACTGTCACTAATCATCCCTCTTCCTCTGTGCCCAAAGCTCAGGAGCACTGGTGAGCACTAGGCAACCACGAGTCCCACCAGATGCTCCTAGAATAAGCCTCCGGGCTTCCACCTGGCTCCTGGAGGAGCTGGCAGTGCCTCTGCACGGGTCTCCTGTTTTGTGTCGTCCAGCACTGTCTTAGGCCACGGTATCGTCAGGAAATGTTCGCTGCTGTTTGAAGTCACGTTTGTCAGTCCTATGTTCTTGTGTCAGACTCAGGAAAAGGAATGGAAAAGTGTTTGTCTCTTTTTCATGTTTTAGGACATCTTAGGTCTGTGCAAGCAGGTAATTAATGTTGGTCATATTTCTTAGTATGCTCTTAGGAATGCTTAGATACTGACGTGGTGCTCAAACCTGTTTAGAGTTTGGTTTCTAATAGCATTGCCAGGGCTTCTGCGGGGCACCCATGGGAGAGATCACACCTATTGTCTGTTGGAGTGCTTTGGGGAGGGCCCTGCTGTAGCTGAGCTCTGCTTGGAGCTGCTCCTAGTGTTAAAAGAAAAAAGTGAGTCGTCAGACTCCATGGTGATTTACTAACTTGGGAGATAAGCAGTAATCTCTAACAAGGAATGTGCATACTTTTAATGTCCGATTTTGGAGTTCAAACACAGGATTTTAAGCTGCTGTGAAGATATGCTTTCAGTGTTTAAGAGTAAATGTCACTTGCTCATCAGTTGATAAGTAGTACCTTGTTAAGATTTGGTAAACTGATGGCTGTCATATGCTCAGTCTAAATTAGTCTGCAAAACAACTGGTAAGCTTTTCCATATCGAGGCTTGGTTTAAATGTTTGTAAATAGCGATGGTTGAGATCTGGGCCAAAATACTCTGTTATGAAACCAAGGGTAGGTGTTTTATTATACATGAGGAATTCAGTGTTGTAACTCTAATTCTTTTTTAACTTAGACCAAGCAAAGCATGTGACATATGGTGCTGCTGAGGAGAGACTATGGAGGCTGAAAAACCTGTTTCCCTTTAATGTGGGTTGGATTAAGATTCTGAGAGGCTGCCTGCTGCTGTCCTGTGGACAGGGGTTTTGTGTGTTGATGTGTTTGGTTTCTCCATCCCACAACACCTGCTGTTGGTCCTTGGGCAGCTGCATCACCTTGTAAATGACTTGGAAATGTCTGTGTGTGTTGGGCCAGTGGGGGGGAAGCAACTAGTGTAACAAATGGAGAGACATTCTTGAACTTAAATTTAAAAAATAGGTTGTGCCTGACAGCTAGATATCTCATTAGCAGTTATTAGAAATGAAGCTCTAGTTGAGTAGGCAGTTTGTAGATCAGCTGTAAGCAGTCACTGCTGTTGAGTTGCCGTGTGGTGCTAACCACGAATCCCCTAGCCACAAAGAAATAGCTGGTAGTATTTCTGTCTCTTTACAGTTGTTGGTAAAGTCACTGAATGAAGAAGCATACAGAGCCAGCCAGGTCAGGTAGTGGAGTAAGCAGTGGATCAGTTTTATTTCCAGCTCCTAGCCTTTTCAGGATCTCGTGTGTGTGTGTAATAGTGGGTGAAAATCCTGTCCGTATGAACATTTTGGTAACCTGGGGTACAAATGCAGTGTTCTAAGGCATAGAATTGGAGATTCAACAAAGAATATAGGTGTTAGGTCTCATTTTTGAGCTTGTCTGACACCGTGAAGCGGATTTAGATCTGATGGATGCCTTCAGCAGGTGTGATGAGATGAGAGGGACTGCAAAGTGCTGAGAAAGAGCCATACAGAGCTGCTAATGGGGGATGTTAGAGAGAAGGATGTTTCCAGATTCTCTCAGTGTAGTTGGGCTTGGACCGTGAGAGGGTGAGAGCACCAGCCCAGGTTAGAGAGGAGGTGGCTTTGGCAAGGGATTTGGCTCATGGAGGCATCAGATGGTCTTCCAGTGCCCAGGAGAAAGTCCAGCCTGTTTGGCAAGGGAACGCTGTCAGTTTGGTTTTTCTGTCTTGTTTTGTGGTGGTACTCAATGCTGCATTTGGGTGGCAGGGTGGTGACCTGAGAGGGGCCCTGCTGCACCACCACTGTAACCCTGCAGATGCTTGACCTTTATAGGTGTTTCCCCATTTGACTTCAAAATTTCTTAAGTGATTGGTGTTCTGCTCCTAAGAGTGCAAAAATCTGCTGAAGTCAGATCAGAGCAGTGTCTCCAGTAAGCTCATCTGAGATACGGTAATTGATTCATCCCCAAGCAGCATTTAAAAAAAAAAAAAAAAAAAAAATCTTCAGGTCCCTTTCAGAATCCTACCATTGCTTATAGGAAGGGAAAAAAAAACCCCAAACAAAACAGAAGATAAAAATTTGGCATTATTAAATGCACCCTCTGTTTCAGGAAATACCTGAGCTAACAAATAACTTTAGGCTTGGAGATTATTTTGAGAAAAGTACTGCAGCATTTTTCTGGTGTTCGCCTCATTTGCACAGTACTATCAGCTCTGGGAGGACGTGACCACTAGAAGCTTTTGAGCTGAATTTTTGGGTGAGGGTTGATTTGACATGCAAATACGTACTTCAGTATGATCATTTGCCTGATAGTCTGGCAATAATTTTCATGTGACCTACCATTGCTGCTTCGAGTAAGATTCATTGCAGTTGGAAGAAATGTCCTGAAATATGTTGCTGTAAATTCAGCTGCTCAGAAGAAATAAATGACCGTGATTCTTTGCTATCTCCTTTTAAAATATGAAATCGAATTACAAAGCTTTTGTTTAAAGTATAAGCTGAACTATGTATGTTTGAATGTTTGAATGTGGGGAAAAATTGTATCTAAGTGAATCTTAATGCTTTGTTTAAACAAATGAATATAAAAGATGTATTTTGGGGTGTAAAGCTTTGAAATCAGTTGTGGTATAACATCCCCCCCTTTTATTTTACCTGCTTTTTTTGATTCATAAGTGTAAAGCAGCTGAGTAACGTGATTTTTCTTCAATGAAGACAAAAGAAAAAAGGAGTGGTGCAGTTTTTCTTCAGTTAATACCCGCTGTTGCCTCCATGGCTGGACATATGAACTTTATTTTGTTTTGTTTGTTTTGTGTTTTTGCTTTGGTTGGTTGTAAGCCAACAAAATAAAATGGTTGTAGGCCGGCTGTAGAAAATAACTCACTGTATTTTCTGTTGATTATAGTACTACTGAGGTATTTCTGCTGCAGGCTCTGGCAGAGCGCGGTTTCCAGCGCGTGCTGGTTTCTTTTGTTTCTGGATGTGAGTTGTCATGGTAATAAGCCAGCGAGCTTCGGCGCAGAGCTCCTTGCCGTGGATCTCCTTGCCGTAGATCTCCTCGCCAGCTGAACCCCGGGTCGGTGGTGGCCGTTTGCAACAAGTTGCCTCTGGAGAGGGTGATCGGGGTCTCCCCTGGCATCGGGGGCCACTAGAAGATCCCAGTTTACAAAGCGGAGAAGGCCCTGATGCTCTGGGTGATTCTGGAAATAACCGTGTTGCTGGCTGGGTTGGGACTGAATTGTTCTTGGGAACCAGTTTTTCTCAACCGGACCGTGCTGTTTGTGTTTCTGGGTTGGTTTTGGGGTTTTTTGCTTGGCAGTGAGAAATGCACCAAACAGAGGGTTGAGTGCGATGGCATCCGGCTCTCAGGACAGTGCTGAAAGCCCCTCCAGTGATTGATTGCCCGGCTTCTTGGCACAAGGAGGCTAATTCCAAGGTCTGGTTTTAGCAAGGTAAAATGCCAGCAGTGCCAAGAAGTTAGATGAAATGTGAGCAGCTGGAACTGTTACAGCTTCAGATGCGGGCAGATGACCAGCGGTGACTGTACAGAGGTGGCTTACTGGATTGTCCCTTCATCAGCCAAACTACATTGCCACCTTAGCCTGTAACTAAATTCGCAAAGCTTGTTAGCAGTGGAAAGCTTTAAAATGTTCACATGAGCAGTTATTGCAGATCAGTTGACAAAAGACAGCCCGTTAATGTCACTGAGACTTATTTTCTTGTGGTTTGGAATACCAGCCCCGTTTAACAAATCTGGTACGTGTTGCGGTTCAACCCGCAGCCAGCAACTAAGGACTAGAAACTAGGCCAAGACCAGGACAGCACTCTACAAAGAACAGTATACTACAAAGTGTATGTCGTTGGGATTTTTGTAGTGATCACAGTCGTTTAAATGATGATTTGAAGAATGAATACTGCGTAGCTGTGGTTACCACTTGGCTGTGATGTTGGAGTACAATCGCCTAGGCTTTACAGAAGTGAAGTTTTCCCAGAAAATAGATTGCACTTGCCCACTATGAGGAAAATTTGTATGAAGATTTAATCTAAGCCAAGTGTGGAGTGATGTGCTTCCTTTAAAGCAATTTGTTTGACTGGTTTAGTTATGCCTAGATTATCTGGACTACAGACCTCGTGCTTGAACTGGTATCACGATTATTAACCCTTGCTGCTTTGAAACCTGTAGACTAATCAAGAACTATAAAAAAAAAAAAACAAAAACAACAAAAAAAAAAAACAACCCACCACCAGCAAAAGTACCTGAGAATTGTCAGATGTTAATCTTGCTCTGACAGCTCTTGGGGAATCCTCTAAGCCCAGCTAACTGCTAACCCTATTTTTAGTAGGCAACTCTACCTGATGTACTGTGGTCTCCTTTTCCTGGCCACCCTGGTTGCTCTACCTGATGTTGTTCTCTAGGCTGAGGTCCTTGAAAATGCTTCTGTCATCACAACTTGGTGCCAACTGGGAGTTACTTTGTGGCTGTTTACTCCAGGACGTTTGTTTATCACTTCATTTTCCCCGTTTGGTTCTTTGTTCCTGATTTCTTTTTTAAAACAAATTTTGTTGTTTAAAAGCTGCCAATCATCTACAAGTAGTTGTTTAAAAATAAGTCCACTGTATTTAGTAGCTGATACATTTGTTAGTGCAAGATTGATTTTAATTTAGTAGGATATCGAGTCTTATTCCATATAGCTAATGGGAAACCTGGGACAAATAACAGACTGTCTCAGAACAACTGGAGACTCTTCTTAGCATTACCAAAAAAAAAGGAAAGAACCCCCCCTAGGAATTGGGGAACTCTGCAACAAAAGATGTGAATGTTTGTGCAATGAGTGTGAAAATAGATAGAACAGATTTAACACAAGCTTCCAACTGTTGGCTATAAATATTGAAAAGGTGCGAAAAGGCAATTATATATATTTTTAATGGTGAATAACTTTAGTGCCTTTCGTAATTATGGACTGTGCAGTCACTAGGAGAGGTCTTTTGTAGTGAAACCATTTTGTTTGCATTTGGACATGCAACCAATGTGTGGATTTTTGACTACAGAACTTAGGCTTTTGTGTTAAGCATTTAATTGTCTGACTTCTGAGAGTCTGGAAAGCAGAAAAGAAATGCATGGCACTACCCTGTAATTTCCTATGCTCATTACTTTGTTCACTGACTTCTACGAGATGGCAGGCTTTAATTTCCCATCTACACTTTCCACGTTTATCCCCATTTTATGGGATGATTATAATCATGAATGTCTTAATTTCTTTACTTTATTCTGCTAAAAGCTTTATGACCAGCAGGGTATGTTGAATCAATTGTACTAAACTTGAACCAGTGTTAGAAGTCTGTTAGTGTGGGTGGGTCACTGAACCTTCCAACTCATTTTTATACATTTGAGCAGGTTCTGCTGGCAAGATTGAAAACCAAAACCTGTTTATGTTATTATATGTAAATCTGTGAAGCATTACATGGAAGCAGGGGTTTTTAACCCACGTCCCATTGGGAAAAAAAATGTAAAATGCAAAGATAAATGTGTGATGAAATTGTCTTTTGAAAGAAGCTCATTTAAAAAGAAAATAATTCACAAAATAAAATGTATTAGAAAGACAGGAAGGCTGATTGAAGTATCCCATTGAAACATCTTGCTTATCTACGACTATTTTACTGTGATCCTATGGTGTTTCTGCAGCCTGTGACTTTTAGAGGCTTTGGAGAAGCGTATTTTTGTTCTCTACTGGGACAACTCCCAGTTAAGACATACCAGGAAAATGGGATTTCTCCTTTTTCTTTATGAGGTTTTGGAGTTGTTCTTGATTAGCTTCATGTGCGGGTACTTCAGCTCCAGATTAAAATTGCCTGTTCCTCCTGTTTCTAATCCAGTTTAAAAATTTCCAGCCGTAACCCAGAACAAATGTCCCCACCCTCCCCACAGTGGAGCTAAAAATACCAATTTTTTGTGTGTCAACAAGTCTTAACAAGATCAATACAATTTCTGTATTCCTTTCCCACTGCTGAGCTGAAGCAGAGGAAGTGAAGACTTGGGCTGGCTCGATGGCCTGTAAACTGCCGGTCTGATAAGGCCCATGCCCAAGCTTAGTCATGCCTGGTTGCTGTGGAGTAATGTTCTGTCATAAATTTCCTGAGACAAATTCATGTGGGTTTCAGATGGCAACATTTTTCAGATCTTTAGTGGCTACCAACACATTTGGCTGAAGTTCAGATAACTAATTTGACATTTGATGGCTCTAACAGACCTTTAAGTTCAAAAGTTGCCTTTTAATCCCAGTCACCTCTGGAGTATGGGTAAAAAGGTATTTGTTTTCAGAAACTCCTCAGTTTCAAATTCTCGTCGTCATTTTGGAGAGCTGTGGTTTGGAGGTAAGCCAAGCTATTGCCTGGAACAGGCAGGTTTTGAAAAGGTAGACGAGGCTGCTGGGTGACAAACTGGGCACAGGAAAGCTACTCTTCTATTGTCAGTTTTCTTCCTGCCCCGTCTACCTGGCTTTGCTCCCCAACCATCTCCAGCACCACTCGTTCTAGTTTTCCACCCTTCCACATTTTACATTTTTCCTGTGCCCAGCAAAAGAAAAGGAAGAAATGATAATGGCAGTGTGGTGTGACAGATGGTGCTTATCGGAGCAGCTCTGCTGAGTTGAGTTCCCTTGAATATCTGTGTCATGAGTTTTGAGTTTCCAGGCTTGCAGCTTCTCTGGGAGCTGATTGTGCTGCTCTTTGGGACGGGGAGGGCTGTGTTGGGCTGGATGGTGACTGGGTAGGTCTAACTTGCTCTTGGTGGAAACACAGGAGTCCCACAGGAGTAGAGAATAGCAAGTGGGATCTGAAACTGTGCTGAATGTGGCTGATGAACAGGATAGGAACTTCTTCAGCCCTGCTGGGAGATCATTGAAAAGGGTAGTGTCACCTGGTTCTGTAGGTTTTCTGTTTGAAGAATCAGACTTCAGTATTAAAAATGTCAAGTTTGGCTAAAGAAAATGCTAATTGATCATTATGCAAAACTGAGAGACCAAGCTTTGCACCCTAGGCTATGCTTAGAAACTGAATGTATTAAGAATTAGCCATATTATTCTGTGTTCAGGAATGAACTTACAGTAGTCTTTGATACCTTACAATTTTTTATATACTTCAGAATAGGTTGTTATAAAGGAAATAGTTGTTTCAGGTAATTTTACAAAAGTAAATTACATAATCTATATTCATCCTTAAAATATGCCCCGTGGCATTTCATTCACAGAAGTACCAATTTGGGCCATTTGACATATGTAATTTCACTTAAATATTTCATTTATATCTGTGCAGCTGCCAATTCGGCATCGAGTCAATAAATTGTTTTCATACAACTTTGGCTTTATTTTTTTTAAGCCATGGATCTCTGTGTACACTAGTAAGAAAGGCTTGCAGAAAAATGCTGTGGTAGCTTACAATGAAGTTAAAAAGAATAATTTCTCTTCAATTGTAGTGTAATAGATTGGATTATGGCAGGCTTTCCATGTGGCGGCCTCCCCCACCTGAATATGATGGTCCTGATGTAAGAAAAAGAATGTCAAAAATTTGTAGTACATGACAAATACTTAATTTTAATCTCTTCAACAAATTAGTCTTGGTATGGCTCACCCAGAAGTCTGTGCATACCTGGGCATGCTCTGCACAGTAGCTGTGAGTGTGCTGAGGTTTTTTCTGCTGCTGGGGAGCTGGAGGTGAAGATGAATACTTCATGTGTGCGTGGCAGGGGTTTTGGTATCATCAGTAATACCGGACTTTTTTGTCACGGTGTAAATTGGTTTCTGTGGTTTTACGCCTGTCTTCTGGCAGCATAATATTTGCAAGACGTGAGCTCACCCGTAGGTTAAGGCCTTGCCTTTGGGGATAGGTTTGGCTGGGATAACTGAGGTGGCTTCCCCCGCCGCCTGCCCTGCCTGGCCTTTGCTTCCGAGGGTGCTGTCTCTGCGGTAACTTGTGTTGTCTCCGGAGCCGCTGTCGGTGAGAGCCTGGCACATTAGTGTGAACCCGATGTGAGCGAGCGTACGCGGGAGCAGACACTTATCTTCTGTGGACATGGAAATTTCTGTTCAAGCCAGATGGGATTCATGTTGCTGTAGTCCAGTCTGATTCTTTTGCCGATGCTGGCACTGCTTTGGGCTCGGTGAGCCAGTACAGGCAGGTGCTAAATCAATGCTAGAGGAAAAAAGAAAATATAAATGCTTGGTTATAGCTACCTGAGTGGCTGAGGATCAGATTATTTCAGGTGCTGCATGCAAGAAAAAGAGGGTAAAAGGCAGTATCCTGCAGCTACAAGACTTAAGCAACCTGAGATTGAACTGGGGCTTCATTGCTTGACTAGAAAGAAAAATTTGGTATTGCTGTTCTTGTTAGTATAGCACGATTTGGGGAAAAGAGCATTAAAATGCTTGCAGAGAAAAAGGAGTTTCCACTTTGAGCTAAAATAACTGTTTAGTCAGCCGTACAGAAACGACAAGTGCCTCCCTTCCTGCCAGCAGTTTTGTGGTCTGTTTAGACCCATGGAAGGCTTTGAGGTCCCACCTTCTCCCTGCCCCACCAGCCGCTGCCTCTGTCACCCCAGCGCTGGACCTCGTGCTCGGGTGCTGCTGGCAGCGAGGCCTGAAGCTCCATCCCTGTGAGCAGGTGCTCCTCCGGGCCCGGGTGGTGGCAGGAGCAGGAGAGGGAACCCGGTTGGACCTCCCATGTTCACAGCAGCAAAACCTGGGCTTGGGCTGGGGGCTGGAGCTGCCAAGTGTTCCTCCCCCACCCCGTGTGCTACTTTGAGAAGATGCTTTTTTTTTTTTTTTTTTTTTTGCTTTGTCCAAGATGGTGAATTAAGGAATTAACAAAATTTCTTCATTTAGCTGGTATGAATTTGGGGCCAACATTCTGGTTTGGGTTTGTCTGGTTTGTGTAACTGGCATTGCCAAATATGTTTGAAACCCAAATGAAATGGATGGAAATGTCTGGGCATACACAGACGCAGGTTTGTGTGAGAATGGAGAGCAGGGATAAGGCTGCAGAGCGATGTGTTTCTGCAGATCTAATTGAAGTTGAGCTGTGTTAAAACTTGAGTCTCTCCATTTTGTTTCAAAGTACAGTCAAAACTTTAAACTGAGACATCTGACGCTGTGGAAACAAACAAATTAAGAAGTAACACTGAATTAAACAAATTTTGGGCTGTTCCACCCACAGCAACCCAAGCATACGACTTTGGCTGCAGTACAAATTTAAGCGTAGCTTAGATTTCAGTCTTTTAGCCTTCATTTAAAAAAAAGACCGTGCTTTAAAAACTGTGCTGATTTGTGCTTTGCATTTAATTTTTGGTTTTGGAGTTTCTGTTGAGATGTTTTGTCAAGCTGTTGCCACAAGCTTTGTGTAGAACTTGATTCTTGTAGCAAGATCAGCTGCGCCTTTGCATTGCTTTTTCAGCCATCTTTATTCAATTCTGCCGGGTGGGTAAAACTAGAAAGCAGACAGTTGGTGGTTCCTCCGTGCTTCTGTGCAAGTAGTCCTTGCTGTAGCAGACTGTTTAACCAGTTGTGTCGGTGATGATTATCTTTGCTCCTCCTGATTTTGATTAACTGTTGTAAAGTTATATTTTTTGAAAATAATAATAATAGTTATATTTTATTTAAAAATATTATTATTCATGATAATAAAATATTTTCAATAATTTTGAATAATAATACACATTCTTTGTGTAAAGAATTACTTTCTCTGAAGTTTTGGTGGCTCGGTGTGCCACCTTGTGGTAATTTGAGTGTGGGGGTTATGAAAGCAGCTACTGATGCAGCATCAGCCTGTGCTGTCACCTGCGTGCTCTTATAGATTCTGTGGGTTAGTTGCAGGCAGCTGTCAGGGACCCTGCAAGCTAGCAGAAATGTTTGTGTAAGTCACAGTGCAGTTGAACTTAGAACCATAGAAGAGAATCACAGAATCGGTCAGGTTGGAGGAGACCTTGAAGATCATCGAGTCCAACCATTAACCTAGCACTGTCAGTTCCACCAGTGAGCTGTGTCCCTAAGCTCCGCAGTTACATGGCTTTTAAACCCCTCCAGGGATGGTGCCTCAGCCGCTTCCCTGGGCAGCCTGTTCCAATGCTTGACAGCCCTTTCAGTGTAGAAATTTTTACAAATATCCAATCTAAACCTGCCCTGGCACAACTTGAGGCCATTTTCCCTTGTCCTGTTAGCTGCTGCTTTAAGGTTTTGCTTAACTAGCTGGCGTAAATCACATAGGCAGGCTATGTCCTTCTCAAAACACAAGTTCCTTTCCTGAGAATTTTAAAATTGTAGATTTTTGGCAAGTATCTAGAATGTCAAAATAAAAAACTTTCATAGCTTATGCGCCTCAGCCTATGTACGTGCATTGTTTTTTTGGAGTGGTTTTGATTAAACCGTCATTTCAAGCATTCAGAATCTGTTACAGGATTCTACAACACTTGGCACAAGTATTTCTGAAGGACTCTTGCATTCCATTAATTCACTTTTAATTAAGACATTGAAACAGTTATTTACGTTTGATAATGAATACGTTTTTCAGGTAAGCAAAGCATAGTTTTTTCCTGAGATAAATGGAAAAGTGAGGTGACCTAATGACAATAACTTGATACTCTGATTATTTTTTTCAAATTGCCCTTGTACTCTGTAATGCTGCAGACTGACTGGAAGTGTGCAGTGCCTACTGACAGTATATGAAAATATATTCAGCTCTTTGGACTCTCCTGTAATTTTCTGTACCTTCTGCTGTTATGAAGAATTTAACTGGAAGGAACGATGCTGGCTATGTGTTAGTTAAATGTCACTGCCCAACTTTTGGTGCTAGAGGGAGCTCGTTCCTGCCAGCCACCCTCTGGAGAGGCACAGCTGGCAGGGAGGGCTGCAGCACGCTTTTTGGGCACAGTTGTATGATTTAATGCAGTGCAGATCAGCCGCAGTGTTCTGATGGCTGCTGGCTTTGATCGGAGCCGCTGCCTGGAGCACCGGTCTGTTTTCTTGCTGCTTTTTTTGCAAATCCAAAGAAACAGTTCTCTCTGTGATGAGATGTCTTCAACTTTTATCTTCCCTCTGTTGCTGCAGCTAGCAGCCATGATGGAAGCACAAGTAAAGATTTGTTTAGGGTGGTTTTTTTATTCTTTCCCACTCCCCTTTTTCTAGATCTCCAGGTGCAGATTTGACAGGCAAGGAGCTCCGCCAGCTGCAATCCCTGGTGTGGGGATGTCTGGGATGTTGTATTTGCAAATATTTGACAAGTATGTATATTTTTGAAGAAGGATTATTTATTTTTTAAAAAGGGTTCACTAAACTTATCTTGTCTGTTGCTAGTGCAACTGGTCAGAATGACACCCTTCAGTGGTTGAATGCATTCCCCCTGCCTCTGAGCCGCTGCAGCTGCATGTCTCCAGGAGCGCAGCCTGTCTTCTTTACTGCTTTGTACATCTGCAGGGCTTGTCGCTAAGTCTGTGTCATCCAGCAGTTTTGGAAACCAAATGTCCATGGATCCCTTTTACCGTGCACTTCCACTTTTAGATCTGTGGATCCCTGTAAACCGGAATCTGTAATGTTCTTTATTCATCTGTGAATCCCTTACTGCACGTAAGACCTGTGCCACTCGAGAGGAACCTCAGTGCAAGCTGGCAGCGGAGGGTTATTCTCCTTCTGTTCTGTGCCTGTCTGTTGTTAGACGGGCTTGCTGGAAAGAAATTACATTACCACCTTCTGGCCGGGCTCTTTTCCACGTAATCCGCTGCTACAGGCACCTCAACCCCAGCGCTCCGCTCCCAGCTCCCCAGGGCAGCTGGCAGCTGGTGCGGCAGAGTCCGGCGCATCGGGATGAGCGGCAGCGGTGCCAACGGCACTGTCGGGCTTCTGTCTTGCCCTGCCACCGGCACAGGGGTCCCGGGAGCCTCGGCTCCCCCCCAGCCTGGCTGCAAGCAAGCAGGTCACTGGCTGCGGCAGACGTGTGATTTCACACAGTTTTATTGGTATTAAAAAAAAGGCAAAAAAGCAAGTGCCCACTGTATTTTCTCTCCAAAGCCTTCTGTGTGGAAGGTCCCTCCATCCCAAACCATGCATAATTACTGTTGTCCTTCATGTGTCCTCTGTTCCTCGCAGGAGGACCAAAGCCTCTAGAGGGCAAAGGGAGCACAAGGACCGGAACAGAAGCGAAATCACAGCATTTTGGCTTGTGCATTTCTTTCACTTTTCCAGACTGAATATTTGCTTTTTTCATTGTGAGAAAAAGATGTTCTTGTCAATACTAAATGAAAGACATCTACTTAGTCTTAACCACCGAGTGTAACTGCTGGTATCTTTTCTAATCTGCAGCATGGTTTAAAAAGTGCAGTAACATTTCTACTTTTAATATATTTAACTAGATTTTATTTTTCTTAAATTCAGGTTCTCTGTGTGATTGCAGTTCTAAAGTCTTTGCCCAGATACCACGTCTAGCATTCTTTCATTGAGTCTGAAAACAACTGTTTCTGTACTTCACAGTCAATTTTAAATAAACGAAGTTTTCCCAGTGACCAAATCTTTCATTAATTTATAGTTTTAATATATTTCATTACTTGAAAACATGTCCTTACATCAAGTTATGAGAGTGTTTGGTATTGGTGTCAAGTTATTCTCAACTTTGTCAGCCTCAGCTAGTGGTTGTGAGCCACTGCTCGTATTTTCCAATGAATTACGGATAATAGGTTGTCTTTTAACTAGCGCATTTAAAAAAAGGGATGATGAAACCTCAAATCCATCAGCCAAAGTTAAATCACCCTAGAAGTTATGGGCTGCATGGAAGTTTTCTCATAAGTGCTGTAGTGATTGTAACTGTAACGTTAGCAAAGCCTCTAGGTTGGCGTTAGCGTTCCCATGCTTGCATCTTAGGAAGTTTTAGTCTTGGATGTTGTTTTCATATCTTTATTAATGTGGTTTTGTGAGCTGGTTATTGGAGGTCTGTAATGGTTGAATGTAAAACTGCCATGTAACTAGGATTGTATTTATGAGGATTTTTTTTAATTATCTCATGCCAATAATCTTCTGTTCGTGCAGTGCTTGTGGCTTAGCTTCCATCTGAAGAGGCTACAATTTTAGAAAAACTTATGTACAGTAGGGAATTTTGTTAGATTGTTTAGGACTTTTTCTTTCCCCTGAACATGAGGCTAATTTCCATGAGCTTGCGTTGCAGAATAAGTGAAGGTTTTTGGGTACGTTGGCATTGGGAAGCAGGACAGTGGTAGTTGCAAAGTAGCTCCCTGGAATTCTGGACCAGGCTTGTTTCCTGGACATGAGTGATGACAGCAAAAGCAGAAAGGTTTCTGTGTTTGTATTTTCCAATGTGGACGTAACATCATTCTTCCCGCTGTCAAGTTCCAACATGTAATCAGAGGTATTCCTGCAACGTGCTTTTAGCCTCTTGTAAATGTGTTATTTCAGATATCCCTGCTGCCGCTATTAGGACAGCTCTGAATGCTTTGTAAAAACAGTGTTGTAACAGCTTGTACCGAATTGAGAATCCTAATGTGTTTTCCTTATGTTTGTAGGATTTGGAGATTGTCTATTCCTATTTACATGGAATGGAAGCCTTGTCTAATCTGAGAGAGCATCAGCTAAGGTATGATACTTTATCATTAAAAACTTATACATTAATGCACTAACAAAGCAAAGGAACCCTAGGTTTGGTAACTACGTGCTCCTCTTGTGTACCCGACCTCTAACTGTGAAGCTGGCTGTCACTGCATCCGTTTCTTCCTTTCTTTATTGTCCTAACACATTCTCCTTGTATGTGTGCATGTGTATAGCCATGTTTGTTCTTCCTAATTTCTATTACAGATGTGTTTGTTTTCAGACTTTCAGACTAGAAGTAAATGGTTTACATACAGAGTACAAGTTCCATTCCTGAATGAAAGTCCATACATAATCCCAATCATTTATGTAGTGTGATAGTCATGATAGCACAGTCTGTTATTCAGCTTCTGTTTCAGTTTGTGCTGGCTTTCATGCAGAAGTTTTTGGACAAATTATGTACTACACATGCAAATAATACTTAGTAAAAAGTTACCAATAAATGTCATCCACAGATTTTTTCATTAAAATGCTTCATGAGTCAAATCCAGTAAAAGCTTCCAGATGAACTTTCTATTTTTTGTAGACGTGCGTTTATTTGATTTTAAGTCATTGTTTTGATTGTCCTTACTTAAACTTCTTACAGTTGAGGTTTCTAAGGGTATTTAGACATCAGTGTGAGGCTGGCAGATACAGGAGGAGGCCAGCACATCTCCTGTATACGGGGAGGGAAGGTGAATTACTATTATTTTGCATCCTGGGGTTTGTCAACATTTGCCACATCTGAAGATTCTGAAGCAACTTTGACTTGATTAATACTGGTTTAGGTTCCAGTTTCTGGCCTTTTGCTTCGTCACTCGGTCAGAGTCCACATTCTGAAGCGAATATTCTGTAATTTGGAAAAATAAAGGGCGGGGTTTTCTTTCTTCCAGAGTGCTCAAGACACATTTTGCAGTGTGAATGCTGACTTCAAAGTAGTCTGTGTAATTACTCCTGCTTAGGAAGGAGGCCATGATCACATTCAGTTAAAGTATTTCGTCTTATGTTATTGTATGCCAGACTTTTAACGCATTACATTTTGCATAGCTGGAGTGGAACTGATGTTAACTTGTTTATAAAGATCAAAGTGTGCACATATGGCTGCGTGGTATGTTGATGTGCGCTGCTTGGCTTCCTGTGCAGAATGAGGTTCTTGCTGAGGAATGTGTGGAACTCGGGCTCGCTCTCCCGGCACAGTGAATTCCTAGAAGAGAGCTTCTGTTTACAGTACCATACATGGAAAAGACTGGGCTCCCGGCAGATGCAGGACAGAAAGCTTTTATGGTATCCTTTAGGATACAACATTGCTTGTGGTGGTGGGATGCCACAAAAACCTCTGAGATGCATTAAAAACTGGTACATTAAATATAGCCTCTAGTAGTGAATAACTTACTTTATGGCTTGCTGATGATCTCATTTTGAATTTATTACATTTGTTTAGGAAGCAGACAAAGATCACAGTCGAACAAAAATTAGACACCAATACTGACCAGAACTAATTCATTTATTTAAATATTTGAGGAAGGAATCTAGTTTGTACTACTTGGTCACTGTAATTTCTAACTGTTCCTCTTTAACACAAGAATTAAAACACTTGGCTGCCTTCTGTAAGAGGCATTTGCTCCCTATTACTGTCCTAATGATGGGCCCAAAACACTGTAAAACTCGGACACTGCCAGTGGTGAACTTGCGTGACTTTATCAAGAATGTCCTTCCTTCACTCCCAATTCAGAGGGGAACAAAACTGGCTTGTTAA